>NC_138891.1:66392395-66992395 GCF_965194825.1 Balaenoptera physalus | reverse complement strand
AATGGGTGTATGGTGACGCCTTATTGTAGTTCTACATTTATTTTTATTCTTGAAAAAGAAATTAAGCTTTCTTCTTATTTAAAACATGGAGTGAAAATTGTATCACACATTTATATAATTTAAAAATGAAGATTGAAGAGCACCTCACCACACAATACTGCATTATTCACAGTTTCTGGAGTCAGACACAGATGAGGAATCTACCTCCTCATTAAGGCATTCACTTCAGCAGTTAATTAAGTTGACAGGTTACAAAATAAAAGAGACTTTTGTCAACAATTCATGAATTCGTTTTTGTTCTAAAACATCTAATCCACTCACTCTGTGCACATACATTAATTCTATCACTGGAGATTCTAAGCAAGTCACCCAAAACACTTCAGTGACACGGAACAGTGGCCATAATGAAAGGGTCCACAGGATCCAGACTCAGCTTCACCACTTACTGTTCTGTAATATTGAACAAACAACCTGACCGCTCTGAACCTTTAAAACTGAGGTAATAACCCCTGCCTGTATTCAACAATTTTGATTTGTTATTTACAGCATTCCTAGAGAAAAGGTCCTATAACCTCCTAGAAATGTATTAGGGAATTAACTATCCTTATGTGAGAAATGAAATTGTATTAGATAATTTTTAAGATTCATCCTGGTTCAAGAATTTTATAATATATATAATACTGAGGCACTGTGATTCCTATCACTGTTATTAGAGGTTAATACGTTTACCAGTATTTATGACTATTATTATTAGTAATAATTATATTTATATTACTATATATTTATTAGTCTTATAGTACTAGTATTATAATTTAGAAAAATTATTAGTAATAGTGTGTATAAAATTATGAAATGCATTTATTAAATACTGTTTTATAATTTTATCAATATTACTTAATATTAATAAAAGCAACTAGTTATTTTTATTATAGCAAGAAATACACTCTATGAGGGCAGAGATCAATCTCTGTTTTGCTCATTACTTCAGCCCCTAGAAGAGTGTCTGGCACAAATTCTGTTTTAAGTAAATGATTGTTGAATAAGTATGCAAAAGTAATTCCTAGAGTCGTAAGGTATTTTATAATTTATAAAACATTTTTACACTCACTGTTATATTTGATCCTCAAAACAATCTGGTAAGATAATTAATATTAACAACTAGTTTTATAAATTAAGAAATATGGAATAGAAAATTGTCATACCCAAGGTCAAGTGGTGAAACTGAGGCTGGCATGTAAATACCCTGACAACCAAGTCACCACTGAACCTTGGCTCTTTTGAGTGTCAATAGGCCTATGAATATTTAGTAAGATCTGATTTCACGATTTCACCCAAACAATTACAAGTTCTTTCCTCTTCAGGAAGGTGCAATGTAAAGATCAAGTTAATACAATTATTACCCAACCCTTTAATGAATGAACAGCTTGTCCTTTTTCCCCCCTGGGGCTCTGAAAATTAAAACTCATGTACTGGCACTCCACAGTGATAGATGAGGCTCAAGATGCTTACCCTGAACCAGAAAAGGGACATGCCAGTCAAACTCGAGTCTCATTAGAGTTCCTGATGTTTCAGTGAATCTGCGACTGTCCTCTTGACAGACCATGCATGGTTATAACAAACAGTCTGAGAAGTCGCGAGTGTTCTTCTGCGATGGCTGGCAACTTAACAGGACTGTCAGAACTACATAAGGAAGATGTTTCCCATTTGTACCTCCAAAATCACAGGCCAGATTCACCTTTCATGTCAGAGAAGAGAGATGATAGGACTCCAGAGACAGGAGCGTACAGTGCAAGTATAAATATTTTGACATCAACTTGTTCAGAGCTCACCATCAGTCCTTATGTATTTTCTACTACCAATTATTCCAGGTGTAAGAAAGAAAAAGCTTTTACTAACTGTAAGAAGAGAAGCAGCATCAAATTGGCTTATATGGGCAAGATTAAAAATGGTAGAAAAAAATCCATTCTAAATTACTTCTTCAAATATATTGCCATAGGTGGCCATCCGTTTCCCTCACATTTTAGCTATCTGTTGAGAAAACAAATATGTCCTGCCTGACCAAGTTACATGACTTCATATCACTAAAAGCTAGTTCTGCACCAAGTAACAATAATCAGACTCATCAATTCCTAGGAACCAAGCCCCAACTTTGTCTCTTCCAATCTAAGTCAGTGGAGAACCAATAGAATGAGTGTATTTAGGGCCAGAGTTCTGGAGCCAGTTCAGCCCCAAACTCTTGGGTGACCTTGGGAAGACATTCTCTTCCCTCTCAGACTCAGTTTTCACATCTGACAAGTAAAAGAATTGGCCTAGAAAACCTTCAAACACTTTTCTAGTTCTGCTGCTCAAAGACTTCGTGATTAAAACATGAAGAATGGCTCTGGCAGGAGAGTGGAATGGAAACAAGCTTGGCTGCCATTTCCATCATGGGAGATCAGTTGCTTATGAGGACATTTGTTCTGGTTACTATGTTTACCCCAGATTATCAATCGCCTATAACTATTCCCTCTCCATAGAATGGATTAGTAACCTCAGGTAGCAGAAAGCACAGAGAGATCTAGTAAAAAATTTCCAGGCTTAGGACCCTCACTGAATAGAATTCACTTCACCTATTCTGATTTGACTTTACAAGTCTAGGTGAAGCAATGTAGGCAAAGCTTGAAAACATAGGCTTTGTTTATATTATACAGAAGTCTGTAAGGTAATATACATAGGAAAAGTTTGTGAAAAGAGCAACCATTTTGAAATTAATTTCAAAGAAAAGTCATGAAATAATAAAATAATGGAGTTAAAATAGATGAGGTTGTCTAGCCCAATCTCTAATAAATAGAAACCTTTAAAATCAGCAAGAGCCCTAGGTATAAAGAATAGAGCCTAGCTCTACAATTTTACTAACTACATGATTATGGAATAAGTTATTTCACTTCTGGTAGTTTACCACTCAGTAAAATGGCAATAGCAACTGTTCTACCTAACTCAGAGAGCTACAGTAAAAACTCTCTTTTGAGAATTAAATAACAATGAATATGGAAGTGCTATATGAACTACAAAGGAGTGTACAAGTAAAAGTAATTCTACTGAAAGGGTCGCCTGGAATTTGTACCCTATGGATTCATTTTTTTTAAAAATCTTATATAAAAAATATTTTTTAAAAGAAACTTCAGACACTGGAGAAAGTCAACTTCAAGCCGTAAGATAACTGCAACTATACAAACTTGCAAACTTTACAAATCATTCTGTATGATAATCTATTGTAACGAGGGATACAAAATATTATCAAATGTCATTCAGCCAAACTATTGAGAGAGAGAGAGAGACACAGAGAGACAGAGAGACAGAGAAAATTTCCAAATGCCAGAGTTATAACAGTAGGAAAATTTCAAAACCATCTCCATAAAATAATGTATTAGTAAAGGAAAAAAGCTCACTTACTTTGCTATCTACCAAGGACAAAATAAGAAAAATCTATACCCTATTCTGCCATCAAAGTCTAGGGCTTTGGGGAATGTTCGAAAATTGGAAGCAAAGAGAGGACCCTGATGATAGGAAAAAGAACACTACTGCTAGGTGGAGCTAATGGCGGACTCTGGGAGGGCTCACGCCAAGGAGTACTCTTAAGAACTTCTGCTGCCAGTGTCCTTCTCCCCGTGGTGAGCCACAGCTGCCCCCCACCTCTGCAGGAGACCCTCCAACACTAGCAGACCTTGTGTCAAGAAGCAAGAACAGCTACAATCCTGCAGCCTGTGGAACAAAAACCACATTCACAGAAAGACAGACAAGATGAAAAGGCAGAGGGCTATGTACAAGATGAAGGAACAAGATAAAACCACAGAAAAAAAACTAAATGAAGTGGAGATAGGCACCATTCAGAATAATGGTAGTAAAGATGATCCAGGACCATGGAAAAAGAATAGAGGCAAAGATCGAGAAGATGCAAGAAATGTTTAAAAAAGACCTAGAAGAATTAAAGGGCAAACAAAGAGAGATGAACAATACAATAACTGAAATAAAAAATACACTAGAAGGGATCAATAGCAGAGTAACTGAAGCAGAAAAACAGATGAGTGACCTGGAAGACAGAATGGTGGAATTCACTGCTGCAGAACAGAATAAAGAAAAAAGAATGAAAATAAATGAAGACAGCCTAAGAGGCCTCTGGAACAACATTAAAGGCAACAACATTCGCATTATAGGGGTCCCAGAAAGAGAAGAGAGAAAGGACTCGAGAAAATATTTGAAGAGATTATAGTCAAAAACTTCCCTAACATGGGAAAAGAAATAGCCACCCAAGTCCAGGAAGCACAGAGAGTCCCATAAAGGATAAACCAAGGAGAAACACACCAAGACACACAGAAATCAAATTGGCAAAAATTAAAGACAAAGAAAAATTATTGAAAGCAGCAGGGAAAAATGACAAATAGCATACAAGGGAACTCCCATAAGGTTAACAGCTGATTTCTCAGCAGAAACTCTACAAGCCAGAAGGGAGTGGCATGATATATTGAAAGTGATGAAAGGGAAGAAGCTACAACCAAGATTACTCTACCCGGCAAGGATCTCATTCAGATTTGATGGAGAAATCAAAAGCTTTACAGACAAGCAAAACCTAAGAGAATTCAGCACTGTCAAACCAGCTATACAACAAATGCTAAAGGAAATTCTCTAAGTGGGAAACACAAGGGAAGAAAAGGACCTACAAAAACAAACCCAAAACAATTAAGAAAATGGCAATAGGAACATACATAGTGATAATTACCTTAAACGTGAATGGATTAAATGCTCCAACCAAAAGACACAGGCTCTCTGAATGGATACAAAAACAAGACCCATATATATGCTGTCTACAAGAGACCCTAGGGACACAAACAGACTGAAAGTGAGGGGATGGAAAAAGATATCACATTCAAATGGAAATCAAAAGAAAGCTGAAATAGCTATACTCATATCAGATAAAATAGACTTTAAAATAAAGAATGTTACAAATGACAGGAAGGACACTACATAATGATCAAGGGATCAATCCAAGAAAAAGATATAACAATTATAAATATATATGCACCCAACATAGGAGCACCTCAATACATAAGGCAACTGCTAACAGCTATAAAAGAGAAAATCGACAGTAACACAGTAACAGTGGGGGACTTTAACACATCACTCACACCAATGGACAGATCATCCAAACAGAAAATTAATAAGGAAACACAAGCTTTAAATGACACAATAGACCAGATAGATTTAATTGATATTTATGGGACGTTCCATCCAAAAACAGCAGATTACACTTTCTTCTCAAGTGCACATGGAACATTCTCCAGGATAGATCACATCTTGGGTCACAAATCAAGCCTCAGTAAATTTAAGAAAATTGAAATCATATCAAGCATCTTTTCTGACCACAACGCTATGAGATTAGAAATCAATTACAGGGAAAAAAAGGTAAAAAAACACAAACACATGGAGGTTAAACAATACATTACTAAATAACCAAGAGATCACTGAAGAAATCAAAGAAGAAATCAAAAAATACCTAGAGACAAATGACAATGAAAACACAATGATCCAAAACCTATAGGATGCAGCAAAAGCAGTTCTAAGAGGGAAGTTCATAGCAGTACAAGCCTACCTCAAGAAACAACAAACATCTCAAATAAACAATCTAACCTTACACCTAAAGGAACTAGAGAAAGAAGAACAAAGAAAACCCAAAGTTAGTAGAAGGAAAGATCAGAGCAGAAATAAAGATCAGAGCAGAAATAAATGAAACAGAAACAAAGAAAACAATACAAAGATCAATAAAACTAAAAGCTGGTTCTTTGAGAAGATAAACAAAATTGATAAACCATTAGCCAGACTCATCAAGAAAAAGAGGGAGAGGACTCAAATCAATAAAATTACAAATGAAAAAGGAGAAGTTACAACAGACACGGCAGAAATACAATGCATCCTAAGAGACTACTACAAGAGACTCTATGCCAATAAAATGGACAACCTGGAAGAAATGGACAAATTCTTAGAAAGGTATAACCTTCCAAGACTGAATCAGGAAGAAATAGAAAATATGAACAGACCAATCACAAGTGATGAAATTGAAACTGTGATTAAAAATCTTCCAACAAACAAAAGTCCAGGACCAGATGGCTTCACAGGTGAATTCTATCAAATATATAGAGAAGAGCTAACACCTATCCTTCTCAAACTCTTCCAAAAAGTTGCAGAGGAAGGAACGCTCCCGAGCTCTTTCTATGAGGCCACCATCACCTTGATACTAAAACCAGACAAAGATACTACAAAAAAAGAAAATTACAGACCAATATCACTGATGAACATAGATGCAAAAATCCTCAACAAAATACTAGCGAACAAAATCCAACAACACATTAAAAGGATCATACACCATGATCAACTGCGCTTTATCCCAGGGATGCAAGGATTCTTCAATATACGCAAATAAATCAGTGTGATACACCATATCAATAAATTGAAGAATAAAAACCATATGATCATCTCAATAGATGCAGAAAAAGCTTTTGACAAAATTCAACACCCATTTATGATAAAAACTCTTCAGAACGTGGGCATAGAGGGAACCTACGTCAACATAATAAAGGCTATATATGACAAACCCACATCAAACATCATTCTCAATGGTGAAAAACTGGAAACATTTCCTCTAAGATCAGGAACAAGACAAGGATGTCCACTCTCGCCACTACTATTCAACATAATTTTGGAAGTTGTAACCATGGCATTCAGAGAAGAAAAAGAAATAAAAGGAATACAAATTGGAAAAGAAGAAGTAAAACCGTCACTGTTTGCAGATGACATGATACTATACGTAGAGAATCCTAAAGATGCCACCAGAAAACTACTAGAGCTAATCAATGAATTTGGTAAAGTTGCCAAATACAAAATTAATGCACAGAAATCTCTTGCATTCCTATACACTAATGATGAAAAATCTGAAAGAGAAATTAAGGAAACACTCCCATTTACCACTGTAACAAAAAGAATAAAATACCTAGGAATAAACCTACTTAGGGAGACAAAAGACTTGTATGCAGAAAACTATAAGACACTGATGAAAGAAATTAAAGATGATACAAACAGATGGATATACCATGTTCTTGGATTGGAAGACTCAATACTGTGAAAATGACTATATTACCCAAAGCAATCTACAGATTCAATACAGTCCCTATCAAATTACCAATGGCATTTTTTACAGAACTAAAACAAAAAATCTTAAAATTTGTATGGAGACACAAAAGACCCCGAATAGCCAAAGCAGTCTTGAGGGAAAAAAACATAGCTGGAGGAATCAGACTCCCTGACTTCAGACTATACTACAAAGCTACAGTAATCAAGACAATATGGTACTGGCACAAAAACAGAAATACAGATCAATGGAACAGGATAGAAAGCCCAGAGATAAACCCACACACCTATGGTCAACTAATCTATGACAAAGGAGGCAAGGATATACAATGGAGAAAAGAGAGTCTCTTCAATAAGTGGTGCTGGGAAAACTGGACAGCTACATGTAAAAGAATGAAATTAGAATACTCCCTAACACCATACACAAAAATAAAGTCAAAATGGATTAGAGACCTAAATGTAAGACCAGACACTATAAAACTCTTAGAGGAAAACATAGGAAGAACACTCTTTGACATAAATCACAGCAAGATCTTTTTTGATCCACCTCCTAGAGTAATGGAAATAAAAACAAAAATAAACAAATGGGACCTAATGAAACTTAAAAGCTTTTGCACAGCAAAGGAAACTACAAGCAAGACGAAAAGACAACCCTCGGAATGGGAGAAAGTATTTGCAAACGAATCAACGGACAAAGGATTAATCTCCAAAAAATATAAACAGCTCATGCAGCTCAATGTTAAAAAAACAAACAACCCAATCCAAAAATGGGCAGAGGACCTAAATAGATATTTCTCCAAAGAAGACATACAGATGGCCAAGAGGCACATGAAAAGCTGCTCAACATCACTAATTATTAGTGAAATGCAAATCGAAACTACAATGAGGTATCACCTCACACCAGTTAGAATGGGCATCATCAGAAAATCTACATACAACAAATGCTGGAGAGGGTGTGGAGAAAAGGGAACCCTCTTGTACTGTTGGTGGGAATGTAAATTAATACAGCCACTATGGAGAACAGTACGGAGGTTCCTTTAAAAACTCAAAATAGAATTACCACATGACCCAGCAATCCCACTACTGGGCATATACCCAGAGAAACTGTAATTCAAAAAGACACCCCAGGGCTTCCCTGGTGGCACAGTGGTTGAGAGTCTGCCTGCTAATGCAGGGGACACAGGTTCGAGCCCTGGTCTGGGAAGATCCCACATGCCGTGGAGCAACTAGGCCCGTGAGCCACAACTACTGAGCCTGCGCGTCTGGAGCCTGTGCTCCGCAACAAGAGAGGCCATGATAGTGAGAGGCCCGCGCACCGCAATGAAGAGTGGCCCCCGCTTGCTGCAACTAGAGGAAGCCCTCGCACCGAAACGAAGACCCAACACAGGCAAAAAAATAAATAAATAAATAAATAATAATTAAAGGTGCTAATAATTTAAAAAAAAAAAAAGACACCCTAATGTTCATTGCAGCACTATTTACAATAGCCATGACATGGAAGCAACCTAAATGCCCATCGACAGACGAATGGATAAAGAAGATGTGGTACAATGGAATATTATTATACAATGGAATATTATTCAGCCATTAAAAGGAATGAAATTGGGTCACTTGTAGAGACGTGGATGGATCTAGAGACTGTCATACAGAGTGAAGTAAGTCAGAAAGAGAAAAACAAATATCGTATATTAACGCATACATGTGGAACCTCAAAAAATGGTACAGATGAACCAGTTTCCAGGGCAGAAATTGCCACACAGATGTAGCAACATATGGACACCAAGGGGAGAAAGTGGCAGGGTAGGGGTGGTGGTGTGATGAATTGGGAGATTGGGATTGACATATATCCACTAATATGTATTAAAAAAAAAAAAAAAACCACTACTGCTGGTACTTTCAAGACCAAAAGAAAAATTGCATCATCTTATTGCCCTCATCAGTCTAGAACAGAACGTGATGAGACAAAACCATATATACATACCAACTTCATTCCATAAAAAAATACGTAGACACTTAACATGGTAAAATTTGCAAGAAGACAAAACAATAAAAAATATATATGGGCTCATAAGCATATAGTACAGGACACAAAAAGGCATTTGGAAATGCAGGGGCATTCCAAGACACACAAGTTGTTGAAAAAGAAAAATCAATGAAAAATGAGAACAATGGTAGTAAAATAAAAAGACCCTAAGGCCTAAAGAGCTACTAACTGGGAAAAAAAGTACACCCATTCTTAAATGTGCCAAAGCCCTTTAGAGAAAGTTATTAGCAGAATACCTTATTAAAAAAATTATATAAATATAAGTTGACGTGGAAAACATGTGGGTACTTTTTCTACTTTCACAGTCAGAATTTAAAAATGAGAAAGCAAACCCCAGAGATTACAGACATAATACCAAGGTGAGAAATGTAATTGGTAACTTCAAGGTAGCAGTGGTTAAACAAATCCTGGGCTGAAAAGCTCAGGGAATGGGGAGACGAGGTAAAAGAAATTCAAACAGAACCATAAAGCCTAAAAAGCGGTTAAGAAGCTCGAATCTGTGCCTGGAAAAGCAGGCTCATATTGCTGTAGTTTAACTATCACCACAAACATCATTGAGTAGCTACTAGGTGTCAGGTGTCCTGCTGGATGCTGTTGGGAGTAAAGGCATGCGTCAGGCAGCCCCAGCCTCTAAAAGGTCCGAGTCTACCAAAGGAGACAGGACCATACACAAGTAAATCCATTAAAAGGACAGTTGTGAAAAGGATTGTATGAGATGCACAGAGGTTATGGCTGAGGGACAGAGTAGAATATAATACAAGGTCCTAATAACTCTGGACTCAAACAAAGGGGACCTGAGGTCTGGTACCAACTTGACCACAAGCAGGCTGTGCATCTCTGAACAAATCACTCAGTCTCTCTGCACTGCAGTTCTCATCTTTATACCAGCAAAAGGTGGACTGTGTGATTTCTGTTAGTTCTACACTCTGTCTTTGTGGCTGAGGTTCTTGGAAGTCAGGGCCTGAATTAAGCTATGAATGTTAAGGCTTTATGGGCTAGAAATTGAGGGTGCGTATGTACAGGGGCAAAGAATGGCAATGGCGTGAGCTGAGACACGAGACCTCATCAACTCACGTGGTAAATGAAAACTGTGTTACCTACTACCTGGGGATTTCACTAATGGTACAGAACATTCTAAATGGACAAAAAAAGAAAAAGAAAATGGATATAAACTTTAGGAAATGTATAAAAAATTAAACAAAAATAACATGAATTATAAAAACACTGAGAGCAACAGAGGATGCACTAACATTTAAATTAAATATAAAGGAAAGCAAATCTTACACTTCTAACAAATATCATGTCATAATATATAGCAGATGAAGAGATGGAGCTATATTTTAAAAAGTCTGAATATCCATGAACCTTTATCCATGTTTGTCTTTAAAATGTATATATGCAAGGGAAATTTCTTCCTTTACGTATTCAAAAAAGGTTATATTAAAAAGAAAAGAGAGATTGGCAGAATTGCAAGAAAGACTCAAGACTTCAGAAATTCAGTGAGACTGAGTTGCTTCGAGAGAGGATGCCACATTCCAAACTGTTTATTGCAAGAGGAGAATTACTGAGCAGTGCACTCACCCATGCAGCCATCCGCCATCCATCCAAATATATATACACATAGGAACATACAGACATACATTTGACCATACACAATCATTCCCACTAAAAACACAGTAGCATAATAAGAGCCAAGAGGAACATAAGGATGAGTGAGAAACCATGTCTTGTTGCTTAAATGGGGAAACAAAGCTTACATTCTTATAAGGAAGTAGGGAAGTATCACCATCATATGGGGCCTGAGTGCCACATATGCCAGGAAGAGAAGGACCGGCAGCACGGCAGGCTGGGTGAAGACAACAGCCTCACTTCAGAAACTCTGTAGCCACAAAACCGCAGAGAATGTCACCTCTTTTCTCTAAGCTTCCATTGCTTTATGTGAAAAAATACTTAGTTCATAGGGTTATAGGGAAGGCAATAAAATGACAGTGAAAAGCACAGTGCCTCACACGGACTATCTGGTCAGTAGCATCAGATTAAGAAGAGCAGGAGGAACAACAAAAGAAGTAGGAAGTTGATAGTCAGAATAGGATGCACGTGGAAACCCAGGGAAGGGAGTGATTACTTCGGATCTAGGTCAAGTCCAGACACCGGAGAAGGTGATACAAATAGGATGGTGACAGGTGACAGAAGGGTGTGAGGTGTCATGCTAAGAAAGGACAAAGAGTTGAGCAAATAGCTGCAGAGGATCAGAGATGATGCCAGTGTCCCCAGAGACCCAGCTAGACAGTGGGAGAACCTCACAGAGTACAGTGACGAGGATGGGGCATCTCAATGCAGGAAGAGTCGGCCAAGGGGACAACTCACCGGAATTCACAGCACTCGTGGTGAATCTGACCCCTCATGGAGGGGTCTGAAGTGCACCCATTAACTGCTTCTCTCCTCCCTCTCACACACGCCAACACGATACAGGACCTGCCCCATCCTGCCCCTCGGGTGTGCATCGACTGTCATACCTGCTAGACCTCCTCACACCTCTGCCTCCTTCTCTATAAGAAACCCTGTCTTTATTCCCTTCACATCAGAAGGGAGTCCACTGTTTGGCAGCATTTTTGGACATGCGTCCAATGGTAAGAGGGAGGGACGACTGGGTGGTAGACACATTTTTACAAGACAGTGGGATGGGGATGGAGGATACAGCAGTAGAAGAGCACTGAGCTATGAATGAAGAGATGAGGGTTCTAGTTTTAGCTCTGGCCCGAACTCACTGTATAACCATAGTCATATAACCCCTAAGAGATCTCAATCTTTATGCCCAAAAGAAGAGCTGCCTGGATGGTTACTTGATGCTTTTTAACCTTTGACAGTCTATACACTATGATAACCACACCACAAATTCTTGAGCTACCTTGTTCCAACACAACTTTGTACTACAAATCACTTTTTATTGTATTGAACTCTCCCATTTGGGGCACCCACCTCTGCAATCCTTCACTCACCTTCACCGCCAGGTTGCTTGTATGGGTTGTACTTGGGCTTTGGAGCAACGACTGGGGCAAACTTCTTCGGTGGTTGTTGTGTGGACACTGAAATGCTGGGGGTCCCAAAGGAATGGGTGGTCTCCATCCGTGCAGACACATGGCCAAGGGGCTCAGCAGAGCTTTTGGGTGGCAGCCAAGACGGGTGAGACATTGTTGAATCTGGGATTAAAAAGAAACAACAGTTGTTTTTAAAGAAACACAAAAATGAAGGCAATATACTTCACTTCGTTATTACTTCTTCTTAACCCATACTTAATAAAATCTTGAAAAAGGACTCTGAGAAGAAGGAGAGAAGGAAGGAAGGAAGGAAGAAAGGAAGGGAGGGAGGGGAGGGGAGGGGAGGGGAGGGGAGGAAAAAAAGGAAGAGAGTTATGAAAAACTTGCCTTAATTGGAGGAGGAGAAAAATTGAACACTCCCCTCAACCAATCTGGAATTCCTCTCTTCCAACAGTTACCTATTTTAGTGCCTAGGACTCTTCAGGAAATAGACATGAGTAAGAAATGGTCCTTAACCTTAAGAAGTTTCTATGGTAGGAGAATCTTATACTAGCAAGGTTGGAAAAAAGCTTCAATTTTATTAATAATCTATTAAAATGATTACCACATCAATTAAATGGTGGAAAGTTACCTAAATGAGGTGATATTATCTAAATGAGATAAAAAAAAATAAAGTGTTGCTGGAATGTAGAAAAAGATAAGATCACTTCTTGCAGGGAGCAGAACTAAGACCTCATTAATGAGGCAACCTTCAGACTGGGCCTTGAGTGCTGAGTAGAGGTCGGGCCCGAACAAAGGAGGCAACCTCGCATGAGCAGAAAAGTACACAGTACTTCAATTTAGCGTGGCTGTGGGGGAATAAGGAAAAGTAGCTAGCAAAAGAACTAAAAATGAGGGACGGAACCAAAGCTTTGCATGCAAGCTTGAGGAGTCCGAATTTATTCTGCAGGCATTAAGGAACCCCCAAAGGTTTATTCTTGAAACAAGGGCATGACTAACGCATGGCAGGACATTTAAAATGATCCCTCTGGCAGGAGCAGGACTGCTCCTCACCAAGGGGCACTTGGAAATCGCAAGGAGGGACACCGTTTGCCGCAATGCCTAGGACAATTACTGGTACTTAGTAGCCAGGGGCTAAAATAGTCAACCCCTATAATGCACAGGGCAGCCCCGCATAACACTCATCAGGAACTCTGCTGAGCGGAGGCCATACAGGACCTTTAGGAAGAGCCCAGCTAGGAAGGGGGTACACCAGCCAGTCCAGGGGCTATCTTACTGGGATTAAAATACACTCTGCGAGGAAAGAAAAACGGTGTCTTGGTGTCAGGGTAAGCCAACCACCCCTACAGGCAGCCTGCAGGCTGGGGCCAAGCCTCACAGACTGCCACTGAGGAGGGCTCTCCAAGTCTGATTGCAAGAGCTCTCCAGCGCGGGGAGGCCCGGAAGGCTCCCTCACCCTCTCCCAGCCCCAAATCCACCCCATAATTTATTAATTGGACTGAATTAATTGAGAGGGCTCCATGATTACCTCCAGATGTCTGTAACAACCAAGAAAACTGGAAATGCAGGAAAAAATAAAGGCCTCAGCACGTGGCATGGCCAGGGAGAGATGGGGTGGAGGGGGAGAGATGGGGCCCAGCTTGGCCTGGGTAGCATTACACCACGCCAGGAGGGGTGACATGACCCTGAGCAGCCCCACTGCCCTTATCCGCTGTCCCAGGTTCCCCTGTTCCCTGTCCTCCTTAACTCACAGAATTTCATGACAACCAATGAGATGACAACATTAAAGTGTTTTATATACTGTCAACTGCTAAGCAAAGTGAGGGGAGGAAAATTGTTGGAGGTGTAGGTCTCTCAATCAAAGAGGACGACATGAAGCAATGAGGAAGCCTCTAAATTAGGAATCAGGAGGGTTCTGTTACTTAAGCCAGTGGGAACACTGGCTTTTCACTCTGGTTGCAGGGCCTTATTTTCCTCCCCTGCACCTTGTACACATGCTAATGTACACAGACACTTGGTAAATTGTAGGTTCCTTGGAAGAGCGGGGACCATATTTTATACATCCCTAAACCACCATTAAGGCCCAGCACAAAACCAATACAGAAAAACAACTGTGAATCTGGTTTACTCCTGGTTCTTAAAACTGGCTGCACATTTAGAAGTCTTGGAGATTTTTTTTTTTTTAGATACCAAAACCAAGCTCATCTCTCAGGGTTGAGAAACATTAATTTTGGTTTTGTTTGTTTAATTGAGCCTCAGTTTTCTACTAAAAGGGAATAAAGGGTCTGTTCTACTCTCAACAAGACCAAAGTGAGTATAAGTGGGGAACAAGTAGGATAAGATTAAGATTTGAACATTTTAACGTGCCCTGCACATTTGTAGTATAAATTTTATTTGTGGATTTTTTTAAAAATGGGTTAATATTATCCTTGCAAATTTTCTATAAGTCTCAAGTTATTCCAAAATAGAAACTTTCAAAATGGGTTAATATAGGATACAGTGATTTCTAAAGCAAAGAGGCACGTTTCCAGAGCAATCACACATTGCCAATTGACTGCAGAATCCTGGCCTTTTCAGAAATTCTACAGATATAAAGGAACAGGAAACTTCTGGGAGAATTATGAAAAATGAAAATGTAAGCATCCATGTGCAAACCACGAACCCCACCATATTTTCAGTTATCCCCAGCACCATATATCACCCTTCCACTGTACTCTCCATGGAGGCAACCCCAGTGACACCTCCAGTGAGCGCCGGTGTCTGGCCAAGCACCTGTCTGCATGAGACCTTAACAGCATTTTCTCAAACCTTTCTTCTATATGTTACCAATGGCCCGGTGACACCACTCCCAGGATTTATAATGAAATTTAATGACCCTGAAGACTTGCTCATTCTGTGTCCACCATCTACAATGCCATTACTTTCTACCAAGTACACCCCCCCTCCTCTTTGTTATCTTGACCCAGCTGAAATATCTCTGATGCTGTGAACATTTCCCTAGCTCCCTCCAGAAAGAGTAACTTAATTCCCAGGCTCTTGTTTCATACTAATAACAGTCCACATGTAAGCTATTTAATCACCTGTCTATCTGCCCCCAATAAGCTGGAAGTTCCTAAGTGGTCTCACTATACCAGCACAATGCCTGGCCAGGAAGCCCTTAGAAAAATATGTTATGCATGAATGGGTGAATGAATAAATGCTGATCTCCTTGGTTACTCCTCCCTTTCTAGAATCTTCATCTCCCTTCTTAGCATCCATTGATGGAATCATCTCTTTTTTCCCTCCCTTAATTTAGAGATGTAATGAATTGTGTTGATAGACTTCTAGATATTGAACCATCTTTGCAGTCCTAGAAAAAAATACTACTCAGTCACAGTTGTCGTGTTTTGGTATATTGATGAATTAAATATTCTATTTTACATAGAATTTCTGTACATATAATACTAAGTAAGATCATTCTGTAGTGTTTTCCTCTACTTGTTTTACTTATCATTATTAGGTTTTGATATGGGGGTTCTGCATCCTCTTCTACTGTTTGGATTAGTTTAATGATAAGATTAGAACTATCTGATCTTTAAAGGTTTATCAGAATTCAGTGTAAAGCCATCTAGATATGAAACTTTCTTTAATAATAGAGCTTAATCGTATTTCCAAGAACTTCTATAATAATTGTAGCAGTTTTATACTTCTTTTGAGGTCATTTTTCAGCATTTATATTCTGCTGGAAATTCATCCATTTCCTCTAGGTTTTATCTCTGCTCCCCTTCACCCAAGCTACCTCTCGATTAAAAATGATGTCTCATGTACTATGTATCATTTAGATCTGAGCATCACTTCCTACTAGTCCTTGAAGACATAATTCACATTCTCCATCCTCCAGTTCAAGCTATGTCCCCTTTCACTACATTTCCACAGCACCTGGGATACTGCCGTCATCACTCTCATCACATGTCACTCTGCCTCTCTGCTTGCCTGTATCACAAACTAAACTCTTCAATCCTTGAGAGCAGAAGTAATTATCATGCTCTAACCTCACGGCCTAATACATAATAGGCACTCAATAAAAATGTCTGTTAATTTAATAAATGAATAAATTTATTTGCCAAGCCCTAGAGGCTCCAGATAAAGCAAAGTCTCATCCTGTACTCAGATGGTTCAGATTATCATCCTGTCTTCAAGGAGTTTAAAGCCTACCTGAGGAAGATATATTTTTATATGTGAAAAGAGAAAAAGGGCAACACAAAGTATACAAAAACAAAAAAAACCAATTGGGGTATGTCACAGGATCTAGCACATAGCACAAGGGTATTTTGAAAGCTAGGGGGATCTGAAAGACAAAGGGAATAAGCAAAAGGACAATGCCTGAAAATTCTGTGAACTGAAGGAAGAAGCAAGGCATTTCTTTGAGAAGGCAGCAGACCAGCTGAACTGAAATGAGGGACTTAAGAATATTTGGGGGAAAGATTTGGAAGGTTAAAATGAGCCTTACTCATTTAAAGGTCTTATACAGAGAAATAAAAAGCTAGAACTTTTATCTTTGAACAGGAATCTAACAGGAGTGAAAACTCTATGTCAGAAAAACTAATCTATGCAAAATGGATCCAAGGAAGGAGATAAATACAATAGTATAGACACAGAGTCCCTATGACCCCAGTTCTAGCCTCAGCTTTGCCAGTGTGGCCTTTAACAAGAGAGGATGCTCATTTGCAGAATGAATGTCTGTAAAGTCCCAATCAGCTCTAATATTCTAGAGTGCTTTCCTTCTCTGAAATCTTAATTACAGCCCTTCATTTTGATAAATGGGTTTGAGAAAACCTCACAAGTTTAGTGAACGGACAAACTAGAACATTTCCCTGGGGTTTCTCAGCTTCTCAGAAAGAGACCCATGGTAAACAGAGAGATAAGCACTGGTGAGAGCTGGTTTTGCTGGACCAAAACTTACCCTACTCTTACTTCCTCTGGTTCTCGATTGGTTTCACTCTAAGCATATAATCATCATGAAAGCAAGAAGTGAAAGGGAAGATCTACACAGAGGCTCTGAAAATACACAAACACCATCAGAAGAGAGGAAAACAAGAGAAGTGGCCCTCCTCTAAGCACAATGCCTACTGCTGATGGGAGTTAAAAAGCTGGGGCTCCCTAAGCACTGGTCTTTCAGGAACTGTCATCAAATGCAAAGCAATTAAGAAGAACCTAAGAGGTTTCACTTATTGCCGCTCTGTCGCTCTTCTGTCTTTTCCTCCTAACTGTTCAGTGGGTACAAGAAAGCTACAGACTGACAATAAATAGAAAGTGTTTATTGAGGACTTACTATATGCCAAGCAATTTTCTACTGGCCACATAATCATTCTGACTATTACATGAGGTAGGGTTATCTTTCTCCATATTTAGCAGATCAAGAAAGTAAGGCTCTAAGAGTTAAATAACTTGCTCAAGGATACACAGCTAAGAAAGAGCAAAGCTGAAGTTTGGACACAAGTCTTGGACCCAAAAGCCATGGTCTTCACCATGGTACTACCTGTCTGTTTGGAGGAAAAAGAAAACACCACAATCCAAAGAAAGTCATCACTTAGAAACAGGAGATTTTGCTTTCACATCCATCCCTAGCTCCTGCATCCTACCTGCCATAATGTCTTCTCTATTTTGTTCCATCAAACCTAACTATCATGAGCCCCAGGATCACAAATGGATGAAGCCAAAAGTCTAGCCAAATTGATCAGACGCAAGAAAACACAAACAACTGAAAAAGGCCATGTGACGTCCAAGACCCTTCCTCTATGGGTGGGAAAACCTAGGGCTACAGGTAAGGTGACATTTAATACTAAAAATGGCTACCAAGCCTCTCTAAAGATAGCATGTGAATGACAAGTCACTGTCATCCACAAAAATAGAATGAACTAGTGTTTGCTCAAGTTTTGCTTCTTTTCTAAAATCAATAACAAGGGAGTTCCCTGGCGGTCGAGTGGTTAAGACTCTGCGCTCCCAAGGCGGGGGTATGGGTTTGATCCCCGGTCAGGGAACTAAGATCCCGTGTGCTGCACGGCACAGCCAAAAAAAAAAAAAAAAAAAAAAAAGCTTAAAATCGATAGTACTCTTCTTTAAACATTGACATAGCTCACCAAACTTTAAAAACAACCAAGCCCCGTTGTATGGTATTATCTAACGCCAGGTGCTATAAGCTTAAAGAAGTGGTTTTCAAAACTGTACACTAGACTCACCTGGGAATCTTTATGTATGTATTCTGATTCAACGGTTGGGAATAATTGACTTAGAGTGTTTATTTTAATCTTTTGATTATGTTGCATCAGTCCTTAAATCTCCCTTGGCAATTAACCCAAGCAAGGCCTGGCTCTTGGTCAATGTTTGCTGAATAAATGAATGACACTGAAGGAAGAGACAGGTATGAACAACACTATTTTATTGGTAGAAGAACTGAGAGGCTGAGGGGCTTTGTGACTTAAACATCAGAAGTAGTTGATAGCCGATTAAGTTTAGGATTCGTGTCCCTTAGCAACATTTTCTCCACTTAAACAAGCAATTAAGGTTTAAATAACACTGTCCTATACCTTTGGAGATTTTTCACGATCTTCCCTCTTTGTATAAAAGTCAGTGCCTTCCTAGAGTTTCAAAACTGCTTTCTTAAGAGGCTGTTAAAATGGTACACTGTGCTTCCCTCCCTAGACTACAGCTAATTATCCTTTTCTACATCTTGGTCCTCAGCTGCAAGATACCTGATCTTCTGAATTCAGACCCAGCTCCCAGTCTCAGCTCTGCCATGAGCTCATAGCGCAACCTTTGCTCTCTCTGGGATCACAGTGACCTCCTCTGAAAATGATGTGACTCGATTATTACATGAATGCTAATGACAACTCTACACACAAACTCATGAGTCTAGGGAAGATCCTGACTGTAGAACTAGCCAGAAACAAGTAAAAGTCAGCCATGGAGATTCCAAATCACCCATAATTCTCCTCTTAGGTCATCAGTGAGGAAACACAGCCCTCTTTTTTGTTGTCGTTGTTCTTCTTTTTTTGTCACCCGTTTCCCTGTCTCTTCAATCCTCCCCATTGTGGGAGGGAACCTTAGAATGATCTCAGAGATTACCAAGGTATCAATCAAGATTTATTATGCACAAGTAAATAAGTACTATAGGCAAACCTTTTCCAAACGGTGTAGGTAAGTCCCTACCAGTGTAATCACGAAGCAGATATGTTGTGGCGTGCAATGGAAGCATGGGAAGACAACGTTAAACAACAAGGCAGGCTGAAAATTGCACACAATTGTTAGTTGAATAGCAAACGTAATCACTCTTCCTCTGATGAGAGCTGGAAGGGCAAACACGATCTGCCACGGGCTGAAAATGTCAATGCATTCACTCCACTTCTCTTTACAGGCAACTCTGGCCCCGCACTAGCTAAGTGCCCCACTCTCCACATGGATAGCTGGCATTACTCGGAAGGGGTGACGAGAGAACAACTCTACAGAAATGCCAAACCTTTATACAGACTATCTGACAGACAGATGGAAATACTGGAAAAAACACTGGACTGAGATGCAGAGGACTTGGGTGGATTTCCAGCACAGCCACTAACTGGCTCTATGACTTTAGTCCCTTGACCTCTTTGAACCTCAGTGTGTCTCCCTATCTGTAAACCGAAGATGAGATGCCCGCTACCATTCCTTCCAAAACCTCATGTTCCATGACTCCTCCTACAAGTCCGCCAGCTGACTGAGCTGAGGTTTCTTACAAAACCGTCTTCACTCCTATGAGTCACCTTGACTGGGGGCAGTAGAGTGAGGGGAGGCAGACCAGGAATCAACAGGTTAAATGCCAACCTGCCTTGCACACAGTTAGTACGAATACAAATCAATGCTAAAGGTGCAATCCCTATGACTGGCAACACAGCTGGTGGCCAGAAAAACCCAACTACATTTGCGGATGCCAGTAAACTAAGAAGCAGAAAGAGGGAGAAGCATCAGTCCGTTCAAGTAAACATTTGTCTCTGATAAAGAATTGAGGCGGAATAGAGACATAATCCACATTGCACTGTCACTTCAGATTCAGAATATCACACGGAAAGGGAACAAGCGACCCTGACAGTGAAACAACAGCACTGGAAGACCAGGCCTCTCAGAAGATGGTAAAGGAGAGAATGCAACCAAACCAATTACTACCTCATGGGCTTTTATTTGCCACAACTGGGTGACAACAGCCAGCACAGGCTATTCAATGGCTAAGAAGTCACAGGGAGTTGCACCTGGATTCAACCCCGTTGTTCTGCTTCCAGAAGGTGTCTGTGGTGGAAAAGTTTCACTAAACAAGTGAGAAACTCTTGCTTATTGTTGGATAATAACTAGAAAGAGTGGGTAAAAGGCACTGAAATAGACAGAGGATTAAAGAATTTCTCTTCCAAAAGAGTCAGCACCCACGCCATTGGAGATCAGCACTGAAGTCATGAGACCCCAACTTTGCACTCCAGGTCACCTTTAATGACAATGGTTCTGCTTGGCTAAGTGAACAAGAAAATATGTACCCTGTCTGGACCTCAAATTCTCCAGCTCTGATCAGCTCAGTGCTTGTGATCACCTAGAGGGGTGGGATAGGGAAGGTGGAAGGGAGATGCAAGAGGGAGGAGATAAGGGGATATATGTATATGTATAGCTGATTCACTTTGTTATACAGCAGAAACTAACACACCATTGTAAAGCAATTATACTCCAATAAAGAGGTTAAAAAAAAAATTCTCCAGCTCTAAAATAATGAGCATTAAGAAGATGATCTCCAACATGCTATGTTCTGCAATGGTATGGCTAGTCTGCGGAGTGTGCTGTGCTTATTTTTAAAATGTCCTCTTAAGGAGCTTTCTCTTAAGTCTCTGATTCTAGCAGACTTTTCTGTACAAGGCCAAGAAAAGGGGGCAAACAATACTTTGAGCCCTTTGAGTTCAGTAAGTCTACTTCTAAAAGTGGAAATCTGGATTTACAAAGATGAGATTCTGAGTGCCTGATTCATAAGGGTTTAAAATTCTGGCTTATACCCTGCCCCTCCACCAGGATGAAAAAGTGACTATGGGAAAAATCACCAATAGCATCTCTAACAAGGCTTAGCAATCTCTTTGGTGGTATCTGGCTGGAATCCTCTCATTCCAAACCCACTGCCAAGTGGGTAGGTCCACAAGTTAATTGCTGCTCACTGTCTGCTTTCCCCTGACAGCTTGTTCAAACCTGTATTAAAATACATGAACACCGTGTTTTAGCAATCTGTTTACAAGTCCACTGTTCCCATTAGACAGATCAGAGACTATTACTAGCACTTGAAGGATGTTTTCATTGATTTTAATTTTTTTAATAATTTTTTTGTTCTTCTTTATTACAAATTCACTTTGATATCCCAAAAAAACTATACTGAATAAGAGAAAAAAAAACTCTCTTTTAGATATATCTTGAAAAGTAGAAATATTTCACTTTGTCTTCAATGAATATAAACCCTCTACTGACAAATCTCAGGCCATATTTACATGACACTACTATATGTGACACTGCGAAGCAATGTTTGCTCAGACCATATAACCTGCCAAGAGTAATCACAGCAACAAGACATAGAGTTAACTGTTACCCTCCAGCCTTCTAAACATTATATTGCTCACAAAACTGTTACCTGTCAACTGTGCTGTTTGTATCCTAATGTCTCATTACTGGTTGTAAACTAGTTCAGAGCTTTTGCATAGAGTTTGGATGCTATAATTTGAATTAACATTATTGAATTTGGATAATATGATTATTACAAGTTAAAGTTTCCAAATTAATCTTTGTTTCTCTAATACTTAATTTTCATCTTAAATTTCTGTTAAACCCCAAATCTACTTCATTCTAAGGTTAAAATGTAAGGATATTGCTAAATTAAATTAAAATGCCCAGTCACTGGAAAAATAAAGGGGGAGGAAGAAGAGGCACAACTTTTCATCCTTCAAGGATCATAAGATACAGCTTTAAAGAAGAAAGAGACTCAATGCATTATATGCTCTGAAATAAAAATTTCCATTTAACACCAATCCAAGAGCCTGGAGAAATTTCTCAGTATTTGAAATGGTATGAAAAACAGGCAGGCTTCTCATTAGAATGTGTTATAAATTCAAATTATGTAAGAGAGGCTAGTTTTCCAATTTCACATTTCATAGCAAAACAATTGAAACCATTTTCAACTGGTGACCTTTTTCTTAAGTCATGTTGGAAGCTGTTCCACTTTTATTTCAAGATTTTGAAACAGAGACAAAATCTGTAAGAGCATCGACCAATAGCCGCTGAGTAAAAACGAGCCAGGCTGTTTCGGATCAGTTTCAGAATGACATGGGTGGATGTTATTCCCTTTCAAATTTCTTTCGATGAGAGTGCTGACGTTATGCCTTCTGCATTTTTATTAATTACTGACTACCATGCAAAAAAGACAATGCCATGTGTGAAGAATGTACTCAATTGGCTAATATTCTGGGGAAATAAAACACATACATACACGTGCACTTTAGACATATGTAAGGCAGTAGCTAACAACTTACGAATACAGAAGCTTTAATATCCAAGAAGCATGAAATTGTTAATGAAGTTATTTCTTCTAAGATGGAGCTGAAGTTGAAACTTAATCACCCTCTGTGAGTGTGCTTGTCCAAATCAATGACAAGGAACTTATTACCTCACAAGGCAGCCCCTTCCATGGCAGGAAAGTTATTAACTGCTAGAAAGTTATGAGAGGCTGAAAATTATTCCCCTAAGAACCACCGATCAGTCCTGCTTTTTCCTTGGAATCACAAGCCCTCTTATACATGGAAGCCCTCCAGATACTTAAAATATTTTTTTTTAGTTTCGTACGTAACTTTTTCTAAGTCCCATTCTTCCTTTTTTTCCAACTAGCCTTATAGCTTTAGAACAATAACATAAAATTTAAAATCTCAAACCAGTAGTTTTCAAACTTTTCTTTGGCAAAAAATTATTTCTTCATGCCAAATCTTTAAGAAAATCCCAAGAATAAAATAGACAAATTGATAAAAGAGTTCCTCGGGTGTATTTAGATCTTCGTCCTTCGGCAGAATACACTTCACTTGTGGGGGAAGTATAAAACGTATTACTTCCTTAGCCCTCCAATGAGAACTATGCTATGAGCCAGGGTGAAAACCCTCTGCTCTAAAATCTTACAGTGATTGTAAGGAAATAAAGAACACAGGTCGGTATCTTCCTTTATTTTCCTAGTGCCTAATACAGAACCTGTCCCATCATCAGTGCTTAGCATGTGATTATTATGTAAAAGAGACGGGAAACTTAAAGATTTGGGAATATAAAGAGTTAAACTCTGCTTCTGAATCATGTCAGTTCACATTTCAAGCACTGTTCTCCACAATTCCTTATAATTACGGTGACCATACATCCAATTTATGCCTGCTGTTTCAGTGTAATTATTAACAGTGTCCCTTTTCACTCTCAGAAGTGTCCCCATTTAGACAATACCTTATATATAGTCACTTTACTTATAACAGCAATAATGAGGTTTTGGTCACTGAGTCCAGGAGAATTCTGAATATGATAGGGTCCTCTCCCAAAGGCTCCGTATGGCCAAAGACCTTCCAACTTTGAGTCTATTACTGCAGTTGCTAAGAGGGCAGAGCAATTAGCAGTGAGAAGGTCTTGGGGGCTTCCCTGTTCCAGAAGCATGTGCTTCCCAGTAAGGACGGAAGAAGGTACCAGAATGACTGCACAGGAGTAGAAAAATACAGGATACAGGAGAAATCAAGAAGAAGCTAGTATCAACTACCCTACTCCACTCAGCCTCTTTCTCCTGAAGTAAAGAATATCACCTTTTCCAAGAAAATCAGATTATTTACTTCAATTATATCTTTACCACCTGCCCACTTCTGTCCCCATGACTATCAATATTACCAGTGATTTTATGTCTACTCTGTTTCAAGTAGAAGGACAATTTGGAACAGGAAAAATTAGGGAGTGGGCAAGAAACAGAAATAAAATGTGTCCAAATGTATTCACTAGGGTACAAAAGTAAAGATGGAGGGGATTACTTATAAATGTTTTACATTTTTAAATAGGGTCTGGGGGAAAGTTAAGGGAAACGAAGTCAAAAGAATTCAACGCCGGCCCATAGGCTATATGTCAATATAATTTATTTTAAATAAACTATTTTATATTGATTTCCCTTGGAAATTCAAAATGTATATTCCACAGGGGCGGGGGAGGAGGCGAAGCGTTCAAAGTGGAAAGTTGACAACCCGTGCCAAAGACGGAACTCCCCCCAGACATGGTAAGCACTGTTGTATCATAAAATCGCATGTCTCCTTGTAGTACCTTCCAAGATGTTTGAAACCAAAACAGTTTAGAATACTCTCCCAGCTCAGGATCTTCCCTCCTTATGGCATTTTTTTCTGATAAATAGGAATTCCCCTTAGGGATTCCCTAAAGTAAAACTCTCGCCTTCCCTTCTGTTATATAATTAATTACACTGACAAATAGAGATCTAATGGAACATAATTGTTAATCCATCCTCAATTTAATATCAGCTACACACAGAGCCTTATGGAAGGCATGCCCAAAATGTGACAACAATAACCTTTACTGTGTTGGAAATGGTGCATGAGCACTCAACCTTGCCATATTGCAGAGGCTGCCTGGCAGGGTAGGGTTGGATTGCAAAAGAGATTTTGCCAAAATATATGTACCAGCTTGAGACTTGGAAGATAAAAGTAAGATGGAGGCCACGTTCTGCCACTTTGGCTTGCTGTCTGCTGGAAACGCGGTCACGGAGACAGAGGGTTTTTCTGCATCCACATTCCAACATTCAGTCTTCAGCCTTGTGGTTGTCAAGAAGCAGCTGCGGCAGAGACAGCAGGTGGACTCCAGGTTTTAGGGTCCAATTACTCCCTTCCCGAGCGCGGCTTCTTAACCTCTGGTTCACAAGTAGTGTGCCGTATTCTTGACCACAGCAGTTCCGTGGCAGCCTCATGACTCTGCTGTCCCGCACACAGTAATTTTATGTGGTTCTGAGATTTACTATTGGAAGCTCAGCCTATAGCCTGCTCTATACAATCCTTCCAATGATTTTGAAGCACCTAACACCCTGCATTAAAACCTTTCTGCTTCAAATATCTAGAGTGGTTTGCTTCCCAGAGTAAACCCTGACTAAACCCCACCTCCATACCCTTGAAATTCCATTTGCCAATAGACAGTAATGATATTTTATCAACAAGAGACAGGTTCAAATCACTCCCTGTGCAAAGAAGCCTTGAGTGCCTATGCAAAGCCCTCTGATTTTCACGAGGGAGCAGAGCCATGCCCAGGGCAGACACAGTGCCAGCCCTCTCAGAGCTCAGAGACTGGTAAGAAGAGACATGACACAGCAGGGGAAGTATGAAGCGACATGCAACAAGCCAGCAGAGAGCCTAATCTAACTCCAGCAACCTAGCCTCCATTTTATCACTAACTGGCCACGTTTTCAAATCAAGGGGGCTACATGGATGAAAGTCCCTTGAAACTCTAACATTCCACAGTTCTATGAGTCTTTGTACTCATAAGGGAATTTACTTGGATTCAAGTCCTAACAAAACTTCCTAAATTTTCAGTTCCCTAAATCTGAAGGTCAGAGCACAAAGGTCACATAACACAAAAGCCTCATAGAGTTAAAATAGGAACAGGAATCACTGAGCCCCAAATGTGAAGCATTATAGCAGCCTACAACTAGAAAACCTCAGGGAAAAAAGTCCAAACTCATGGTTGCAATGGTTGTTAAGAATACCAAAGAACAAACACAGTTTCTTCAGGGTCTCTGTCTTCTCTGAAAATGTCTGCCTCACTGACTGAAAAAAAAAAGGGGAATATTTACACGTGACTATCTTCTCTGAAAGTACTCAGGCCAATACGTGAAAGAAATATTAGGCAAATGCAATAATGCTTAGATCTCTCAAGAAAAGTCACCAGTTTCTTCGTGTCTTGGACAAGAAAATCCCTGAAACTCATAAAAGAGAAGCAATTTCGTGGACAGGAAGAAAAATGTCAGCAGAGTCAAGGTCATGCATTTAAAGGCAGTTCTGCTACCAGCTCCAAGGGTAGTCCAAGGGCAGGGCCTTCCAGACCTCGCTGGGCCTTAGTTTCCTCATCTGTAAAATGGAGACAACAATCTCTGCCCTGCTAACCTCATAGGTGTTGATGAGGATTAAGTGTAACACAGGACACAAGAGTATTTCATAAACAGCAGATGATACATATATATGAAGAAAGATTATTAGTAAAGGAATTTACTAGGAAAGCTGTGAATGGTACTTCGCAGCAAAAGGAAATATAAATATAGCCATGATTTTACTATTTTATAATCAGGAGGAAGAAATAGTGTTCAGAATTGTGACAAACAATGATGTCCAAAAGAGAAGAGAAACCAGCTTGGCTCTGTCGTAACGGTCTCAGTTCCTGTAGCACACACAACAATGGAAAGACTGCAGGGAGGAGCAGAGGCAGTCTTTGTGATGGCAGCTCACCCAGGACATGGAGACCTTGGACCAAGAAAAGGACGCTTCCACCTCAGTCCCTATCATAATCTCACCGTGTGTGTCCTCTAAGAACCTCTGTGTGGCTCTGGGCAAGTCACTTCACCATTTTCTCAGTCATATCTCTTGGAAAACAGAAATAACCATCATCACTCAGGAGTGAAACATAATTCTGATCATTCTTTAAAGGAGTGCAATTGGAGGGAGGGAGGCTCGAGCTCTAGGGTTTCTCACCAGGACAGACAGAAATGCAAAGGTAGATCTTGCCCACGATTGGATTTCAGGCCCCAAAGGGCATAGGTAGGTTCAGGTAATACTCAGACAACAACTAACTCTAAAGGAGCCGGAAGCAGCAAAGCACCACTCAGGATGGAGAAACAAAGTGGTCCTCCAGCCTCAGTCTATTGGCAAGTAGCTAGCCTAGGACACGGGTAAGAACTGAACTGAAAATCAAGTCCCAGGCCCTTGAGCACAAAGTTACAGGAAGAGTTATAATTCGTGACGCCAAATGGTGCCCTGTTAGTCTGCACTGGTCGGGAGATACCACAGGTCTCCAGGGCCTTGAGACATCAAGTGACAAGAAGATAAAATAAGTGAGATAAATTAACCCTACTTGTAATTCACTGAAGAGGCGACCTCAATGGAAAACAAATATAGCAAATAATAATAATAATAAAAATACACATACACAACTTCAACAGTAGAGAAATGCAAATTAAAATAGCAAGGAGATATTACTTTTCACACACTGGCAAAAAAATTAAAAGATACATAAAATTCACTTTGGGAACAGATGTGTGAGGAAACTGACACTTACAATATTATGTTTCTTCTTACAAACAGATGTGTTCTCTATTTCTTTATTAGATGTGTGACTTGTCCATGGCTGCTTTGGTGCCACAATGGCAGAGTTGAGTAGTTGTGACAGAGACACTCTGGCCTCAAAGCCTAAAATATTTGCTACGTGGTCCCTCACAGAAAAATTTTGTAAACCCCAGTTCTAAATTTTAAAAAGTTATTATTTACAATTACTAAAGATATAATCAATCTGTTCATTTATTAAAGCATTTCTCTAGTTGTCTTTTTTTTTAACATGACCTTTAATTCATAGCAAGGTCTATTCTGATATATATTCATGATACAACTCTTTTGTCATTAATGCCTACCAATTATCCCAATGCCATTAAAAGAACCCTCCCTTTTCAAAATGTTTCGAGGTGGTCCTTTTATTGCATATTGAATTCGACCTGCAGTTGCTCTGTTTCTGGGTGAGTTACGTCACCCCAATGGCCTTCATCTATTCCAGCATCAACACTTCACCACTTCAATTATGGTTCCCTTATAATCTACTTTAGCATCTGGCCAGGCTGGTCCCTGTCCCTCATTACTCTTGTTTTTCAGATTTCTCTTAGCTGTTTTGCCTGTTTATTATCTAGACCATGTTAGAATTTTTTTGTTAAGATTCAAAAACAATTAACTTGAAAGTTGTGCTGAGATTACATAAAATGTAGGGGTATATAACTACTTAACAACCTTAACATTTCCATTTATGAATAAGGTATGTCTTTCAATTTATTCAAGGGCTTCTTCATATGACTCAAAAAGTTCTAGAACCTCTTTGGACAAGTCATGTACAATTCTCATTAAAATATTGATTCTTCATTTTGCTGTGAAGAGGTTCCCATAGATCACAAAGTATTCATTTTCAAATGCCATAAACAAAATATAACTAGACATGAGACATGAGGACACACGTTTAACCTCACAATAACCAAAGAAATACTAGTACCAAGAAGACAACGTATCTAATGCTGGCACCACTGGGGAGACACTGACCCACTCACACATTCCTGCTGCAATTACAGAAACATCCCTTGTAGAACACAAGTCATCGGGGAATTTGAATAACCATAAAATGCTAACCTCTGACCCTGAGATCTCAACCCTCCAACATGCTTAAGATTTTTGACGAATTAAGCTATATTTATGCATAAAAATGTCAATCACAGCAATACATAAAAATAATGGAATAATTAAGTAAGATATGGCGTAACCACTCAATGAAATATTAAACAGTTATTAAAATTGTAATCTTTCAAGAATATGCAGCAGTACAGAAAACGCTTAATATATGATGCCATATATGTATATGATACATAGCACTATGGTAATTTTTGCCTAATAGCTAAAGACTGGAAGGGAATATACAAAAATGATAGGTTGTACTTATCAAGGTGGTGGAATTATGGGTGACATTTTCCCTCCTAAATGGTCTGAGCTTGATATAATGTTGCAACTTTACTTAAAAAAATTTTTAAAAGAGAAGACCAATTTTTTGGCAGACCAATCTGCCTTCCAGATATAAGCTTTGCAATTCCTTTGTTATTTAAGGTGGAAAACTGAGACTCAGGTGTCTGATCTGACTTTTCTAAGGCCCACAGATCAAGTCACAGACAGAATTGGGACTAAAACCCAGGTCTGCAGACTTGAGAGGTAGTATTCTTTCCTACACAGCATTTTTGTGTTGTCATTTTTCTCAAACCAACTCTAGGGTCATTTGAAAATTTTTATACATTATTAATATATAAAATAACAATGAAACAATTAATATAAATGAAAATAACAATGTTCAATTACCTCTCTAAGAGAGCAACTGCTTTTAAAAATCCTTTAAAATGCTTTAATGTGCTAGAGATTGAATTAAACTTTTTTTCTAAACACGGCTATTCAACACAGCAGAGGGTATCAAAGTATGTCTTTTCTACAAAAGCTTGCTTAGTAGAAATAGTCATTTCTGCATAAAATCATAAAGCAATTTCAGTGCTGAGTTAAGCATTAACTTAATAAAAAGGTAAACTCCGCCTTTGGACACTTACTTTAGAACCTGCGAAGTCTCAACCTGCAGTATTATTACTCTAGGGGAGAAAATACCTTTGAAATTCAAAAGCTAATAAGAACTAGTTCCTTGACTTTTCTCACTGCAGCCTGACAACAAATTTGGCAGAAAAGCTATTTATATACCTGTATACACAATGGATAACCATAATTAGTTTGTAATATTCCGTAATGCCTAAAGATAACATTTGGAACCCACATGTATTCTAATGTTCTGTGAATTTTGAGAGGTTCTAATTAGGTCCCAGTGGAGGTAATATTTGGAAAGGAACAAGGTAAAGGAAGTCATCAAATAAAACAGAGTACGGAATAAATGGTTAATAAGGCAGAGAGACTGGTGTGTGTGCATGTTTGCGTGCGGGCACACACTGTGATTTAAGCATCATCTGTTGAAAGCACACTTACCAAGAGTCTGAACAACCACTTCCAGCAACTGGTGAGATAGCTTCCTATTTCCTGATATGCTACAGACCTCTCTCCCTAATTCCTATGGTTTTCTAAACACTGACATACACATCAATCATCCTCACACTTTTTCTTGTTCATCTTCTGAAAAAAAACCCCATAAATCTTTCATTCTGCTTTGATACTATTCAAATCATAATAAAATTAAAATTAAAAGACTGAGTTTGAGTGAGGCAAAAGTCAGGTAAAATTTTGTATAATATATAAAGAATATATATATATATATATGCACATATACGTGTGTGTGTATATATAGTTTTATTTTTAAATTTTATTTTAAAATTTTGTATTACATATAAAGAAGAATCACCTCAGGCAAGGAGAATGTGGGCACTAAATACACAATGGTAAATGAGTATACTGGCAACTTCATGAGAGTCCCCACTCAAGTTTGATCTTTTCTTCTCACATACTCCAATACACACTTTTGTGCCTTTACTGTTGAAAGCATCCTAACCCAGCCAGTGCTAGAAACTTCCTGTTAAAATGTCTGTCTCTTCCACTAGACGTAGAGCTCCTTGAGGGCAGGAACTACACCTTAACCATGTCTCAAGTCCTAAAGCATCTTACATGGTGTCTGGTTAAAAAAAAAAAAAAAAAATTAAGTGGCAAACCATGCAAGGAGGTGAGGAGAAAGTAAAGAAAACTGAGAATAATATTTACCCAAAAATCAATTAAAATGGATTATGTAGATCCATACTGGCGACATTCAACACAATAAAACAAACAGTAAATTTTCCCCTAATACGTGGCAAAATGTTTTCTATGCCTGGCGTCATTCCTGATTATGTCTAGGAACAAACGCACCACAACAGGGTGAAAAGGAGAGTGCAATCTGAGGTAGAATAGGCTGGAACTGGGCTCAAGAACAGAATCCTAATGAAATTTTAATGTGATAAAAGTCAGTAATTTCATCCCAAAATCTGAAAAAAAATTAAAAGGCAAGAAGCTAAACAAACATCAGTAAGCCTGAGTGGAAAGCACAGAATTGGCACCGATCTGAAACCAGGACCCACACTGACCTGAACCAAATATGGACGAAACCTCTCTGGGCCTTAGTTTTCTATGAAGCAGTTGGACTCTATGTTCCTATAGGATTTAAGTGTCAGCAGACACACTACTGGCATCATTGCTGGGGCAGAGTGAGAACAGCAGGATATGAGGAGAGACCCACCTGATGGCGGTAGGACAGCACACCAGCAGAAGGTGAGACACAAGGGAGGGGACCAATGAAGTCAAAGAATAAATTCTTTATAGAGAAGTTCCCACTAACATACAGGGAAAACTTCTTCAAAATAAATGCTACAACAACAACCAAAAAACAAAAAGCAGAAGAAAAGAAATAAGACTCTAATCATTATTGTGCAATGAACGTCTAATACATATAGGTACTGAGGAAGCTTAAAAGGAAAAAAATGTATATGAGAGGAAAAAGTGTATATAAATGCAAAGGAACTTAGAGTTTACCTGGAAAGTGAAAACAAACATCATAATTATTATATTATAAATGTGGGGAAAAAAATGTGGGGGAAAGGAGATTTACAGGAGTTCTGGGGCTGGTGGACATTGCCCAGGTTAGTGACAAAAGAGCTATATGGGCAGATGGGACTTGAGATAGATGTCACCCTCCAGAAGGAAAGAGGGAAGAGAACTTTTTTCTCTCTTCAAAAGTTCCTTGAGCCATATTGTCTACTGCTCTGCTTTCACTGTATCCTGATAGTTCCCAACTTTAGTCCTGACCTTTCTTCGAAATTTTAGTCCTGAACATACAATAATTCATTTGCTAACCTTTCAAATCTGAAAAGCTAAAAATACCTCCCATTCTGCCCTGTACCCACATAACAGGGGAGCTGCCTTCAGTATTGCCTATGTCAATGACTGCCACCATCCAGTCTCCAAAATTAGAAATCAGGGAGCCTCCTCTGTAGGAGGGTAAGACACTGGCTTCAGGTACTTTGCTTTCCCTCAACACTGTTTCGTGTGTGACAGCTCCACCAAGGACCTTCTGGGATACAGACGTGTTGACCACAGAGGAGTAGGATAGTTTCCAGGTCCCCCACCACAAAACCATCTTAGGAACATTAAAACACTCAATTACTAATGATTCCATCTTAGCTCAGTGAGGTAAGTGCTCAATAATGCTTGTTGAAGGAAGAAAGGAAGGGGAGAAAGGAACGGAGAGAAGGAGAGGGAAGAAAAGGAGACAAGAAGAGAGGGGGGGAAGAGAGAGGATGAGGGTCAGAAGCAGAACCAAAAGGTCAAAAAGGAGCATTTTTATTTTAATTTTAAAATGTGTGTTAAAGTCTCATGGTTTGACTTTGGGTTTGTTTGTATCACTGTCACATGTTGACAGGTACGTGCTCTTAATCACAGCACCAAACTGAACTTCTCTCTGGCCTTCCACTACCCCTTTATCAAAGGAGGGTCAATCAACTCCAGAGTCTAAACAAGGTAAAAGAGAGAAAGGCAAAAGACATGCTTGGTGAAAAGGCATAAGCGTGAGAAGCATGGGCTCTGGCGTCTGACTGCAGGGTCTGAATCTAGGTTCTGTCACCTACCAGCTCTGTGACCTTGGGCAAGGTGACTTAATTGCTGTATGACTCAGTTTCGTGATCCATGAGTGTGAGTTGTAAAGATTTAATGATATAAGCAAAGGAGCGCAATATGATTAGTATGGAAGAGATTTTTCCTCTTTGGAGGGAAACAAACCACTTGAGAATCTTACAGGCGCTGGGGGGAAGGAGATATGCCGCCACACAAATTTAGAGAATTACACAAACAATTTCAGGAGGCTCGTGGACCACTAACCCTTAGGTCAATAGTCCATGAACCAGATGATCTCCAAAATCCCTCCTCTTGCAAAAGCCTGTGACATAAGCAGCTCAGAAACAAACAACGAGTAATTTCTGTAGGCTTTAAGAGAACCAAACATTTACCAACTACACTTGGGATACCTCTGACTTTCATTTGATTGGCAGGAATCTATCAAATGACTATAGGGAACATAGCCAAGTCCACAAGTCCAAAGGAAATCAAAACAAAGTAAGACTCTGCTACAGACTGAATTGTGTTCCCTACAAAATTCATATGTTGAAGCCCTAACTTCCAACATGATGATATTTGGAGATAGGGCCTTTGGGAGGTAATTAGGTTTTGATGAGGGTGGGAGGCCCTGATGATGAAATCAGTGCCTTTATAAGAAAAGACACCAAAGAGTTTGCTCTCTCTCCCCTCTCCATGTGGGGACACAGTGAGAAGGTGGTCTTCTACAAGCCAGAAAAATATACCGCACCAGAACCGGACCATACTGGTACCCTTATCTCAGACTTCTACCCTCCAGAACCATAAAAAATAATAATAATAATGATAAATTTCTGTTGTTTAAGCCACCCAGTCTATGGTATTTTGTTATGGCAGCCCAAGCTGACTAATACAGACTCTGTATCCAAAACAGCACATGACAGGATACTGTAGAGGCAAGCAAATGGGCCAGAAGAGAGCCTGTTTCCTCCTGATGTGAGAAACATACATAGTGGGCTTTACCATGAAAATATTGCCTTATCCCAAGTGTCCAAGGAACAGCATTTTTAATCATAACCTATATAGTTTTATTTTTTACATACTTCTAATAGTTTTTTAATACAACTATAACAGAAAAAGTCACCTGTACTTTTTTACTCACTCCAGTTAACAAATAAAAAGCAAGAGGCAGTAGAATGTGAGGAAAAATTACTCAGGAGTTAGGAGTTCTTGATTTCACACCTGGCTTTCCACAACCAACTTAGGTGACCTTGGAGTTTTAATTACCAATTTCTCTTTATCTTATCTCTATCAAGTCATAGTACTCCCCTTTCAAAAACATCTGCATACTGAAAGAAGTTCAAACTTACTCCTAATTTTCATACTCTGCTCCAAATTATATTTCCGTCTATATTTACCATAGGTTCCCCAACAAGCCCTACTCCGCAGACCCAAAATTCTACTTTCAACCCCTCAAACACAACCCATGCTTTCTTAAGAAGGTCTTTCTCTTACCTCACCCTAGTGCATCATTTTGGGGTGAACTTCCTTCTGTTCTCCAGCAATCAAAAACCTATTCATCATGCCACAGCATGGATGAAACTGGAAAATATTACGGCAAGTGAAAGAGACCGGTCACAAGAGAGCCCATATCATGTGATCACATGCATATGAAATGTTCAGACTGGGCAACTCTACAGAGCAGGAAGTAGATTAGTGGCTGCTTAGGGCTAGGTGAAAGGAGGTTTGGGGAAAGAAGCAGAGACTGCCAATAGGTACAGGGTTTCTGCTGGAGGTGCTGAAAATGTTCCAAAATTGATTTTACCGATGGTTGTGCAACCCTGGGAATATAATAAAAACCACTGAATTGTATACTTCAAAGGAGCTAATTGTATGACATATGAATTAGATCTCAATAAAGCTACTATTTAAAAAAAAAAAAAAGAAGAAGAAAAAACTTGCCCATCCAACTTGGCTTTTCAATTGCTGTATAAATTTACTCTCCCCACCCTGTCAGAATTAAAATCCTTCAATTAAGGCCCCTCGGCCTGTCATCTGTACCTCTGATTAACATATTTCATTCTGGCTGGCGGTATAATTATGTTTAGTTATTCCCATGTCTGCCTACCCCACTAAACTATGAGGGCTTTCAGAGAAAAACAAACCTGTGTCAGACATTTCCATACCCAGGCCTCTGCTAACCATTAGGTTCTTTTGAACACATTAGAAAAATGCACCCGGTCTTGGCTTGGCAAATAGAGGGGGGGCAGGATTTGACGCCCACTTGCCCTCCTGCCCTGGAGCAGGATATAATCCGAATGGCAGTAACCAGTAGCTCTGCCTCTACCCTTTTCCTTCTCACCTCCAGCGGTTCATTACAATACCAAAGGACCCAAGGGAGGCACTCTGAATAGATAAATAAATACATGCAGAATGAAAATGGTACATCTGAAACCATGTCTTATGATAAGACACTCCCAGATTCCAGCAAAAAGCTCAAGGCGTTGGTACTTCAGTTTTTCTTTACTGTTATTTATTTTTATGTTACTTAACAATGACATGAAAAGTGTTTTTCTTACTAATTGGATTCAAGGACTTTGGGTGTACACATGAAATACGGTGAATTATTTTAACAATCTAGGAAGTAGTTAGGAAAACAGAGAGGTCTTCTTTTCTTAAGTCAATTTACAATTACTAAACCAGGTCAGGATGCTACAAAAACCCACCACTTATAGGGGGGAAAAGCAAGGAAATATTCTTTTTTTAAAAAAAATAACTTTATTTATTTAATTATTTTGGGGGGACTGCATTTGATCTTTGTTGCTGCGCACAGGCTTTCTCTAGTTGTGGCGAGTGGGTGCTACTCTTCCTTGGGGTGTGCGGGCTTCTCATTGCGGTGGCTTCTCTTGTTGCGGAGCATGGGCTCTAGGAGCGCAGGCTTCAGTAGTTGTGGCACGAGGGCTCAGTAGTTGTGTCTCACGGGCTCCAGAGCACAGGTTCAGTAGCTGTGGCGCTCGGGCTTAGTTGCTCTGCAGCATGTGGGATATTCCCAGACCAGGGCTCGAACCCGTGTCCCCTGCATTGGCAGGCGGATTCTTAACGACTGCACCACCAGGGAAGTTCAACAAGGAAATATTCTGAAAGGAGTTTTATCATCAAACCAGTTTTCAAAACATTCTTCCTCACCTCAACTTCCACAGTACTTGAGCTGAGCACTGACCATTTTCTACTTTATATGAGAGGTATCTGTCCAAGCCCGCTCCCCTGTGCCCATCTTTCCCTGGCTAATTCCACTTCTTTTGGGAAACACACACACAAACATACAGTTTGCCTTTCGCCCACAAACTAGGCTAAGGGGAAAAAAAAAAAAATTGTTTAATATTCCCACCACACCTTGTACCTTTGCTTTGTGGCACCTATCACAGCCATAATTATATAATTATCTGTGAAATTATGAATGTGGTGGTTGTCACTCCTGGACCAGAAGTCCTATGATGAGAGGGCTTGTATCTGCTGGTATCCACGGTTCTGCCAGTCGGTCATGGTGGGCACTCAAGAACTAACTGTTGATTAACAAAGTGAATCCTTCCCCCTTCAAAGTATTAGGTCCTTATAAACTGGGATAGTGTCAAATTTATTTTGGTATCACTATTCTGTCTGGTAGGTAGGTAATATCACATAATTCATATGTAGATGAAGGAATAAGTGAACTCCAGAGTGGGTCAGTTATGGGGATTGAAGAGACCATCCATTGGAGAGGTGTGTTAGTGGTAAAATCTACTGAGTGGATTAGGAGTTAAAGGCAACCCTCCAAGAAAGCTGGTGCCAGTAAGAGATCTTGGAACAGCATCACATAAAGAAGGAAGGCAGAGTCAGAGAGATGGAAGATGTCTGTGACCTAAGATTTATGTCAATGTCCTTGGGCTCTAAGAGTTAATTGTCTCCCAATTTCAATGGGTGTGACTCTTTCCCAGATGCAACTGGGCTACAAATCTTGGGTGGTATGCAAGCAGAGCCCAAGAAAACCAGGCCTTCAGAAAAATAAAAACACAGCAAAACCAAAACAAGCTGAAGCAGCCGGGAGACTCTGGTGGAGAGTCTTCAACCAGAACTCACTCAGATAAAGTTAAGCAGGCATGAGAAAGTCGGAGCGCGCACGTCACGCAGAAAACAAACGGGCCGCAACTTGAAACTTGCCTCCCCTGTGGAGACTTGTCCAGAGTCACACCACAGCAACCTCAACTGGCTTTTGATGTGAAAAGGTCATTCCGTCAAACACACTTTGGGGAGATGCCAATGGCAGGCCTCCCTGAGGGCTTCAAAGACTCTAAGGTTGGCCAGAAAACAAACGGTGCGCATACAGGAAGATACTACCCATTGCCAAACCCTGTATCAGACATTGGAAATACACACTCCAGCACTGAAAACCTGCAATCAAGATGCTGGAAATCTAATGTGGAGTTAAATGACAACCACCACCAAAAACCTCAAGCGCTAAATGAGAATCGTGGAGCTGATTAGATGAGGACTCTGAACACAGAACACACCTGGGATCGCTGGAGAGTTCTTCAAATCTATCTAGCTGCCGTCGTCCTGGGGCACCAGAGCAGAGTCTGAATCCCAGCTCTGCCACTCACTGGCTGTGCAGCCTTGGGAAAGTTACTTGAGCTCTCTGTGCTTATGTGTCCTCATTTGTAAAATGAAGATGATGATGGCCCTCAGTTTAAATGTGAGCTCTGATTACTGATCAGCGACTGAACCTGTGAGGGGTAAAAAAAAAACTGCTGAACAGAATCACAAATCCCAGAACAGAAGGGCCCTGACATTCAACCAGAGTCCAAGTGCTTCTTTTACAAAGAACACGTCTCAGGCCCAGGGAAGGGAGAAACGTACCCACAACCACTGAGTAAATAGCCAGCTGATCCAGGTAAGCAGCCGCCTGCTGATTTATGACGCCAGGTGCTATTCGCTAACACACAGATCTGCTGTCAGAATTGTGAACCAACAGATGTACAAGGCTTAAAACGGTACCTGGCTCAAAAGCAGCAGTGTAGTTGTGTTTGCTATTATTATCGCTTACCTGATTGCTATAAATATGCTCACAAGTACTTATAGGGTGCTTTATAGTTTACAAAGCCTTTTTCATATCCCTTATCTCATGTAATCCACACAATTCCAGGAATCATGATTCCCCGAGCCCCGATGAAGAGACTGGGTCAAATGAAGCTCAGAGAGGTCTTTTGGTTTTCCCAGGATCCCACAGCTAGTTAGCAGAGAAGTGCAACCCAGAACCCATATTTTCCACTGTTAACTTTAAGGCCCTTGCCTTCTTCACATGATACTACACCACCGTTATTGCAAGCACCAGACTACAGATTCTGCAGTAGCTTTTTAATGGGGAATTTCCTAAGATCTCTAACCACCAAATCCTTCTACCTAAAGGAAAAAACTCAAAGGCATGAGAATTTTTTTTTGCTTTTGCTACAGCTGGGTGAAACCTCACAGAAGGAATGTCTTCCTTGGATCTGAGCTTTCTTTCCTGTCTTTGAAGCGAGATAGCCCTCCTGCTGAAGACATGGGCAATGGAGAAAGGAGAGAGGGGCTGAAACTAGGAGAAAGGGGGAGAGAAAGAGGAGAGAAATAACCACACAATAATGTATAACTAAGCCATAGCCCTCAAGCACTTGGTGACAGCCAGTTCTTCTCCTTATGTCGAAAACCTTAGATACCCCCTTGCTGTAGTGAATCTCTCAGCCTGAAATAAGAGAGATTAAAATGTTCGGCATGACCCTCTTTTTCACACTTATCTCTTCCATGGAAGTGAATCGATTTCTCAAGTGAACAGTATCAAAGACCTGGCCTGAGGTGGGTGAAGTTCTTTTTAAAAAAAAAAAAAGGAGACAACCAAGGAACTATGGAGGGTCTTCTTACCTTGAGGGTAAAAGAGTTTCTAATTATGGGCATCTATCTATCATCTGTGTAGGTACATATCTACCTACCTACTATCTAATCAAGAGAAGCAATTAACTCCTTTCTTTTTAACAGAGTGTACAATAAATAAAAAGTTACTAGGCTTACTTTAGTAAGTAAGTGAGAGTTCTTGATTTTTAGCTCTGGTTTTGTCACTAACTAGTAAAGAGACTTAGAAAGGTCACTGAAGCCTTCTGGGCCTCTATTTCCTCATCTGTCAAGTGCAGGCTGGGACAAGATCAACAAGGACCCTTCCCGCATTAAAAAAAAAAAAAAAAAAAAAGCTAATATCCTAAATAAACAAAAAAAATGCCATGATGGTCAAGCCAACTGTTTCAGAAAAGTTGAAGAAAGTATTGTTTCCTCCACAAGCCCTGGTTTTGAATGCAAGAAACATGTCAGTTTAAAAGTACCCATATTCGTGCCTTTGATGGTGAAAGAGTCCCCCACCAAAAGCCATAAAAGTTTTGCTTAAAAACAACCTATTTTCAGGAACAACTCTCCAAGTTAAAGCCCTAATTCACAAAATTGGGTTTGGCTGGTATAATACTGTCTTCTTTCTGCAGTTATTAGGCTCTAAAAGGGTTATTTTTTTTTTTTTCCTCCTAACAACATTTCATTTGAAAAGTGTTTGATCCTGAAATAAACTTGTAATTTCTCCTATGGAGAAGGGAGGGCAGGTGAAGGTCTATAGTTTAGCCCAGATGACTTTATATTTCACACAAGATGATTACAAGACGACAGATGTGAACCTTAAGAATTTTAACAATAAAGTCATGCTATCCAAAGAATGTTCCACAGAACACGAGTCTGGGAAATCATCCACAAAATGGTTCCATGATAAAATAAATTTGACAAAGCCTGAATTTCACATTACAGAAAGGAATGGTGTGGTTATTTTTTTTTTTTTACCTATAGGTCTTCTCAGAGTTAATCTTGCTAAAGGTACAGGAAGAATCTCCAAAATGGAGATTGCAATAAAAGCAACTGATTCCCAACCTGATTTGGCCATTTGTAGAGCTAGCACACCACGGAGCACACTTTAGGGACTGTTGCCAATGGACCATGACAAGGACAAAGCTTTAGCCCTGACAAAATCCCTACCCCTGAAAGGTAAGGTCTACAATTCAGTTAGGAACTTGCATGTTTAACTCTATCTTTATGTGCACCAGATTTTACAACAGATGTAACTATAACCAACTAGAAACTTTGATAAAGTGATTTCTATCTTGAAACTTTCTTGTAAATCTAGAAGGAGCCTCATGCCAGGAGGGCTGGGTTTTCCCTGTGCTACAGATACACTCTGTGATGTTAGGCAATGCTAAAGGGAACTTTTTCCCCTCTCTCCTTCTCTCTCTTTTTTTTTTTAATTATTCATAGGCTTAACACAGAATCAATTTTCCTTAAGGCAGAGAAACAATGAGAAAATAAGCAGAGAGAGCTAACAAGGTAATTGAGAACGGGATGTTTCCCCATCTAAGGGAAAGACCCCACTGTACACATCAATATTTGTCTCAGGGCCTCAGTTTTCTCACATTCAGAATGAGGTTAGTGGATTCCATGGTCTCACATCTCATGCTTCTGTGACTTTTTAGGGTGGCTCACCATCATCTCTGAAGGCGATTCCAAGGATGCTTTGAGCAGTGGAAGCAACTTAGGACCAAGCGCTCCCTGTGCTGGAATGGTACCCCCACAAGGAGTGCTACTTGCATCTACACGTTCCAGGGTGTTGGCTAAAACTCCAGGCTCGTTATTTTGCAACCATGCCATGTTATGGTTGGCCAGCTGACATTATGGTGCCTCATCTTGCTAAAAGTGTCAGTAAGTTCAAAACCACCTCGACATGGCAGAGAGCTGATGGAGAGCAGCCACAGCGCTGAAGCACACTCACCAACCACCCACAGGGCTGCTGGTAGCATCCTGACTTATAATGACCTGCTTCTACAGGAAAGGCATTTAAATACACAGATCTATTGCCCAGCATATAACGTATTCCAGGAAATACTCATACTTCCCGCCCAGATTTATTTTTAAGGGCAGAGGATAGAGTGATTTTAACACTGGTTCTTAAAAAAAAAAAAGAAGAAGGGGCTTCCCTGGTGGCGCAGTGGTTAGGAATCCGCCTGCCAATGCAGGGGACACGGGTTCGTGCCCCGGTCCGGGAAGATCCCACATGCCGCGGAGCGGCTAGGCCCGTGAGCCACAACTACTGAGCCTGCGCGTCTGGAACCTGTGCTCTGCAACGGGAGAGGCCGCGACAGTGAGAGGCCCGCGCACCGCGATGAAGAGTGGCCCCCGCTCGCTGCAACTGGAGAAAGCCCTTGCACAGAAACGAAGACCCAACACAGCCAAAAATAAATAAATAAATAAATTTACCAAAAAAAAAAAAAGAAGAAGAAGAGACAAGGAGGAAAAAGTGACACTTTGATATATATATATATGCAAAAGCACCTATATCTCCCCTAAAAGTGATCTGAGAAAGCATAAAGAGCACTCAGTTGGCCTTCATTATAATCCCTCTACAAACATCCAACATTTCCTGCCTTTGTCTCTCCCATTCCTCCTCTCTTACACCGCCTTTAAAACACATTCATTAGAATGTACCTCTCTTACACCCCCTTTAAAAGACATTCATTAGAATGGCTCCTTCGTCCACTTTTTTTTTTTTAATTTATTTATTTTATTTATTTATGGCTGTGTTGGGTCTTCGTTTCTGTGCGAGGGCTTTCTCTAGTTGCGGCAAGTGGGGGCCACTCTTCATCGCGGTGCGCGGGCCTCTCACTGTCGCGGCCTCTCTTGTTGCGGAGCACAGGCTCCAGACGCGCAGGCTCAGTAATTGTGGCTCACGGGCCCAGTTGCTCCGCGGCATGTGGGATCTTCCCAGACCAGGGCTCGAACCCGTGTCCCCTGCATTGGCAGGCAGACTCTGAACCACTGCGCCACCAGGGAAGCCCCCGTCCATTTTTTTATACAGGACCTGGGGACTATGAAAGCCTCACTCACACACTCACTGGCTTTCCAACTGAGATTCCACCTGCAATAACAGCTCTCCAAAGGGCCTGGATAGTGGCCAGAGGGCAGCACGAGGAAAACGTGAGAAAACCAACTGCAGTTCACTCGCTTCACTTAGCCTGGGAATTCTTTTCCCCTTTTCGGTCAGGTCAAATTCTACCCAGCATTCAGGTCCCAGATCAAATCCCTCCTCCTCCAGGAAGACTTCCTTCATTTTCTCCACATTTGCATTCAACCCCAACCAAAGTTAATGTCTCTCTCCTCTAAGGACCACAGATTCCTTAACTAGACCTCTTAATATTTAGGAATACTATTCAAATATCTTAACTCTCATTGGCACAATCTCTAGTCTGTCTCCAATAAGAGTTATCTGCATTAACTTTCATCAACCCCAATTTCCCCTTCAAAAAGTCCCTTAAGGGCAGAGACTGGGTCTTGTTGAATTCATCAAATGTAAAGATAAAACCTGTCTAAAGAAAGACTTAAAACAAGTATATAAATAATTATCTTACAGGAATGATTCTATTAAAGATAAAACGACAAGGATAGATGAAGGATCCCAGACTAGAAGTGAAGCAAGTCCGTGTGGGATGTGTACTAAAGACCTTCACACACAGAACAGTACATTGCCTTATAAAAATGAAGGCAGCTAACATTAACTGAGCACCGGCTATGAGTCAGGTAGAGCCTTAAACATTTTCCAGGTATTAACTCTCTTAATCTTCAAAGCAACCTTGGAGGTAGGTACTGTTTTTACCTCCATTCGATAAGGGGATGAGTCAAAGAGAGCTCACACAACTTGCCCAAGCAAATAGAAGAGCTGGCTTCACACTTCAGCAAAGAGACTCCAGCTAACGTGCTTGACCGCCACGCTCTCCTGCTTCTGCAAAAGACTGTCCACATCCTGCACAACGGAAGAGGGAGGTGGTACTCTCCAGAACCCAGCCAAAGGAGGTACTTTTGCAAAAGGACCCAAGAAGTAACAGCATACGGGTAAAGGAAACTTTAAGGATAAACATCACATTCTAGACGTCTCTACCTGCGCAATTTGAAAGGAGAAGACTAAAGCCACTTTAAAGCTGTAGCTTTTTCTAATTTACCTGACTTCCTCAAACTGGAACTTACTCATTCTTTGCTGAGAGCAGTGAGGCTGAACTTCTTTTTCCTTGCACTGTTATTTTATGAGTGAAAGAAATGGGGTTGTTACCTTGACTGCTAATGTTAGAGATGCTTTGTGAAGACCTGGCCAGTATTTTCCTTCCAGAAAAGGGGAAAGGCCTTTTAGCAAAGAACTGGATGTGAAAAATCAAACTTAAATGATGAAAGAGAGCATCTTGTGGCCAATCTTAATGATACTTAATTCTCAGATGAGGAATTCTATAGTAAACAACCTCTTGATTCTGTGCAAAACATTTTTAATTTCATGCCCTGCTAATCACACAGCTGTTAAATTTTCCTTCCCATCAGTTGTAAAAAAACAAATAGATAATAATTGTAATAATAATTTAAGAAACAGTTGGGCTTCAAACAAAATTTGAGTCCTCATGAATTTTCCCATCTGGAATTAATAATGTAGTGGATAGTGAAATTGAGTCACCATCAAGTCAGTGGATTCAGTTGATATAAACTTATATTACATGATTATAAGTATCAAAATGTAAGGCTCTAAACATCAAAGGCTTCTGACACGCGGGCCACAGAATGTAAAGTCAATCTACACTGCATTCCCAGACAAGTCTGGCACCTGATGTTTCTTCCAACAGATTTTAACAACCTGTTTCCTTTCACTGTGACCTTATCTCCTCTTGGCCACAATAGGCACTATACACATATAAGTACCACCTAGACTTGGTGTTACAGGCTTGGCGATCCAGAGCCTAGAGAAGAGAAAAATCAGTGTGAACGCATCAATCTAATCAATACACGGACATTTTTAAAAGGCAATCGTTAATGCTGCAAATCAAAACAAGAGTGAGGATGAAAGGGGGTTTTTTAATAGTTGGGGAACAGAGAAAGAGGTGGTCCAAAGGAGTATGATGATATGGTAGCAAGGGTGAGCCAACTTTGCAGGCAAGAGAGGCTAAGGACCAGGAAAGAAAACACCAGCAAGGAAGTGGCAAAAAGGGATATCCTGTAAAGAAGGAGGGGACAAATATACTAAAGGAAATAAAATAAGCATAGTCAGATGGACCAGAATATCAGCAGGGGATCTTCAAAGAAGATCTTCTGTTTCTGTGCATCAATACTTTTCCTATAACCTGGGCTATAAAACACTATAGGAAATGCCTGGAGTACTAACACAGTGTCTCTTCATCTGGCTTGCTCCAACCTAAAGTTGGTTTGCTGAAATCCTTTCAGTTCTTCAAGGCATGCTTACACACCACCTCCTTCAGGCGCCCCTCCTCCGGGTTCCCACAGCATGCCACCTGTGTACCTCTCCTTTGTCACCTAGCTGGTTTGGCTTTGTGAAACAGCTAGTTGTGCATGTGTCTATGTCTCCCACTGGACTGTAAACTCCGTGAAAGAAGAAATTACACATCCCACCATATTTTTATTCCTCAGTGCCTGATCTAGACTTTGCACTGTAGGCCCTTAAGGAATGCATATGCTATCTTAAGAAAACCTAGAAGGGGACACTTCCTGTTTTAGGTATTCTTGTTACAGAAAACAGAAATTTAAGGATTTATAAACTTGACCACTAGCAGTCACCCTACAAACCCCTGTAAGTGACAACCACTATGAATATTTCATCACTCAAGTTTACATGAAAAGTTCATAAAATGAACACAGTTTTCATAATCATTATCATGGCCTACCCGCAGAAAAAGTTCAATATAAAGGCACGTTGCTTTTCTGACCTGAGCACGGGCTTATAACTGTCAGTGTCAGTGTGAGAATCATTTCCAGAAACTGAAAAGAACTTTCCTGAAATCTCAGCATCACTTCAGCCCCACCCTCCACTCCACATCTCATCAAAAACCAACAGCATTTCCTTCATGCCTCATCATTAATGATAAAGTGAATGAGTCAACTGCACAAAACAAACAAAACACTAACAATAATTTACTGTGAACATCGTTGCATTTGTACCACACTTTATGTACCCACTCTCTCATTTGATGTTTTCCATGAGCTTCTGCAGCAGGAGGAAATGGAATAATTATTTTAGAGATGAGAAAACTCAACTCTACACGATGTGATTTGCCCCAAAACACACAGCTCATGACAACCTGTGAATTCAGGATTCCAGATTCTCCATCCGGACTTACGTTCATTTATTCAACGTTGTCTCTCTTATCTAAAGCATTTAAGCAGACACAAGAAGTTGATAATGAAGCCCCAGAGACTTACATAAATGAGAAGTTATCTAAATCAGATAGGGCCTAGCTGAGTTCCATTAGAATATGAAAGAAGGAAAGAAAAAGAGAGAGAAAGGAAGAAAGAAACCACTTTGCGTAAAGATAGTTAAATTTCCTGGAAAACAGGGGTCTTGAACTGTACTTTAAAGGTGTATTAATCAAAGTGAGCCCACAAACTGACAGTTTCAGAATCATCTGGGAGCTTGTTAGAAATACAAATTCTCCCACACTGTGTTCTCAGACCTCCGGGACCATAGCCTCTGAGGGTGAGATTCCCCAAGTGATTCCAATGCACAGCAAGTTTGAAAAGTGTCGCTTGAACGTTACGATCAGACCTGAGCAAATAACAAGAAGGTAACAGGTAGGTTCCAGGAAGGGGGTGTGGAAGTGGGGTGACATTAAAAATTCAGAGGCCTAGAACCCAGAAAACTCAAAATATGTCAGCGAAGAAGGTCCAGAACTCTGGGCTGGAGAAGAAGTATCCTGTGAAGGACGGGGTCTGAATGAAGTGACGATGAAGTCACACCGTAGAGAAAGCTGAATGCAGGCAGAGCAGGGCAGCTCTAGAATCACTCAGGCCCCACGTTTGAACCTTGAGAGAAAGCATGTAGCCCTAAGCAACAAGAGCATCATGCAGTTCAGGACCAAGAGGTCCCACGGGGTTCAGAAGGTCTTTAGAGGAGAACCTCTTTTACAACCTGGAGAAACACTAAGTTCACCAGGCAGACAAGGATGGAAAGGAACATGGTCAAGGTCCAAGATATAAAACAACGTGATGTATTCAGCACCACTGAGACCCCCTGGATTCGGTGTCCTCATCTATACAAGAAGAGATTAATAATCCTAACCTAGTGGGATTGTTGAGGGGATTAAGTGAGAAAGTGTTACACCACGCTGACTCCGAATGTGGTGTCTGGGAAGGAGGAGACATTCAACACAGTCCACTGCCTTTCTTCCCCTTTCAGGACAATGCAGCACATGAGAGTGAGCCAGGCTCCTCGCCCTCTCCGGGGCTGGTTGGCAAGCTCCTGACTTGAAGGATGTTTTCTCATAAATGTTCACAGGGCAGCCTGCTGGGGGTGGTCCTGTGGTTGCGATCTATTGCACTCAGACACATTCCAAGACCTAGGGCTCCTTCACTTCCTGCTTCTCACTCTTACTTTTTCAGAGGGGCTGCAGGTTCTCAAGGTTATCTTGGGCACAGCTTTCTTTCTAAATGACACATAACCATTTCTACAGGCAAAAGTGCTCTGTGCAACTTCTTCTTTCAGAATGGGACTTCGGGCTGCCCTGAGAGTGGATCTGCTTCTCCTCTCAGAGGATCTGTTGGACAGCAGACACAGATCAGTCCAGCTGGTGGGCTGGAGGTCTCTGGGAGTCTATCTACTCGGGGATGTTAACTAGGGTTGCTCAAAGGGAAAAACCAAGTTCCAGAGTCAAATGAAAGTAAGCTGACGGCTGTCCCACAGGGCTTCCTGAAAGATTTAACAAGCTAACATACATTGTCAATACCTAAGAGGGCGCCAGAGTATGCTGCATTCTCCAGGCTTACGGGGGACACATTTTTTTAGACTGGTATCTCCTTGGACTAGTATTTATGGACCACGCACAAGAAAATAAATTGAGTCAAAGCATGATCTACGTAAGGCAGGGATCATCTATTTGCCTACAGTTGACTCCCAGAAAGATGATGAAGATGGCAGTTTTTGGTTATGCTTTTCCATCTTCCCATTCATTACCTTACTCACCATGTCCTCCCCTTCCTCCACATGCCCCTTCCCTTCTCCGTTCCTCAGTGCACACAGTTTTGGAAAGAATCTGCTAAACTCATCAGCATTTGATGAACTAACGCCTTCTTTTTCACCACCCTGCACTTCGATGACTCTATTCCATTGTTCATTCCATTTGCTCAGAAAGCCTCCCCCTTTATCAAAATCCCGCTCAAGGCCAACCCAAGTGTCACTTTCCCCAGGAAGCCCTCCTTAATCCCCTGCCCTCCACCCCAGTTGGAAGTGATCATTCTTTTCTCTTCTCTGAACTTTCTCAGCAAGTTTCTACTTTCTACTTTATAGTTATTTGTGTGCTGTCTCACCTTCACCTGTTGGTTCACCCCTTTCCTAATACTTTCACACCTATCATCTTGTTTCAGCCTCATGACATGCTGGGAGGTAGAACAGGCAGGTATAATTACACCCACAGTATGGAGACAACGTAGCTTAGTGGTTAAGAGAGCAGCTGCTGGGAACAGACTACCTGAGTTCAAGTCCTGGGCTGTACCTTTTGGTTTGTCCCCATGTCATCCCCTCTATCCAAACAATCCTTTATACTATTCCACTTCGACCAAAACTATACACAAAATGCTTCCTGTTCCATTGAAAACTGGATGTCTAGAGTTTGACATTGGTTTAGAACATTTTGCCTCATCTCACCAGTTTCTTTAAGGAACAAGTCAGGAACCACTCCTGGTTTTTTTCTAGTTATCCTATACATGGATTTTGGGTCATCCCTTCCCCCCACCAAGCCCAATAAGCCCAGGTGCATCCCCAGTGGCTGATATGTGACTCAATAAAAGAACATCCTGTCTTGGCACTCAGCTACTGCTTCTGGGCTTACACCGTTTTGATGAGATCTGTTACCAAAGGGTCATTTCACTATAAGAAACTGTCATGACAAAATTGTACACTTGACCATTCTCTCCCTTCACAATTTCAGATATTAGGAGAGTTAAACTAATCCCCGAACTTGATCCCTGAGGAACTTTGAAAATGATGCTTCTGAATGTCTAGCAAAATAGACATTCATCCTCTCTCCCATTTTAAGGACACTTTTTTCAATCTATGAGAAATATTTTCTCCAATTTGATTTTATTATGTTCATACTTAAAGGCTTTTCTAAAGTCTTGCTACGTCATATCCCTTGATCATTTGTTATTCTTACAGTCTCTTCCTTGATTTGTAATTCACAACTTTTTAATTCACCTGCCCCATCATTCTGGGGAACATACACAGGAATATGTCCTGCAGAGTGGATCAAGGTGGTAGTGTATGGGGTGGAGGGAAGGAGAAAATAATGGATGAAGTAAAATTCCAAGTTGTAGGTGCTCACCCTCCTCCCCAAATTGGCTGAAACGCTCCAGCTTAAGGAGTAACATTCATATCCTCAACCAAAAGCAGATCAAATACCTGCCAAAGCTTCTATAACTTCCTCTGTCTGTACTTGTTCTAAACAATAGTCTTTGATGATGTAAACATCTGCCAAATTGGAAAGTAAGTTTATTAAGACTAAAAAGCCGCAAGGATTAGAATCAGACATAGATAGGTCCTCAGTTAGTGGCCCTTCCCTCAAATCTCACCACGGAGAATCCTTTGCCATTGAAAGGACTTCCACAGAGGCCACATGGATGCACAGGCAGAACCTGAGGCCAGATTAGCCGAGATCTGCTGGTGTGGCCGCCAGCTGAAATCTCTCAGGAAATGAGCCGCAGAATCAGAGAACACTGACTTTACATCGCATAGTAGAGTGGTTGCCAACAGGTAGGCAAGTTGGTCGCTTAAGCAGTGGAGCCTTTTATTTAAATGAAATAGTATATAAAACTAAATTAAAACAGATCTAAGAGTGAGCTGCTCAGGCAGAAGGGCCCAGAGTCCTCGCCACTCTCCCCGCACCCCATCATCTGAGGCTGTACATCCACCCAGAACTCTGGGCTCCTTGAAGGCATAAGTTTAAAAATTCACTAATCTAATCTAATTTCAACCTTAATAATTCTTCAGAGGAAACTGAGGCCCAGAGATTGAGTGTGGTCCTTGTATCCAGAGCTAGTAAGTAGCATAGCCACAAATTCTTCCGAACGAAACCATGCTGCCTTTTCCCAAGCATATAGTATTTATGTTCTAGGATTCTGCCCTTTTATTAGGATGAAGAAGTTGGTATGATCAATGTGCCAAGCAAAATTCAAAAATGCGCCCAAGGTCAAAGAGTAAGGACATCTAAATTAAACCTTGGGAAACCCAGCTTGGAGGAACACGAAACATCCATTCTATGAAGGTTTCATGTGCTGGTTTTGCAGTGAAAACAACAAAATTACAGTAGGGGAATTTTTTTTTTTCTTTTAGCTTCTATACATAAATGTGTCAGGCACAAAAGTCAAACTACTCTGAAATGTTAAATCCATTCAGTTGTAAGTAAAGGAAAACATTGCAGCATTTGTGTGAGCTGTGGGAGACACGTAACCCAAATGTGTTCTTTGGGTTAGTAACTTGAACTTGGAATTCATTGAAAAAGTGCGAGGAACCTACAAGAAAGAGAACTGAGCAAAAAACACTGTGAGACACGTTTGATATAATAGTCATATGATTAACAAACTGTCACATCAAACTTTCCCACAACGTGGGAACACTTTGACACTTCATATTTTTAAAACTGACATTTTGATTCATTACTGTAAATAGCACATTAGGTTAAATATTGTGACAAGGAACAGATCATATATATATGATCATATATATACATATATATTCACTCTATATATTACGTGTGTATATTTTTCCTAGCTCTGTAACATTTTAGAATATACGCAACCTTTTCTTACAGTGACAGTTTGGGCCAGTATGTAAACAGGCTATATTGCACTACTTAACTATCCATTTTTCTTGCAAGTAGGCAGATGGACAACATTTCTTCATTCCACGGAAAGTATATGAGGCAGAGGAATTTCAAAAGTAATAGGATGACTTCTAAGAAATTCTGAATAAGTCTATCAACTCCAAGTAAAGGATTTTATCAAAGTTGTTTTGATTTACTGCACTTGCGTTCACAAAATCATTGTCACAACATGCATAAAACATTTCTCTTGTCTTCAAGGTGTTCCCAATCTATTTAAAGAGACACACACATATGCAATTCTAAAGCAAGGCAGACTGCTTCACACATGCAAGAAAAGTGCAAAATGCTGCTTCTTTTCTTCCTTTCCTTTATTTATTTAGTGTGCATGTGCGTTGCTTATAATAAATAACATGTTTTCTAAGCCATAGCTCAGTGTAAACTAATTCAATCAAATTAAGCAAAGTGTGGGCATCAGTGGGGGCTGAAGAAATTTAGAAAGTTTGCAAGAACACTCAGATTCCCAAGCCAAGCTTTCTTCGCAAAGAAAATATAAAGATAGTGTTTGGTTTCCATCTAACACCACACAATACACCCTTCTAACCTTTCACTTCATCTACAGCTCTAAAACAAAAGATAAGATATTCATCCCCTTAAACATCCAAGTTTTTATTTCAATTTTCTCTGGTAATTCCAAAGTTATTATGTACTTTCAAAGTATAGACAACTTTATAAAAAGACTGAGCTAATCATACACACACACACACACACACACACACTACAGAAATAGATTCCATGCGTATTTCTTTTATGTATTCAACTTTCTCTCTGGACATTATACCATTATTATTCAAATCATTCTCCTATTTAAACACCTGGAAAGTTAGACACAAAAAGGAAACATGAGATCTATATATATCAAGATATTATGCTCACTACAGATAAGTTTTGTCTCTGTACTGAAATTTAAATTAGACAACGGTGGTCTTCCGAAGCACATACATAAAAAAGGAAGACTGCCCCACATTTATGTTTTTTCAGAAAGGATGCAGGATGCTATCGACCAAATGCATCCAAATCCTATGAGAGTTAGGAGGCATAATGGATATCATTTAATGTATATGACAAATATTGAGAAAAACCTACAAAACATGAATATCAACCAAAACCCAGGCTTTAGCTGCAACATCAAAAAATTCTTGTGTCCTTCATTCGTAACCAAAAAAAGTGCTCTAATTTTGTTTTTAGCTAAATTAGTCAATTCATTTAGGGCAGAAGGCCTTTTTATCCCCATATTCTGGATATATCTATATGTATTAAAAGTTCAAAGTCTTACACACCATTTCAAAGTTTCTTTCAAACTAAGCAAATTAAAGAATATAGAAATGCACTATTTTTCCCTTGGCTTGCCGAAAAAAAAAAGCAGCCTAAGGTTGTCCAAACCATAATCAGTCACTGTTTCAATCTGAGGACTCATACTTACTTTTCCAAACTCTTAAGGGGGTAGGTTACAACCTTCAAAGGTTGAAGACTCCTCGATAGAAGGGTGAACCACTGTCTATGGAACAACTGCTCTTCCATAGTACTGGGGAAGAGTAGAAGTAACATTACAACATTTGAAGACAGAAGATCTAGATGCAAATCAAATCTCACCATTTACTCCTTGAAGTGAATTGGAGCAGGTCACTTGGCTTTTGTTTCTTCATTGTAAAATGAGGATAATACTGGACAGTGTACTGGGTTTCATGAAGATTAACTAAGAGTGTACAAGAAATCTCACTGAATCCTAATTGGTGAGAATACTATTCCCCCAAACTTTTATTTGCCAATTTTTACCATCCATTAATAAAAATGTTAAGAGGTCATCTGAATTCAACTAAGTTCAACTCAACAAAAATTTACTGGATGCTCATTGTATGTGATTTCAGTCTCTGCCAGGTGCCATGATTGAAGGCGGGCAGGGGAAGGAAGAAGACAAGGAGGGAGGAAAAAGGAAGGGAGGAAGGTCCAGCAAAGACACAATTTCTGTCCCCTAAGACCCTGTAATCTTGTGAAGGAGACAGCATTTCACATATGAACTTTCTGAAGAATACTTAACACTATATAATAAAGTACCCCAAAAAGGGTGGTGCTGACAATGGGTTTTAATGGTAGTTTTATATGAGGTGTAACATGAGGTGAAGAAAGTGTTCAGAGCAATAGAGAACGTGACCTAATTATTCCCCTGCCCCTGTAAGCATCTACTTCTCAGTGGACCAACCTGTGGAATCTGATAGAAAAGAGTCTCTTTGGATGGGCCTTGCTGAGGGGCCCCTCGGGCGTTTGCTCTGGCCTCTATCACCCCCACTCTATCCGTAACCCCCCTCCTTTCCTCATTCGTCCCTCTGCACTGAGCTTCCCCTGCTCTCTTCACCTCCTCTACCCATTCCTCAGGAAGCCATGCCCCCGGGTCTGGCTCATCTCCATCCACAGCCATCTGGGCTGAAAAGGGCCCTGAGGCAGGGGTAAGGGTGGCACAGTTGGAACATTAGCGCACCGAGAATCAAGAGACCTGAGTTCCTGTCCCAGCTTTGTCCCTACTTCACTCTGCGACCTTGAGCAAGTCACTTCCACTCAATGGGCCTCAGTACCCTCACTCATCAAAGAAGACTAGAGGATATTTAACAGCCCTTCTTGCTCCTAAATGTTCAATGTCTGTGACCTGACCTACAGCTTCCAACAGTTTCCAAGTCATAACTGGGGGCCCACCAGTCCCAGGCCTCCTGGAGAGGCACTGACATGACCACATCAACAGTTTCTACTGTGGGGAAGGTCAGGGACTCCTTCAGAAAATAGCTGATCTAAACAGAGCCCAAGGAGTGTCATGGCAACACTGCTCGCAAGCTGCCAGAGGTAGGGAGGAAAAGCAGCCAAGATGCATGTGCAGCTGCCACATTTCAGCACAGCACTCAAACCTCGTTAATATCATCTTGCTTAATACCGAGTCCCATAGATCAGAAGCTATTTTTACTGTGTATTTAACAGATTTGTGTACCGTCTTCCCTGCCAGCGTTTTCACAGTCCAGTACAGGAGACTCTGCTATTGGACAGCCTTCAGAACCTGAGGCCACCCAGGGTTAACTCAGGAGAGGGAGGGAGGGGGAGAAGGAGAATGAATAGAAGGGAGAAAAATAGACGCAGTGGGGCTGGAGGCTAGGGGAGAGGCGGGACTAAGATGTAACCAGAGCAAGTATGAGCCAATACTACCAACCCCCAAGTGTGAGGCATTCTTGTCTCAGTTCTCCAAAGACTCAGGGATGCACGTGTGGAGGAGAGAGGGGGAGAGCTGAGTCCTCTCTTATACTCGGGGGAGTACAGGTCCTCCCACGGCAATTGTGATCACCACCTCGGCTCGCTTCCATTGGTCTCCCCCATCAGTTCCCCTTAGAACAGCCAAGAGTACCACTCTGCAGAGCCCTCTGCCCACGCTCTAGGAGGCAAAAACCTATCCACTACTGTGCACTCTTCGGAGCTTACAGGGAAGGGCTCTGGCTAAATGTCCTGTTTCCACCTGTCTCCCACGTGTAGGGGTGGGAATTCTAGATTATGATGACTGACCGAGCTAAACGATGTGAAAGCACCTGCCACGGGCCTGTCACATAGTACGTCACAGTAGACACCCAGTAAACGTGTGCTTGCTTCCATCTGTTTCATACGGCAACAGTGTCACGTGTACCACCTTTATTCCTAACATTCTTCGTAGAAAGAAGGAACCCAGTCAAGGCTTGCCGAGTGGTGAGCAGGAGCTCAGGTCCCAACCATCCCTCTCCTGCTTGGTCATATGGGGGCGCCATTCTCAGACCCGTCACTAATCGGGCAGGTAAAGTAGGTTAAGCCATTTCTTCCCCAGGAGGGGGCTCAACTAGACAGAGAGTTTTTAAGTTCCTTTCCCGTTCTGAAATTCTATACATCTCTAAGTGTCATATCCATCTTAAAAACAAGCAAGAAGCAGAGGGGAAAACCATTGAAGAACACAGTTGTGCGTTTCTTTATCGAGCACGATACAGAAGGCACTGTGCCAGGAGCTAAAGGAAATTCAGAAAAGCAGAATGAAGTAGTCCTTAGATTCAGAACCCTTATAATATATGTATATTGGTGAGGGGAGGTAAGAGGAAATACAAAAAGACAGCAGTACAAAAGAAAGTCAATTATAAAACAAAGTCCAATTCTAAGACTATACTTCTGAGCCAAGGGGTGGAGAGAGAAGGCTTCCTCAGGAGGAGGGATGTGTGCTGGTCCTTCAGACAGGAAAGCAAAGCCCACACAGGCAAAATGGAGGAAGGTAGCATTTTACAAGAGTGGACCCTCTCCAGTGGAAGGGTCATCAGGTCTGTAAGATGGTTAAGTATCTTGTCTGTTTTATGTCTTAGATTATTTTAAAATTCTGTGTTTCATACATTAAAGGATAGAATAATAATGGTCATCCCACCCACTCATCATCATAATGCTCTGTGGGGTCACAGGAAGAGCAATGAAATAGGAAACAGGACACTTGGGTTCTGAGACCTGCTCCATTGCCACTATGAGCTGCCAGCCTTTAGCTAAATGGCTTATCTAGCTGTGGGATAGGAGATCTTGAAGAATTCCAGTTGGAGTTCTTGAGGCTTCTTGAGAACCAAATTGTCCAAAGCTCACGCTTTGCAGATGAGGAGACCGAGGTCCGCCAGAAAAGAAGTGATTTCTCTCAACTACACATTTCTGTCATCTGTGCCCAGTTCTCTGGGCAAGGCTGGTACTCACCTGCTTCTGGGACTTGCCTCAGGCTGATCCTTGCCTGCCAGAGATTTCCTCTGAAGTCCCTGTAATATCCCACCAAAGTCCATCCAATCATCCTTCAAACTCAATTCCAGTCCCTGGTTTTATATGAAACCTCCCGTAGAAAGAGCTCCCACATTCTCTCACTCACGAAGTATAATTTCTGAGCCCACACATCACACTGAGTCTTGGCTGGCCCTGAATCAAACTCACCTCCACACACCTGCCAGCTCCCTCCTTCGATGTCTTAGCGAGCCACCTTTCTCAGTAAGTGCTAAGTAAATGCTTCTCAAGTTAGGTTGGTCTGCACCTCGGTTTTCTGACACTCGGCTAAGTACCTTCTCAAACATATCATGCTGCCTCTGATTATCACAAGCCTGGATGTGTGCGATCCCCAGAGCAGCCAAAAGAGCTTCAACCACCTCCAAATCCATCAAGCTATTTACCAGAGCGACTAAACACACAGCAAGAGAGAAGAGACATAAAGAAAAGAAGAGGGGGAGCAAAGGGCATGGACTGCAAATCGGATAAAGAGCCATGCCTGCGAGCTGAGATGCACTGGAATCACCATGCCGGGTTTACAAGGGAGAAATCTGCAGTGCAGACACCAGTGGGGGCCCAGAGTCTCACACATAGTCCCCAGTGGAGCAAGGAGGTCCAATGCTGCAGTCTGAAAGGATGCCATGGTAAATGGAGAGATGGGCAAAGTCTCAATACCTAGCCATCGGCTAGGCAGGTCCGTTCCATCTACTGCAGAGAGAGAGAAACATCTGGAAAGGAAGAGCACGGTAGCCCTCGACTGCAAAGGTTTTATACTGAGCGACACTCCACCAGTAATGTCGGAGTGAAACATGGCAGAAAGATTCATGAGGCAGAGCTGTGCAACTCCAGAGGCAACCCAAGGCACACATCAGATGGGAATTTTAAATAATCCCTTTAAACACACGAGGACTCAGATGCCAGCACACACAGTGATGGCCCCAGCCAGACAGCAAAGGCATATTGGCACCACTGTAATTTGTCCATTCACCAATATGCTTCCGGAAAAACACCCATATGCTTTCTTTTAGCTTCCATATGCTTTTTTAGCAAGGAAACTAAAATATTTCATTAGTTTTGAGTAATTAATAATTACTTATTTCACAATAGTCTCCCTCATTAAAAAATGAAAATAACTGATTAAGCTGCAGGATCCTGGCTTTCAACTCAAGCTTTTTCATTTAACTTAATTTTATTTGTTGAATTCTTCCCCTCTAGGAATTGAGTAATAGAGTAAAACAGCAAGTGTAGAAATACTGGCACTATGGGAAATGAAGAGTTATCACCCACACAGCGCAGCATTCCTCCTGACTGAGACATCGTGGTTTAATGAAAAGAACACAGACTTTGGGAGCCCAAAGCCTTGGGATCCAATCCCAGTTTGACCCCTGGTGAATAGTACTTCTGAGGAAATGAAGGGCGTTGAAAAGATAAAGCCTGCTGGATTCCTGCAACCCGGCCTTCCACTACTCCCAGGGAGCGACTTCACAGGGCTCCCTCCTGCCTCTCAAGGCTTGGGGAAGGCATGTCACGGAATGCTGGCTCAGACCCAGTCAGTGTCAGCAGGCCTGTGGCCAACAGTCTCGGAATTGTCTCCAGCGGAAAACAATGCTTCGCAAACTCGAATGAGCCTAGGAACTACATGGGGATCTTATTAAAATGCAGATTCTGATTAGGAGGTCTGGAGTGGGGCCTGAGGTCTGCATTTCTAACAAGCTCCCAGGTGATGCTGACGTCCCTGGTCTTCAGACCAAACTCTGAGCAGCAACTTGACCTGAAAAGTATCAAGATGAAGTTAGGAAGTAGAATCTGTAAGAGCAGGACACGCGTGCCTGTCTCATTGGGACAGGATGAGGATTGTTAATCATATGGACAATGATAATTCTGTGTGTTGTACAGCACAATGGTATTTCACTTACCCTCACAACAGTCCTGCCAATAGGGTGTGATTTCCATTTTACAGACAACAAAACTGAGACCCAAAGAAATCAAGTAGTGCATCCAAAGTCATGCAGCTAATAATGCTAGGCTCCCAATCCAGGGTCAAGTACGAGCATGAGCCGATGGAAGACAGAAAATTTAAGTAGCTATTACTGTAGGGTGCCGGTATGAAGCCTGCTTCTTGCTCTGCCGCCCCTTCTCGGGGCCTCCGTCTTCCCATCCGAAGCTGTGGCCCCTGAAAATCTCCAAGGCCTCTTCCACGTCTAACACCGGCCTTCATTCCCAGGGCTCCCACATAGACTCACAGTGGGTCACCAGGCACTGAGATTCGATTCACACATGTGGCAGTCATTACATCTTGGCACGATCCAAATTCTAGCTGCTCACATCTGCATTTGTGCTGATCTGTGCATGGCCAGAAGTCTATCTCTGGTAAAATATCTCACGCTCAATATAACAGGGAGAAAACAACCAACAGATTCCCCAAAGCATCGAAATTCCAATTCAGTTGATAACTTGCAGTATGGTCAGGGCTCTATGACCCTAATCACTCTGTCTCCTCCTGCACTCACAAAAATGGAGAGTCTGAGACCACTAACCTGATAGAAGTTTGAAAGAAGAGGAAAAACATGAGTTATTTATAATGCAGTTTATACAATTGCCCAGCTTTTCTTATTCTGCCTTAAGGTACCAGAAGGGCATTTAATTAATGAATTATCAAATAAACGATTCAGGATATGTGATCTTGTCCCTCTCTGAACTCCCAGAGCACACATTCACTGTACTCCTCGGGGGCCCACTGGCCATTTTCTACCGGGAATTTCTATCATTTATAGAATTGTTCCATTGTCCCTATTCACATTCAGTGTTATCTCTGGAGGTATTCACATATTTTCAAGCAGATCTGGATTTGAATCCAAACTTTGCTATTCATTTGCTGTATGACGTTAGGCAAATTACTCAACCTCTCTGAGCTCAGTTTCCACATATGAAAAGTGGGAAAAAATAATTTTCTATTTTATGAGATTAAATGAAATGATGAATTAAAATGGATAGCACTTAACAGATTCTGAGTTAAAAGTACATTTGAGTGAGTGAGTGAGTGAGTGAATAAGTGAATAAAGCAAGCAGAATAAGAGTTTCAATATTAAAACATCACTCAACAGTTTGAAACATAAATGTCCAGAGTCACACTCATAATGAGTCTGACACTCAGAGCAAAACAATTGGTGAATTGTGGGAGAAATCCAACAGCAAAGGAAATGTGTTACCCAAATGTCATCGCAAACTTCGCACATTGAAAAAAATCTTTCGCTTAACCTAGAACCTATGTATGGCCTTCAGAAGGTTTACAAACCTCATGAAATTGTAGACAACATTCTATGCAGATGTGCATTTTCTAACTATTTCATAGATTCATCCAAGTTTCCAAATATTCCGTAATCCTCTCCCCACCACTAAACACACACACACACACACACACACACACACACACACACACACACACACAGACAAATTAATAACTACTGCCTTAGGCAAGTCCCTTGACAGAAAGGGATCTGCCAACTGAGAGAGAAAAAGTTCACTTAATAAAACAAGGCTGAAAGATACAAGCATGCGGTTTAGAAAGTACAGATGGTGGAAGTTTTTACGATAAGTGCTCCCATCCAGAGAAAAGAGCTCTGAATCTAAGACTCAGCTTGGCTGCAAACTTGCTACAGAACCTTAGGCAAATCAGAGACTCAGGAAAATCAGGCTTTGGGGAACCTTTGAGATCCAATCTATTTCACCCTCCTCCTCCTCCTCCTCCTCCTCGCATCTCATAGATGGAAAAACTGAGGTTCAGAGGAAGGTAATGCCTTCACCAAAGTCACAGCAAATAAAGTAGAGTCAGGATTTGAACCTCAGACCCAGTAAAATGATTTCCACTCAGTGTGTCATTATTATGAAGTACAAGGTAAGTGTTTGGACCCAGTGGCCTCTAAGTTATCTTCCAACTGATAGATAATTACTACTCTCTTCTCTGGACCTGGAAATCTCATGAAAACATTAGTTTGGTTTTGGCAAAGATCATTCTAGCTGCTTCTCAGCCCCAGCCCAGTCCCACAAGAACAAGGCAGAGAGAAGATCTGAAAGAATGAGAGATGCTGCTATTAATCTTGTGTAGCACAGAGACCGGGAACTGCAGGCCTTGAACTAGATTTCACTGTGTTGGCTATTACTCACCTGTCCTCCTGCGTATTAATCCTGCATCTGTCTTCTCTTTATTAATGTTCCCAACTATGCACAGTACACAGCCAGCTAGGAACTCATCCTTAGCTTCCTATAATTCATTGGATCAGAAAAGGACAGGAGGAAACAGTGTGATGTCAGGGTCAAGTAATCTCTTACAGGAAGAACTGCAAGGGAATCCTAATAAACACAGAGAGCAGAGGCCAGCCAGAATCCTCTATTCCATGCTTCACGGAATGAACGAAGAAGTCTGGCATCCACTTATGTTTCAAGGGCATCTCACATCCCTGCGTTAACAATAGGATTGGTTTTGCCTGAAAGATAATGTCCCTTTAAATGGTGGGAAGAGAAAGGATACTTCACATACAGAGATCCCTCTCCTAAAACAGAGGTACAACTATGGAGTCAGAAGAAAGAATTCTAGCCTAGGATCTGCCACTAAAACCTTAGACAAATCATATTCCCTCCCTGACCCCAAAATCTCCATCTCTGAGATTTGGCTAGATGGGTCCTTAAAGTTCCCTCTGCCTTTGACATTCTGACCTCTCCTTACAGGTCACTGACTCAACCCTGGAAAAGTCAAACAACAGAAGAGGATCCTCTCTATATTGCTAGTGAAGTTTACCAGAGCCTCAAAACTGAGACCCGGATTATCAAGCAGAGAAACATGAAGAAAGATGGATTTTTATTTTTTCCTTTCTAACCAGAAACTGAATGTTGCTGGCGGTAGGGAACAAGCAATGCATAAATGCCCAATCACAGTATATATATATAATTCAAATCACTAACTGCCCTTCAGGTATGTACAAGAATCAAAAGCTAAAAAGAACAACTATTTTCACACACTGAACTCTCCTATGACTTTGGAAAAGTGGCAGCAGGAGGAAGAAAGAATTGACCAAGAAATAAAATCATAGATATTAGGACATTTGACTAGAAATAATGCCATAAGCACATGGTCCAACTCTACCTGTTGTTAGATACTGAAATGGACCCCAAAGAGGGAAAACGACTTGCCCAAGGTGACACAGCCAGAGATGGGAGTAGAATTAGATTCTCATGACTCCTGGTTCATAGAACATAACCCATAACACATTACTTCACTCCTGCAAGCGATGAGATTCTATCCAGGTAACTGAGAAAATAATTTCAAATATTTTGAAATAACAATAACTCATAACTCAATAATAACTCTACCTCAAATAACAATAACTGATTTATTGGATTTAAGGTAGACTAGGGCTGTTTCTATCAAATTATAATAAACAATTCACTGTAGCAATATAGACAAATCCATGAGAATTAATTGTGCATTATTCATCCTTGCTAATGAATTACCCTGTGGAAAACAGGGATAATCAACAGTCTACCAAAGGCCAGAAGCCTGTTCTTGCTCAAGTACAGATCTTCCCTGTTAAAGAACATCAGGTATCACCTCTAAATAGTAAACAGGGTATACAGTTTCAGATTCCATGGAGTACAGCTTTAAATAGATTCGGTTTGGAAATGGGACATGGAACACACCACAGTCAGTGGATCAATGTTGAAAGCTGAGAAAAACAATGATTACACTAATTAAGTGGGTACCCGTTGACACATCTACTGTCAAGTCTAATTATTTATTTAAACTGTTATTCTTTCTTCATTACTGCCACTGACACCAATTATTACCACAAGATTATTTTAAATTTCTTGTAGCATGCCCCCAGAATATTTACTTCTCTACCTTCCAAAGGCTATTTGAGTTTTCATCCTTCTTTCCCCACCAAATCCACTTCCAAAATTAAAAAAAAATAGATGAATAGATGAATGAATAGATGGATGGATGAAGTGATAGAGAGATAGGCAGATAGAGAGATAGATGAAATTCCTCTTTCTCAATAGCAATTTTTCATAACCTTTCCAGCCTTGCTTAAACTCTTCTTTGTAACTTCAAGATGGGTTTCAGTGTGGAAGTGGGGGCATAGTTAACCACTTTTCAAAATTTATTTTATTAATATTTAACAACTGGCATTTGGAGGAAAGTTAATATAATAACTGCAGTTCCTAAGTGAACAAATAGATCTCTGCCTAACAGAGCCACCAAAAATTATGATATCACATGTCTACAGTACATTCTTCTCTGATGTGTTTATCCCTGAAAATACATGAAGTACATAGGAAAGGAGTTTTTTGCAGAGGTGTTTTATGGACTAGAGAGGGACAAAAAGATGGGCAGGAGTCACTCCTGTATTTTTGGCTACCATCTTTTTTTTTAGTAACCCTCTCTTTTGTAGAAATGAGCATAAAGTCTAAACAACACAAGTGGCTTCTAGGTCTGATCTGCTCATAGAAGAGTTTCACAGTCCATACGTCCCCCCTCACCGGCCTTCTTTGCACATGACCTCTTCTTATTCCATGTGTATGATGAATATCAGCTTTGAAAACCGTATTAATGTAACACCAAAATTTCCACTCATTTCTAAATTGCTAGCTCCTGCAAATATGGGTCAGTACCAACAAACCTCAATTCTTTCAAAGGTCTGTGTAATTAAAATCATGTTTAAACTACTATATATAAAATTGATAATTAATAAGGACCTACTGCATAGGAATTCCCTACTGCAGGGAACTTTACTCAGTACTCTGTAATGGCCTATATGGTAAAAGAATCTAAAAAAGAGTGGATATGTGTATATATATAACTAATTCACTTTGCTGTACACCTGAAACTAACACAACATTGTAAATCAACTGTACTCCAATAAAATTTTTTTAAACAATTATGTTTAAGATCATGGAAAGAGGGACTTCCCTGGTGGTCCAGTGGCTAAGACTCCACACTCCCAATGCAGGGGGCCTTGGTTCGAGCCCTGGTCAGGGAACTAGATCCCACATGCTTGCCGCAACTAAGAAGCCCGCATGCGGCAACTAAGAGATCCCACGTACCGCAACTAAGACCTGGCACAGACTAAATAAATAAATAAAAATTAAAAAAAAAAAAACATGGAAAGAACATACCAAAGGGATAATCAAAATATTCATCAGAACAAATGTTTACAGTACTTGAAATGCTGATATCAAATCTTCCACAAAGTTGCTATTCTATAGGGCCTGCAGTTAGGATCACCATAGTGACTACTTCACCTCTTTTTGGCTAAGACTTCTAGAAGATTATAGAGAGCATAGCGGAGGTAGCTGGGAAGTACAGATATCAGCTGGTTATCTGCAGAGGAAAGCTCACATTTTGCAAATTTTAAAACTTTTTATGCTTCCTTAAATACATAAAACAAATTTTATGCTTCCTTATTTTTTTTTAAACTGGTCTCCGTTTTCTTTTTCTTTTTTTTAATATATTTATTGGAGTATAATTGCTTTACAATGGTGTGTTAGTTTCTGCTTTATAACAAAGTGAACCAGCTATACATATACATATATCCCCATATCTCCTCCCTCTTGCGTCTCCCTCCCACCCTCCCTATCCCACCCCTCTAGGTGGTCACGAAGCACGGAGCTGATCTCCCTGTGCTATGCAGCTGCTTCCCACTAGCTATCTATTTTACGTTTGGTACTGTATATGTGTCATGCCACTCTCTCACTTCGTCCCAGATAACCCTTCCCCCTCCCCGTGTCAAGTCCATTCTCTACATCTGTATCTTTATTCCTGTCCTGCACCTAGGTTTTTCAGAACCCTTTTTTTTTTTTTTGATTCCATATATATGTGTTAGCGTACGGTATTTGTTTTTCTCTTTCTGACTTACTTCACTCTGTATGACAGACTCTAGGTCCATCCACCTCACTACAAATAACTCAGTTTCGTTTCTTTTTATGGCTGAGTAATATTCCATTGTATATATGTGCCACATCTTCTTTATCCATTCATCCGATGATGGACACTTAGGTTGCTTCCATGTCCTGGCTATTGTAAATAGAGCTGCAATGAACAATGTGGTACATGACGCTTTTTGAATTATGGTTTTCTCAGGGTATATGCCCAGTGGTGGGATTGCTGGGTTGTACGGTAGTTCTACTTTTAGTTTTTTAAGGAACCTCCATACTGTTCTCCATAGTGGCTGTATCAATCTACATTCCCACCAACAGTGCAAGAGGGTTCCCTTTTCTTCACACCCTCTCCAGCATTTATTGTTTGTAGATTTTTTGATGATGGCCATTCTGACCGGTGTGAGATGATATCTCAGTGTAGTTTTGATTTCTATTTCTCTAATAATTAGGGATGTTGAGCATCCTCTCATGTGTTTGTTGGCCATCTGTATATCTTCTTTGGAGAAATGTCTATTTAGGTCTTCTGCCCATTTTTGGATTGGGTTGTTTGTTTTTTTGATATTGAGCTGCATGAGCTGCTTGTAAATTTTGGGGATTAATCCTTTGTCAGCTGCTTCATTTGCAAATATTTTCTCCCAATCTGAGAGTTGTCTTTTTGCTTGTTTATGGTTTCCTTTGCTGTGCAAAAGCTTTTAAGTTTCATCAGGTCCCATTTGCTTATTTTTGTTTTTATTTCCATTTCTCTAGGAGGTGGGTCAAAAAGGATCTTGCTGTGATGTATGTCATAGAGTGTTCTGCCTATGTTTTCCTCTAAGAGTTTTATAGTGTCTGGCCTTACATTTAGGTCTTTAATCCATTTGGAGTATATTTTTGTATATGGTCTTAGGGAGTGTTCTAATTTCATTCTTTTACATGTAGCTGTCCAGTTTTCCCAGCACCACTTATTGAAGAGGCTGTCTTTTCTCCATTGTATATTCTTGCCTCCTTTATCAAAAATAAGGTGACCATATGTGCGTGGGTTTATCTCTGGGCTTTCTACCCTGTTCCATTGATCTACATTTGTTTTTGTGCCAGTACCATACTGTCTTGATTATTGTAGCTTTGTAGTATAGTCTGAAGTAAGGGAGCCTGATTCCTCCAGCTCCGTTTTTCTTTCTCAAGATTGCCTTGGCTATTCCGGGTCTTTTGTTAAACTGGTCACTGTTTTCTTGACAAACTCAAGAAGAATGAATTCTTCTGCCAAAGTCCCAACTGCTTCACACTGGTTCCCCAGGAGAGTGGGATCCAGACACTATAGGCCCTGGGTTTCAAAAAACTCTAACTCATGTCCTGTATTCTTAAGATTTTTTTTGTTGTAGGCTTAGAGTATGTCCTTTTGAGATGTGTTTTGGGCAGTTAAGAGGCAGTGACAGACCCAACAAGTAAAGTTTGGCCCCTTCAGAGCCAGGTAACACTGGCAGCACAGTGTAGTGAAAAATGCACTCAATCGACAGCCAGGAAACTGGAGAGAAAGCCCTCCTGCTATATACTCACTGGGGATACAAGAAGGTACTAGATAAGAACATCCTAGGTAGAGAACAAACATATGGATACCAAGGGGAAGCAGGGGGGGGAAGACTATGATACTATTATACATAGTATCAATAGTGTATATATGTCAATCCCAATCCCAATTGGAAGATTGGGATTGACATATATATACTATTGACACTATGTATAAAATAGATAACTAATGAGAACCTACTGTATAGCACAGGGAACTCTACCCAATGCTCTGCGGTGACCTAAATGGGAAGGAAATCCAAAAAAGAGAGGATATATGTATATGTATAGCTGATTCACCTTGCTGCACAGCTGAAACTAACACAACATTGTAAAGCAACTATACTCCAATAATAAGTAATTAATTAAAAAAAAAAAAGGCCATCCTCGGACATGGCATACTATGGACACTTAAATACTTCCATGTTGCCCAGACTTTTGTGCTTTTGATATGAACCTTAAAAAGCTAGGAATTGAAAGAGAAATCAAATCAAAAAGACATAAAAGGGGCAAAGTTCACTGTCTTGGCCATTTTTCAGGTTTTGATGCTCATGAAATACCTTACTATTTCTTCTGTTGGGAGTGAAATCTACATTAAACATTACTGGCTAAGATGCCTATCAGCATTTCATAAAGATGATGATGCCAAGCCTCTCTTACCTTGGACAGCTAGCTCTTGGAATGATCAGTGGACACAAGGTTCAGCAAACTGCAATGCTAGTGTCTGTAAATGAAACAGGTAAAGGTTACTCTTAGGTTCCAAGCTCTATTTATTCATTAACAATCATAAACTCTTCTATCTATACAGCAGTTTCTTGTTTGCAAAACACTTTCACATTCATTATCTCATTTCACCCCATGACAACCTGGTGAAGAAGCAGGAAGAGATTATTCTACCCACTTCTTAGGTGAGGAAACAGAAGCTCACAGAGTGATAAGGAGGATGAGAAGGGAACTAACATCTCTCTCTTGATTAACTTCACAAATGTCATGGGAAATGGGTATTATTGTCTTGATTTTACAGATGTGAAAACTGAAGTTCAGAAAAAGTAGGTAACTTGTCCCAGACTACATAGTATAGTACATGGCAGAGTGAGAGTTTGGACCCTCTGAGCTCTGCCTGTTCATCCAGTGGTCTTTCCTTTATACCTAGGATATTAGGTGGGAAAACACAAGGACAGACAACTCACTGACTAGATCCACTAGACTTAGTGGAAGAGGGAATAATGAAATAAAACCAGCTATTTGATTGATGTGAAGAAGTAGCAAAAACACATGGGATTTAGAGCCAGTCAGACCTGTCTTCCTCTTACCAGTGGTCTTAGGCAAGTTACTTAAGCCCCAAATGTCAATTTCCTTACATGTAAATGTGGCATATAATACCTACTTCATAGCCAGAGATGAGTTAAACTTTTTTTGGAAGATTTTTCTCCATTATTTCATATCTATAGGCATGGACAGCAGTGGTATACAAAATGGTAACATTTCTTCCTATGAGCCCACACTTATATGATCAAAGAATGATACTCTAAGCACGGAAGGCTAGAGGATATCTCTGGGTTGGGTATTTCCTTGATTTGTGACCCTAGTTTTAAAATACCACAAAATTTATCTGTATCAATCTTAACATGGCCTCACCTAACAGCAGCACAAAGAACTTTTGTTCCAAACGACAAAACCTCGAAAGTTAAGAATCATGTATCCCCTCAACCCCCAAAAGCAAAAAAAACTGCTTTAGGTGAATGGCCTGCAGGTTTATCACAGATCATTCTAAAGTTTGTGCCTGTATCGTGCTTTAGGTTTAGAGATATGGAGCTTCCAACAGGAGTGCAAGAACAAGGGGATTTGTTTTAACATAAGCATAGATTTATTGAGAAGTAAAGACCTCTGAGAAGTTTTATGAATATATCCCATTTTCATACAGGGCTCAAATCAGATTATATGAATAGAGCATGGTTGATAGGATACTCTGCAAGAAACTCTTATCATATGCCACCAATATCAAAACATTAATCATCTTTAACATTATACTTTATAGTTTGAAAAGTATTTCATGACCATGTTTTCTCAAATCATCCTCGACATAACCCCAATGAAACCTTACTAGCCCAATTCTACCAATCAGGAAACCAAACTTCAAAACTCACGTGGTTAACATGGAACAGATAAAAGTTTAACCTTGTATCTTGATCCCCAAACAAGTAAGGACTCTTCTACTACACGATGCAGCCTCCCATTTGGGGGCGCTCTATTTGGAGGGAAAGGTAAAATGAGTATATACCCAATTAAAGTCCATTGTCAAGGCACCAAAGCACATTTAGTATTGAGTCCTGATTCACTGGCAAGTGAAAGGAGAGAGACTTCACATCTGTGGTCTAACCAGAAGATGACACATTACTAAGCTGAGGCAAAAGAGTGTTCGATGCAGGGTTACCATGAACACTTTCTCAGCTCTCCCCAGTGAAGTTTCAGAGATGCGACATCCTTGGGCAAGCTATCGAAACACAAGCCACAGAAACAACAGAAGGCTGTACCACTGAATTTTCGTAAAGGGGTCTACATCACTAAGTTTCATCTCACACCGTAGAAAAGCTGAAACCTTCTAGCTAAGAAGTTCGCCGTCCTCTTCTCACACAGTTTGAGTGGCACGTGGCCTCAGTAACTCGAGTATTTCCCAATGCAGTGGAGTTCTCCACTAGACCCATAAAGACATCTGGGACAAGTGACAAATCCCACTCTAGCGTCTTGGTAATAAAGCCAGTTATCCTTGGCTGCCTCTGTAGATTTTATGATTGTTGGCCCAGAACCTGGCAGGTCTGCATCCTCTATCAAATCACCCATCCTCTCCCAAGAAAACTGTTCTCATCTCCAGAAGCAATTTCAGCCAAAAATAAAGAAATCAGTATGATCAACCTCTAACTTACAAAATTTCAACTTATTAATTAGAATCAGTGCAAAAGCAAGACTCACCAAACCTAGCTGGGACTAGTATAAAATAATTCATCATTTCTACTGTATTTGGGGGAAAACTGGAGAGAACAACAGAGCCAAAGGAAAAAACAGAGAGAGGGAGAGAGAGAGAGAGGAAAGAAAAATGATGGGGAATAAGGAAAAAAGAAGAGAGGAACGGGAGGACATGAGAAATGAAGAGAGCAGAGAGACCTGCTTCGACAGGTTCTTCACAAACCATGGTAACCTCTGGATTGACCACTGCACCCCAGAAAATTTTTTAGGCAACATAACTCTAGATGATGATCCTGACATTACGAACAAAAATTCCAACCAAATGGCATGAGAATCACTAAGGTCAATGTATAGATGCCCCTTAATACTTGATATTTTACAAGTGCTATAGTACAAATGAGCAGTTGACAGAGCCTTGTAAAAACTTCCTCTAAGCCAATAAACAAGTTAAGTCTTCAGTCTTGTGGTCCCAGATTTTCTTTCTGAGCAAGGGGGGTTATCTTGAAAAGAACACTGGATTGAGGACCTGGGTTCTGGTTTTAGCACTACAATTCCCAAGTCTTTTAAATCAGAAGTTGTATTAAATATACATTTTTCTACTTCTCTTTCCATGGGTCTTGACCATGGTTGTCCCTAAACCACTGTGAAAAGGCCAAGAATTATTTTGTCTAGACTTTGTACATTTTGGTGAGTTTTATGGATTGATAAAGGTGGTGGTGAGAGGATTACTTATAAATTAAACAATGTCATAATCTTAAACATGATTATTAGGAAGTCTGACCCCAAAAGCAATTGAAATGTGAGATTAGGCCAAAGGCTTTAGATGACAAACATGGAACGTCCTTCATTCCCATCATCAAATCCCGTATGAAGAACATTTTTAAATGCACGCTCACCTGATACACTAAGACGTTTATCAAGAATACAACGTACTCCATGGCTTATGAACAATTTGGTTGTCTCATTAAAGTAATGTTTGCCAGTATTTAATTGCTTCCCTCCCTGATTTTAATTTCCTCACCTGTCAGCATCTATCAAAGGCACTGAGATCTTCTGACATCCTGGCTGATTGTGTTGAAATTAATCAGATTTTTAAAAAGTAAATTGCATGGCCTAAAGGTAATGCTCATCTTCTTCATGTGATATTTATAAGGGTTCTATCAATGGAACTTATAATCTAGAAATTAAATCAGAGGCTTTAGGAATCCTAAGCAGAAATATAAGTAGCTCACAAATTTCCAGCACTGGACTTTAGAAGATCAGTACTTTAAAAAATTCAATCAACAAGTGTTTACTGCACATATAGCACTTGCCAGCAGTCACTATTGGGTAAACAGAAGAAAGTAAGACAAAGCTACCTCAGAAAGTTTAAGAAACAAGTGAAAATTATTTAATTAAGCTGAATTGACCTTGACAAAGTAGACAACCATCTGGTCACTCAAAAGATACATTTTGTATTTTCAACTGTGATCAGTTATATATATTGTGTTTTCACATGGATTAATGATATTATTCTTCACCTCAAGCCAATGAGGTGAAATTGGTATTATTGTTAGTAATAGTAGCAATATTCCTATTTGACAAGTGACAAATGTGAGGCACAGAGTAGAAAAGGGACTCTTTGATACCTGGTTATGGGCAGAGCTGGTTTGTGATCTAAATAAAATCAGACAATACAGCATGATCACTTTGAAATAAAGAGAGAAAAAATTATTTGTAAATCCTCCATACATAATTATTCAGTGCTAATTCTTGTGCTAATATCTATCTGTAACAATGCTTAAGATACTCACTAAGGAAACCCACAGGCACTAACCTGTTCTATAAGAAGTAAGGGAGATGATGGATGGGGAAAGACTTTGTAATGTGTCCTACCATCATGAGATTATTTTTATGTATTTATGTTATTATTCCTATCTTGGAATACAAAAATATGCATTCATGCAGTAATTAGGTCCCAAACACTGGTTCTAAGGCCCCTAAACTAAACAGAAAAAAGGCAAATGTTGCATGTATGCAATTCTGGGCAGCAGGGGTGGGGAAGTCAATGATAACACATAGAACTTAGAAGTTGGCTTTATAACCAAACATAACTAACCCCTAGTATATGGGTCTTATCTTTCCAGTGGACTCTAAGCCCCTACTCAGCCTTTAAGCGTATCTCCTGCTATGAAGCTTTTCCTGACCCAAAGGGGTTTGGCGAAGCAGTCTTTCCAAAGATGACCATAATGCCTAGTTTCATATCTAGATCACTAAAATTACCACACTGTTTTATAACTTTTCCTTGATTCTATGTCTTGAAGGAGAAACCTTGTCCAATTCAATTTCTTGAAACCAAACCCCAAATCCAGAATCTGGTCCTTAGCAGGTACTCAAGAAAACGTTTACTGAATGACTGCATGAACAAATGATAAAAGTGTTCTATGTAATTCCTATAGCGTTTAGATCAATACACTGTCATATAACAAGTGCTTAGTAAATGTCAGTTGAATTGAAATTAACTGAACAGTTAATTTAAAAAGCATATTGTTCAACTAAATGATTCTAAAAGCTACTAAGTGAGTGGTTCAGTGAAAAGTTAAGTAACCTGCAGTGGCCCAGCCATCATTAACCCAGTAGAGGGGTGAAGAAATGTTCTTCACAGGAAGAATAATAAAGGCTGAACATATGAACAGAAATGTAGGCAGGAGATGAGAAAATTCATGTAGAGGAAAACAATATTTGTCAAGAAAACCATGCTAAATGATATGAAATTTAAAAATAGAGGGGGAAAATAATCTAGAGATAATGGAAATTTCTTTTAAAATTATAGGTATAAATAAAATCCAAACAAGGAACAATGGAAAAAGAAAGAGGAAGGAGAGATTCTTGAAATAATGAATACTAAAAACCAGGTCATATGTGGAAAAAAAGAAAATCAAAGACAGAACGGTATATATATATATATATATATATATATATATATATATATATATATATATACACACATACATACATACATATATATTTAAATATAAAACTATATATATATATATAAAACTGAATCACTGTGCTATACACCTGAAACTAACACGATATTGTAAATCAATTCTACTTCAATAAAAAAAATTAAAGATTTTTTAAAAAATTGATCAAGTCAAAAGTAATATCTATTACATGCTATGTTTCTGTAACTGAGCTAAGCCCTTCACATATTTTAATCCTTAAAAATATTCTTAGAAGTCATTATATTTCCCTCTTGCGTCTGAGTAAAGGAATGCTTAGAAAGAGTAAGTAAGCTGATCAAGTTCACACACCTAGTAAGTTAGGGTACTAGAATTCATATCCCAGGTTTTAGGCCCCCAAACTCATACTGTTCTCAGTATAATAACAAAGAAAAGAAGTCGGTTTGAAAGAGGCATTTAGAGTTGGATGGCAAGATGGAACTCTAGAAAGTGGTATGAAATAGGGAAGGCATAAGGAATATGAGCATCCTGGGACATAAGTAGCAAGAAAAAGACTGAAGGAGGAAAGAAGATGGATAGGGAATCAAAGCTATCTTGAGGTATCTGAGGATGTGTCCTGTATAAGTCATATTATACTTTTGAATAATCTACAATGCTGGAACTATTAGGGTTAAAATGATAGAAAATCCAGTTTCAGAGCAATGCAAAGGAGAACATTAAACATGAAGTGGTCCAGCAGCAGAACCAATTGCCCCCAAAGAATTAGAAGTGGTCTAGTAGAGGCTAAGTGGCCATCTGCCAGGAAAGGCATGCATGACATTTGGCGGGAGGGACTCAACATGAGAAGACGGGCCAGTGCCGCTCTGTGTTTCAGAGATTTAGCTGGCCAATATTGAGGCATAAACAATAGCTCAGATCACTAGATAAAAATCTGAAGAATGCCCTTTGAAAAAGAGATAAAAATAACATCCACTCAACACATCCATGGAGCTCCTATGATGCACCAAGCATAGGACAGACCCAAGCTCCAGAAGTTCCGACAAGACAGCGGAAAACATTGTGAAGAGTTAGAACTATTGCTAGGCAATTTTTGAGCCTAATAAATGGCTGGGAAAAACCATAACTAGAAGTCTAAAAAAGAAAGAAAAAAGACTTAATGGTTTGCAGGTAACTAAGGGCCGGAAACATCAGTTTTGTGGAAAGAAAAGGAAGTTACCAAAGGCCTAGGTTTAGGGAAGAGTTGATTCACAGAGGTGACCAAAGGCCTAGGTTTAGGAAAGAGTTGATTCACAGGGGTGACCAAAGGCCAAATCTGATCACATTTTGGGGTAATGAAAACAGACATGGGGGAAGAATCAGAAAGTTAGAAAACAAAGTTTAGCTCACAAAGTTCACAGGTAAGGGAAAGCAATCAATGTTGGATGAGAAATAGGAAAAAATGACATCTTGCAAAAGAACATCCAACTTATTTGAAAATGAGAGAACAATACATTTGGGAGTCTGCAAACCTACTTTTACGGCTTGCCAGACATACTCATTTTCATACACTGCAACTGCTTTCAACCCCCAACCTCCCTCAAAACTACTCTAAAACAGGAGGAAGGTATTAAAGAGAAAATGCAATGCCTAGGTCTGGTTCTACTGCCTCTCTCAGCATCCTTCATTGCAATTTCAAAATCTGACCAATATTTATTGAAGGAGTCATCACATAAAACATTAACATAAGCAAAAGCAAAATTAAGAGTAATTTTTATTGGACAACCTCCCTCCTTCAGGGAAGGGGAGAAGGAAAGAGAGAGAGAGGGAGAGAGAGGGAGAGAGAGGGAGAGAGGGAGAGAAGAAGAGAGGGAGAGAGGGGGAGAGAGAGACAAGTTTTAATAGAGAATTGAAGGTTGAGGGTGGCTGGCCAGTGAGATGACTTGTTGTGATATGAAAGATAATGGTTGTGTGTACAATTTCCTTTTCTGTGACTTTTAACTAATCTAGGTGAAGAAGGAAGTCGTTGCTTCAGCCCAAACTCACTGATTCTTTTCTCCCCACAAAGCTGGAATTCTAAACCAGAAAATGAATAAGCAGTCAACTGCTCCCTCACCTTCTCTCCACTTGGCAAAGACAAAGCATGCTCTGTTTAAAGAGGCAGCAGTGGTAACTACTGAAATATTGAAAAGCAGAAGAGAGAGCAGTGGTGAAGTGGTGAGTACAGAGTAGGGAAAATATGCAAAGGGTTTAATATGCAAAAAATATGGAAATCTTCCTAAATATGTTCAATAATTATATACTTTGGCATCACCATATTCACAAAAGAATGTCACGAACATCTACCTTGAAATTTCTGAAACTGAAACAGGAAATCAAAAGAAAAAAAGAAAGAGGAATGCACTAACAACTGAGCTCTTGTCCCTGTTCTACCACTAACCGGTGGGGCTGTCTTGGGTTGGTCTTTTCCAGCTCCCCTCTGTCATAAAATGCAAAGACTGGATTAGATCAGTGACTCTCAGTGTGTGATCCATAAACTCGTAGGTCCTCTAGACCTTTTCAGGGGAGTGTAAGTTCATAATACTAAGACGTTATAAACCTTTTTCACTGCGTGGACATTTACACCAATGGTGCAAAAGCAATAAGTGGGTAAAAATGGCTGGAGTTTTAACATGAATCAAGGAAGTGGTACCAAATGTACTGATAGCCATTGTACTTTTCACCACCAAGCACCCACAGTAAAGGGGGGGGGGGGTGCAGGGGGATTGTTTCACTTAAGACTGTCCTTAATGAATTAAAAATCCTTAATTTTATTAAATCTCAGTCCTGAGGTTTTCACATCTTCTTCATAAGACTGATACATCTTTTTAATATTCTGTGTGAGATAGTAGGAAGTATTCACAAAGCACTTCTGCTGAATCCCAAACTATAATGGTTGCCTCCAAGAAACACACGTGTGTGATTGTTTATATCGAGAGATGAACTAACAGCTCTTTGCATGAGACACCATTTTTATTTGAAAGAATGAGGGACAAACTGTGGTCATTCTGACTTGGTCATGTCATACATTTTCTCAAAAATAAACCAAAAGAACCTATCATTTCAAGAAAAACAGCTAACAGGATTCATTGTCGTTGATAAAACTCAAATGTTAAAGTGAAAATTAGAATTTTTAAAACCTTGCATCTACTATTATGCACTTGACATCTTCCTAATACTTAAAACACTCTTTTTTGATGAAATCAGTGGTGATATTAATGAATGTAATTGTTTTTTTAAATGCTAAAGAATAAAACATGTCAACATTTCGAAGATACGCATAACTCCGTGAACCAAATAACCAGTGAATGATGTTACACAATCATAGGTGAAGATCAATTCAAAGTAAAAATTAGACCAGTGGATTTTAATATAATGGATTATTAAAAAAAAAGATTTATTGATATGAGTTCAGACTTCACATTGCAACTAAACTTTAAGAAACTACCACTTGTCAAATTTTGGTGTATTATCAAAGAAGAAAATCCACAATTACCTCTTTTTTTACTTCCTTTTCCAATCCTTTCTGTAAATCCTTTCTGGATTTTCTTCATAAATTTTAATCAAAATACATGTTGCAAAAAATACAACACAGAGGTAAGAATCCAGTTGCCACTTTTTTCACTAATTTCTTTGTTTATTTTGGAAAATGTACTTATTCTCATACAAATATTTTTATTAAAATATTGGTTTTATTTTTGTTTAATTTCTAAGATAGTGAATAGCATTAGTTATCACTCACATAAACAAAAACTCATTTTTAAGAATGTAAATAGGTCCTGAAACCAAACCACTGGACTTGATGGGATTTATGTCTGCTCCCTTCCCACCTCCTACTAATCTTCTTTGGTTCTAAACCTTTAGGGAAGATACAGAGTGGCCTCAGTTCTGCGTTCAGATCCTGCTACCTGTTTACCTTCACGCAGCTGCAATGTTAGTGAGCATTTAGAAACACTGAAACATCTGTATGGCTTCACCATGGAGTAGTCCTTTGGTTAGTCAACAGACATTCACTGGGTGCCTTCCGTGGGGGCAGCCACTGGTTAATATGGCAGGTGGACCAGAGTCCAGACTCCATTACTACTTAAGGGATGCTCTTGGTCAAGATACAAAACCTCTCTAAACCTGTTTCTTTAATGTAAAAATGAGCATGACATTAGGACCCACTCAAGATTACTGTGTCGCTCCAGTGAAATGATCCACTGAAAAGCTCAGTATACACAGCGCCTGGCCTATAGTAAAAACTCAGTAAATCTTACCAACCGTTATTATAACTAGGATGCCTCTTACCAAAACAGACTGTTTGCCATGAACATGAAAGAAATAAAAACAGTTTAACATGTATATTATCAGGGGCTTAAAACTCAACCCCAGTTACCAAAGCATTCAGCTCCATGGAAACATAGAAGCAAAATTATCCAGGAGCACTTGTTTCTCACTTCAAGAACAAGAATCTGGGGAGTTCCTTGGTGGCCTAGTGGTTAGGATTCCAGGCTTTCACTGCCATGGCCCGGATTCAATCCTTGGTCGGGCAACTGAGATCCTGAAAGCCGCAGTGAGGCCAGTAAATAAATATATAGATAGATATAAATAAATAAATAAATAAATAAATAAATAAAATGTCATTCTGTTTTAAAAAAAAAAAAAAAAAGAACAAGAATCTGTCTGTGACCAGGAATGAAATCAGGGTTGTAATAATGACCCAGCCACTGCATAATTGCCTAAACTTTCCGTGGTCAAACGAGCAAGCAGTTCATACTCAGCATCATTCTCAGCACTGTGGGGACAGGACAAAGGACAAGAGGGGAGTGAGGATTCAAACCAAGTTCCTGACTAGACAAAACTTTGACTTTTCTTTTGTTTGAGCAAAAAGTCATGTTCATTTTATCTCTTCACTCCACTTCATTTGAAACCCAAAAGGAATGCGGTTGGGGAAAAATAAGGATGTTTGTCAATCTGAGGTCAGACCAAAAGTGAAAAGAGATGCCCTAATATTGCTAAGAATGGATTATAAGTAGGAGAGAGGAGGTCCTTGATAAGTTTCTTTCTTTTTTTCTTTTTTTCGTTTTTTTTGACCGCATGGCACGGCATGCAGGATCTTAGTTTCCGGACCAGGGATCGAACCCATGCCCCCTGCGGTGGAAGCGCATGGAGTCTTAACCACTGGACCACCAGGGAAGTCCTGATAAGTTTCTTTAAATAAAAAATATAATCTGGAGGAACAGACAAATGCACACTTACCTCCAAATTTTTATAAATATATAAGGTACTAATCATTAAACTAGTTATATTGATGAGGCCCAAATTTCACTTTTAAACAGAAAAAAAAAGATGTCTTTATTTCACTTTATTTCATCAACTCTAAGTATAACCACTTCTAGTGTCAATATCTTACTAGCCTGATAAGACTTCAACTGCTGATTTAATAGAATGATGTAAGTTATGCTTCCAGAATAATGTATAGAAACGATCATGCCCCCTTAACAGCACTTGGATCTTCAATCAGGAAATTCAATTTTAGCTGCAAAACTATGTTTTGGCAAAAGTGCAATTGAACTCAGTGTACTTGTCACATTTCTAAATATACTCCAGTCACCATGACAACAAGGGAGACTGATGGATCGCTTAAAAGAGTACGGTATATTTAATTGTCAGCATTTTAAACTGACTCAGAAAAATGCTGTGTGATAGGTCTACTCTCACCATGGTTACTGCCAGCTGAGTCCATAATAATAAAAGGTTCACATACACACGTCGACAACGTGCGCACAAAGAACATAAAACTCGGAAGGCCCTGTATTTCCAACCAGGCCAATCGCCAAACTTAAGGCTTTAGAAAGACATGTTCTCATTAAGGTGCCACTCAAGAACCTCTCTCCCAGATTTTCAGGACCTGCATCTGTACCCAAGGCCACTAGAGCAAATCCTAAATCAGATTCCAATGCCTGCTCCACCTCTTAGACTAAAGATAAAGACCAACTTAAGGTTAATTTCTCCTGGAACATATCTGGAAGAGGGAAGAAAGAGACTCTTCCTTCCTTGCATGTAGATTTGTTTCCAAATGACGATCTTCTGGGACCCATTCGTTCCCTAAATAACCATTTCCCAAGTGCCTCTCCTATGTAAGGCAATCTTCCACAGGCTGGGGATATAGTGGCAACAGACAAGGTCCCCAACCTTTAGAGAGCTGACATCCTAAAACAAGAGGAAGATAAAGATATCAATAAATAATCCTTCAAGAGAATGAGATAATCCAATTACCTAATCCATTAGAGTATACTATAAGCAGTGCCTGGTGTATAGTAAGCACTCAGCAAGTATGCAGAAAGGTCACAAGGGGAAGTCATAAAAGTATCGAGACCGTTTCAGACTCTATTGCCATAGTCAAGGTTATGAATGGTGACTTCGGGTGGGTCACTAGTCTATCCCAGTGCTTTTCCACGGCGCACGCTCACCTGCTCAACCACCTCTTACAAAAGAGGTAGTGAGAACAATCAAAATCAGGAAATGTTCCAGAGGCAGAACAAACACACACTAGCCAAGCAGAGCAAAGGGGGTAGGTGGTAGCAAGTGGCATTGGATGTAGGCCATGCAGCCCCATAGGGAATGTGCCCCAGGTTTCAGCAGGTCTGGAAGGGGCTTGAGACGCTGCCTGTCTAGCGAGCTATGAGGCTGCTGCCCGGGGAACCGCAGTTTGAGAACCAGGGCTCTAGGAACGTCTGGAGGCAGGAACACCAGTCGGGCAGGAGGCAATGAGAACATGTCTTAGGGCAATAATAGGTGGAACAGAGAAAAGGGAAAATATCCCAGAGATGTAGCAAAAAAAAGATAGTATCCAAAACTTGAGGCCAAACAATCCATGAGCGCAAATATAAAGGAAGATGGTAGAACTGATTCCAAGCTTTCTTTAATGACTTTGTTCACTCAATAGATAGTTTCCATCTTTCTAGTACAAAGCCCTTTCACAACTAATGTTTCCTGTAGCCACAGTCTATCCCTATAGGGCAGCATCAAGGAAAATGATTGTGGTGACATAATAACAATAACAATAGCAAACACAATACCAGTCATTTATTGAGAGCTTATTCTGTGCCAGGCACCTTACTCCACGTGCTACCTCCAGTACTGACCCAATCCTACCCCTGTTTCACAGGAGATGAAACTGAAGCTCAGCATGTAGCTCGCCCAGAATCACACCTGCTTCGACTGGACTCAAACACGGGAACGGACGCTATAATCCATGACCTTCACCTCAATCCTGCCTGTGAAGTTAAATCTATAGGAGAATTAGATGCCCATGGAGGGCATTCATCCTCAAAGTCAGGCTTCTCTTCTAATCTGACTAAGCTTTAAGACTGCAAGTGGCAAAGCTTGATCCACGGGCTCTATCTAGTAGCATAGGAGTGAAGCAACCAAGGTCAGCTGGCCTGTCTGGAGCAAGGCTGTGACTCATTTCATACCCTCACAAAACAAACATGGCTTGAGTGTTTCTGTGCTCACACTCACATTTCTATATACCTACTCCATGTGCTTTTCCATGGCCCCAGGCTTACCCTCTCAACTTGATTCTGCTTTGCTTTATACCTTTTTCTGCCCGGAGAGTAACAAGCTCTCTAACCATTGATGTATTTGGAGTAAGGATGTGAGAAAGAGGCCCTCGTTTGTGAAGATGCATGGTGAACGGTAGTGGATATTGACAAGGCATCAGCAGGTAAGAAAGATGAGCTTAGACATTTGCCAGCCCAGGAAGTGGGTAAGAAATGAACCACAAGACCTTCCTTCTAGTCACCCACACTGTGCTTTCCCAGGATGATTCACAGGTACGGCTCCACGGACCTGACAAAGGGGACTGTCTTCAGGAAGATGAAAGCATGTTTTTAGGTCTGCTCTCTCTCTTTTTTTATTTGTTCTTTCTTGAGTAGTAACTATTAATTGTGCTAGGCGGGCAGTACAGAGATGAGTCTACCGGGAAACCAGCACAAATCCATCAAGTGCTTTTAGTCTGAGCTTTTTAGAAGCAATTGTTTACTACATTTTCCCTGCTCTTTTTCTCACAGCTAGAATTAAAGTGGATTTTACCACACGATCACCGCAGTGCCCTCCTCCCCCACCTCCAAATGAAGACAGAAGATGGCTAGTGGTCTATCACCAGCAAAATCACAAGACCTGTGTGAGAAAACCAATTCATTTAGTGTTTGTAAAGCCTAAGGATTGGTCCCTAAAATAAGTACTGCACCTTTATTAACATACGAGAACCCTGTGATGGAGATATTGTCCCATTTGAACCGATGAAGAAATTTATGCTCAGAGATAATATGTTACTTGTCTAGAGTCGGAAAACTAGAAAATAGCAGAGCTAGAAAGTAAACACAGGTCTTCTGACTCCAAAGCCAATACTTTTTCCACTCATTACAGCCGCCATGTACACACTTCCAAGAGAATGCACGACCTTCCATTCTGTTCAGCAGAAGAATCAAAGCTTCAAATAGTCTTAGAAATAGGCTGTATATTGGCTTCCCTGGTGGTGCAGTGGTTGAGAATCTGCCTGCCAATGCAGGGGACACGGGTTCGAGCCCTGGTCTGGGAAGGTCCCACATGCCGTGGAGCAACTGGGCCCGTGAGCCACAACTACTGAGCCTGCGCGTCTGGAGCCTGTGCTCCGCAACAAGAGAGGCCGCGATAGTGAGAGGCCCGCGCGCTGCGATGAAGAGTGGCCCCCGCTTGCCACAACTAGAGAAAGCCCTCGCACAGAAACAAAGACCCAACACAGCCATAAATAAATAAATTTTAAAAAAAAGAGAAGAAATAGGCTGTATATAACCAAAAAAATCTCTTTTGAGAGGCCTTTATTAGGAATAGTGAGCTACAAAGCCATTGTAGATTCTATAAGCCTTGGCTCTAACCGAGGCAACATGTCCTGGACTACATCTGGACATTAGGTAGAGTCTGCACCATTCATAATGTAAAATAAAAAATCATGGAGGCTCCTGAATTTCCCAGCACAGGGTTCAGGCCAAATAACAACATAGCACAAAGCCTGCTCTCTCACCCAGCCCCAGGGCTTATACTGAAGAAGGAACACTCAAGGGAATGAACGTAATGGAAGAGTAAGGGCCGGTAAGTCATGTATTCACAGAGGCTCTGGCTCAGCATGAAGCAGAATAAAATTTAAAAACCAGATGAAAAGTTAATATAGCCCAAGCTTAAACTCATTTTTCATTAGTATTCCTAGATCCTCCAAAGCATAGGTAGATAATGAAAAGCATCCAACAAGAGGAAAAATAAGAATAATCCAGTCTTCAGGCCCTTAGATTTAATATCTGAACAAGATGAGGATTAATTTGTGCAAGCAGCATCTTTTTCTGTCTCCCCTTACCCAGGGGGGTGGTAAACTTAATAAGCATTTTGAAAAGATTCTTTATCATAAGCAAAGCTGACAGGGACACCTGATGAGAATGATAATTAAATCAAGAAGTAAATAAACACTTGGATCAATGTTCTTTACTTTTCATGACTGACTTAAGAAAAAAGGGTGCCTTATAAAGGGGGATATTTCTCTCTTCCAACCATAAATATAAGGTAGCTTCATAAGGTTTTCACTTCTTTAAAAGTTATTTTGCTTCTGAACAAATGCCAGTTAACCACCTTCTATGTGTTAGTGTGTGGTTTGGGGGGAAAGGATGGTAGAAAGAGAAAGGACACCATCCCTATTTTCAAAGAGCTCAAAGTCTGGTACCTGAAGCCAAGCACAAAATGTTGTGATTTTTTTTTTTAAGTCAGCAAGTTATGTTCTCAATTATGAAAATACCAAATGTCAGATTCTTCTCCAGTCCAAGCAATCATGTAAAATGAACTAATTCTTCTGAATCAGACTTTTTTTTAATGAAAATTATGACTGTTGAAGCCTTTCCTTTTAATGCCAGCATTATTAGAACTCAGAGGAGAACACAAGGTCAATTCACTGTGCTCCCTACTTTTCCCAGGTTCTAACCACTGTCCAACAGAAATATAATGTGAGCCACATATGCAATTTAAAATTTTCTAGCCACCACGTTTTAAAAGAATATTAAAAAGAAATTTATCTTACAAATAGATACAAAATTTTATTCTTTCAGCATGTGGCAGTAGCCACATTTCAAGTGCTCAATAGCCACACGTGGCTAGTGGCTGTCATACTGGACAGCACATCTCCAACTTCTCCTCAACCTTCACCTAACAGAGTGAAACATTTGTTGCAGAAAGGTAACAAGTTTTACAATAGCTATTAAGATACTCCACTCCCACAGGCAGACCCAACTCACCCAATATTGCAAAGTATTTCTCTCAACCGTATACCTCGAGACCAAGAGATTGTAGGTCACTGTGAAAGCAAATGCAAGAGAGAGAAAATGCTCCATCTCATATGTGAGGATGAGGAAAACCAAAGAGGACCAAGGATTATGACTAACAAAATAGCAACTTAGGGCTTCCCTGGTGGTGCAGGGGTTAAGAATCCACCTGCCAATGCAGGGGATACAGGTTCGAGTCCTGGTCCGGGAAGATCCCACATGCCACGGAGCAACTAAGCCCGTGCGCCACAACTACTGAGCCTGCGCTCTAGAGCCTGCGAGCCACAACTACTGAAGCCCACGCACCTAGAGCCCATGCTCTGCAACAAGAGAAGCCACCGCAATGAGACGCCCGCGCACCACAACAAAGAGTAGCCCCCACTTGCTGCAACTAGAGAAAGCCCGCACACAGCAACAAAGACCCAACGCAGCCACACATACATACATACACACATACATACATAAATAAATATATTTATTTATTTAAAAAAAAAATAGCAACTTAGCCACTCTACCCACTGGGATACTGATATCATCACACAGAGGACCTGAGATTCTACCCTCAAATCTTTTGTGTCTTGAATCAAGGTTTGTTTTCCAACTCTAGTCATCAGTACTTCTCTTCCCAACCCAACTGTGTATCCTCTGAGAATAAGACAAGGTAGGTAAAAATTCAGTAAATGTGCAATGCGTCAATGCATGAAGCTACAGAAAAAAAGAAGTGAGAAACACTTCACCTTTTCATATCTTCTGGTTTGGGTCTGTGAATATGGAAGATTCCGTTCCCTTGTCAAATGCTAAAGAGCTCTCCGTCTATCACTTTTTTCCCCAAGATAGGAAGGAGGATGATAATGGCTGGCATCCCTGAAGCCATACCAATCAAGGAGAAGGATCATCTCCAGAAGTCTGGCAGAGCCCATCTCTCTCTCTTTCCTGCCTTCCCTAGTGTTCTCCTTTCTGTTGGAGATTTGGTTTCTAAGGTGGGCCCCAATCCCTGTGTTGTTCATTGGGTAAGAATGCACAAAACCAGCACCGTCGTTCAACTCTCCCCACAGGCAAGGCCCAGGGTTAGGACTGGAGAAATGTTGAAGCCAGCCCCAAGATGAGCCTCACGTCAGAACCACATTTTCTAACTGAGCTTTGGCAGACACTTGCTTTAGGAGTTTTGCACTTCCGTTAGAATGAAGCTGGTAGTTTGAAGACTAGTCAGCGATGGTCACCACTAATGTGTCAAGATGTCCGAGTGTTAACAGTCCCAGACAAATAGTCTTTAGTTAAAACATAATAAAACAAAACTGATCAACAGCAATGTTAACATCCTAGTGAGAGGTCACGTTAATATCATGTAGTCCCTGATATGAAGCCATGAGAAGGGCTTTACCTCTATGGTGGTCTTCCCAAAATCCACAAGCCTAGTCTAATTATGTGAAAACATCAGAGGGGCATTCTACAAAATACCCTGCCCAGTACACTTAAAAAGTGCCAAGATCATAAAAAGCTAGGAAAGGCTGAAAATGGTTACAGACGGGAGACTAAGAAGACATGATGACCAAACGCAGAAGAGTATGCTGAACTGGATCGTGGAACAGACAAAAAGCATTAGTGGAAAAACGGGAAATCCAAATAAAAGTTGTAGATTAATTAACCATGTGAACTGATGATACTTTCTTAGCTTTGATAAATGTACTTTGGTTACGTGAGCTATTAACAGTAGCAGAAGCTGGGTGAAGTGTAAAAAGGAACTTTCTACTCTTTTCGTAACTCACCAACAGAAACAGGTAAAAATTACTGGGGAAATGAACACCCTCAGGCTGCTTCCAGCCAAACCAAAACTCGATCAGGAAAAGAGCTGACAACACTGAACTGCGAGAAAAGACATTACATAAAGTGACTTCTTGCTTTTTGTTGTTCTTATAATAAATTAAAAAACATTTCCAATTAGTTAAAAGATTCACTGCAAGCTAGAAATTAGCTGAATTAAAAAGATTTTTTTAATTATAAATAAATAAAGGAATCGAATGTGAAAGGACAACTTGGCCCAAAAACAAAAAAAAGTAATAATTGAAAAAGTCACGTTTGCTAATTATTGAAATTTTTAATTTTATATTTGGACTGGCATTATACAGGGAATCATCTTCCCAAATCATGTTTGAAAGTTTCAAAGATTATATTGGCTCTGTTTTACTGAAAAAGAGTCTGTCTCCATCTGTGCTAAGAAGAAAAAGTGCTTAGCCAACACATTCACAGGGTTTTCAGATAGCAGTGTGTCCAGACTTTTTTAGTTCCCATCCCAAGTATCTGTGAAACTATATAACCTAGGCTGGAAAAAATCCTTTTCAAGGAATCATGACACTTTTTTTTTTCAAATTTTTCTTTCAAAAGTCAGTTTTTCTTCAACTCAGTTGACTTGATTCACCAAACCAACCGAAGTCTAAAGCATAAGAGAAACTAAATTATACCATCTTCCATAGATAGGCAGATAGAGAGGTAGGTGGGTAGATGGGTGGGTAGGAGAGTAGACAGAGGGAGGGAGGAAGGGAGGGGGGAAGGGAGAGGGGAGGAGAAGGAGAGAAAGGGAGAGGGAGAGAAAGGGAGAGGGAGAGAAAGGGAGAGGGAGAGGGGGAGAGAGAGAGAAAGAGAACAAGAATAAAAGCTAAGATTGTCTGAGCCCAGTATGTAAGCTGAAGTCCTCCATTAAAGGAAAAGGACTTTTGGAAACATTTTACTCCTTCCCAAAGCCTTAGCACTGTAACAGAAATATCAACATATTCACTGAGAATTTTTTTAGCCCTAGTTTTAGAAAAATGTTTTCCCTTCAACAAAGGTAGTGAGTGTTATAGAAACCAAGTCATGAAGCCCAACACTTTTTGGATGAGGAAACAGTGAAGCTAAAACAGAAATGGAATTACACAAATCAGCTCTTTCCTGTCAGAACCCCTCCTAAACACTCCTTCAGATATTTAACCTTGAATTAAAAAGCAAGGCCCAAAACAAATTTTTTTCTTTTTAAAAGGCAAGTATTGGGCTTCCCTGGTGGCGCAGTGGTTGAGAGTCTGCCTGCCAATGCAGGGGATGCAGGTTCGAGCCCTGGTCTGGGAGGATCCCACGTGCCACAGAGCAGCTGGGCCCGTGAGCCACAACTGCTGAGCTTGCACGTCTGGAGCCTGTGCTCCGCAACAAGAGAGGCCGCGATGGTGAGAGGCCCGTGCACCGCGATGAAGGGTGGCCCCCGCTTGCCGCAACTAGAGAAAGCCCTCGCACAGAAACAAAGACCCAACACAGCCAAAAATAAATTAATTAAATAAATAAATAAATAAAATAATAAAAAGGCAAGTATTGTGAACAAAGTGCCATGCTAATGGCAGGATACGGAGACAAATAAAGAAGACAAGGCCATCCCTGACCTTAAGGAGCTTTAGAACCACTCTTACAGTCCTTGGAGGGCATGTGGAGGGCTTCCTTGGAGACGGCTCGTCTCTGAGGATGCTCTTTTCCCTGCAACCTCTTTGTTTGTGTCTGCCTGTCCTCTCACACTCCAGATAGACAGGGTCCAAAGCCACTGCCGGTACTTTTCTAGTCGCTCCTTCGCTATCACACACCCTGACTCTAGTCTCCTGTTCTCCCACCTCTAATTTTTACTTTTACTTTTCCACTGAGACTTCCAGCTCCTAAGATCGTCTCTTTCCTCCCTGGGCGCCATCCCTTCATGGCAGCATTTTTTTTCCTGGTTGAAGGTAGAGCCCACGTACTACATTTCAGGCATTATTTTGGCCCTTTATCTGTGCTAACCATCCCCAGTGTTGGATAAATACAACAATCTGCCTTCCCAGCTCTCACACCTAGTAAACATAACCTTAACAGACTAAATTATCGACAATGCAAAAATAACTTCAATAACAACCCTCTCGATTTACAGGGTAGAGCTAATGAAGCATTTCCTTACTTATTAACCTCATTTGATTCCCACCACCCTAGTAAACAGGCACAGGAGAACTAGATACCCATTTAACAGAGGGGAAGCAAAGTTGCAGAGATGGGAAGTAACCTCTACCAAGGGCTCATAGGAAAGTTCTGGCACTGCTGAAACTGGGCCCCAAATCTTCTCATATGTGGCCCAAGGCGATTTCCATTATCCCTAGGTTCTACGATCCCCTGCACAACAAACGACACACCAGGAACGGAGAGGACAAATCTTAACCTACACCAGAATTAGACCGGCATTTTTAGTTGATTTAGAAAGGGGGGAAGACTCAAAGAAAAAAGTTCTCCAACTGATTCTGGTAGAGACGATTAGCAGAAATATCTTGTAAAGAACGTGGGTGTCCTGGAAGACTCATCGTCGTCGTCATTATAATTTCTAATCATGCTATGTGGGCAGGTGTCCGTGCAGCAGAAACACCATTGGCACCCAGATTAGCAATTTCATCAGGAGACTAGAAACTATGTCTGCAGTTCTTAGACCTCAGAGCCTGAATCACAGCTTTCCCCTCCGGGATCAGCAAATAAACTGCCTATGCCTTAGCAAGGATTGTTAAGCCTGCCGAGGGAGGTCATCAAATACCAGGTCCATCAAAAAGCACACACTGGTGCAAAGTACAGGAGGCCTCCCGGGAGCCCGGAAATACCACTAAATGCAGAGACAGAAGGCCGGAGTTGTAGTCCCACGTTATGCCTCTAATTCACTGAGTAACGTTGAATGAATCATTTGCCTTCTTTGCATTTTTGTTTTTCATTCTCAGCTGAAAATTGAGAGTTTTTGAACTTAAACTATGGTTTTCAAATGAGACATGGGAGGAGGTCAGGAGGGAAAGCAGCCAGCAGTAGGGTTTTGGGCTTCCCTGGCTCTGTGCCCTCCCCTCTACTATAGCAGGTATGTTTTTATCATTTTACATTCTGGACTTGGGCCTGTCTGTAAGATTTAGCTTGAACAAAGGACCCAAGTCTGCAAAAATCATGGGCATGATCTCTGATAACTCATCAGCTCTCACATTATGATTCTACTCAAATATATTTTCTCTGGGCTAATCTTCTTTTTACTCAGGTTTATTTGATTGGGGGGAAATTGTATTGGTAGACTTTAAAAATAAATCCACTAATAACATACTCTGAAAACAGAACGTGAAGTATGTCTAATATTTTCTCATGCCTCCACATTAGTAGATACCAAGAGAGAATGTCCAAAGATGGCAGAAATGAACTAGAGTAACAGGAGAGAACCAGCCACAGATCCCATAATTATTTCATAGGGTTATTTATTCATACAAAAATATTTCTTAAGCACTTGCTATGTGATAGGCGCTATGGTAGGCTCAAAATGAATAAACAGAGAGGTTCCTATCCTCGTGATGCTTACATTATAATTGGATCTGGCATTTTAGAAAATTGTACATAGCCAAATAACTAAATCGAAAACAAAATGTATGGCATACAGCTAGAGAAATCTGTAAAGAAAAATGTATTCCTTATTTATATGAATAAGAAAACAGAAATGAAAATATGTGAATGAAGAGTCAAGCTCAATTAGAAAAATGACAACATAAACCTAGTCACAGCAGAAGAAACATACTATTGAAGATTTTAAAGAGAAAATAAAGAGTGGTACAGCCAATAATAAATGCAAGAACTATGTTTTGAATGAATAATAAAACTTTTGCTAAACTAATCAAAAAGAGGATAGCGGGGGGGGGGGGGACGACAAAACCACAAAACTGTAAATAATAATGTGGAAATAACCATAAACAGAGAGGAAATGAAAATCATTACAAGAAATTATTTAACTCCATGCAAATAAATTTGAAATAGGTGACTTTCCTAAATACAATTAACAAAAGTGGCCACAGAAAAGATATAAAAGAAAATCAGTCCAATTACTATAGAAGAAATAAAAAGTTTTTAAAAAGCAAACACCTCCACTGCTCTAAAAAAGGCACCAGGTCAAGGCAGTTTCACAGAGGAATTCTAACACACTTTTAAAGAATAGATCATACAAATGTTATTTAAACTATTTCAAAAAGGAACAAAGAAAAAGAAAAGCTTCCAAATTATTTTTATGATGATTTAAGCATAATACTAATAGTAGAATCTGACAATGCAAATACACACACACATACACAAACATAATTTTGAAATAGTCTCATTTATGAAAATTGATGCAAAAATTGTTAATAGAGCACTGAGATCTAGATTCCAACAATACTAAAATAAAATAAAATGAAATAATGCACAAACTGTTACAAAGTGGATATTATTCCAAGAACACTAGCATGATTTCCTGTTTGAAGAATGTGTTTATATATTTCACAAAATTTATAGGATAAAAGAGAAAAACAACTCTTTTCTTAGAAAAGAGAAAAGGAGACAATGTATGATTATTTCCATAGTTTCCAAAAAGGTATTAGATAAACATTTAACAATGAGTCTCCACTTAAAAAAATAAGAAAACACTCTCAGAATAAGGATGGATAGTTTTTAACACAATCTATTTCTCAAAACAAAACCCAACATCACAATGAACAGGGAACATTATGAGCATTCCCATTAAAGTCAGAAAGAAGAGGTCATTCACTCTAACACTAACACTGCTATTCTATATTCATTCTTCTCTGGGTAATAGACAATATAATTAGAAAAAAGCTGTGAGTTATAAAAATTAGAAAGAGAAAGGTAAATTATTGGCAGATGATATGATTACTTAATTAGAAACTAGAAAAAAATTTAATTATTCAAGTAATAAAAGAATTTAGTAAAGTGACTGTGTAGAAAAAAATACTGAAACCAAGAAGCTACACACACTCACACACACACACACACACATACACACACACAATCAGTTAGATGGTATAATATAAGAAATAATTCCATTAACTAGAGCAAACAGAAAATACCTAAGAAAACAAACCTAGAAGAAACATGCATGGTCTACATGAAAAATTTAAACGCTCCTAGGGACATAAAAGAAGACTTCAACAAATGCAAAGGCATAGTGTTCTAAGAACAAGAAATAACAAATTTACAATGCATAATGCATGAAGTTAATGAACAAATTTAGGGCAACTCCCATAAAAATGTCAACAGGACATTACTTTTAAAACTGGACAAGTTCATTCTAAGGTTCATGGAAAAAATAAACAAGTGCTAAAAGACAAAAACTTGGGAAAAAAAGGAACTAATCAGAGAGTGAAGTAGCACCATCAGATAATAAAACATTACACAGCTACAGTAATTGATAATGATGCATGAAGTGACAGATGAATGGAACAAAAGGCCCCCAAATGAGGCAAATTCCTAAGTATTAAATATTTAAGTACTTAAGCATTAAAGTATTTAATATATAATAAAGGTGGCTTTTCAAATCAGTGTGGAAAAGATGGACTATTCAATAAATAGCTTTTGGACAGGTGGGTCTGAAAAAATATAAAAATGGATCCCTACCTCACATCTTTTACCAAAATGTAATTTCAATGAATTGGTGATGAGAGACAGAGAGAGAGAGAGACCAGATGAAACAACTAGAAGGAAAATTAGAAGATTTTTTTAAATGAAGTGGAAAAGGCATTTCAAAGTGTTACACAAAACCCAAAAGCCATAAAACCAAAAGATTGAACTGACTATATATATATATATTTAAATTTTGATCTGCAAGTTCAAAAGACAAATGCAAAATGGCAGGGTATTGCTCCTCCTATCACAGACTAAGGGTTCATTTTCTTAACTGTAATAAATCAATAAGCAAAAAATCCAACAATACAATAGAAAGGGAGGCAAAGGGCAGTTCACAAAAAAGGAAATACAAATGGGGATAGTCTATTTAAAATGATGCCCAAAAATCACTAAACAACAGAAATGTAAATTAAATCTACACGATACCAGACACAAGATACTGATATAGAAATCATCTAGATGTATGATTATATGAAAAAAGCAAGATGCCAAATAATGAGTGTAGTATGCTCCCCTTTGTGTAAATATTCTATATACACTGGGATATAAAGGAATATAAATACTTACATATGCTTGTTTATACCCAGTTTATTTCTACAAAGGGATATAAGGAACCGATAACAGTGCCTGCCTCTTAGGGGGATGAAAGAGCGGGCAGAGTCGAGAGATAAGACATTGATAAGAGTAAGACTTGTTTTTCATTACATGCATTTTTGTAACTTTTTAATTGTGTACTATCTTTTTGTGTTGATTCCTCAGATTAATTTTTAGTTTTCTTTAGAGAAAGTCTGACCAACAATGCGTCAGTGAGAACTTCAAATGGAGGGGAAGGAAGCCTGCTAGATGGCCAGCAACCTTCAAACTCTGCAACTGAACAGGGTATAGCGGAATGAGAATGACAAAGGTGTCAGGGTTTGAAGCCTAAAGCAGCTACTTAATAGCTTTGACTTTGGGGAAGTTCTTTATTCTTGCAATACCTCAGTTTCCACAGCTGTGAAACAGAAAGCTAAGATTCACACCTCAACAGAGCTGTGGTGAAAACTAAATAAGATAACAAGTATAAAGCTCTTAGCCCAAGGTCTGGCAAGGAATATATGTTCAATAAACGTCAGCTCCCCGTACTATAAGGACTATTCCTGAATTAATAATAACATAATAATAATAATCTTTCTAGTGCTGTTCTGCTCAACCACATCCATTCAACCAAACACCCACCCCCCCAACCCCTGGCCTCAGCTTCCCTTCCCACGGCCACAACACCCCAAGTCCCCATGAAGCAAGAGTTGAATAAATAATCACCAATTTTAAATACCACTCAGGAGAATGACTGGAAAACATCTATTTCAACTCCCACATTTCAGTGAGAAATGAGCAGAGGCCAGCTGTGGTTAAGTGGCAGCCCCAAGGGACGAACACTCAAGTCCCTGACCTCCATTCCATAGACGTTTCACCACATGTCATGTGTTGGCAAGGAATGGGCCTCTTTCCCTCAATTTCACTGGTCTCTCATTTTTAAAGGGTGCTTTGTTTTACCTCCAGAGAGCTCCCTTTTTACTCTCTAGCACACCCCTCAATCCAGCATCTCTGGCCTCTCTCTCCTAGTGAACTTGAATAGTCCCAATACACACAAAGTCATCTGTGTCAGGATGCCCAAGCACATTAAAGGACAAAATTACCCTTCTCGCAGCGTCATAAAAGGCCAACTTTGCCAGTCCTCCAGAAAAGGGAAAAAAAGAAAAAAATAGTTTTAAGAAACGCAGGCCCCTTCCCCTAGAATGTGATGACCTAAAAATGGCTAGTTTAGAGACCACGCATCCTCTGCGCACTGGGGTTTGTTAGTGGTGATGGTGGTGGTGAGGTTTTTATTTGTTTATTTTGTTTTATTTTTCTTTCTGTGTTGGGTCTTTGAGAAAGATTCTATTATGGTTGCTATCAATTCTCATTTAGAGAAATAAGGACAACGGTATTAATAATGAAACAAAAGTACTCCTTTTTACTCTCTGTGGTCTGCAAGGAGTTTCATATTCCACTCAGATCAGAACTCCATGTTTTACTGATGTGAAAGTGTGCGGTTTTTGCGATAGCCAAGTTCTTCTAATATTCAACTTTCTGTTGTTTCTTACTTGCAACTTACAGTAAACGAATCCCAATTTTTCCCCTTGGTCAAAATCAGCCCATTTTCAAAACAACCAGGCCACCTCAGACATGGCACTTTTCATGAATATCCTAGAGGCATGAGCCTATTCAGACCCAGTTGACTGCGTTTAACAATCTTAACTATGAAACAGATTGCCCAAATTGTATCTTTGCACTCCACAGAACATAACTCTTCTGGAGAAGCACAGAAGGAAGTCCAGTCCCGCCTTTGCTTTCCTCCCCTTTCCCCCAAAGTCCTCTCAACCTTCACTCTTGGCTACATTTGGACAGAGAAGGCAGGGATCATCATTCTACGAGAGGAGAAAAAACACTGCTGTCGTTGCTCCCTTCCTCATCTTCCTTACCTTGGTTATATGGTGATTTGTCTTGCACGGGGGCGGATTTCCCATCCTATCAAGCCTGGGAAATGAGGGGTCGCCAAAATTACACTCCCTCACTTTGTATTGGAAGAAACTTAGGCTCAGAAAGGGCAAGTGAATTGCGCAGAAGCTTCCAGCAAGAACTAGCAAGAACAGGGCCTCAACCCAAGTTTTATCTTTGGGAAACAAGATCTCTTCCACTCCCCACCCCGCCTGGGGAGAGCAGCCCAGAGTCTCCCTCCATCCTGTGTACATCGCTGGCTCTTGGCTGCTTTGTCATGACAGGCTCTGACTCCATTAGCAAGGCTGTACTTGATGGCACAACTGTTTCTGTCAGGGTCGGTTTTGGTGGTTCAGTGCCTGGGCCACACCAGCGGTTAAGTGTTTTCACTGTCACCCGAGGTCCTTCGGTTGTCAGATGTGTCGCAAGCAATTTGTTACTCATCATTGTTAAAGTCCTAAAGTTCCAAATGAATTGCTTTTATTTAGAAACTGGTGCTCTATCAAGGTTTATCCCTATGATGTTGTCAAGCACACTCCCACTGACTCTCTTAAATGGAAGAACAAGAGGCAGAGCTACAGTTAGGTCTCTAGTTTATTCCATGCAACCTCAGCCTGCCTTCCGTGGGTCACAGCCCATGGTGCTCTGTTACAGGAATATTATCTATCGTTAGAGTCTGTGATGAATAAAGGCTGAGAACTACTGCTATAGGTGGTGGGAGCAGAGTGACCTACAGAAGTTGGCTTTCCTAGAAAGAGAAGAAAATATCTGAATTCCCTGTAGACTGGGTAAACCTCTACCATCAGTCCTGAACCTGTTCTATGGCCTGATCTTTGGGTAAAAAAAAACTCAGAATGCCCTGCTTGTAATCCCTAGCTGTCTCACTAAAACACTGTACCCAAACAGGGTAAGGTGAGTGTGTTACCTGTGGCTCAATTTACACTTACACACACACACACACACACACACACACACACAGAAGCGATCCAGTCCAGCACAGCAGGTGAGCAAAAATGCCCCACAGTCCATTCAGTACATGTCAAGACAATTTATCCCAACAACATGCAAGTGATAAACAACAGTATTCCGAGTCTCAGTGAAGTCGGCATGACCGTCACTGTTATCAGCTTCTCTCATAGAACCAAATATGCATTATCTGTCTTCTTCACTGGAATGTAGGTACCCCGTAATGAAGGACTGATTATTCATTCAAATTAATATTTACTAAGTACCTACTATGTGTCAGGCGCTAATCTAGATGGTGGGGATACAGCAAAAAAAAACCCAACTAAATTCCTGCCCTCATGGAGCTGACACCCCAGTGGTAAAGGCAAAAAATTCACAAACAGGTAAATGAACACATAACTTTCAGAGAGTAATTAATGCTCTAAAGAAAAATAAAACAGGGTACAGAAGATCAGGAGTGCCTGATGTGGAGAGAGAGGCTGTTATCTATATTGCTTCTACCTCTAATCACCGATTTGGAGCTTTTTTAAAAAATACCCATGCCTGGGTCCCAACCCCAGATATTCTGATTTAATTAGCTTGGAGGTAGGCTTGGGAAAGAGTATTTTAAGGGTACTCCAGTGATTCTAACACACAATCAAGTTGAGAACCACTGGCATCCTTGGTTTTGAAAATGAACAGGCCTGGGTTTGAAACTCACCGGTTACATATGATCTGTGTGATCTCAGGAAAGATACTTAATCTCTCTGAGCTTCAGTGTCCTTACCTATAAATTGGGATAATAATAGTAACAGTACCTCTGGGTTACTGTAAGAATTAACTGAGGGGCTTCCCTGGTGGCACAGTGGTTAAGAATCCGTCTGCCAATGCAGGGGACACGGGTTCGAGCCCTGGTCCAGGAAGATCCCACATGCCGCGGAGCAACTAAGCCCGTGCACCACAACTACTGAGCCCGCGTGCCACAACTACTGAAGCCCGCACGCCTAGGGCCCATGCTCTGCAACAAGAGAAGCCACTGCCATGAGAAGCCCACGCACCACAACGAAGAGTAGCCCCCGCTCGCCGCAGCTAGAGAAAGCCCACACGCAGCAACGAAGACCCAATGCAACCAAAAATAAAAATAAATTAAAAAAAAAAAAAAAGGAATTAACTGATACATGTAAAGTCCAAAGAAGAGTGCCTAGGACATGGAAGGGACTCAGGAAGTGTTAGCCATCATTTACTGTTACCTTTAACAGTTAAAAATATGCACAGAAGATGCAAACTGGAGGGCTGCAGGTTAAAGCTGGTCCTTAGATGGGTTCTGTTTGCCATGTACAGTGTGGACTTTTAAAGCGCTTTGTTGTTGTTTTGAGCCAAAGTTGATGTTACTGAGTGAGATCATAAGTTGCATTTTTCTCCTTCCAAGAGGAAGTATCTCTTGCAATGTTTTAAATATATTTGAATGAGTTGCCAACATTTGAAAACCTAAACACTTCACATAAAAAAAATCTGACCATGCATTCCTATGTGCAATAACTGATCAGTGCCAGGCAGCGCCACCCTTCTCAGAGACAGCGCTCTCAAGCTCTCCGTGTCCCCCACTACCCCCTTCCGCTCTCTCCCCAAGACACATGCTCAGACTGTGGCCAAGAACAAGTCCCATTTCATCAGCACACTTGCACTTCTTTCTTACCTACGAAAAAAAGGAAAACAAAATATGGGAAAAGGAACGCTAGATAAAAGGGCTTTGTGTTTCAAGCAAAAGGACCAGAAGCATTTCTTTGTGGCAGTCAAGGATCTCTGTCTATGAACTGTGCCAGTGCAGTGTGTCTGTGTCAAAAGCGTGAAACTTACACATCATCTGCTCCCTCTTTTACATAAGTCACATGACTCTGTAGGCAAATGACCTCTCATATCCTGGGCACTGAAATAGGAGCTTGGCAAACATTAGCTCCTTTAATCCCACAACTCCAGGGGGTGCTTTCCATTACGACCATTTTCAAGATGAGGAAACCGAACCTTGGCAAGGATAAGCAACAGTCTTGGGTCACATGAATAATAGATGGCAAAGTTAGGTATGGAACCAGAACCTTCTGACGTCAAAGTCGAAACTTCTTCCACCACGCGATGCTCGCTCCACCCAGGGAACTATTTAGTGTAATTTAACTACTGAGGTGAACAATAACTAGATGGGAAAATTCTTGGAAAGAACACCATTAGTTTGGAACAGGATACTCTCTCTCTGGCCAATATGCTTGCTGTCCATGCCATTGATGACGAAGGCCATCTGTGTCTTTTGGATGTTGCGAAACCTGCAGATGACACGATGAAACCTGCTCCTCTCCCTACCTTTTGTCCCATGTAAAGACAGTTCTACTCTTATATCTACAGCCCAACAGATTGCAAAAAAATGCCAAAAAACAAAAACCATCACCTTGTGTGTACAGGTGTGTGTGTATGTGTCATGTTGACAAAGATCAAAACCAATGGTTAAAATGAAAGAGCAAGACACATTCAGGTTCATCTCAAACAATGTCTCTTGGCTAAAGCCTCCCTTGATTCACCTCATCAGGATTAACCTGCCTCCAGATTCCAGCACAGGTTATTTGTATCTAAGATTTCTATATCACATTATATTTATGTGTTGTATGTCAACATCCCCACCAAACTAGAATTCCCTGAGAGAACGAACCATCTTCTATTCACTTTTCTATGTCGTCCCCAATGCAGCCCTACCACCAATGTTATGCACAAAGCATGGCACAAAGTCAGATGCAAAATAAGAATGAATTAAGTGAATACGTAAAGATAAGACTGACCATTTTCTATCCATGTTTCTTTAAGTAAATGTATAGTTAGTATGAGTACCTACAGAGCTAGGCTTTGTGGAGATGCAAAGATTAATTTTTTTAAAAGCTTTGATTCAAGATGCTCACCATCTCCTGGGAGAGACAAATGTCTCTGGCGGTTGAGAGAAATGTGCAAGATATGAAATTCTCAGGAGTTTGCTATAAACTTTAAGTGGTCAATTAAAATATATCTTACCCAAATAAATATGCAATTTCTTTCTCTGATAATTTACTGACATTTCTTTTTTGAAGTTACTGACATTTAACTATCAAAAGAGCTGTTAAGAAAGGTCTCAGCCATAATGAGGAATTCAACTTTTTTTTTAAGGAAATTTAAGAGAAAGTATCTTTGTACTTCAGCAATTCTGTAAAAGCCTGACTTTTCTGACAATATAACTGCAAAGAAACTTGCGTCAAAACACACAAGAAAGAAAAAGATGCTCAAGATATTTCAAGTCTACAGTTACTTGCTGAATACATGCTAAAGTGCCAGGAAATATGTTAAGCTCTCCAGGGAAACAGAGCTCAGTGTTTATTTGGGGTAACAATGAGATATGGGTCCAAGAGAAGACATTAGGATATAACTTGATGATAAGCAGCATACAAGAGGTATGGGCAAAAGGCTATGAGAGTCAAGGGGAAGAGAAATTACGTAAATTAGGACCTTTATTGATAAATGTGGCATCGCACTATGACAAGAAAACTAAGTTGAATAACTTGGTATTTGCGTTATACTCCTGGTTCTGCCAATAATTTGGTGACAGAACTTAAGCAAGTCACTGCCTATATTTTAGTTCAGTTTCCCCCATCATTAAAGAGACATATGGCCCTCCCAGTGGTCACAGTCTACAAACGTGGGCATTCAATTAAACGACCTTTTGAATTGGAGTTACAGCAAGAGAAAGCAAGTTCTCTACTGTGTTGTTTGAATCCATTTGCCCTCTTAGATGTTTGCCAATCAATAATTCAAAAGCAATAAATCTAGTAGCTACACGGAATTTGATGTTTTCATTATAATTTATACAACTGACTAAATTACATGCCATCCCATCATAAAGGCTAGAGTACTCCTACAAGATCAGTAGGGGACATATGAAGGTGGACAGATAATTACGGTGGATATCTACCAGAGTTCCCCCTCCATTCTATGGGCAGAAGGTACAGGACAAATCTAGGTCCAGCTGCCATCAGTCAATACTGATTCTTTTGGAAGGAAAAGTAAAAATTTTATTTCCCATCAGAAATGACCCCAGTGTATCTTTCCTGTGTCATCTCCCACTACTACTTCCTTGCAAACCTTTATTCATAAGCTAGTATTGGCCAAACTTGCCTTACTAAATCAGAATTTCTAGGGAAGGTACTGGGAATCTATATTATTAATAACAAACAATTTCAATGATTAGGCAGGTCAGGGAAATCCTATTACAGTATACATCTAAAGTACTCATTATTCATCACAAATGACCTGCTTCTTGTCAATGTGTGTGTTTCTTCTGCCTGCAGTGTGCTTCTCCCATCTCTGGCTGGTGACTTATATTTACCTATTCTTCAGGATCCAGTTAAAATACCACCTGATTCCTCTACTCTCATATGTGTATTCTTATCTCCTCTCTTGGATTATGAACTCTTAGAGATCAGAGGAGGAGTCTCATTCTTTCATTCATTAGTTCATTCACTCAACAAATATTTATTGAGTGTTTGGCATCTACCGCATGCCAGGCACTGTTCTAGGCACTGGTGACATCGCAATGAACAAGACAAAGTTCACAATTTCATGGGCATTCAAGTACTGGAGTTGGCAAACTGTGGCCCACAGACCAAATGTGTCTCACTGCATGTTTCTGTTAAAAGTTGTACTTGAAACATGGCCACACTCAGTTGTTCACGTGTTGTCTATGGCAGAGTTGAGTATTTTACACATTGTCTGATAGCAGAATGAGTAGCTGTGACAGAGACCACACAGACCACAGCGTTAAACTATTTACCACTTGCCCCTTTATAGAAAGACCCCTGTTCTAGTATATCACCACATAGCAGAGTGCCTGGTAGACAGAAGGCACTAACAAATGTTGAGAGAATAAACTGAAGATGGAAAGTGAGAAATAAGATCATGTAAGGCCATGCCACTCTCTCACTTCGTCCCAGCTTACCCCTCCCCCTAGAGGGGTGGGATAGGGAGGGTGGGAGGGAGACACAAGAGGGAGGAGATATGGGGATATATGTATATGTATAGCTCATTCACTTTGTTATAAAGCAGAAACTAACACACCACTGTAAAGCAATTATACTCCAATAAAGATGTTAAAAAAAAAAAAAGATCATGTAAGGCAGGTCCTATTGCAGAGCTTCTTTTACCTACTCTCTATCTTCATTCCTAGTGATGTCAAAACATTAATAATTAATAATTGACAATTTCTAGGATGTTACTAGCAATGTTACAGTTTAGGATGATAAAAAGAGAGGGGATAAGTTTTCAAACCTATAGAAAATTTAAGAACTAAATAAATTTGCTGTGTCTTCAGAAGTCATGACTATTTCAGGTCCACCTGTGATCATACCAGCTGGTCTGGCAAAATATATTACAATAGCTGTTATGTCTGGCTTTCCAGAGCTTACAAAAGTTTGAGGAGAGTTGTTATTGTATTTCACGGGTTTGTCTGCTTCAAAAGATGCATCTTGTGGATGGGAACTTTGTGTCTTTCAGATCAAGCTGACTAAGAAGACTCATGTTAAATCAAACACAAACACAGAGCTGCACATGAGGAAAACCCCATTCTGTCAAATAAGTCAAGTTTATAGATTCAGTCTTATATCCATATCCTCAGAACTGTCTTCTTTATCATGTCCATATGCAAACCCTCTCATCTTTCAAGAAAAGAATTGAAAACTGCAGGATCCTTTTCAGAGGCTGAGTTACTATAAAATTTAAAGCGGAGAGCTGATATACAGCTAAGGTTTTACAAGTCTTCAGCACGGTGTCAGTGTGGTTTACTGCAAAGAGTAACAGTTTTAGAGTCAAACAAGTCTTAATTCCAAGAAAGCTGTGCCACTCGTTAACCATGTAAACTAGGAAAATTGTTTAGCTTCTTCAAGTCTCTGCCTCTTATCTACATAATGGGAATAATACAAGTTACATCACAGGGTTGATGTGAGAATTGAAGAAGATAGTTAAGCGCAAAGCAGCTTTCTTAGAATGAGAAGAAAATAGGTTTTCAGTAACAGTTGGTTCCTTTCTTTCCATTAACAAGTTCAACACAGGCCCCTACACCTCAACAATACCCTTGTTTGATATATCTAAATTCCCTAAAAATGTTACAATACATTTATTAAGGCAATAAATTTGGAAAGATGTCATTTGCACATCTCTGACTTTTAATCCAAACTCAAGAAAATTCTGTTCCCCTCTGAATTTACTACTCAAAAGCTATAATATAGCTCTTGTTTAGTCTATCTCCTGGTGACTGATTTCTAGCAAACTATTACTTGAAACAACATTCCCCAAAATGCAATATACTAAGACCCTCCTGATGAGAATCATAGAACAGGTAATCAGGTCAGTTTTGAACATCCCCTCTGATTTCAAGGTGAAACAAAAATGGTCAGGTTCTAGTCATTTTCACTTTCTGGTTCTTGCGCCCTTGATTCCTGCGATTCCCTTTGTAAAATGTAACAAAAAATGCATGTGCTTCCATCAAAATAGTCACCCTTCACTGTACAGATAGATATGGATAAAGATGAGCGATGGAGACGGAGAGAGATAAGTGAGTGGGTAGATAAAATGGCCAGGGGAGAGATGATTAGATGGATGATTGGATGGATAAGCGGAAGGATGGATGGGTGGGGGCATGGAAGTCAGGCAAATGTAGATGACAAGATGCCACACAGACATGTAGAAGTTCCTAAAGAGAGGCAAAGAGATAAATCTATGACAAAAAAAGCTCAATCTCAGGACTGAAATACTAGCACAATTCCCTCTCTAGCCCACTGCTCCTTAAATCTCCATTTTTAAGACTATCCAAAGGTTTCTCCTCATCATTACATCATCATATTCAAATATGTGGTAACCATAGTATTATGTATCTGCCCAGCAATGGAAATTGAACCCTTTGGGCAAAACAAATTGACCATATCCTCCTAGTAAGAGAAAATAAAAATTCTTCCAGAAGGCATCAAGCAACTTTTCTAATGCAGTACATTCATGAGACTACCCTTACTATGTTTCAATGTTTCTCTGATTAATGTTATGTTAATTAAGAGAACATGGCCTAATAGATTTTGTTACTGTCAGAATTTTCTCTAAATTCACAATTCACAGGTGTAATTTTACCTTAAAACTGAGATCATAACTAAAAGTACTGCTAAACTCCAGCCCAATATATATTACTATAGGATGAAGTAAAATACGTCAAATTCCTCTACTGTAAAAACAGTGTCAAGGGCCCCTGCCTTGTTTTAAAGCAAGTTTTCTTCTTGATAAACAGTCAGCACTTAATAATAGAAACAATGGTCAAATATCTCACAATAAATGCAAACACAGCACTCACATAACGCAATATCACGCAGTGATTAAAATATGTACTTTTGAAGAATGTTTAACGACACGGGAAAATGTTTACACTAAAATATTACGTAAAGGAAACATATACAACTAAACATGTGTAACATGACCCCTCTTTAAAAAAGAATAGAGTGGTTATATGTGTAAAATAGAACGGTGGTTATCTCTGGATGATGGGTTATGGGGGTTTTAATTATCTTCTTCGTACTTTTGTGAACTTTAAATTTCTAAAATGAGTGTATATAACTTTTATATCTGAAAAAGAAAGGTTTATTTTGTTTTAGGAAAATGTCCAGCAGCTGTGCTAAGGTAACAAATAAGAAGGGTTTGTTTGATTTTCCTGTTTACATAGTATTTTCATATGCATTAGTAGCTCATCTGATCTATTCAACAATTCAGAGTGATGGGGTCAAGGATTCCCAGCGACAGCGAGCAGTCAAGCTCATTTAGCAAAATGGGACAGAGCAGACCCAACTCAAGGTGTCCTGGTACATTATCACCTTCTTTACAAGCTCCATTCATTTATCTCAGGAAAAGAGTTTTCTTTTTCAGGGATTTTTTTCTAAAGGGGCTCCAACCTTGTTTTGCTTTCCTCCTAACCCCAAAGTGTCAACATTCTATTAAAAAAAAAAAAAAAACTACACATATAAGCATACCTGGGCTCCCTAACACCTCACCCCAGAGTGGGAAGGGAATACTGTTCAAGAATGACAAAATGTCCCACTGTTGCTATTTTCAAAGCATATAAAGCCAATTATCCTAATGGGACCAGTCCAATCTATGAAGGGCATGTCCAGGCACAACTTTTTTAAAAGACACGGTCTGACCTAGATAAAGAAATCTGAGACAAGGATTCGAAAGCTGCTTAAGATGACAGGATACCAAGGGAGGCTTCGAGTCAGCAGCATCAAAGAAGCACCTCTGCTCAAATCTTGCTGGTCTTGGGATGACTCACCAGCACTGCTGCGATGCCTTCCTGCTCCATTCATCACACAAGTTTTTTCCATTAGAATTTATTGCCGAGGTGCTCCCCAGTAAGGCGGTAAGATCAACTCTGCAGTTTTGGGGGTTTTTTTCTTTTTTTTTTTTTTTTTGGCTGCATTGGGTCTTTGTTGCTGTGCACGGGCTTTCTCTAGTTGTGGCGAGCGGGGGCTACTCTTCGTTGCGGCACGCAGGCTTCTCTTTGCAGTGGCTTCTCTTGCTGCTGAGCATGAGCTCTAGGTGTGCGGGCTTCAGTAGTTGTGGTGCACAGACTTCAGTAGTTGTGGCTCGAGGGCTCTAGAGTGCAGGCTCAGTAGTTGTGGAGCACGAGCTTAGCTGCTCTACAGCATGTGGGATCTTCACAGACCAGGGATCGAACCCGTGTCCCCTGCATTGGCATGCAGATTCTTAAGCACTGTGCCACCAGGGAAGCCCAACTCTGCAGTTTTAAAATAGGGAAGATATGACTGAAAAGTCATAACACTGATTCCACATACTACACTCAAAAAAGCCCAAGGAGAGTAAAATGTCAGTTGAAGGAACACTGGCCTCCATTTCACCTCCACCACTAAGTAAACGCACCAGAGTCCGTTCTGGATTTTTTACTAAAGAATTAGCTGATTCTGACAAAACCTGGTGCATTACTAAAGGCATAAGACAGATTAGTTAGGTGGGGAATATATAGAGGAAAAGGCTGGGTCTGCTTAGGGCCTGGGGGCAGGAATAGAGGTTGTTTTCATAAAAAGGTTGAACCCTATAGAATAAGATAGAGCCCCATGATTGGCCTCATCTTTACTGGGGATGAGCTAAAAACTCCTGCTCTCAGTCCCTGTGCTGTGGAAACTTCTAGAACAGAACCCATAGCACATACATGTGGGAACAACGAGAATGTTGTTGGGCAAAATAAAGACTCATTTTGGGCAGAGTCTGGGGAATACAAGAAGCGGATGGTCAGGACACTGAGCCTTGGTTCCCTTACAGCAACATCCAGCTTCCTCTCCGCCCTCCTTGACTCTCTCTTCAGGCCCTGAGTTTGTCCTTCCCGTCTTGGAATCCACAGCTTAAATATTTTTAAAAAGCTTTACCTCTAAGCACTGCACAACATAAGTAAACTGAAAAGGGTAGATTTTGAGCTGGAGTGCCCACTGGAATTACCCAAAAAGGTTTTCAAAATGCAAATGCCCATGTCCATACCCAAAGATTTAGGGATGCAGGCTGAAAATCTGAATTCTAGTAAAACTTCCCTAAGGAATGCCGATCCACAAATTCAGGTGAGAAACTACTGCTGTAGGGAGCAGTCACCAAACCGGGAACTCAGGAGGACCAATGGGAAGCAAAGCAATGGGGTACCTGGGCTAGTGTCCCCAGGAGGACCAAGTGGCCCATAGCTAACCTGCATTCATGGTGGACAAAGGGAGGAAAGGAGGACCGGAGAGTAACCAGGGCAACAGACAGGTGTCCCATGGGAAGAGCAGTCCTGTCAAAGATCTCCAGAAAAGAGGATCCACTTAGGAGACATGGAATGAGATAAACAGGGAAATTTGGACAGGATTTAGGTTTTGCAGGGATGGGTTTGCAAAAGGTATTCACCTCAAGAAGGTTAATTAATCAATTTATACAATATATTCAATTTATTATCTTGAAAACAGACAGGGGATAAAAATAGATGAGCATATCCTCTGCACATTTCTTTAAATATTGCTGTAACAACAACAGGATCCGGATGAACCCTGAATGGAAAGAAATTTGTCATCGGCCCCCAAATCAAAGATGTATAATCCATCATGGACACTAAATTTCTATGACAAATCTCTTCGGCCAAAACAAGGTAGAGCGCTTAGCTAATTACAACTCCCTGATCCCTTTGGATGTCAAAACCAAGTCCAATTCATTTGTCTTATGAGTCCCTATAAACAAATCCTGTTGTTTCACTTCAATATGAAAGCCCCAATATAAAACAAAAGATTAATCTGGCTGATGAAACCTAGTCTAGGTGTGCTAGGATAATGATCTTCACATTTGTCTATCATTGTTTCATCTGTAAAATGGGAATAACAGACTTCTCTCCACAGTATAAAAAAGAAATAATACCCTAGGCAGTTGCCAAATAATGAAACACTTAGCTCTAATTGCTAAATAAATGACTTACATAATTAAGAGCTATGTTTCCTCTGTTTTTCTAAAAGCAACATCTAGTTCCTAATTTGTAACATCAACCTATTCAAACCTGAATTGCAAGAATCCCTTCTGCTTTATCCAGAATTCCAAATATGGAATTTATCTATTTGATTAGATTCTCCTACTTCTGTTATCATTATGGAAGCTATGCCTTTACCCTGTGGATTTCTTTATCCTATGACATTCTCTGGAAAGAAGTCTGGGAGGGAAGCAAAGAGTCTGATATTCACGTGTGAGGTCTGAAGTTGAACACTGAGGCATTGTTGCTATTTCTGAAATGGGGGCTGATTCTGTGACTGATGGACCATAGACCCTGAGACCTGTTTACTCTAGTTTGAGTTATCTAAGTGTGTCCTTCAGTGTTTCCCAAATAGATGAACCAGCCTGAATGACTGAATTACATTATTCTCTGCTCAGAGAACTGTCCCTCACTTCACAATACAGCTCTGTCCTTCCTTCCAGCCTCCCACTATTGCCCCTAAAAAAACTATGTTGGGATCTGGGTAAGAGTGGGTGGGTGAGGAACCTGGGGATGGCAGAACATCTCTTTTCTACCTTGCTTCATGCCTTTCCATGTTGGACTCTCTCCACCCACCTTGTCCACAGGGAAGAAGGGGTGAGTTATCTAATTACTGAATCTGGAGAAGGAACTGGGCATGGGCAATTCAGCCCCTTCCTCCCAGTCTTAGGATGTACCTGACTGCGGGGAGCATACCCTCCCTGCCGCTCAAGGTGAGGAATTTTACAGGCCAAGTCCCCTATGGGGGAGTTGTCACAGGTAGAAGACATACGAGAGGAAGAGGGTAACTGATTCAGGGATGCTGTGTTAACAAGCCCAGTGAGCTAACAGGCCTAAAGCCCATTCTCCAACTAGTCTTTATCTCCAGCTGCCTGACGCTGCATTACCTTCAACCGGTTTCTAGATGAACACACAAGAACAGGAGGCAGGATAGCAAATGGTGCTGGAACTGATGCTTAAGGGCCAAGGCAGAGGCTAGATTAAGCTTCAACGAACCCCCTCCAACCCCGACATATCACCTAGTCTACCCACACTGAACATACCCGACCTTGCACGTGACCTTGCACGTGGTACTTTGGGGCTTCTGCCTTCACTCACACTCCTCATTCATCCTCGAACTACCTTTCCAAATCCTTCACTGGCCCTGCCCAACCCCCAGGCCAGGATTACCCAGCCTTCTCAGATGCAGCCAACCTCAAGGACCTCTCCATTCCCTGAATCCTCACTGCTCATTCTCTCTTGATCTTTATCACTGTAATCACAGACATTTTTAAGTGTAAGTCTAATCTCTGGGAGAGTCTTAGTTCCTTCACTGTCAAGTCCCAATCACCTCCTCCCCATCACTCCTCCACTGGCAAAAGTTAACTAGTGTTTATTGAGAACTTATTTAGTACCAGGCATGAAACTAAGAGCATTATGTTCACTACCTTGTTTAATCTTCCCTAGGAAGTAGGTACAGTTATCCTTCTTTAGAAGGAACAGGGTCTGTGCTCAAAAAGGCTCGTCATGCCAAGCACATCTCACTGTGTCTGGTGTAACTATGGGAGACTTGCAGACTTGAGACAGAACAGCAGATGGGGATGGGAAGTGAGACTCAGGGGGACTAAATTCAGCCCCAAACTGAGGGTTCCACCTTCACTGCCTTGACCTTGACCTTCACCTACACTTGCCCCTGGCTTTAAGGAGGAAAAGAAGTCTCACTTTAAAAAAAAAAAAAAAAAAAAGAAGAAGAAGTAAATGGAGAAAATAAAAGTCCAGGTGGTCACTGCTCCATGAAAGGTCTAACTGATCAATGTGAAAAGGCTCCCCAACCTGAATCCTTGCTCTGAAAACAGAGGTCTGGATCACTGTGGTTTTGTCATGAGATGAATAACAAGCCCCGAGGATTGCTCGAATTACAAGGCCCAGACCAGATCCACTCAAATATAGCTGGAAGCTTTCTAGTAACTCTTACTGTGCATGGGGAATGAGCTGCTCAGAGAAGTGACTCACTTACTGGAATCCGTGCTGCCTGCATTACTCAGCTGATATTAATACACCCACTGGTTCATTAAAGTTTAATTGGCGTTCATGTGAATTGGTTTCACCGGATACTTAATCAAAGAGAAGTGTTTGTGTATGAAGTGTTCACATACAAAGCTAGAAAGCACAGCTCTTCTCCAGCCTCTGCACACATTCACTGGCTGCTCTTCTAACTCTGTTGACACAGTAAGTTAGTCAGAGAGGGTGGGACAGTGATCTTGAAGGGGAAAAGCTGTCCAAACACAAAACAGGAATCAATGATAAATCCTCTGTACCGCACTAGACACGGTTCCCTAGCTCATCAGCGACAGTCTGACACTGGCCAGGACTCAAATGCCAACTCCTCAATACAACCTTGTTCCTTTCTGGAGTTCATTATCAAAACTGCAGGGCTCCTTTTCTCCCTGGGCACCTGTCTCCCAGCCGTACATCTTTATTTTTCAAATGGGTGGATAAGGAAATTAACCATCATTCAACATAATCACACACTTTTCTTGTACTGACAAGCAAACCATGAACACAATCCCAAACGCCTATTTATACAATCAGGGCTGTCAGTACCCTGTTATTTCTTATCGGATATCTCACTAATCAACATTTCTGGAAATATAAGCTTTTAAAGCTCCTGAAAAGACCGTGCATGAAGTTGGGGAGAAAAGATTTCAAGTCTGGTGGCTCTGGTTGTATTATCAATTTTTCCTTAGGGATGGTCACCGTTGTACGCATGACTTCCTGGCCCAAAACAAATCAAGGTGGGTTAAAAACTTGACACTCTAGACTAACCCTCAGAGACTGTAGGTTGAAAGGGCAATGTACTGATTTTTTTTAATAGCTTTATTGAGATTTGATTCACACACCATACAATTCACCCATTTAAAGTCTACAATTCGGTTTTTAAAATACTCACAGAGTTGTGCAACCATTGCCACAATCTAATTCAATAACATTTTCATTGCCCCAAAAAGAAACCCATACTCATTAGCAGTCACTCCCTACCCCCCACCCCACCCCTGCCAGCAACCACTAATCTACTTTCTGTCTTTATAGACTTTACGAATTTTCCTACTGTAGACTTTTCATATAAATGGAATCACATAATATGTGGCCTTTTGTGACTAGCTTCTTTCACTTACCATAATGTTCTCAAGATTCATTCATGTATCAGGACTGCATTCCTTTTTATTGCTGACTACTCCTCTGTTTTATGGATATACCAAATTCTGCTTAGCCATTCAGCAATCCGCCTTTTAAAAATAAAATAGATCTACCAAAGAATAGCAAATTATTTAGCAGCACTCAGCTTGGCAGATAATTTGCTAATCCCCTTCATGATCCAGTCACCATCAGACATGTAATAAGGTACGTGGGGTTGTAGTAGGGCCTCACACATGTGGGAAGAGGCGGCAGAGCCTAGCAGCCTCAGCCTTTCGAAAGTGAAAGCTCATCACGATGACCCATCTGCGCATGGCTTCACAGTTTACAAAGAGCTTTCACTGGCGCCATGTAGCTAGACAGTGGTTCCTTGAGGAAGGAGCTGCCATGTCTGCATCTCTAACTTCCCCAAGGCCCCCAGCATCACTTGGAATGCACTGAACGAACAGCACGAGCATCCACTTCTCTCTCTAGGAAAGCCACCTTTTTCAGCTTCTTAAGATATGACCCAACTACTTAGTAATAAGCACCTACGATGTGCCAGGCACTATCATGGTGATTAATAAGATATGACACCTGCCCTACAGGGGTTTAAAATCTAGTAGAAAAGACCAAAGGAATACACACAGGACAAATCAGTGCCTGATGAACAGAATTAAGGGTGTGAGAGAAACTGAGAGAAGGAAATCTCTAGCTTATTACATCTCATTTGCCATGCTAGTGATTTCATTTCTAACCTTGTTTGTAGAGTGGGAGCTAATTACAACATGACAGTCATAGATAGTACATAGACTTTCATGGAGATAGAGAATTCATAGCTATGAGTGTCCTGAAAAAGTACAAACTGATCTGCATCTGGAGCATAAAACAGAGCCAACTTCAGCACGCACATGATTAACATCACCAGATAATGCAGACCAAAAAAGCAACCATCCAAGATGGAAAGTCAAGGGGGTCATCTGTCCAAACCAAAGGAATTTCTGCCTCCTTCAAAGCAGGCTTTTTAAGACACTGTCAGGAAGCTGGCAATTCACCCAGAAGTTGCTACCTAAGAAACCATATACTGTGAAGGAAAGAAATAGGCTTCCAAAATACATGTAATCTAACCATACTCTGGTACATGAGGCCAATAATACAGCACTGGGCTTATTTGGTGCCATATGTCTAAGGGACTCAAAGACATTTGCCAAAGAGAACTCAGTCCTTCCCACCCCCTAAGCGAGCGTAGAGTTGACTCCTCGTCATTAAGAAGCTCAAGAGCATCTTCCATTCCTCTGTCCTGTATTCTGAGGACACACTTGAGTTGCCAGATAAAGGTACTTTGCCATCAAACGAGAAGTCCAACTCATGTTTCTGATTTTTGGAGTGTAGGGATGTATACATTCCTTGGATCCAACTCATGGAACGTGAAACATTAGGTTTTCACACAAACCATAAACAATTGACACACTTAATGAGAGCTTCTTTCACTTAAACTTTCTACCAGCATGAAACCCTCTTTAATATATTCATCCAGTTTGTACATCAGTACAAGTGTTCCTTTTTAAATTCCTATAGCAAGTTCGTACATCCTGTTTCCTAATTACCTCATGCAAAAAAGGGAATTTTACCTTCACCCCTCTTGTTCATTAAAGCAAGTTTCAGGAAATACTTTGACATTTGATTTTTAAAAAACACATGCTGATTTAACAGAAAATTTTAGAGATTCATTGCTGCTTATACTTGGGCAGAAACAAGTTAATATCAAGTCATAGTTAACTTTTTAACCAATGGGAAAAAAGAAAAATAAAGGGGAGCATTTTTCAGGTTTATTGCAACTCTATACAACCTAGATAGCGCTTGGTAAGACCTCATTACACCCGAATGAGGGTGGTGAAGCGGAAAGCAGCCCAGAGTTAAAGGTTCTAGGTTTGCATCCATCACTGCTTTAAGAAAACTCACCTCATCTCTCTGAACCTCAGTTACATCATCTCTAAAAGGGAAATCAATGACAAGCTCTGCCTTGCCTACCTCATGGGGCTGTCATAAGGTGCACATAAGAAAATGTGTATTTAAGTGCTTTGCAAACCGCAAAGCCCCATACACAATGTGAGGTATTCATAATATGAGGCATTATCTCAATATCCTTTCCTATAAAGACATTTTTAAATGACATGAGCAAACACTTTTGCCTTTCTGTTTCTATTTTGAATAAGCCAAGGAAACACCCCCAAAATCAGCACTACCAGTTCCAGGAAGCTTCACTCTCTCTCTCTCTCTCTCACACACACACACACACACACACACACACACACACACATGCATGCACACACATAAGCTTTTTAACGATAAGTGCTGTATAAGACAATAAGCCCAAGAAAGCACCAGCTCCTGAAGAATCTTCCATCTCTGAGCTATCCTCATGAGCACAGCTTTAAAATTAGTGTCTTTCAGTGTATCTTATTTTTTGAAGGTGTGTGAAATATCTTAGAGTATATCACCTTTCAGAAACCGTTATGCCAAAATCCCCACCCACCTCCTTCTGGTGCAGGAGAAACGGTCCCAGAAAGAAGTGGCCCCAGCATATCAATGTCTTCTGGAGAGGAGGGAAATGGGAGCCAGCACTGAGGACAGGACCAGGCACGTGCAGACTGAGAGAAGACAGAACCTGCCTGGGTGACACAGGAAAATTTCCACCCTACAGGCCATCTTGGATCAGCAAACTGACCCTCAGAGCCACATGGCAACGCTCCAGGAAGCAGCTTATCAAGGATGTGGATGCCTTCAACTCCCCACGCGCATGCTATCATCTGAAGTTGGCTCTCTCAACTACCATCTGCAGATGAGCAAAGATCAAGGACAGAGAAGCCAAACTTTTCCAAGGTCCTGAGTGGCTGTGCAAATGCAATTCCTATGTCCCAGGCTAAACTGGTTCCCGGTCCTTGAGTGAACAGGCCAGGGTCCTAAAACAGACCTAAACCATTCACTTGGTACCTGTCCTTCATCACTGTAGCAGGACGGAATAATGAGAGCTAACACTTACAGAGGGCTTGCTGTACCAGGCACCATTAAATATGCTTTACGCACATTTTTAACTTATTTTTTAGCTTATTGAACCCTTACAACGACCCTATGAGGTAAGTATATGAGATGAGGAAACCGAGGCGCCAAGAGATGGAGTTGTTTGCCCAAGGTTCTATGACAACACGTAGTGGACAGATTTAGATCCTGGTGGTCTGGCTTTGATGGCCGCTCTCACCCGCACGCACTCTGCCTATCCCTGGGTACTTCCCACACTGGCTGAATACCCACCAGGAGCCAGGCACCGCTGGAGGCTCTCACATATATTTTGTAATTTATTCTCACAGTGACATTGGGAGGCAGATTCTATTATCCGGAATTCAAAGAAAGACACAGAGACTCTAGGAGGTCGTTTAACCAAGGTTTTAACAAACACTTAGAAGCACACTAGGATATGAACCCCTGTCCAATTTCAAGTTTGGTGGTCTTTGTAAACATCCAGGTTCTGCCCCAGCTCTGACAGCAGCAAACTACACAGTCCTCTAATCATCATTAGCACTGTCTATCTATATCTACCTAGCTATCTACTCATTCAGTTTATGACAAGTGGTGCAGTGGAAAGAACATGTGTTTAGGAAACAGGAAGACCAGAGAGGTTCCATCACTTACCAGCTGTGTGACTTGGGCAAGTTATTTAGCTACTCTGTGCCTCAGTTTCCTCATCGAACCAATAAGAACAATGATAACAGTACCCACCACCACCTTGAGGACTGTTATAAAAATTAAATGAGATGATGCATGTACAACATTATGACAGTGACCAATACATCATCAGTGCTCAATAAGAATGCACTAATAATTGAGTGAAACCTGAAGATCAAATGGCATAATCTAAGAACAATTCCTAGTAGAGTTCCAGTCATACAATAGCTGCTCAAAGACAAAAATGATCTTCATTTGTTGTGCATTTCCTCTGATAGTCTAAACATGTCTTGTCTCACAGCCCTCTCCGACTCAGTCCCTAAACCCCACCACATGGCCAGCACATAACTTGCACATTAGAGATGTTCAGAGTCAAGGATCATATGATCCTTCTCTGAACTTACTGAGGAAAGAAAATCTAAGATGCTAACTTCTCTGAAAGGTTGGGAGCTTCGGTTGTCCATTCTCACTGGAAATGTTACCTTCAATGTGAAAATTATTACCCATAACTGAAGTCCTAAAACACACTAAAAGGCCTCAGTTGAATGTTCTTATTTATTTCTGATACATTTCTCAAGAAATAAAGAAGAAAAATGATTTCCCAACCTCCACATTTTTAAACTTTTTGTCTGTCTTCTCTACAAAGACTACACCATTACTTATAAAATCATTTATTTTGCATCAGGTCCTTCAGAGATGGTAATCACAGGGCTTTCCTCAGTCATTCACTGGTGAGCAAAAGAGAGGAGAAAGGGAAGGAAGGAAGGAGGGAGAGAGGGAGAGAGAGGGAGAGAGAGAGATGGGAGGGGGGATTGTAAATACAAGAAATAGAGGACATTTGACATGAAAAGAAAATTAATATGGCAGAACTGCTTCAACCAGGACATGAAAGGAAAAACAGCTGTAAGAGTACATAATTAAATTTGGTGGAAAGGAAAAAAATGTGTGTGTGTGTGTATGTGTGTGTGTGTGTATAGGTGTGTGTGTATGTGTGTCTAGGTGTGTGTCCATGTGTGCATGCACACACGCACATATATGAAAAAGAGCTAAGATAAAACCATCCACCACTGGGCGGGAGAAGGGGTGCCCACACCAGGAGTTTTGGGCAGCGTGCAAAGGGTCACAATGCTGCCAGGGCCCTGGGGGCCGGAGGACTAGATTTGCAGCCCAGCTGTGTTGTGCCATCCAACTGCCCCATCTGGAACAAGCCATTTCAACTCAGTCTCCTATGCTCAGAATGGAGCCCTCTCAGGACTGGTGTGCGATCTAAGCAACAAAAGAGATATGAAAGTGTTTTGGAAACATCTGTACAAACATAAATGGGCGTTAGTAACCCGTTTATTCCAATGCCGAGAGCGACTTTTCATCAGAGCCACCGTTCCTCAGAAGTGGAATCTACGCCCATCTTAGCCTGCTTTCAGCACAGGAAGAAGGGATACAGACGGTTTTCCAGAGAGGTGATGCTTTTTAATTTCTCTATTATTTCCACAACAAAAAAGCAAAAATCTTCCCCCCTTTTGTTTTTCCAAATAAAAATAAATTATAACCCTAACTTGTTAATAAATGCAGGTTGGAGCTGTCCTTAAGTAAAAGCTTTTGATAACAAATTGCCTGCACTAACTGCTATTTTACTGCTGAATTTTTTATTGTTGCTTAAGCACAGCAATTATGCTAATAAGCCTGGGAGGATGGTACATCGAGTATTGAATCTGACAGATAAAATACTCAATGAAATGCTAATCTCACCTGAAAATTGGAATCAGACAGCCTTATTAGTATTTATGGATATGGCATCTTAAACATGTTTTTTTTTCAGATGAATATATATGAAATCAGTGTGGTCTCCTAATACAGCCTGCCATTTCGAGGCCTCTGTGTGCTTTAAATTCAAGGTGACGATTCCTCATTGCCTCAGCGTTGCTTCTTGACAGAGAAACGAGAACTTATTGGTCATCTCTGCCACAGAAAGAATCAGGCAATAAAATGTGTTTCTTCCTGCACCTCCCTCGCTCTCTGCCCATCCCATCTAAGCCCCCCAAAAAGGGAAGGTAAGAACTGTCTTTCTGAGCAGAAAGAGGAGGCAGATTTGACAGCAACAAGAACCATTTGTCAAACCATCTGGCTTCTCTCTTCACCTGACAGGAGGGAAGAGTGATGTGTCAGAAAGAACAGGGAATTGAGGATTCAAACACCTGGCTTCTCATCTTGAGTTTTGCCATTTCCTCCATGGGAGGACTTGATGGGACTCAGTTTCCTACAAAGGGACCTTCAGAGCCCCATGATCAAGTCTCTCTGAGAAACAAGTCTCCACGGCAGACATAAAAAATGGGGGCCAAAGCCCCAGTGTCTATGAAGAATGAAATATTATAAGCCAAGGTAGACACATCGTGGGAACCTGAGATTCTTGAACTTGTGCTTTGATTTCTATTTACATGGTCCCTCCTTACCGTGTATCCCCAGTATATATTTGAAATGGTTCAGCTTAAATTCAGAGACCTCAGACACCAAACACAAAAACATAAACAAGACTGGACTGTTTACCAACTGCCCTCAGGAATTTAATTGGGTTTCTTCTTTGGTATCAATACATTACTTCTGGGAGGGAGCAAAGAAGAGAAGTCAGCTGCCTATTTTAAGCAGCAGAAACTAGTGCTATCTGAATATTGCAATATTATTTATTAAAAAAATCCTTCTTTCCTTTGATTTCCATATGAACCCCATAAAAGCAGGAAAGAGAAAATCCTCTTCTCCAGAAGCTGCTGTAGATAAGAAAATTAAGAATCAGACAGGACTTCCTCATCCAGCCAGAGTACGTGGGTTCTGGGGTTAGGATGACCAGTTTTGCCTTCTGACTAATTCCAGCCTGCCACCAAGCACACTCAGGTCCTCTGGGTCATGGGCCTGTTGACTCACCCCAAACCCCAATACCCAAGTTACCAGTCACTGCTGGACAAGAGAGGCAGCGAACAGGAACCTCAACACCTGCAGCAGCCACACCAGTGACTTCTCCCACCACCTTCAAGGCTTCAAAGGGCTGACACCCCTTCCAGAAGTTTCTATCTCCCCCGGCTAGGTCGTAGGCATGGAAAAATTCAGGCTTGCCTGGAATGGAGGAATTTGACATGTTGTGACAAAACTGGGCACAGATCCCAGGACTCCAATTCACTCTGGGGCCTTGGAGAGCCCCCTTCCTCTATAAGCCCCCGTTTCTTCCTCTGTGCCGCTTCGCCTTTTCAAGACAAAAGATGTCCCTTGGCCATTAGCAGAAGGGGAAAGAGAGAGAAAATGGGCTTCAAAAATACAGAGTTCAATGCAACTTACAGAGGGCCCTCACATCCCTTTCTTCAGCAAATCCTCACAATGCAGCCAAAGCTGCACTGATTATTATCCCCATTTTGCAGATAAAGACGTAAAGGCCTAAAAATTCAGAAATTCCCCCCAGATAACACAAGAGCTAGGAGATCCTCAGCCCATAGCTGGGGGTTAGGGGGAAATGCTGGTACAGGTGGTCAGCCCAAGGCAGGGTAGATTCTATAGGCGTTAATCATAATGCTCCAAGACACACCACCTCCAAAAAAAAGAAAATTCTGGTATTCCTTTGATATTAGTGATCCACACCACCCATGGGAGCTGACCACCTCGCTACCTCCCCCTCTGCTTCACACACCTAGAAAGTCCAGACACCCCTTTATCTTTATCATACGAGGACCAACACTGCAATTTGCAAAGCATCGTCACGACAAATTCATCAAGTAGGAATCAAAAAGCCATGCACTAAGAAGTCTATTCACTCGTCCAATTTTCATGGGTCTCACAAAGCAGGCCCAGCACCCAGACCCAGGCCCCCTGTGCTTTCCACTTGATTAAGCCACCTCTGAATTGCCAGGGCCACCATCTCTTTAGTAAACAACCACAGCAGAAAGTCAGCTCTGAACTGAGACATCTCCCAACAGAGTAACGATTCGAGTCATACTTCGAGGAATAATTTCTGGGAAAGCAGAGGAGGTGATGCTATCAAACAGTGAAACTTAAAACTCCTACTCACTACCTGCCTGGGAGGGAGCAGGAAATGGGGCTGAGGCCCTTTCCCTACATGCTCCCCCTGCCCATTTCTGTCACTCACAGTCATTACTAAACTTAGCGCTTTAAGCAAATGAAAGATGTTTCCTAGCTGCATGGTCTTGGGTAAATCCCCAACCTCTTTGGTCCTGTTCCTAATACACACTTACGCACACATGCACATACACACACACACACACACACACACCCTAGGACCATCCCTTCTTTTCCCTAGTGGGATGGTGACAACGGAAAGCCCCTGTCCTGCTTATCCTGCGAAGTCCCGCAGCTACACAATACCTGTTCATGTGTCTCCAGCCTCTGCACCCAATACTCTGACCAGAACCCTCCACCTCTTCCTTGGGCTTCCTAATTCCCATCCTCCTTCTGCTAAGCCCCACTTCTCCATCCTCACCTGCCACTCTCCTCTGTTAGGCCTGGTCACCTCCACCCTGGACCAGCACTAACTTCTCTGTCCACCACCAATCTCAACCTTCCCCTCGCATCCAAAATCCACCTTTCCCTAACTGAAATACTTCCAGCTCTCCAACAAATGAAAGCTCTTAAAACATCCTTCACTGGACTGGCTGCACTTCTCCAGACATGCTCTGGTTGGTATCCTCCTAAAATCAGCATCTCCATAACTAAGTCTATTCTACAGGTCTGGTTTCTAGAGAGAAACGTTTTGTGCCCAGGACACAGGAAGGAAGTATGGCGCTAAGGGGAACTTCAGTCAACACCTCTGAGACACACCGCCCCACAGCATACATCTCACCACTCCAGAGAAGCTGGGGCAGTGAGGAGGGTCAATCCCCGGGCCAGATGCTGAGAAACACCACCTTGCTAGGGCTTTTACAAACATTGTCTAATCTTTACAACTGAGCATGCAAGGTATATTTAATGCCAAATAAAATCCATTTAAATTGGGGCTCAGAGAGGTTTAGTAACTCAGTCTCACTGAAGTTATGTAAATCATCTTAATTCAAACAGCTACTGGAAACGGGCTCATAACCAAGTCAATACAATTTCACTGAGATTCTCTGTTGTTGAACCATGTCCGGTGCTCTGCCAGATGCTTTGCCTAGATAATCTCAGTTAACATACATAACAACCCCTCCTAGTAATTATTAGTGTCCCATTTTACAGATCTGGAAATTAAGGCCACATGCCACACAATATGTCTCTGGCACATTTAGGACTGGAAGCAGGGGTCCTGGACTTGCTCTTTTTCTCTTTCCTCTGTATCACGCCTCTTTTTCACACCTAAAGTCTCTATCTCTATCTGTGATGTGTTAAACATAAAGCGTTTTTCTATGCATGAGTCACTAGAAGCAACACTCAGTAGTCCATGCAGAATCTGCACTGCAAGTCAGGAAAAGGTGTTTCACAAGCAGCAATTGAGTTAAGATCCCAATAGTGATGGCGGAAGGTGGATTTCTGGAGCATGCCATGTGCGTACAGCCTGACCCTGGACTGTTCCCAAGGGTCAGAGTCACAAAGCAAGGCTGGAGTTTCACTCAGTTTCACAAAGCACACCTTGACTTGTCCACCTCCCCTGTAGCAGGGGAAACCGCAAAGTCTTTTTCAAGAAGGTTCATAACCAAAGTCAGAAATCCAGAGGTCATCACATAAACCACTTTCTCCTCTTCAGAAGGAAATCTTTTCCTTTGTTGAGGAGCACGGGCTCTAGGCGCGCGGGCTTCAGTAGTTGTGGCATGCAGGCTCAGTAGTTGTGGCTCACGGGTTCTAGAGCTCAGGTTCAGTAGTTGTGGCGCACGGGCTTAACAAGAGAAGCCACCGCAATGAGAAGCCCGTGCACCGCAACAGAGAGCGGCCCCCGCTCACCGCAACTAGAGAAAGCCTGCGCACAGCAACGAAGATCCAACGCAGCCAAAAATAAATAAATAAATAAATAAATAAAATTTTTTTTAGAAAGGAAATCTTTTCTGATAGAAGGAAGGTTGATACTCCAAGAACTTGAGAGCTAGAAGAAGAGATGGTGCATCTTGACCTATCTCACTGGGAATGTCACCAGCATCTTAAGCAGACATCACCTTTCCCTCTGCCTCTGGAAAAACAGGATTAAGAAGGAGCCGGGGCGGGGGAAAAGCTGATAGCTGCTCTTAAGAGCTATAGGTCCCTAAATCAGTTCCCAGGAGCCCTTCTAATTCCTTGGGTTAACTGTAGATAACCTTCCAACCCCTCAGGCCTCCTAAGTAATTCAATTTAACACATATCTACAGAGTGCCTAAAAATGCCAGCTACTGAGCTAGGCTCCCAAGGCTCAGAGATACCCGCCTTCTGCAGATCAGAGCTCAGAAACAGATATCACCCATTAAAATACAAGATGGTCTGAGAAAGCATTTCTGAAAATACAAACCATGGGATGGGGAAGGTAGGAGCCAAGAGACTGATTCCAAATGGGAAAGCTGATGTTTCTGAGAAGGCGGAATTGGAGCTAGGTATGGAAGGATGTTGCCTGGCATCCATTGCCAGCCAGGCAGAATGGTCCTCCCTGTGGGATGAAGAGTATGAGCATGGGGTAGATGGGGGCAGGGGGGGGGGGGGAGGAGTCAGGGAGCAGGGGGAAAGGCAGCCTGAAGTCAGATCGGGTGGGGCCCTGTGCAGGCTTATCACATATATTAAGGACACTGGGAGGCCAGAAAAACACAAGGCAAGTCTCATGACAGAGGCTGTGAGCTCACGACTCTCAGGGCACCCCACCAAAATAAAACCTACCCCTCCAAAAAACCAAGGAATGTGCATGTGTACGCAAGCCAACCTCCTAGCATGCCACAGACAGAACAAGGAAAGACATGTTATCACTCACTCATGCCCCAATATGGCCTCTTGAGGCTGGACATGGTACCACAACCTCCAGTGTTAAAGACAAGGAAACAGAAGCCCAAGAAAATATATTGGTGAGACCTGGCAATTCAGAGCTGGAACTGGGTGGCCAAAGCCTGATTCTCCAAAGGCCTATAACATCATGCAAAGTATGGTCACTAAGACCCAATTTAAGCTAAGGACAGAGATTTTTAAAAATGAAAAGAGGAAGAAAGGTAGGAAGGTAGATAACCAGGGAGGGAGGGAAGGAAGGAAGAAAGGGAGGGAACAGATGAGAAGGGAAGGGTAGGTGAAAGAAGAAAGGAAAGTCTCCCAAGGCCACAGTGAGAAGGGAAAACAGTATAGGTACCACTGCCTACGGATAAAGAATGATTATACATAAGTCAAACATAAGGAATTCCTTTAAAAAAACTAAAAATAGAGTTACCGTATAATCCAGCAATCCCACTCCTGGGCATATTTCCAGAGAAAACTCTAATTCAAAAAGATACATGAACCTCAATGTTCATAGAAGCACTATTTGCAATAGCCAGGACATGGAAGCAACCTACGTGTCTAACAAGAGACGAATAAAGAAGACGTGGTACGCATATACAACGGAATACTATTCAGTCATAAAAAAGAATGAAATAATGCCACTGGCAGCAACATGGATGGACCTAGAGATTATCATACTAAGTGAAGTGAGCCAGACAGAGAAAGACAAATATCATACGATATCACTTATATGTGGAATCTAAAATATGAAACAAATGAACTTATTTACGAAACAAAAATAGACTCACAGACATAGAAAAAAAAAAAAAACTTACGGTTACCAAAGGGGGAAAAAGGGTGAGAAATAAATTAGGAATTTGGGATTAACAGATAACACACTACTATATATAAAACAGATAAACAACCAGGACCTACTGTATGGCACAGAGCACTATATTCACTATCTTGTAATAACCTATGATGGAAAAGAATCTGAATCTATAATAGAACTGAATCACTTTGCTGTACACCTGAAACACTGTAAATCAAGTATACTTCAACTAAAAAAAATAAATAAATAAGTCAAACATGGCACTGCAGCTCCAAGTGACTGTTTCAATTTTGATAGTCCTGGTATTCTTTTGAAAAAACAAAGAATGTAAACTTTTTACAAATAATTTTTGAGTTTTTTTTTTAAACCAAGAAATAAATATATATTTATAGCAATATAAATGTACAGGGGAAAACTAGACACATACTAAATTTTTAATGATGGTTCCTCCTTGGGAGAAAAAAGGATGAGGGAGTAGGAAGGGGTTTGGTAAGTTGCAGAAAGGTTCACAAACTCACTCACTCCCTGCATCCTCACCCTTGCAATGTAAGTTTCAAGCTTCTCTACCCATGTTACTAAAAAGTGTGTATTCATTCACGGATCCATAAATTAATCCATTGCCTGTTTCATAATCCACCCTACATGTCTCCATCTTATCTATAAATATGTAAAAGATTTTAAATGCTTTATTAAATTCAAAGGTCTCCTACTACGAGTAACGATAGCAACATTTACTGAATGCTTAATGTGTGCAAGGTGTTGTTTTAGGATTTCACATGCATTATTTCATAGAGTCTTCCTCTGTTCTATCATTAGCCCCACTTTATAGAAGAGGAAGCTGAGTCACAGAAATTAAGCAACTTGCCTAAGGTCGTGTAGCTACTAAGCAGAGGATGCTGGATTTAAACCCAGACGACCTGACTCCAAAGCCTGCCCGGTCTACACTATGTCTATGATTATCACTCTAATCCACCAGCTGATTAACTCAAACAAAAAGGGAAATGGCGAGGTGACCCTGTTCCAGCTCCTCGTGAACACAGCTTCCTTTCAAAGACTCAAAAATCATCTGTCGAAAAAGCAAGTCTAGAATTATACGGGGAATCACAATAAAGTCAGCAGATTCTAGACTCCGGATACTGGTTTGTTTTGGGTTTTTTTTTTTGATAACTGATATCTATTTCCTCATCTCTCACTTCTGGCATTCCTGCTGATTTCCAGGTTTCCTCAGAATTACTGGCAGCCCTTCCACAGTCACCATCAGACGTCCTCTGTATCTTGAGATGCAGTACATGTGGCCCATGAACTTTGAAATCATTTAGTAGAGGAGATTGCTCTCTTGCAACCTTCTCTTCCGTCGAGGACATCAATTTCTTCTTAATGACGTCGATTCTACCCTTCCTAGCTCACAGATCATCCCCTTTCCCTTGATAGAGATGACTGACAGAGGCAGAAAACAGTCATCTGGGCCATTACATCACCCTCCCCAGGTTACAGAACACTAAAGGACTCCCTCCCCTGGAGCCCATTCTCATCCCATCCCTGTCCAAGAAGTAACTGGAAACGACAGGCTGTGATTGGCTGCCAATTACATCATTGCTCTACAGGCCTGATTGAACTCTTAATTAAGTGAATGCCACTTTACTTCCTCACCTGACTCCACGGATGAATAAATAACCACAAAGAGAACAACATGGGGTGAAGGCAGTAATAAACTATAGCCTCTGGCTCAGGTAGGAAAGAGGAAACATTTGCTGGGGTTACCTGTCATTAAGAACGATTTGGTCACCAGGTGAGGACATACAGTTCTCTATATTAAATTAGAGGAATGATTCAAAGGGGACCAGTTTCAGCTGACAAGAGCAAAAAGAAAATCAATTTCAGGTTGCCAGGACAACTAGACTTTTCCTGCAAGAATAAATTTGATACAGCCCTAAAATCTGACAACTAAATGTTTCCTCACATTACATCATATCCCCAAAACGTTTGTTGAACCAGTTAGATAATCAAGCCTACTAATTACTTTCTACAACATCCATAAGACACAGGATTGATGCTCTTGGCTCCAGTCTGGCTTTCCTCTAGCAGCTCCACTCAGTACCTTAGTTTTACAGTGAATGAGGACTATGTGCTTCTTCAAACAAATCTGAAGGCTTATCATTGTCAGGTTGTCCTTGGATCCTGGAAAAGGGAAGGTGAACACCTTTTGAATATACATCCCCTAATGGCTGAGATCTATACCCACGTTCCCTGTCGTATCATTCACCAACTACCTCTTCCAAAGAAGGGGTCCAAAGTCATAGAATTATATTTAACACAATGTTGGATCTAAAGGGACTTGGGAGATGACCCTTGTTTTACCAGAGAGTGAATCCAAGATACAGATAGGCAAAGCGATGGCTCAAGGTCAATACAGATGGTCAACAGCCAAGTCAGGACTGGAATCCAGGTCCCTTGATAATGGCTTCTAGGCAATTTCCTTAAATAGCTACCATCATTCCACCTCTGCCTTAGAGACTCTGGGAGCTAAAGTAAAGTCCACTTGGTCTCCTATTAATCCTCATGAGGCAATGACCCCAAATGGCCTCATCCCAGGAGTTCAAAGTCCTGACCCCAGATCCAATAATATCTGATGAGATGAGCCTTCTCTATGCGTTTTATGTTCTCAGAAGGTTGAATATCAACTTACCTCCAGGGGCTATTAAAAACAAGAACAGCTAATAAATCACTGGAAAGCACTTTGCAAATGTAAAGTAATACAAAAATGCTAAGCACCAATAATATAAGTGCCCCAGGCTGAGGCAGGTCCCTGGAGAGCAAATGATTTCAAGGGGCTGGGCTGTGCTCACCATCATCCACCAGAAGATGTGAAGGCCGCGCCTCCCTCCAAATTTCACTCTCTTTTCTTAGACTGCTCCCAAAATCTCAACTATACCTCTAGATATTATTATAACATATTGTATTATGATGGATATGCAGGAGGGTACTTGCTATCAGTTCATACGGTCATAGAGTCTTTGCTAAGTGTGGAGAAACACTGAAAGGAGATCAGAATCCAATAGACAGGAAAGTAAATGTCAAGCTGTCCCTCACTGGTGATAAACCAAGTAAACCATGAAAAACAATGAACCCATTAGAAGGTACCTGTCAGCAAATTCAGCCTTGAGAGCCAATGTAGAATCTGATGAGAGGTCAGAAGAATAGAGCGCTCTGGCTACAGGTGCCAATGGGAGAAAGAAGTGAGGACAGAGCATTCCTTCCATCCAATACCTGGTCCTTGACTCTCATAAGCAAGGAGAGCAGAAAAGGGCGGGAGAGGAAACCAGGGGCGAGTAGAGTAATTCAGAAATCAAAAGCTGGTGCCTGAGGGATTTGACTTCTAACCCAAACCCTGTCATCACATTTTGTGTGATGTTGGGCAGGTTACTTAAATCTCTCTAAGCCTCAATTTCCTCATCCATCCAACATAGATAATACTACTACCTACTACACTGGCTGGCTTTTAGGATTAAATGAAAGGAAATATGGAAAGCAATTTAGTCAGTGCCTGACATTTAGTACATGTGCAATAAACATGAGTTATCATGCTAACCAGAGAGACTGGGGGCTGGAATCCAGCACAGAAACAAAAGGCAAAAAGTAAAGCATGGGACTTCCCTGGTGGTTCAGTGGTTAAGAATCCACCTGCCAGTGAAGGAGATACGGGTCTGAGCCCTGGTCCGGGAAGATCCCACATGTCGTGGAGCAACTAAGCCCGTGCGCCACAACTGCTGAGCCTGCGCTCTAGAGCCCGCAAGCCACAACTACTGAAGCCTGCGCGCCTAGAGCCTGTGCTCTGCAACAAGAGAAGCCACCACAATGAGAAGCCCGCGCACCGCAACAAAGAGTAGCCCCCGCTCACCACAACTAGAGAAAGCCCGCGCGCAGCAATGAAGACCCAACGCAGCCATAAATAAATAAATAAATTTATTTTTTTTAAAAAAAGTAAAGCATGATGTTAGAGGTCAAGATCATGGGAACAGAGAAGAAAAGCTCTATCCTACCAGTTCTACTTTGTATCTACTAGGGAGTTATCATGGTCGCATTCCCAAATATCAGATTTAGGGGTAGATGACAATAACCCAGAAATGGTCAGGCATCTGCAAACCTCAGACTTGAGTGGAAATCCAGAAGCACTTGAGAATTCAACCACTTGATCAGTGTAGAGGTCAGCTCTCTGCATTTGAGCCACTAAAATCTAGGATTGAGTAATAAATGTGGCTCCAAGAGTCTCACCCCAAAACAAGAAACAAATTTTAGTTTTTGTAAAATGCTCCCCCTCCCACCCCCAGTTCATTTAACAGACTTTAACACACATGGACACAGTCCATGCTTCCTAGGGAGGTAAGAAATGGGCACAAGAACCATGAAATTAAAGAGTAAGTCCCATTAAGTCAAGCCCAGATAAAGAGACATGAGACTTCAGAGAAGCAAAATAAACTAAATTTACTGAGTTTCTATTCTGGCAAAGATGCATGATAAGAATTGAGAGGAGAGAATCAAGGAAGACTTCCTGAGAGAAGCCCCTATGAGCTGATAATCTGCTGGAGCACCTAGGATTTGGGGCCACATCCATCTCTTCAACAGGATCCTGACAATGCAGTGCTGCTGGATGGGCAACCAAAAGCTCCAGAGCCACCAGCCACCCTTCCCTCCAGGTTCCAATTGGCAGCATGGGCATCTACCCACCACTCCATGCCTGGAGGTGAAGCAGGAGCACGGGGAAGCTACGGTGTGAGCACAAAGTTGGGAGCAAGCCAGCATCAGGGCTCATCTGCTGCACCCCCATGTACAAAGCACAAGCAGACATAAAGAGGAGACAAAGAAAGGAATGAAGAAAATACAGGCTTCTCGGTCAGACAGGGTGAGAGAATAAAGGGTGTTGAGTCAGGTTATGAAGAGAAAAAAAAAAATGAGAGACAAGAGAAAGAGTAGGAGGAAAGGGCAGAAGGAAAGAGCTGGTGTGTTGTTTGTGGTGTTTATTTGTTTAAGCATACTTCTGCCCAGTCATTTTTGTAAAAATCATACTTGTGTTAAATCCTTCAAATGTTAGCTTGAGAGGACTTTGTTTTATGCGCTGACCAGCACTGAGAAGAGTTCCTGGAATATAGTAGGTGCTGAATAAATATTTACTAATTGAATGAATAATGCTCAGCTACAGTGGGTCACTGTTGCTGAGAAGAAAGAGGCTTTGCAAGTCACCAAGAAAAACAGCAAGATTCTGTTTATACTTCAGTTCACTCACTTTCATAAGGTGGGATAACACAGGTGAAAACATAGTTCATGGTTCCTCGTGGGCAGTCACCGTATATTCACCAAATCTGAATCAGACTGACCCACGCTTCAGGACAAAGGAAAAGCCGGCCGTTCCCTGGATGAAATCCCTCTTATACTGATGGTTCAAAGGCAGGACGGGCCCTGACCATTCCACTGTCTCCTTTGGAGAAAGGTGCCATTTTCCATCACTTGAGAATACTCATGGTCTGGAAGTAAAATAGAGGTGACTACAGACTCCGTAAAAGACATAACAGTTGAGGAAGAGGACAGGATCCAGAAAGGACTGGATTTAAGCACGGAATTAAAGCCTTGCCTATCAATTAAAGACTTGCCTATCAATTTTCATGATGTTCCTTCGATCCCTCTCCTAACGATAATTGGAAGGCTTAATTCCTAGCCAGTTTAGAAAGTAACTTTGCCCACAATGAGGAATATACAGTGACTTGAAGATGGAAACACTAATTGCAAAATGATGAAAGGGGTCAACACCAACCATTTCACTCTACCACCATAAGATCTATCAGAAGTTTCTATAGCCCGTTATTATTTATTACACATGAAGCATTTTCTATCTGCAAAGTGCTTTGGAATCGTGTTTTATGAGTTACTCAGCATTCTTAAATCTAAACACAGCTAAAGCCCTAGCGGAGGGGGGTTAACCCCGTGATTTATTTATTCATCACACTCAATGGGTCCATACAACTCCTCCCAATGACTGAACAAGTTGAGGAAGGGGAAAAGAAAGCATGAAAACTGAGAAATCCAATCAATCCAATTCTTTTGTCAAGGCCCCCTGGCACTGGCAGTAAGAGGTACAGAAATATATCTGACACAGCTCCTGACCTCAAGGAATTTATAGTCTAGGGCTATCTGAGGGGATCTTTATGCTCCCTTCCAACTTGAAGAGTTTGTATTTCTAAGAAAGTATAAATAGTTTTCAAATACCATGTGCAGAAACATGTTCCTACATGATCCAAAATTTGAGCAATTATACAGATATAATTCTGGTCCCAAAAATGGAGTTGAAAGAATACAATATGGGCTTATTTCCCCAATTTTCACCTTCCAGAATCAAGATAAGCAGCCCCAAATCATGTAAGAGGAAATTTTAGGAGAAATGAGAGTTAATAATTTCTCTCAAGAGCAGTCAGCCAACCCAAGGAACTTACTCTAAGAAGAAAACATAAATTTAAGAGAAGGATTCCATTTTCATAAAGCCACCTAACAGATGAATAAATTAACACTTATGGAAGTTACAAACAGTTTGAGTATTTCTCTAAACATTAAAGATCACAGTGTTTGGAGCAACTACCCCCTACAATAAGAGATCGCATGAAGTAGTCAAGTTCAGTTGGACATATCACCTGATGAGAATAACAGAGGAGGGACTGATGGATGAGAGGAAAGATGGGGTATTCTACACACATTTTAAAGTCCTTCCCAACCCTTGGTTTATGATTCACTTCTACAGATTAGCATCTAGCACTAAACCTGGTACATATTAAATGTTTGATAATTTTTAGTTCTTTGCTGTCTTAAGTAAATGAAAGTACACATGCAAGAATGAACAGTCCCAAACTAGAAATCCTCAGTTCTGTTCCCTGTCATAGTGCCCTAGTTGAGAATTCAGCTGTGAAAGTGAACTGACTGTCACACCACCCTACTCATCACCAAGACTGATTCACCAAATATTATGGCTCGCACAATTCACAACTAATTAAATACCATCTTCTACCATCCTCTGATGGGGGAGGTGGGTGTGTACGTGTGTGTGTGTATGTGTTTATCCTGACTTATTGGATAGGCTGAAGCTTCAAAAAGAAACACAGTGCAGGCATAAAAGCACTAGACAAATCTCTGCCATGCCATCTCTTTACCCTGCGACACTGGGCAGCCTCTTCAACTTTATTTGAGCATCAGTTTGCTCTTAAGTAAAGTGAGGGTATATTCTTTAGCCTGCCACCTCACCTATGAGGATCTGATGAGTTAATGGGTATGGAAAAGGGTTAGTCCACTGGAAAGCCCTGTAGAAACCTACATCACATATCATACTCCCCGAAGGATCAGTCACAGCCAATAAATTATTACTGTTTATATGCTTGGTCTTCCCTGTGGTTTTCTCATAATAGCACCAAGCATTTGTAACCATTACAATGTATGCTTTCTACCAAAGCAGAAGATACACTGTGCTCAGTTTCCTTAAATATCCCCTAACTCACTGGTAGAGTCTATCACAGAGGCTCAGGATCCTGACTCATTCTTCTCAATTCCACTCCAGCCCCAGTTACGCTGCCTGGTCATCGTGTGCAGTCTCTTCTCTTTTATACACACACCTACCTCCGTGGCACCAGAGGGCTCGAAGTCAAGATGAAGGGCACCCATGCAAGGAAAGGCTGCTGAAGCCCCCATTCCCCAACCCAGAACCATCAGTTGGAACTAGACTGTGAAGGGAGTTGAATGCCTTGCTAAAAAATTTGGTCAAAATAGTATAATGAGTGGGAACCCACAGAGGAGCCATCCTGCCTTTGTTCTACTGGACGTTAAGGAGGCCTGGTCAGAACTCTGTGCAAGTTGATGAGCTCAGTATGACTGGGGATATGAAGTAGGAGCACTATGAGAGATGAAGCAACGATCTGGAAATATGTTCAATTAAATACCTTCCAAGGCCCACAAGCATTTCACTTTCCAGATGGAGAAATGAAGGCCTAGAGACCTGAAGCATCTTGGACCAAGTCACAAAGAAAGCTCACGGCACAGGTGCCAACAGAACACAGACCTCTTAGCTCCCACTCTCTCTGGAGCAATCGCTCTCTGCTTTCTCAGTACTTGCCTGTCTCCTCCTCCACCACCTAGGACTTGGCGGCTCTGCAGGAGCATTTATTGGTCCCATCGGAGGGGCCGTCACAGCAAGGCAGAGCGGCGCCGGAGCTGAGCCTCAGCAGGGAGAAAGGGGCTCCCCTGGACACCTGCTGAACCACCGTGGGCTCCTCCAAACAGCACCTTTCCACGACCGCTCAGCGTGCTGGTGGGCATGGGCTGCCATCAAGACAGGAAAGCCCGAGGGCTGGAACGCTTTGTCAGGGAACAGAGAAGGCTCCCTTTATCTCAATTGAGCAATGAGAGAAAGAAAGAAATCACGTCTGGTCTCATAAAGTAGAAATGACTGCGGTCCTCTCGAGGGCCAAAATTTGGTATTTTTATTTCTTCTTAACCTTCTTAACATCTGTGACAGGCCAGTGACTCATACAATTACTAACTGGAAAGCCAACACCTCAATTTCACATCCCTAGTTCCATTTCCCGAGGTGTGAGGAAGTTTCTGGAGCTGCCTCCTACCAATGCCGTTTCTCCCACAGAGGAGATGGAATTTACAAAAGACGCAGACAACTGATAAGGCCATTACAAGGCTGCATTTGCTAAGTGCACACCTGTTCCTACAACTCTGTGTTGGGCATACCTGAATTTCTTCTCCAACAACAAGAGGGACCAGCAGAGGGGAAAGACCATGAGGGTGCAGTAAATGCAACCATCTCCACCCTCAGCAAGAAGCTATCTGCCAAGTGAAAGGCTAACAACGTGTCCAAGTTATATTTAAGGAAATCACAAAGAAAAATTCAAGACCAGGGTTTTTATTTTGTCTTTTTAAGTTCAAACCACAGAAAGTATTTGGAAGAATTAGAAACTACTTTCTGTGGGGAATTCCACAGGAACTGGAAAATCTCAGGCAAAATTAGAACCAAAGACAACAGAAATAGCAGAGATCTCAGAGATCATCATATTCAGCCCTGTCACTCTGACATTGAGAAAAAACAAGCCAGAGAGAGCTTCACAGCTGGATGGCGGTCGTGTTGGGCTGAGTACCCACATCTGCTGACTCCAAGAATAATTTTTGAGTCCTCATTCCTTGCTAGCATTGACTTCAACACTGACTCCAAATTAAACCTACATGTGACCAAAAAGAAAAGGGAAAATAAACTGTTCCCTGTGGCAGATGCTTGGAACATTGGCTTCTTTCTGAAAACGTCACAGTTTCATGTTCTGCAGAAGATGGAAACCAACGAGGGTCCTGTTTTGTCAGTTGCGAACGCACACTTCTCAGGAATGCATTTTATGTCTGGTATTCTCCCTCCGCTCCCTCACCCTGTTTCTCTTTTGGCCATATATGGAACTGAGCTCCAATGCCTGGGTCACAGAACTCAGGCCTCGGGTATGAAAGCAATCTGCTTTCTGAGCTGTTTGTCTTTACTGGAAATTCGATGAATCCATCTAGGAAACATTTACTGAAATGCAAAAGCCAGGGAGAATTGATTCACACCCTGAACTTGGCACAGAGAAAAAGATTTTTCTTTTGCTCACCCAAAGGTATGCTAACCAGATTCTGTGGAGAAAGTGACAAATTTAACAAATGTAAGAGGGTCTCTTGCTCAAGAACTCTGTGTGTGTGTGTGTGTGTGTGTGTGTGTGTGTGTGTGTGTGTGTGTGTCTGTGCGTGCGCATGTTGACGTGTGTCTTGGGGGAGGGGAGGATAGTTGTCCTAACACAAGAATTAGAAAGACAAAATTGACACTGAAAAAAGCAAGACACCACCAGCAAACCAATCAGAATATGTATTAGGCATTCATCTTTCCTGATACGACTTAAGTTACCTCTTCATGCGGTGTCTGACTTTCAAACTTTGGCAAATGGCATTTCAGAAGCAGAAAATCTCTTTGAAAACTGGCATTACCTGCAATTATCATTTCAATTTAAAACAAGCATTTACTGAGCATCTATAATTCCCAACAATATTTTTGAAAGGACTTATACGAAGAGAATTCAATAAGCACATTCCCCGGACGTGTAAACTTAGGACAGAAAGATCAGGAAAGAAAAGCTATTTTGAGTGAGGGGGAAACCAAGGGCCCAGGAAGAGAAATGACTTGCCCAGATTACAGGTGCACAGATCAGTAATTTCCCGTGGTGAGCACATAAAATCTAAAAGGAAAGGAGAAGAGACTGCATAAAGATGTTACAAGCTCCAAGAGCAGAGAGAAAATGGCCACCTGTTAACCCTCAACAGTATGCAGCACTCACTGTAGCGTGTGGTCACCCACAAACTCGCCTTGTCGTTTTCAAGAGAGCACTTTTGGTCTCCCTAGTGAGGACCAAGGATGGGCAGAGATCACATCCTCTATGGGAAAGGCCTCTGGAGGCAAGCAGTCCTGGTTAGAATACGAGGTCCATTGACTCTGTGAAGAGGAACCTTCAGCAAGTTACCTGTCCTCTCAATATCTCCAGCGATTCGTCTTCAAACTGGACATGATCATTTCTACCTTATACGGTAGCTGAAGAGATTAAATGAGCTTTTTACAAAGTGTCTCCCTAGCAGTGTTTGACACATAAATAAGCACTTAATAAACAGTAGCTGTTAGTAGCATATTCAGTCATAATTCCTGCTACAAGGAGAAGGAATACTTTGGTACAATGGTATGAGTCACGGAGCCTAAGGTTCACATCCCCGTAATTCTTCCCAACCTGACTGTGAACCGTGAGCCTGACTCTGATTCCACATGTATTACCTCGTTGAGTCTCCTTTGCATCCGCATTATTGTGAGGCTCAAGTGAGATCTCAGCTAGAAAAAAAGCTCTTTAGAAATTGTCTTGCAATGTGAAAATGTAAAGTATGATCATAAAGGTCAGAACCTTCTTTGGGGAATAGTAGAGTGTCATACGATTGTAGGTACTGCATAAGTATCAATAGAGAAATGAGAGATGGCCCGTGCTTTACTTTTCTGCCAAAAAGCAAATACAGCATTTAAAAAAAAAAAAAAAAAGGTTTCCTTAAAAATGGCTTGCATGCCATGTTACTCCTCTCATAATGTTCCTGAGACAGAGGCTGTGAGCCCAACAATGGTGGCAAGAATTGACTGAGATGACTGCTCAGTGCAGTGCAATGACTATTTATGAGGTGCTGGCCAGGGCAGGCACAGGTCCAGGCCCAGGTGAGGAGGCCTGGGGGCTGAGCAGCCCCCTGAGAACAATCACCGGAAGTGAGCAAGCCAAAAGGCCTTCAAAACGTGGGATTTCACAGCCAGTGTAAGATCAAGTCTCCCTCTGGGCCCATCTTCCTCATCTGTACAGGTGCCACGTTCTCAACCTTGAGAGATGTCCAGAAAGGCAGAAAGCTTGAAGAAGCCAGAACCATGGTCACCAGGGCTGCCAGAAGTCTTGAAGCACCTCCACTACAATGGTTTTCAAAGCGCGTTCCGCAGAGGCACAGAGCCCTGGACGATAACTTGGCCCTGGATAGAAGCCTGTTTAACCATTTAAGAACAGCATCACCATATAACTCTACTTTGGTTATTCTATATTCAGGTATCTTCTGCTTCTCGAAAGTTTTCTTTATAGCACTTTGCTTTTATGAAAGACCTACATTACATTTGTTTTCACTAACCAAAAGAAAGCCGAAGAGGATTTTCACTTTACTCCATTTAGGCTCATAAAACATTTTATACGAACGCTCTACTTCCGGATAGCAGCAGGGGAAACCTGCATTGGGATTTCCCATGATATTTCATGAGGGGTTTAAAAAAGAATTCCATGAAGAGAAAGGTTCTGAAAACACCAAGGCCTAATGAGTCTACTGTCCAAGGTCATACGGCCAGTTAATGTCTGGACCACACAGACGTTTCTTGGATGAAGGCCTGGGAATGAGGGGCTAATAAGAAACAATCAGAAGGGGTTAAAAGCGCTCCAGAGAGCATGCACTGCAATCAGAGAGGTCAACTTGCCCCACCCCTCCCAAAAGGCTGGAAATCTCTAGAAAGATTTGAGAAGCAAAAAGTGGAGGATCATGGGAGCCAGAAGGACAGGTATCCCGGGTCTGGGAGTTCCTTAACTTCTGTCCTCCACGCTCATCTCTGGGTCTTCACACCCAGGTGAGCCACCCTGGAAGAAAGCTCTTCCTGCATGGTGGCTGGGCCCTGAAGGAGAAGGGCGAAGCTGGGAAAGGAGAGCACACACTTTTCTCTCTGGCTCTTCAGATGGCACTCTGGCAGCTCGGGTTAAAGTCCCTCTTGGGCGCCAGTAGACTTGAGCTTTGCATTCCTCCACCTTTCCACGGGCCAGATAGGAATAAGAGGATCCACGTCAACCCTAGAGGAGTCTGGCGAAATCGCAGGCAGGACTCTCCAATCTGCTTAGTAACGGCAACAGAAAGTGCTAAATTAGTGAGTCAAGAAATATTTCTGGAAGAGCTATTCAACTGGAATGCTTGGAGATCCACCCGCATTGCAATAACTCGATCTGTCCTCATCTTTTAGAACACCCGTGAGCCTGGGTTTAAAAAAGGACTTCACAGCTCCAGGGGCGGCCAAATAAATAAATAAACACATAGAAAGCTCTCAGTGGCTGATTGAAGTTATTAGGGAGAAAGTTATGCTCTCAATAAGGATGCGATTTCCCTCTCTCTCTCTCTCATTTCACATCTTTTCCCCAACCACTTTTGGTAGTGAGCAATTTGTCATGCTTCCAAGGGAAGCGACGCAGTCTCCTGCACGGCTGAACCATCTAAAAAACATATCATCTGTCTCTGCGGCAGAAAGCCCAGTTGGAAGAAGCAAGTTCTGTGCGTTCAACTAGAAAACACTTCTTGTTCTCACTGTCAAAATAATTCTGTATTAAACTTCTGGGATATGTGACTAATGTGCTTGGAACCTTTTAGAGCGACTGGTTTATTTATTTTAGGGAGGGGAGGGCTGCTGCTCCTGCTGGGGGTGAGGAGAGAAGAAGAGGAGGAAAAAGGATGGGAAACCGTGAAGAACAGGCCCAGGGTCTGCTCGGACCTCACATCGGCTCCCGGGAGCCGGCCCTGCCACACTTCATTATCAGAAGCCAGACAAGGCCCCAGGCCAGGCCGGAAGAGGAAAGAAAAAAGACATAGAAAGACAGGCAGTGCACACTTCCCAGAGTCAAGGTTGCCTCACAGTTCCTAAAAAGACTCGGAAAATTAAAAAGTAAAAGCAAAGTAAAACACACACACGCACCGGAGTAATCCTATCACAGCTCTTTCTAAAACTCATAATCCCTCCCTTCTGCTTACAGGGAAAAAAAAACCCAAACATACAGGGGGGTGGAGGATTTACCCCTTCTATGGTTCCTCAACTCGGCAGCCTGCCACTCCCCATTCTTCTCTGTCTTCCCATGCCTCTGCTGTTCCCTTTGTCTTGAAGACGCATGTCTCTCTTCCTTGTGTATTAAAGTCCTAGCCATCTTTCAAGACCTTTCAACACCACACCCCCCAGTGAAGCTTTCCCCAGCAGCAGCACACAGCACGTCCAGGAGGTGATCATCAGTTGTGGGCAAACCAATCTACCTACTCCCTGCCCCCCCCTTCCATCCCCAGAAACCAGAATCCCCACAGCAACCACAGTGCGCATGTGCGCGCGCGCACACACACACACACACACACACACACACACACACACACACACACACACACACACACACACACACACACACACACACACACACACACACACACACACAGCCAAGCCCTTGCAGTCAGAAGTCCAATTTTCCTATCTCAGCATCCCCCGCCAATAGCTTGAGGCCTGCATATGCCAAGCACTCAGTCAAGGCAAGCCCATCACTGAAACTTGGTGCCTTCCACACCAAAGCATCTTTAGCAGTAAACTCGAGAGACCCAAAAGAAAGAAAAAAAAAAAAAAAAAAGTCAGCTGAAAAATCTTCAGGAAAAGGCCAGGAATTTGCTCATGTTAAACCTCTAGAATCAGCACTTGAAAACTGCCCTGCTCACTTCTCAAATCCCGTTGTGTGGTCAGTCTCCTCTCCAGCTTTGAGTCAGAAAGTGGGTGGAAGTCTGGGAAAAGAAATGAGGAGGGGTGGCAGGAGGGGAAGCTCCCAGTGGGAAACAGATCAGGAAAACAAATCTACAACACATCATTTTTATAACTGCAGACTGAAATTATCTGCTTGCCTTGTGTTTTCGTTTTAATTTTCCTCCAGCTTCTCATTTGTAATACTTACACGATTTAAAAAAAAAAAAAAAGGAAGAAGGGAAGAAGATGTTTGGAAGTGAAGAATAGGGATGGGGGAGTGACCAGGACAACGAGGAAAGAAAGAGCGAGTTAGTCTGCTTAGGCAGGCCCTCCCTCTGAACTTTCTCTCCAGGGAGCTATTTGGCAAGAGAACTTCAGAAAACAGTTTTCACTTTCCTTCTCCAAACTCCACCTCCCTCCCCCACCTCATTTTAAAAATCAGCTCCAACCTCCTAAAGAGGGAAAGGAAAAGTGAGAGTCAATTCGCTTCACATTTTATACCACTTAAGGAAAACCATTTCTTGGAGCGATTGCTTTACAGTTCAGAGAATAACCTTCTCTCTCATCCCGTTTCTCTCTACTTCTGCAGTTTTCCTTTCATTCCTGTCTTTTTGCCCTTCTTCAACTTTTAAGGGGTTCTCTGCCCTCAGAACTAGCCTCATCCTCCTTCCCATTCAAAATATCTCTTCTCTCTCCCTCTCCCTCTCTCTCTCTCATTTTACAGATAGAACAACACACACAGTGTTGTTCCTATTTTTTTCTATCTGTAAAATGAGAAGTTGGTTCTATTTTCAACACACACAGAACAACACACAGTGTTGTTCCTATTTTCTTGCCTTTATTAGAAGGTAATAAATACCCACAAAGTGGGACTTTATTCATTCATTTATTCAATTTAAATATAGCTTAATAAGAATTCTGCTCTCAAAGAGCTAATATTCTAGTAGGGGAGATCAAACAAACCCATCCAAAACTGTAAAGCAACGTCGATGGTGATGTGTCAGAGGGATGGCAGAAGTGTTGGACCTCCCCCAGCTCCAAGAACCGTGGAAGCCTTCCTAAATAATGCACCTGGCACACGACAGAATCTCTAAAAAATAAATCTGTTAAGGGAATAAAGAATATGTGAATTAGTGAAGAAAGAAATGGATAAAGACGCATTTGAGCCTGGCCTTAAAAGGATGATTAAGATTTGGACACACATGGAATGAGAGAGCCAACATGTTAAAGTTAAGGGTCACAGCTGCACAGAGGCAGGAGAATGAGGGGACCGTCTCAGGAATGACCAGAAGTCTAGCACAAAGGGGAAATGCTATCAGTGGAGGAGCTGGAAAGGTACCCGTTTAGTAAACAAAGAAAGCACTTTCTATGTAATGCATTAGGACCTAGTCACTGGTAAACCTTTACAAATCCTAACTCATTTACTCCCCAGAACAATCTTATTGCCATTTTACACATAAGGAAACTGAAACACAGGTGCAGTATCCTGCCCAGGTCAGAGTGCTAATTGGTGGTGCCTGGCTGCCAAGTCTGGCTCTTAACTGCTACATTATTACATCTCCATATTGTATCGGTGTCAAGGATAGATCACAGAGGGCCTCAAATGCCAGGCAGGAGTCCATGCTTTGTTCTGTATGCAAAAGGAAACAACTGAAGGTTTGGGGAGTTAGAATAATAGGGTCACATTTAGAGAGAATGAATAATTTGCATGTGTGTATAAGACTTATTGGAGCTCATGAATGAATTACAAACTAAGATGAATCCACCTCAACTTCACCCCCTGCCCCACCCCCAGTCAGTCATGCTCATCCATCACTGTTTCATTAAGTACACAAGTTGAACAGGATACGCAGTCATTTTTTTCTGTGTACACTCAGACCCTGAAATTTGATTGAAAAAGTCTGTTCCCATCTGCTTTCTGGGCCCAGGATTCCGTGCAGCCTGCCGTAGAGGGAGAGCATGTCTGCAGTCAGCAATGAATGGCCTCTTGGTCCAGCCAGAATGCTGCGAGAGGCAGCATTGTACATGTATTGAATAGTCACAAAAATAGCTCTGAGAAAGGACGAGGGGAAAAAACCTGCACTCTTTAGAACTGACGTGTTTTTCCTTTTCTCTTTCCACCACTGCTTCTATGACCTAGTAAGGAGGTATCACTGTCGAGTAGGAAGAGCACTGGACCAGAATTCAGGAGACCTGGGCTGAAGTGTCGATTGCCACTTTTTTTTATGTGATCTTGGACAAGTTCTAGGCCTCAGTTCTCCTATCTGTAAAATGAGAAGTCGGTTCTCAACAAGAGTGATCATTCCCCTTTGTGTGTGCGTGTGTGTGTATGAGGTTAGCCTGTGTCAAAAGAGATGAATGTGCATTTTGGTTGAAATACAGTACTTTTTAAATCTCAAATGCTTTAAAAATATTATACAAAGTAGAGCTGAGAACTAGATTGTGGAGAGTGAGTTCAGGTAAAAAACCTGGGGTCACATAGCCAAACAGAATTCCACAAATAAAATGTCAAAGTAGTGACCCGTCAAGGGTGGGATTACAAGTGGTTTTCTTTTTTTTTTTTTACACTTTCCTCCACATTCTAAATTTACAACATGAGCACATGTTAACTTTTACCAAAAGAACCACTATGTTTAATATTAATTTGATTATTAATTAATTTTAATAATAACCGGAATCATACCTGCAGGGAATATCGGGAGAGTCCAGAAGCTCACTAACAATGCGAGTGCAGTCTTCATTTTGGTAAATGAAGAACAGAATAGAGACTGTCATGACTGCCCCTGGGCCCCCTGCGCACGTGCCACCCACCCACCCACCCACCGCAGCACATGCGGCTTCCGGGTGTGCGCACTTCGGCCAGGCTGAGACCCGGAGGGCGGAAGCAGCGTCTCCGGCTCTGGTTAACGCCTGCGCCGAGCAGGGTGCCAGCCCCATTCTAAATGCTTAGTCATGTGATATCACTCGTATGTGGAACCTAATTTTTTAAAATGATACAAATGAACTTATTTACAAAACAGAAACAGACTTACAGATATCGAAAACAAACTTACGGTTACCAAAGGGGAAACGTAGGGGGGAGGGATAAATCAGGAGTTTGGAATTAACATACACACACTACTATATATAAGATAGATAACCAACAAGGACCTACTGTATGGAACAGAGAACTCTACTCAATATTCTGTGATAACCTATATGAGAACAGAATCTGAAAAAGAATGAATATACGTATATGTATAATTGAATCACTTTGCTGTACACCTGAAACTAACACATTATAAATCAACTATACTTCAGTAAAATTTTAAAAAACTGAAAAATAAAAAATAAACGTTTAGTCAATATGTCCTCAAATAACAAACGACCTGGTTTAGAATTACTACAGGAGTAAAGCTGATAATATCCAATTATATCTAAAGAACTTTTTAAAATCATGAAGCCATAAAAAAGGGGGGAAGGGTCATTTTAAAAGACATGTAAACAACCGCCACCACAAAAAATCCAGGCTCTTCTTTCACGGAGTTTAAACATGAGCCTCCCTCACCAGTGAGCCTGCAGGGGATATTCTGTAACTAGGTCACCGGATTTCACTCTATCACGGTAGACCTCTCCAAATGTTCACCAAAGCTACCAACATCTCATGAGGTTAATTTTGGACAACTGCTGAGTTGAACTAAAAGTAACACATTTACTCAAAAAACATTCAGGGAACGGCTCCAATATTCTCGGCACAGCAGAGGACACCAAAATTAAGAAGCTTCCCAACCCTCCAGAAGCTTACAGAAGGGGAAGAATTATACACACGCATAAATAAGAATAGCTCAAGGTACAATGTGATAAGTTCTAAAAGTGCTCCCACTCAAAGCAGTGTGGGGTTCTAGGAAAGAAAACGTTATTTCTAGCCTCTGGGATGAGGGTCTGAGGTAATGTTCCAGCAGGACGAGAAGGGAACAAAGGCAGGGATCGGGCAGACCCTGGTCCAGGGTACAGTTCAGCTGGCTGGAGCCCAAAGACAGTAAAGAGTGGCCTTAATTCCAGAGTGAAAGACTGGCATCAGATGATGGGGAGAATTCTGAATGCCAGCCTGGGAGGATGGGTGTACTTCCACCAGAGCAAGATGCAGTGCCTCTGCGTGCATAGTGATCTTGTCAGTTGAAGCCAGTCTTTTCTACGTAGTAGTAAATTCAATCAGTAAACAAAAGGTAAAGAGGCTACATGTAAACATATATCCAAGCTAGTGTAAATAAGCCACAATAGGCTCGGGAGTAAAATCGTTGGAAGTAATTGTAAATACCCCACAACTAAAAAACACACGCCTTCAAACGCTGAAAATCTGGTGCCGGGGTGGGGGGAGAGAACGGATTAGGAGGGGAGGTGGCAAAAGTCATGGCTCTGTCTTTTGGTTGCTCCAAAGTGGCTCATTCCCGTCCTCTAAGGCCACTGATTTCAGTATCTGTGTCTGTTCCCGTAACACCTTCTCCAAAGTCTAAGCCACCTCAAAAAAGCATGAATGCTTTGGATGAGTAAATTCAACCTCTCAATGGAATGATAACATCATAAGACTGAGGGTTCACTGAAGTCAGAAGAAAACATACCACGTCAACAAAAGAGTAAAGAGAGGGCTTTTCTGCCCCTAAAGCATTGATTTTGCCTGGACACTAGAATCCTCTGGAGTACTTATTTTTTTCAAATGCTGATACCCAGGGCCCCACCCCAGTCCATTTAAATCAGAATGTCTAGACGGGGGACACAGGCATGGTTATAATTAAAACCCCAGGTGATTTTAACACACAGCCAGGATTGAGAGTCACTGCTGGAAGTTTGGATCAAATGTTCAAAGGAAAGCAAGACAGCAAATAAATGAAAAGAACTGACTGGCAGCCCAACTCAAGCAGCACAGCAATCCCAACCAGGCACCAGCTCCTTGTCAAGGAATCCTCCCTCTGGTTGGGGAGTCCAGGGTGAGCTCTTGGCGGGGGGAGGGGGGTCAGCTTTTCCCGGGGTCTGTCAGCGGATGCCTTCTAGAGGGTCATCAGCATCCTGTAATTAATGAAGGTATGTCCCCCACATCAGAACACAAGTCAAGGACACCAGGGCAGCAGGAGCCAGCACTGGCTCATGTAAAGTTCTCCCTCCCACAAAGAGGAGTGTGCGGATCTCTGTTTCCAGACTTCAACGCCGGGGCAGTGTGGACGTGGGGCTAGAGGCTTTGCAGTTAGGTAAATGCTGACTCTGCCACTTTCTTCGTGAACTTAAGCAAGTCCTTTCATCTCTCCAAGCCTATGTTTCCTTATTTGTAAACTGGGAATTAGAATATAAGCCTTGCATGTCGTTTTTCTTCTAAGGTTAAGAATGCTGTTTGTTTGCAGCAACATGGATGGACCTAGAGATTATCATACTAAGTGAAGTAAGCCAGACAGAGAAAGACAAATATCATATGATATCGTTTCTATGTGGAATCTTAAAAAAACTGATACAAGTGAACTTATATCCAAAACAGAAATAGACCCACAGACATAGAAAACAAATTTATGGTTACCAAAGGGGAAAGGGGCAGGGAGATAAATTAGGAGTTTGAGATTAACATATATACACTACTATATATAAGTAACCCACGAGGATCTACTGTATACCACAGAGAACTATACTCAGTATTTTGTAATAACCTATAAGGGAAGAGAATCTGAAAAAGAATATATATATATACACACACACACACACACACACATATATATGTATAGCTGAATCACTTTGCTGTACACCTGAAACTAATACAACATTGTAAATCAACTATACTTCAATAAAAAATAAAATAAAATAAAAATACAGAAAAAAAAAGATGTCTGGTACATACTAGATGCTCACTAAATGACAATGAATATATTATTATCATTATTGAGCAAATAAACCGACCTGAAATTGCCCCCAAAATTGTATTCCATGACCACACCGTGAACTGAAGACAAAAATAAGAAATATATGCGGCAGACAACCAATTGCATCTCATACACCAGGAAGAAGTATTATTTGCACTTCCAGTGACAACTAAAAACCAGCCTGTTTAAACTTAGAATGTAATTTATTGCCCTCAGTCATACCTGTCAGCAAATACAAACTGGCCAGGACTCCATTAGTCATCAAGACTCACCTTTCCTCTATTCAGCCTTTATCACCCAACAGAAAGACAAAGCTGAAAGGTCTCCGGAGAAGACATGACCATCAGGCTCACTGTGCAAGCGAGAGAGGAAACCAAGGCTGACGGGGGACACACAGCGTGTAAGGAGCACGTCTGTCCTCAAGAAGGTGGTCAATTTCAATTAAACTTAGAAGCTACTGATGTTCAGAATAGAACTGTAAACACACCCTAATTAATGAGTTTACTAACACTTCTTCTCATAAGACAGGCAGTATGGAAATTAAATGCCTTACTCTATGTGTGCCAGGAACAGCTCCAAAGCCAGGACTAAAAGCCAGGTCTGGGGGATTCCAAGCACTGGAATGGAGATGGGGTCAAATGTTCAGGGTCCTCCACCACCTGATCCTTAAGGATCAGGGCCCCCCCCCACCTGATCCTTAAGGATCCCCAGCAGAATTAATAGATGGCGACCATGGAAACCATTTGTAAACAAATTAACAGTAGATAAATGTGAGGAATTTGTTCCAGTCTGACCTGGAGACACCTACATGTTGTCTCTCAGTACAAAAGCATAAAAAATCGACTGATAGAAGATTAGTACCCATTACCCACTTGGGCCAAATGCCAAATAGCTGAGTGTTAAAAATCAATACTAAGCCAAAACTGAGACTGAAATCTATTACCATCATCATCTAGATTTCCTTGATACAAGAATAAATACAAAATTTCTCTGTGTTGAAGATAATTTATCAATTATTTGTTGTGCATGATTGTGGAGGTCTTCCTGATCATGAAATGTTCAGGGGACAAAGTTGGCAATCTTCCTGTAATTTATCTTTTAAAAAATTAAACAATTCTTAAATAGGACTTTTCTAGAAAGATTCATGGCCTTACGTAAAATTAAATACTGAAACTTAAAAACAGTTCCTAATAGTCACTCTTTTTAATTATGAATGCATTCACCAACCAATCCTATAATGACTCGAATTATGATATAATTTAATCTCATAACAATGCCTCTATTACAATTTATATTTTTATAAACACTTATTAGCTAAGAAAGAATATGATGTTCTTCCCAAAGTTACCTCGCTAATGTACCCTATTAACTAAGATTTCACTAATCTAATACTAGCATTTACTATCAATTTATTTCCCTAATTGTTTAACAATTCAAAAGTTCTTAATAATTATTTTACCCATAAATTTAACAGCTTTCACAATCACCATTAAATATTGTTGCATTTTGCTCTTATATACTTTTATATGTCAATGGATTTGTAGAATTTCAGGGTATAAAACACTTTTAGAAGACTTTTCACTACAAATTACATGTAAAAGATTCACTTATATTTGAAAGTAACAATCTGGAAATTAATTTGCCAGATATTAGGTGGAAAGTAATATCTGGATATAAACAACAAATCTGAAATACATGTTTGTTCATATTGCAAATGGTTTTATGCTGATATGACAGAACTTATGTGATGTTAGCACTCAATCGCTTCCTGCACAGAGATGCCCAAAATATTAATGAAGTAGGCATATGGCTATCTTACCCTTCCAAGGGCTGAAGCAGAGATCTAAGCCAAAGAGCATCTTTACACCAAATATTAAAGCAAAAAACAAAGTCAGTGCATCCTTAAAGGCAACTGAGTTGCCTAATTCTAAAATGGCACTTCTGGATTTTTAGTGTCTTAGCATGGAAACACAACACGGGGCAAAAACTAGAATTTTCAATACATATATATCAAAGGCCTGACATGAATCAGATACCATACTAAGTAAGATATCTAGAACTCACAGTTCAGCACAGGAGACAAATATGTACACAACAACCATCACTGTGTTCATAGAGGGCTGGCACAGAGTGTGTGTGGTGGGGAGCAGGGTATCAGGAAAACCTTCACAGAACAGGTCTTTCAAGCCCCAAATGGAGGCTGCGTGACCTGAATCTATGAACAAGCTCAGAGAAACAGTGGTGCTCTAGAATGGCAGGGTGGACAGGAATAGTGACAAATGTCATGGCTTTCCAGACCTGGCTTTGAGTCTCAGTTCTGTGACTACTACCTCTGTGACCTGGGAGAGTAACATAAAATATATGAGCCTCAGTGTCCTCATCTGTAAAATGGGGTAGCATCTCTATTTTGAGTGGGTGTTGGAGAGATTGTACAAGGTATCTAGTGGAAGCATCTAGCACGGTCTCCGGCTGTGGATACGGCATTCTATATCTTTTTTGCTCCTTTCCCAATATCAATGCACATGCCTAGTACATGACTGCAGCCAAATGGTTCTTAACCCTGTTGTTCAAACAACCAAGATTTTTCCACAACTCCATCAAGGCAGAGGGTACTTTCCCAAGAAACCATAATAGGAATAACACTTAAGTAAGCCACTCAAACATTTTCTAACCTCCCTGGCCTGGGGTGGGAGTGAGTCGGAATGTGAGGGTCTATCTGTGTTTGTCCAGCACTACACAGAGGAGACAGACGCTGTCACTGGTGAGTATGGCTGAGAAAGACAAAGCCTCCAGGGATCTAAATATTTAGGCATCAATTTCTGTTGGAAGTCCTGCTGAGAGGTTACACTCCAGGAAGGCAACTATCCTTCGATAACAGTTGCCCTGGGTGATTTTTGATCCTCCAGCTACACATGCCACATCTTCCACCAAAGGAGAGGCAGTGAAGGAATTCTACCCACTGCGTCTGGTGGGCACAAGCTTGTTGGGGTCCTGAGAGGAAGATGCCCATGGAGCAGCGAATATTCTCCTTTAGACCCTCCAAACGCTTTGCTCCGATTCTTCCTTCACCATGCAGTGTCTCTAACAACCAATCACATTCCAACAGCATCCAAGGCAGAGCACAGACACCGGCAAGCCAGTTAATGCAAAGCTCTTGCTCCCAGGTATGTATGAAAGTGGCACTGAGTTGATCCCAGGCTGCCTCATGCACCTGACTAATGCAATTTCCTCCCCATCCCACTACTGAAACCCTGATTCGCGATTTTAAAAAAGGGGAGTGGGAGGTTCCAGGCCTAAAATGATGAGGACCAGATACAAACTGTGCTGACCACACAATAAATTGATGCCCTGTCTCATAACTGGCAGACACTTCCAAATCAGCAGAGGTAACACCTACTGAACTGGTACAATCTTACTGAACTTGTCCTGCCCTTATAAGGGCACCTTCATCTGTAGTGGCTCTCACCTTCTTCTGTAGTTTTAGAATACATCACGTGTAGAATTTAACTTCTTAAGAATAGTTGGGCATATCCAATTCTGGTTTAATGTCTAGCCACTGAAATTCATCATGCATTTATTGAGCAAAAACCATGTGCACAGACGGTCCTGAGCTAGCCCCTAGAAGTACAAAGGTGAACCAAGATACAACCGTTGACTCACGTAGCACAATGATTTGCCTTGTAGGCACTAAGTAAAGGTTAACTGTTGAGTGTTGCAAAACATAAATATTATAAATATTAATTGTAATGTTAAAAATACAGGACTTATTTAACAATGGAGGACTGGTTTAAAAAGCAAGCCACAGAACAGCAGTCTGCAGTGTGTACACACACACGCACATACACACACACACACACACACACACACACACACACATATACACAGGATAGAACATTATTCACTATAATGTGTTTTGAGGTAATAGGATTACAGGCAATACAAATTTTGTTCCTTATACTTTCCTGTGATTTCCAAATTTTCTATAATGAAAATTAATTACTTGTATATTCAAAAAGAACACAAATATAATGTTGAAAATAAAGAAAGGGCTTCCCTGGTGGCGCAGTAGTTAAGAATCTGCCTGCCAATGCAGGGGACACGGGTTGGAGCCCTGGTCCGGGAAGATCCCACATGCCGCGGAGCAACTAAGCCCATGTGCCACAACTACTGAGCTTGCGCTCTAGAGCTCACGGGCCACAACTACTGAGCCCGCGTGCCACAACTACTGAAGCCCGCGCGCCTACAGCCCGTGCTCCGCAACAAGAGAAGCCACCGCCATGAGAAGCCCGTGCACCACAACGAAGAGCAGCCCCCGCTCGCAGGAACCAGAGAAAGCCCGCGCACAGCAACAAAGACCCAACGCAACCAAAAATAAAAATAAATAATAAATAAATTTAAAAAAAAAACCCAGCTCATTTAACTTTAAAAAAAAAAAAAGAAAGAAAGCACACTAATAGCTCAGAATTCTGAGTTCCCAAAGAGCTCCTGTATTAAACCTAGATATCTGACACCTCAGCCCCTCACTCGGAAGATGTATGTGCGTGCATGTGCATGCACGCACCTAAGTACACATTTATGGCTGATACCAACTAACCTAAAATATGGGATCCTCTGTAAGATCCTGGTTGGGATGGGAAGGTGCAGGGAAGATTGGACAAGCTCCAGGAGATAGGTGGTCATCTTTCAGAGCAGCTGAAACTGGAATACATCAGCGCAGTCGCTGATCAGAAAAGCTATTCAAATCTATAAGATGCATGAGACAGAGAAAACCAACAGTGGTTTCCAGTCCAAGTCCTAAACTGAAAATGCAGAAGGGCAGAGCTCCCGAGCACAGGCATTGCCTGGTAAACTAGCTGCTTCTCCCAGGGGCATTTCTATGTGTGTATTTCGGGGTGACAAGCGGCAATGTTTATATCATTTATGTAGTAATGATTCATGATTAAGCTTTACACCTCTAGAGAGGCCAGGAAGTTATACACAGAATTCTTTGCAAATATGTTGTCTGATTGTTAGGACTAAAAAGAAAGTAACTGCTGTTTAGAACATATACCTTTGGAAGGGGAACCAAACCAGAAACACTGTAGCAAGGTCAATGAGAGCTGACAACTTCAAGCTCAGAAATACTTAATGAGCACCTACTACACTCCAGGCACTGTAGGTATTTGTAGCACAGTAGGTATTTGTAGCACAGTAATGAATAAATGCCTTCACAGAGCTTAACTTCAGAAGAGTTTAGGAGGAAACAATAAAACCAAAAAGGGGATATGGAATCCTGCTACTATATGATACAGTATTGCAGCCCAAATACACTTGATGGTACAGATCAAAGTATCAAAGCTATTAATAGGTGTAAATGGGTTGGGAGGAGGGGGGCAGTTATTTGTTCCTGATTAAAGAAACTTGACAAGTTCATACTAAGAGCTATGAGAAGTCCTACAGCAAAGAAATGTGTCTAAATTTGCATAAGCTGTCGTTTCTCAAACATGTTTGACCACAAAAATTTCCCTTTTCATGGAATAGCTATCCACAGATCAAAGAAGGCTAACATTTAGCAGAACTCAGTTTGCAAAATGCACAAAAATGGCTGTGCCATCAATATTAAATTATCAGGTGAGTTCTTTTAAAGAAGATAGGAGACATTTATTATGTGTTCTATAAAAATTAACAAACTTTTTAATTTTGACTCCTGAAGGTATGAAACTTATTTATTTGTAATTCTTCATTCCCCAAAATCTAGGAAAAAGAGATTTTGGTATATTTCCCAACTTGATGGAGATTTATGGAGCTGTAAAGCCAGCCTTCCAAAACCCTAAAACCTCTGCGATCCCTTCTCACCCTATGTGGCTATGGGCTACAAGCAGAGATGTCACTGAAACAAAGGCAGTTGGCAGAAGTGGACAAAGTGAGTAATCAGCGTGTGACCAGGTGCTACAGACAACAGACACAGAGTCACAGGTGCTCACCAAAAAGTATGCAGCCAAGTTCTCATAATCTATTTCAGGTAGGAGGAGTGGTTACAGATCCCTGAGAAGGAGGAGAGGACAGATAATGCCTAAACCCCTCTTTTGTTTTAAACATCTTTCCTGTTAAATATGTTAGGAGAAATGGATGAGAGAGATTGACTTATAAAAGGTCAAGTATTCTGGATTGAAAGTGAGGAGATATAGGTTTGATTCTGGTCTCAGTCTTTAGCCAGAACCTCTAAATTTTCCTCTAATCACCCAATTCCACTGTTTACCATCATTCACTCTCCTTCACATCTAGTCAAGGTATAGGTTAAAAAGTAACCATCAATCTCAAATCACAAAGAATTGTTTAACTAAATGGTGTTGGGGCCCTAGACAGCCATTTCGATAAAGATAAAATTAGAACCATTCATCACATCACATATAAGAATAAACTGCAAATGAATCAGAGATCTAAATGTGAAAAGTGAAACTATGGGCTTCCCTGGTGGTGCAGTGGTTAAGAATCCACCTGCTAGTGTAGGGGACACGGGTTCGAGCCCTGGTCCGGGAAGATCCCACATGCCACGGTGCAGCTGGGCCTGTGAGCCACAACTATTGAGCCTGTGCGCCTAGAGCCCGTGCTCCATAACAAGGAAAGCCACCGCAATGAGAAGCCCATGCACCACAAGGAAGAGTAGCCCCTGCTCACCGAAGCTAGAGAAAGCCTGCGCATAGCAATGAAGACCCAATGCAGCCAAATTAATTAATTAATTAATTAATTACTTTTTTTTAAAGAAAGTGAAACTATGCACGTATTGGAAGATAACGCAAGCGAATATCGTGTCAGGAAATGCTTTCTAACTATGATCAAAGAACAGAAGCAATAAAAAAAAAGAAAAGATTGTTAAACTTGTCTATATAAATATAAATGTTGCCTTTTTTCATGACAAAAAGAGAAAAGCACTATAAACAAAGTCAAAAAACAAACTGGGATAAAATATTCATAATATATTTCATAAATTAAGGGCTAATTTACAGAGACATTTTTGAGGGAAAAAAAGACCAAAATTCAAATTTAAAAAATGGGCAAAAGATATGAACAGACAATTCACAAAAATGGAATTTATAAAATTAACTAATATGGTCTTTAAACACAGGAGAAGATGTTCAACTTCATTCATAATAGGATATATGCAAATTTAAACTACACTGAGATATCATTTCCCACCCATCACATTGGCAGCAATTCAAAAGCTTGACGATACACTCTGTGGTTCAGGATGCTGGTGGGACACCCCCATGGAGAGGAATATGGCACTACCTACCTAACAAAACATTCTCCCTTGACCTGGCATTCCCTCTTTTAAGAATATAGCCTGAAGATACACCTCCAATGTTATAAAAATAAATATGCATAATATTATTCATGGCAGGAAACTACTCAACTGTCCAAGCATAGGAGATCAGTCATATAAAAGAAGGAGACAGAAAGAGAGAAAGAAAGAAGGAAGGAAAGGCAGAAAGTAAGGCAAAAAGATGGAAAATAAGAAGGAAGAAAAGAGAGAGAAGGGAAGAGAGAGACAAAGAGAAAGACAGAAGGACAGAAGAAAAGAAGGAAGGAAGTTCCAAAGAAAGAAGAAAGGAGGAAGAGAGAAAGAAAGAAGAAAAGAATTTTTAAAAAGCAAAGTACAAAAGAGCATATATGTTACCTTTTGTGTAAGAAAGAAAAGGAAATATGAGAGACACAAGAAGGATAACCAAGAAAACAATGAGGCTGATTACCTACAAGAGGTGTAGGGAGTAACAGGGTAGAAGAAATATTGGAGGGAGTAGCACTTCTCTGAGTATACTTTTTTGTTTAGTTTTGACATTTGAAGCTTGTTAACATTTTACGTATTCAAAAAATAAAATTAAATCAACAAGACAAGGGTGGGAAGGAGAGAAACTAAAATCCAAAGCCAAATGAAACAACTGAACTCAAACAAATTTCAAATGAACAACATAATGACACTGAGGGGTTGGGGGGAAGGATCGTAAAGAAAAAAGAACCAATCCAGGTAATTCCTAAACACAGTATTTGACAATATACCCTCAATCCTGGGAAGGGTTAAAGATGGGGGGAGATGATCACAAGCAAACCCTGAACTCTTTTTAGCAGGTTTGTTTTGTGTAGTGTACAATAATAAAAATAAAATCATTATTATTATTATTTGTATACACATATATGGATACACATCCACATAGCACAGGTATGTATATATGTGGGTGCTTTATATATACACGTATTTGCGTATATACTTTTATGTGTAAAATTTCCTGGCTCTGGCCATTGGAAGGGCCTAGGACCAAAGGCACCACAGTACCCATGAGCATACGTAGCACTCAAATATTGGTCCCTAACACCATTCTCCACTGAAAAGAACCAGGACACAGTGAAGAAATGGTTGACTTCAGAGCTCAAGCACAGAAGATACAAGATTAAACTAAAATACCTTTTTATCTGAGCAGGTAAATAAGTGCTAGCAACAACAAAGATGGGGACATATCACAAGTACACAGGAGCCAGCTTAAAGGGGCTCCACTGCAATAGTCTGGGACAATTTAAGCATCACAATAATTAAGTAGCACTAATTAATTATACAAGATTGAAACAGAAAACTGGAGTCCATACCTATATTTGAAACAGAGAGAAAGAGAAGAGAAGGAGTCTTGCTTAGAGTAGACTGCAGAATGTTGCATAATAAACATTAAGAAAGCACTAAATATGGAAAACCATCATTTTGCAAACATCATAGTAAAGACTGGTTTCACAAGAATTTCAAGGAAATTTTTGATGAGGAGCAAGAATAAAGTATCTCCTTGTGGACTGCTTAATAACTGCAAGGGAAAAATGGTAACTATATAGTGGAGAAACTGAACAATACCTTGACTCACCATCGTGAGCCTCCAGACAGAATTCCTTCAGAGGACACAACATCACTTACATAATATTCTAGTGGGGAATGCATAACTGAATCTTAACACAAAGAAACAGTGGACAAACCCAACATGAGGAATATTATATTTCTCAAAAGGGCGGCACTGTATTCTTCAAAAACGTCTACATCATAAAAAAAGAAGAAAGGCTGTGGAAATGTTCCAGATTAAAAGAGACTAAAGAAACATGACAACTAAATGCACTGCCTGATTTTAGGCTGGATTCTCTACTAGAGGGGAAAAATGCTGTCAAGCATATTATATAACTGGCAAGTTGACAAAACAGAAGTACAAAACAATAGATTAAAGTATTAAATCAGACTACAAAAAAAGAAAATTACAGACCAATATCACAGATGAATACAGATGCAAAAATCCTCAACAAAATACTAGCAAACAGAATCCAACAACACATTAAAAGGATCATACACCATGATCAAGCGGGATTTATCCCAAGGATGCAAGGATTCTTTAATATATACAAATCAGTCACTGTGATACACCATATTAACAAATTGAATAATAAAAACCATACGATCGTCTCAATAGATGCAGAAAAAGCCGTTGACAAAATTCAACACCCATTTATGATAAAAACTATCCAGAAAGTGGGCATAGAGGGAACCTACCTCAACATAATAAAGGCCATATACGACAAAGCCACAGGAAACATCATTCTCAATGGTGAAAAACTGAAAGCATTTCCTCTAAGACCAGGAACAAGACAAGGGTGTCCACTCTCACCACTATTATTCAACATAGTTTTGGAAGTCCTAGCCATGGCAATCAGAGAAGAAAAAGAAATAAAAGGAATACAAACTGGAAAAGAAGAAGTAAAGCTGTCACTGTTTGCAGATGACATGATACTATATGTAGAGAATCCTAAAGATGCCACCAGAAAACTACTAGAGCTAATCAATGAATTTGGTAAAGTAGCAGGATACAAAATTAATGCACAGAAATGTCTTGCATTCCTATACACTAATGATGAAAAATCTAAAAGAGAAATTAAGGAAACACTCCTATTTACCACTGCAACAAAAAGAATAAAATACCTAGGAATAAACCTACCCAGGGAGACAAAAGACCTGTATGCAGAAAACTATAAGACACTGATGAAAGAAATTAAAGATGATACAAACAGATGGAGAGATATACCATGTTCTTGGATTGGAAGACTCAATATTGTGAAAATGACTATATTACCCAAAGCAATCTACAGATTCAATGCAATCTCTATCAAATTACCAATGGCATTTTTTACAGAACTAGAACAAAAAAATCTTAAAATTTGTATGGAGACACAAAAGACCCCAAAGAGCCAAAGCAGTCTTGAGGGAAAAAAGCGGAGCTGGAGGAATCAGACTCCCTGACTTCAGACTATACTACAAAGCTACAGTAATCAAGACAATATGGTACTGGCACAAAAACAGAGATATAGATCAATGGAACAGGATAGAAAGCCCAGAGATAAACCCACGCACCTATGGTCAACTAATCTATGACAAAGGAGGCAAGGATATACAATGGAGAAAAGACAGTCTCTTCAATAAGTGGTGCTGGGAAAACTGGACAGCTACATGGAAAAGAATGAAATTAGAACACTGCCTAACACCATACACAAAAATAAAGTCAAAATGGATTAGAGACCTAAATGTAAGACTGGACACTATAAAACTCTTAGAGGAAAACATTGGAAGAACACACTTTGACATAAATCACAGCAAGATCTTTTTTGATCCACCTCCTAGAGTAATGGAAATAAAAACAAAAATAAACAAACGGGACCTAATGAAACTTAAATTTTGCAAAGCAAAGGAAACTACAAACAAGACGAAAAGACAACCTCAGAATGGGAGAAAACATTTGCAAACAAATCAACGGACAAAGGATTAATCTCCAAAATATATAAACAGCTCATGCAGCTCAATATTAAAAAAACAAACAACCCAATCCAAAAATGGGCAGAAGACCTAAATAGACATTTCTCCAAAGAAAACATACAAATGGCCAAGAAGCACATGAAAAGCTGCTCAACATCACTAATTATTAGAGAAATGCAAATCAAAACTACAATGAGGTATCACCTCACACCAGTTAGAATGGGCATCATCAGAAAGTCTACAAACAACAAATGCTGGAGAGGGTGTGGAGAAAAGGGAACCCTCTTGCACTGTTGGTGGGAATGTAGATTGATACAGCCACTATGGAGAACAGTATGGAGGTGCCTTAAAAAACTAAAAATAGAACTACCATACAACCCAGCAATCCCACTACTGGGCATATACCCTGAGAAAACCATAATTCAAAAAGACACATGCACCCCAATGTTCACTGCAGCACTATTTACAATAGCCAGGTCATGGAAGCAACCTAAATGCCCATCAACAGACGAATGGATAATGAAGATGTGGTACATATAACCAATGGACTATTGCTCAGCCATAAAAAGGAACAAAATTGGGTCATTTGTAGAGACGTGGATGAATCTAGAGACTGTCATACAGAGTAAAGTAAGTCAGAAAGAGAAAAACAAATATCGTATATTAACGCATATATGTGGAACCTAGAAAAATGGTACAGATGAACTGGTTTGCAGGGCAGAAATTGAGACACAGATGTAGAGAACAAACATATGGACACCAATGGGGGAAAGCAGTGGGGAGCAGGGGGGGTGGTACTGTGATGAATTGGGAGATTGGGATTGACATGTATACACTAATATGTATTAAATGGATAACTAATAAGAACCTGCTGTATAAAAAAATATATAAAATAAAATTCAAAGAAAAGTATTAAATCAACGTTATGGGTACTGAAGTTGATAACTATAATGTGAATATGAAGAGATGATCTTTATTATTAGGAAATACACACTGCACTTAGGCATAGGGGGCCATGATGTATCATGACATGTGCAACTTCCTCTCAAACACTGTAGAAAAAATACTGTAGAAAAATATATATATGTATATGTGTTTGTGTGTGTGTGTGTGTGTATACACACAAGAAGAAGATAGAGAGGGGAGACTGCAAATGGGATAAAATGTTAACAATCGATGAATCTGATGAAAGCATATGGGTATTCTACCATATGACCCAGCAATTCCACTTCTGGATATATATGTGAAGAAAACAAAAACACTAAATTGAAAAGACATACACACCCCAATGTTCATAGCAGTATCATTTACAATTGCCAAGATATGGAAGCAACTTAAGTGTCCCTCAACAGATGAATGGACAAAGAAGATGTGATATATAATGGAATATTGTTCAGCCATAAAAAAGAATAGTTTTGCCATTTGCAACAACATGGATGAACCAGGAGGGTATTATGCTTAGTGAAATGAATCAGACAGAAAGAAATACTGTACGATATCACTTACATGTGGAATCTAAAAAATAAAAAAAACTAGTCAATATAACAAAACAGAAACAGACTCACAGATATAAAGAACAAACCAGTGGTTACCAGTGGAGAAAGGGAAGTGGGTAGGGGCAAGATACAGGTAGGGGATTAAGAGGCACAAACTACTATGTACAAAATAAATAATCTACATGAATATATCGTACAGTACAGGGAATATAGCCAATATTTTTAAATAACTATAAATGGAGTATAACCTTTAAAACCTGTGGATCACTGTGTTGTACACCTGTAATTTAAATAATAGTGTACATCCACTATACCTCAATAAAAAAATAATTTTAAAAATTTTAAAAATTTTAAAAGCTTATGGGTATTGTTTGGACAATTTTTTTTATGTTGGAAATCACTTACAATAAAAAATTAAAGTAATAACCACTGAGAAAGAGAAGGGGAAAAAATGTAACAATTAAGAAGTAGCTCTGTTTTCTAACAGGATTTGAAAGTAATTAATAAATTAAGTCAAAACTACTTCATTCCATATAATATGTGTCTGTATGTTTCATAGCGACACAAAGAATTTTGCACATTTTAATTTCTTAACATGGAAGATTATCCTATCATTTCTTCTTCTAAAACTCCTGGGGTAAATAATACATAACATGTACAAGGCCACAGTGTATATGTAACCAGGGCTACAATTACAAGATTTGTAGGTCAATTCAAGCCTCTGAAATTCCAGTTCACCACATTTGCAATCCGAGTACTATTTCCCTTCTAGAAAGAGCAAGTTTAGAGTTGGAAGAAGAGCTATATCTAACAAGGTAATAGCTAGCATCAATTTTTTAAAATCTATCAGCAGTGGCCTTTGAGGTTAAAGATCACCAAGTGCACGGTGTTGGGGAGGCAGATGGGCAAGGAAAACTCTTTTTGTCAAAATATAGACTAGGTCACATGTGCTACACACCTGAACTTCCCAGCAGGAGGAAAAAATAGTGAATCAGGCCTTGCAGTTTTCTTCCTGGATAAGTTTGGAGAGGGAAATAAAAAGATATGAAGGTTAGACATTATGAGGTCAAGAACCATCAACCAAATAGAATTTGATGTTTAAACAGAAACAGGTAAAATATCTGGGAAGGCAGCAGAACTCTCAGCCCTCTGGTTCCAAAACAGGGCCTGCTGACTGGGGAAAAAAATATATATATATATATAAAATTAAAAATTGTACTGCAGCTGAATACTAGGTATTGTTCCTTTCCAAAAAGCATTAAAATATAAATGTCAGTTCGCTTAAATGGTGTTTTATTGTACAGACTTTAAAAAGACCTGAACAATTAAAGCAATGAAATATATTCCTTGCTATCATTTTATACGTTCTTAGAAGCATAAAAGAAGGCACGTACCAGTGTAAAAAATATTAAGCCCTTCTCTCCCTTTATATTTATTTTAAGGCCTCGCAGAACTTAAGAGCCTTCTCAAGTAGAGTTCCCAGTGCGTTCGTGTTGTTTGGGTGAAATTCTTGGTCCTCCAGCAGTTTCACTTGTGTGTCAGGGGTGTGACAGCCCATGGAGAGAGATATTTACCAAGATACCACCAAAGACACAGGTTAAAGATCAAGATGAGATCAATGGGTCTCCAAGGAGCTCTAAAATAAGACTGAAGCTCAGACACTCTAATTCAGATGAGCAGCTTAAGGACAGGGCATTTTTTTTTTCTTAGCTCCTCCAGAGATTTTAATAGGTGGCCAGGCTTGCAAACCACTGGACTGGAAGATGGTAAACTCCTCTGCAGCTCCTAAGCTCTAGGAAAAACTTCAACCACCTGCTGCTTTACAGTATCCTTAGACTGACACTGACAGCATCCTACTATTTCTCTCCCTGGTTCAGTTTCCACAAAAATAAAATGGCAAAAATGACAAACCAATTTCACCAAGCTAGAGGAAGAAAAGGTGATAGATTTTAAGGTACTTTGTATATGTATCAGTTTTTATCAACTTCCTTGCATAATATATAAAAGCGTTCCTTAACTTTTCAAAGGTATTGCTCTCCTACCAAATAGTCTATAAGCAGTCTAAGGCTCTGAAAATAGCCTCAACCTTCTTTTCCCCACCTAAGTACCTGGCAACTAGTACCTTGGGAGTGGTACTTGCTCACAGAATCATAGATCCCAGGGTAGGAAGAGCTCCCCAGAAGTTGTCTGGACAGCCCTCCGCTTTCATGCAGAAAAGAGGTCATTACCCCATTTCACGCATGGGTCAAGTGAGGCTCAGAAAGCTCAAGTGATTTGAGCTTAGTCACACTGACGTCCCCCAACTCCACACCAACATGCCTCTCTGATTGCTGAAGGGAAGAGGCTTTCCTGTCAGGCCTTTAAGTATAAGATGACTACAGTTCCTGTTCTAGTTCATCCGGGTGACGAGACAACCAGAGTCCCCTCACCAGGTCTTGGTTCACTAACCTCTAGCAAAGGAAGCTGAGACCCCAAAACCTCTCATCCAAGGCCGAAAAATGAAAGAAAAGCCTTAGATGTCAATAAGTTGTTGTCACTTAATGGATTAATAACTTTGAGCAAGATATTTAGTGCAAGAGGGAAAGAATACCCTATAGTTACATTTCAAAACATGAGCTTGGGATATGAGAAAGGGCAGAGAATGTTAATCACAAACAAATTAGTGCAATGAAGTGGGGGGTGTCTGCTTCCTAGAGGCGTCTGAAAATTACTGAGGCTGATGATTACGTGCGTTAAGGGGTCATCATTCCACTTAAAGGTCAGAAAAATGAAGATGCCTAGAAATATCTGTCTGTTCCCAAAACTCTCAGGTACCATGGATTTAATGTTAATGAGGAAAAAAAAAAAAAGTTGTGGAGATCATCTTGATAATCTCATTTTAGAGATCAAGAAATGACAAGGGATAAAGAAACTTCCTCAAGATGACAAAACAATTAAGAAGCAGATACAACACCCAAGGGATACTCTCAGACATTTCTCCATTAGAAAATCCTTACACCATGTCACACTATTTTATGCTATCAGCCAATACATAAAATGGAAAACTCAGAATATGTATTTCAACAATTACAGTCAAGAAACGGAAATCTTTGTTTCCCTAACATATTACGATATCACGGACAAAGGAGAACGGTAAGAGCAGCACAGGATATTTACCATTATTTGATTTTTTTTTTTTTTTTTTTTTAGCAGAGCACACCCAAAAGCAGAGTTTTTTGACCTACAAAAAATGCGGGGGTTGGAGAAGAAAACATGCTTTATTGTTCGATTATACTTTGCTGTCTTCATTGTACGGGAGGCATTAGCACACAAGCTGCCTCCTAAGACAAGGTGAAAGGCCTGGTGGCCTAAGACCTCATTCTCACAGCCCACGTTTTTTGTCGGCTCAAGAGGGCAAGGACCACACCAAAAGGATACATTAATTAACTGTGGACTGCAAAGGCAGATATAAGAAATTAAGAAATGCAGAAAGAGAGAAAGAAACCATTTGACAAGATTTTGTCCACAAGTTTCTCGAAGAACCTTCCCAGACCCTGCCTTCTGCAATCCCAACCCATGTCCTTTGAGGTTTGCTCTCCCATGTTAAACTGCCCCAACTCTCAGTTTTTCCAGCAGTTTCCGACAGCAAAGGTGGGAGAGGATTGCCAATTTCTCGTGAATCCTGAAGATTTCCTTTCTGAGTCATGGGAAACTGAAATAACTCGGGGGGCGGGGATGACTTTAGAAAGAAACACCGTTTTAAATCAGTTCCCACTAATTTGTTCTGCTGTGTGGTATAAGTCCTGAACACAGGAAAAATTAAGTTTCTAGAGTTGACGCAAAAATGGGAGTTTTTGTTAGGTTCTGTCAATTGTCACCGTGGCAATTCTTATTAGGATTTTTCTTACTGTCATTTTTTTGTTAAATTAATTATAGTTTGATCAGTGTAGGAGCTATTTTGAATCCATGGGACTTTCCTCACCAGATTGTTTTGGCATTTTAAAGTCACTCACATTCAGGGCCTAAACAATATGGCAAGTATCTCTTTTCCTCTCTCATTTATACTCAAATTCTAAACAAAGGAACCATCTGTTCTCTCTCTAAAAACATCAGCCCTTGTTTTCATTTCTCCGTTAATAATAACGCCTCAAAGTTATAGCACGTCTTTTTCCAACTTGCTTATTAAAGCATTCTATAGATACTGCCTCATTCATCTGCAACATCACCCCTGATAAACTGGGGAGAAAAGGGAAATGTTTGTCAATTTTTAATTAGATAAGTGACTATCAGATGTTTGATGAGTTTTGTACAAATGACTGCATGTGAGCCTCTGAAAGGACGTGGCCATCACCTGCCCCAGCTGTGACTCTTCCATATGTAAAAGGGAGACCAGAAAGGAGAAGTCACTTCGTGATCTATTTTTGTACTTGGTCCTCTATCCCCGACTGTGAGCAGCCAAGGTGAGAACCGTGTCTTACACATTTTTTGTGTCTCAGGTAACTGATGTGTAAAAAGTGCTCATTTAAATATTTCTTGAATAAATGAAAATTTTGAGGGTAGTTCCGCAGATGGTTGTAGCAGAGCTGGGGTCAGAGCTCAGCTCACCTGGCCTCTTATTTAGTGTGTTATTTTTAAGACCAAATAGACCTAAATGCAAGACGAATCAAATAGGGACACCACCAAAAAGGGACGGGGGCACGTAAGATGCAGGCCTGTGTCTAGATGTAAGAAATTTGTTGAACAAAGCCAGTAGGCATCACCAAGTTTGGCCACTGGCCACACATAAACACAATCCATGCTAAGGCTGACTCTTCAAATGCTCTGCATTCCCTCTGGGCTCCGAGTACTTGGGGATTTGGTGGAACTAGTCCTTAAACATGACCCGACTGGAAGAAATGATGTGTCTTAATGCCAAAGGACACTATGTCTCTGTAACAGCCCTGAGCCCAATAAGAGAGCGCCCTCCACCCTGAGATTTCCCCTCATCACTCTCTGCAACCTGAGAGCACTCAGTCTCGGGATCATGAAATCTACCAGCCTAGAGTTTTCCAACCAGCAGAGAGGTCACTGAAATCAAAACCTTTTTTCCAAGTGCCTCGCTGGAAATCAGCAACTCATTTGGCACATTTTTTTTTATTTTCAGAACGCCCTATTCCCCACTGCTACTCCTTGAAGCTAAAGGGAAAATAAATTGTTTCTAGAAAAGCAAGTTAACTGTGGGATTCTGTCATCCGAATTGCTTCTACACTAATAGTTCCAACAAAGTTGGCAACTCCCTGAAGAGTCTTCAAAAATAGATTGTCTGTGTAGATGAGAAAGCTAGAGGTCTAAGGAGAGAAAGAAAAATCCCTTTTTTAAGTAAAAGAAAAAACAAAAGAAATCATAGAGCCAAAGAGAATTCAAGTATATTATAATGTGGTCTCACATAAGGTGAATTTGTTTCAGATATGAACAGGAAACAAATTAGTAACAAAATGCAAACAGGACTTCCCTGGTGGTGCAGTGGTTAAGAATCTGCCTGCCAATGCAGGGGACACGGGTTCGAGCTCTGGTCTGGGAAGATCCCACATGCCGTGGAGCAGCTGAGCCCGTGCTCCACAACTGCTGAGCCTGCGCTCTAGAGCTCGCGAGCCACAGCTGCTGAAGCCTGCCGCACCTAGAGTCTGTGCTCCGCGGCAAGGGAAGCCACCAAAATGAGAAGCCCACAACAAAGAGTGGTCCCCGCTCACCGCAACTAGAGAAAGCTTGCGTGCAGCAACGAAGACCCAATGCAGCCAAAAACAAACAAACAAATTAATTAAATAAAATAAAACAAAAATACAAACAAATCCGCATAAATGAACCTTCAAACAATTCGGGTGATTTTTTTCTCAAAGGGGGGAGATGGGTGGGCATGGTGGGGTGGAGGGGAGAGAAAGACATGGGAATAAGGATGGAGTCACTTGAACGCCCAACACGCTGTGTCTGACACGGACACACAGGCTGCGGGCGGTGTCTGGCATTGTCCAGCCCACGGTGGGAAGCATTTACATCAAGCCACACAGTATCAGCAGGAGAAAAAGACAGCGAGTACTTCAGGGCAGACAGTTGCAGAGAGGGCCCCTGCACAGAGCCCACACAGCAAGCTGAATGCGTCTTATAACAATATTCCTTCCCTCGCTCACCACACTCGACTCCTGGAGGCCTTCAGGGTCAAGGCTGTCCCCAGAGCCATTCATCATTCCTGCCGCCACTACCCGTTGACCGGCTCTCAATATGTTCCTGACAAGTTTGCCCTTTTCATACATACGGACCTTCCTGCTCTCAGGCTACCTCCGAAAATATCACCTTGGACTTTGAGTACATCTCCGGTAATCCAGCATCCTAACGTTTAACGTTTAAAAGTGAAAGGGTCCTACATTAAAGAACATGTAAAAGAGCCACAAAATGTTACTTAACTGGCCTTCATCTCCAAACCTAACTTTTTCAGAAGATCATTTGGAAGATGGCCACTGGGGAGGTCGGTCAAGCGTCCATCTGACGTCTGATTAGGTGTCTGTCACGGCTGCAAGAACAGAGAAGACCTGTGCTTGGAGCTGTCACAGCCCTTGACAATCTCCTCCTGGCAAAGCCACCTCTGAGAAAAGAACCCCTAAGAAGGCAGATGCTTCCTCTCACATGAGTGGCCCTACTGGCTAACCAGTAAATACGACTTGATAGTGATGATCGGTACTTTTTCAAATAAAAGTTTCTATCAAAGGATGTTGCCGGTGTGATATTCTAACTACTCAGTTCAAGTTGGATGATTGGGGGGCAAGGCTCTCAACCACTCTGGACATCAGTTTCTTTTTCTACAAAATAAAGTAGTCCAATTCAATAAGCTTTAGACTTCCTTCTGGCTCAGAAATCCTGTGCCTAATTATTTAGTTCCTACTGCCAAGTGGTCTGTCCTCTCCCTCCTAGTTTGTTCATCTCCATCCTCTCTCTCACTCCCCACCCCACTCTTCTTTCTCTCTCTTTCTCTCCCCCCGCCACACACACACACACACACACATAATCCACCCCAACATCCCTCTTATCCAGTCCACAAACTTGTTATTTAGGCAAACTGCAAGCAATTCCTACCCACAATCCCCATCACTGCTTCTCTGCTTAAGATTTGACACCAAAAGGATTTTTTAATTAGTTTATGAGAGAAAAAAATGGGACACATGCCCCCCGCTTTACACACAGACCTCACCTTGAGATGAGATCCTCTGGGGGCTCCAGCAGTCTCTTCATCCCCCGGCCACAGAGGCTGCCACCTGCCAGGACTCCAGCTGCTCAAGTCTGATCTCTACCCCTTACTCTCTGACACCTTGAACAAGTCATTTTACCTCTCTGGGCCTCAGTTTCCCTAACTGTAAAGTGAGGCATTCGGAATAAAATAAATGCCAATGTAACTACCAATTCTGACATCCTTCTCTAGAGCTCTGAAATTTCATCAGACATCAAAACAGACACCCTCCAAAGCCCTCTCTCTGATATTGGTGTTGACCTACAGGCTCCCAGATAAATGGAAGTGACTTTTTGCATGATCTTGCACAATAAGTAATAATAGCGCATCAATAGGGGCAAGTACTTCTAATTTGTGTTTGTTTATTTGTTTATTCCCAGGCTAAAGAAGTTGTAGGAACCACCTGCTATTGGCCTTTGGAGACCCCATGATGCCTTTTTTTTTTTTTTTTTTACAATGGACCAGAAGTTCAGAAACTAAAAAGGTACACGTGGAAACCACACAGTAAAAACATGGAGCCTGAAAAATTGAGAAAATGATTTAGGGTAAATCAGACCACATCCCTCTTAAAACTTTTTTTTAAAACAATAATGAGAGTAAGAGGAGCACTATAAAGTAAAAATAAAATTGAGCACAGAAAAGACTGATTTGCCTAGGATTCCTCTCAGCCATGTAATCAGCACGCATAGCAAAGACCGTATGATACTCATGTTTCTATTTGTTGCCCTCAACTGACATGGTTGGTCGTTTGTTTTGTTTTAAATAAAATGGGGAAGCAACAAATATATTAAATCCATCTGCAAAAAACCCATATTTGCATGTGGAAAACAAATAAGTGGGTGTCTGAATGGGTGATTAGGCATGCAATTGCCCATCTGCACCCGGGGCCCCAGTCTCCCTGCAGGTGCGCCTGACGCAGGAGCAGAGACTAAGAAAGGAGGGTCCTCCACCACGGAGAGCGACAGACAAGAGGGAAACCATACCCTCCGCAACTGGACTTGTTCTGAGCTGCCCCCGGTACTGTCCCAGCTCTCCATCCACTGTCCCTGTATCTTAAAGCTGAAAGCCAGAAATAACTTTCATCATCCTTTTCTTAGATTGCAGTGGATTCTGTAAATCGCAAAGGCAATTTTTTTTTCTGAGCATCTTCAGTACGTGCTTAACAAATATTTGTTGTTGCATCTGTCTTTATGAGAATGGGAGGCCTCCTCTCCTGCACTCTTCACCTCGGTCACTCTACTCCAGCCACGCTGGCCTCCTCACTTTTCTGGAATGCGTCGGGCATGCTTCGGCCTCGGGGCCTTGGCAATTGCTTTCTTTCAGCCTGAAACATTCTTTCCCCTCTCTTCAGCTGACTGCCTCACTGCCTTCAGGCCCGTGTGCCTGTGTACTCGTATCAGTAAGACCTTCTCGGACCAATGAATTTTAAATCTGTGTCATCCCCACACTCTGTGCCCTTAACCTGCTTTATTTTTCTTCTGAAAATAGATCACAACCTAAATATTATCTATTTACTCATTGATTTATGTGTGGTCTGTTTCCATCAAAGAGAAAGTCTGTCTGATTTTGTTCATAGTTCTGTTCCCTACACCTGGAATAGTCTAGCACATAGTAGGTACTAAATACCCAGTTGTTAGGTTAATGAGTCATCGCCATTATTTGCAAACCACTACACTGGGCACCATGGGTCCTCTTATGGAAGAAGACAGGATTTATGCTCTTAGGAAGCTTCTACAACCTCGTGGAGAAGGAAGACTGGAAATCTGCTTACATAGCAGAGCAAAGCAACGTGAATGCTCCACTGGAGGTATAAACAAAGCGCTCTGATAGTACAGAAAAAGCAAGCTGTTGACATTGGAGGGGGGAGTGGGCGGGGAGCGGACTGAAGGACGCCAACAGAACAGAATTCTTTGGAACTATCTTGCAAAGAAGCTCAGAAATCATCCTCAAAACTGCATTCAGCACAAACAAGTACTGAGACATCCTTAGTTAGCCTCCTTTCCTTCATCAATAATGCTAAGTGAAACAAGATTGCCCAAGATAAGTCAGCATTTCTGTGTGCCAAGACCATGGAGAAAAGAAGAATCACTTTCCTCCATAAAGCCTTCGCTTTAAAATGGAAATTATTTAATTTGCACACAAAATGCACACAAAACATGTCTATGGAAAATTCCATGCTCTCCCGACAGGAACGACCTTAAAGGGCATCTAGTCCAAGGTCTTATTTCCTCTGCAAGGACCCATCAGTATCAGCCTCTACCTAAATAACCCGAACGCCCGAAATGGCCCATGCCACTGTGGTCTGCTCTGAATACTAAAACATTCTCCCGCACACTGTCTTTCTGTTGCTTCCACCCACTGCTCCCAGAACTCCTTCTGGGGTCACAAAGAGCAAGTTCATGTCCCCTTCCATGGCAGAGTCCCACTCTGCTCCCTCCTCCTCCATCCCCTTTCTCTCTTCTCCACACTAACCACTTCCGGTTCCTTCTTTCATCCATCCTAAACTGCCCCCTTCCTTCCCCTCCTCTATCTCTCTCTGTCTCTCACTGTTCCAGGACTTTTTTTTTTTTTTTTTTCTTGGAGCTGATCTAGTGCTCAAGCAATTTAGCATTCTTTGGAGAGCTGAGCATTTTGTCTGGGGTCTGGGAGAGGGGCACAGAGGATCCAAAGGAACATGGGTTAACTCTGTGAGCCTTGACCCAGGAAGAAGACCCTGGCAGAGTAACCGAACTTTCTGACCTTGACCTTGAAATGCCACCTTTGACATATAAATTAGAATATTGTAGACATTATAACTCTTTGGAAGCAAAGAAGGCAAAGAGGTGAAGAGCACCTCCTGAGCCCACTCCACCCCAAGGACACAAAGAATTTGGGGAGTCTTGTGCCTCCGGTAAACCATGGCCCCTCTAGTCGTGTTGATCCCAGCTTCTCAATTCCCACGGCCAGGCTGCATTAGAATATGTAGTTTTTAACCATCTCTATATCTGAGCATTGGATTCGAACCACTACTTGCCTGTGTGACCTTGGGCAAGACACTTAAAGTCAGCAAATCAAAGCATCCCAGAAGGTAAAACAAAAAGAGAGCTCTAAATCATCCAGTCCAAAAATTGCCCAGAGACCTCCTGTGCGCCTCCACCCTCCCTTCCCCACCCACAGCCATGGCAGACACTGCTAAATGATCACGGACTCCTTCCTTCTCGGTCAGGATACCGCTTCAGAATCCTTCTCAACACAGCATCTCAAAGAGCCACTACCAATCCACCATGCGGCCACATGAAATGAAACCCAAACTACTCATTCTTCAGATGAGGAAAACTGAAGCTCAAAGATGGGCCGTGACCTCCCTGTGTCTCAGTGTTAGAAGCAGAACCAGAACTACAAAGGCCCCCTCCCCGTTTTCCTGAGTCCCTTCTCCTCTTCTAACTCTGATATTCTATCAGTGTTCCTTGCAGTGGGGATGGGAACGCTGTTGTATTAAGTTCTGTGGTATTAAATACAGAGAAGGGGTTTCTAAATAGGAGGCAGAAGCTTCAGAGAAGGCTTGGAGGGAGAGGTGCATTTGAGCTGGCCTGAAGAAGTTTGCTATCTGTAGGAACCAGTGAGCTACATCTGCCTTTAGCCGAAGAAAATTCAGGATCGGGGAAGCATTTCCTGTAGCAAGAACAGCATAAGCAAAGGAATGGTGAGGACCACGGCGTGATGAGAGGAGGCTAAGGGCTGCTGAGAGAGCTGTAGCCAAAACAGAGGCCAAGGAGAGCACTGGGGGAGGCGAACAAAGATGACGACAAGAGTCAACCAGAGTCTTTGTGGGGGTTTTAAATGCTGATTTTTTTAAAATTGACTTAAAGTCCTTAAGACTTACAAATGGGAAACAGAGATAAGAAAGGACGGGAGGGAAAGTAAAGAATCCATCTCTATTCTCAAGGGAAAAAAAGCCTTGCCCTAAACTGTATTACAGGAACACTTTCATTATGTAAAAGCCTATTTTGTTTTCATGTCATTCTTAGATTACATCATAGAGTGGCTGTAGCCGTCTCGTACCATATTATAAATAAATCACCAGCTTAATCATAGAACAAGCCAGGGCCCTAGATTTAAGAGGAAAATATTAGATCATTTTTAATAACTGATATAACTCAAGCCAGTCACCACTGAAGCAGGGGGAAGTGATGTCATCCTAAAGGAGTCCAAAGAGGAACCGGAGAGGGTCAGCCCTGGGCAGGTCCCAGAGAAGCTTCCATTTACAAAGGAAGAGGTGGCTGATGGTAGCTGAATGGAGCTCATCCTCTGGACTGAACAGTCTTGTCATGAAAACCAACACTGACTTCTTAATAGACCTTCCTCATGAAACACAGTGTACAAATAGTTGTTCCCAAAACGACTATATTTCCAAAGACCAGGAAACATGAGCATATTTTGATGTCTGTATTTACGTCTTGGGAGCCATTGAGCAAAATTATAAAGGTTAAGGCTTTTAGTTATTCAGGAAAAGATGAAATCTGGGGTGACATATGCAAATGCCGCAGGTCTGGCCCAAGCCGAGGAGACAGTGCAAAGTGGGGACACTGAGATAATGGTCTGACAAAGAAAAGAACCAGGGTTGTTTCTAGCAGTTACAGACTATTAAGGAGATTGGAAACGAAACCGTTTAATGTGCACCAACTATGCACTAAGTAGCATACACAATTGGCACTTTAAATACGTCATGCTGCTTTGTGAGCACAGAAGAATCTGTAAGATAGGTACTACTGGCACAATATTTTTCAGATATGGAAACCAGTTTAAAAATGATTAAACAACTTAAGTAAGACAATGCAGCTAATATATGACAGTCTCCCTACTCCAATTCTGCTTTATCAGGGACACATAGTTTTTTGTTTTTTTGTTTTTTTGTTTTTTTTAAATTTTATTTATTTATTTGGTTGCACCAGGTCTTAGTTGTGGCAGGCAGCCTCCTTAGTTGCAGCACACCGGCTCCTTAGTTGTGGCATGCCAACTTTTAGTTGCAGCATGCATGTGGGGTCCAGTTCCCCAGCGAGGGATCGAACCCAGGCCCCCCGCACTGGGATCGAGGGTCCCATCCACTGCGCCACCAGGGAGGTCCCCGACACATAGTTTTTTGAGGCAGCAGCCCGATGTGTCCCCCTTTGCCTGGCAACGTATCAGTAATAAAGCTATCCTTTTAAAAAAAAAAAAAAAAATTCCGCTTATCTCGTTGCTTTCCCCCAATGAAAACTACTTCTTACTATCGACTTTCAATAAAAGTTAAATAATTGATAAGAAACACTTTGAAAGCACCAAAAGTAAAAAAAAAAAAATATATTGAAATCCAAAAGGAACCGTGGAGTTGGGAATAGTATTAACATTCTGGCCAGTGACAGTCTCAGTGACCAAAGCTGGCCTTCCTTGTTTTGGCTGCAGGGCTGCTAATGAGTTTGACCATCCTTTTAAGTCTCCCATTTCCATTAATTTTTAGGAATGTTAAGGTGGGCTCTAAGGGAACCTGTCATCTTCTATAAAATGTACTGCCGAGCTTGGTTTTATAAAAAGACTACTTTGGTGGGGGGAGGAGACGGATGCTCTGGAAAAGGGCTTTCTGCCAGACAGAAAGTATTGACTGAGGTTTTCTGTCTGATCCTGTCAGTCTCACAGTAATGCTGTGTATTGGCTCACTGTTCTTAATACAAATGTTATTCATAAGTGCAGAGACACACTGTCTGAGCCAAGTAATACTGATTTATGCAACGTTTCAGGACACAGCGTGACTCAATAGGAGATGTAGACCCTGAAATTTAACTAAAACAACAACATCAAGGCTCAAGTCTCCAAATTTTGACCTATTTTCCCCAATCTCTTTCTGGGACAGGATAGAGGTTGCAAAAAGCAGAGAATACATGCCTAAAAGTTGTATGGACTGATTTGGAGGCAGAGACTGTGCGGAGAGGTGGAGGGGACACACTGGGCCAGAGTCTGAGGTGCCTTAGATGTCCCTCCCATGGCTACCCCTGGCTCCGTGGCCCTGGAAGAGTCTGTCCCCTCTCTGGGTCTTGGCATCTCATCTGCACAGCAAAGAGCTCAAGTAAGAACATGCAAACATTTCCACCAAAGCAGCCCTAACTGCTAAAGAGGGCAAAGAGTTAGCGGTATAGTAGCACAGCATTAATTAAAAACTTGTGTTCTTCCTCTGAAAAGCCATGCTAGTTTTTCATTCTGTGTGATTACATATCAATGCTTATATTCAGATTTTAAATGAAGTTCTCCCCCAAAAAAGTCTTCAAGTAAAATTGATCCACAGAGGTGCACTGAGAATATGCACTTTAGCCCTTGCCATGTAAGCTTGGGTGCCTGTGGCAGGTAGCGCCCAGAGGGTCCCCTGTAACTCCTCCTCCTGTGCTTCAGGCCCTTGTGCAGTCCCTCCCCTTGACTGGGCTGGATCTAGTGACTTGCTTTTAGCAAGAAGAATAAGGCAGAGGAAATGGTGTGTCACTTCCAGGATTAGGTTACAAAAAGGCTGTGGATGTGGCTTGATCTGAGGGATTGTGTCTTGCTCACTTGCTCTGAGGGAAGCCAGCTGCCATGTTGTGAGCTGCCTATGGAGAAGCCCACAAGGCAAGCAACTGAGGGCAGCCTCCAGTCAACAGTCTGCGAGGAACTGAGGCCCCCAGTCCAACAACCCATGGGGAACTGGATCCTGCCAACGACGTGATTGAGCTTGGTGGTGGGTCCTCCCCCAGTGGAACCTTCAGATGAGACTGTAACCTCAGGACAGAACTGGAGGTACCCATCTAAGCCGTTCCCAGATTCCTGACTCACCGAACCTGTGAGATAATCAATGTTTCTTCTTTTAATGTGCTAAGTTTGGGGTAACTGGTTATGCAGCAATAGATAGAGAAGATGGCATTCCAATCTGAGAGGTCCAGTCCTGGATTATTTTAAAGGTCCCTACCAACACCACCATTTTTCTTGAGGCTTAGGGAGTAGACCAAAAGAGACTGGCTATCAGGAACTCTTGAAAGGAACCTGTGTCCCACAGAATGTAGAGATGCTTGCTGGCTTGGTAACATATACCCAGGCATGCTCTGGCCACCTGGAGGTGACCATGGAAATAATATCAGTGCAGGTCAAAATCAACATGATGTTTTCGGCAGCAGTACAGTGATGGGAAATAAACCAGAGACTGAAGCACATGTGGAAGATGAAAGGCTCCTTGCCTGCCCAGCTGTGTTCTGCCATCAGCTACACCACCATCAGAACCTGTCCAGCCAAACTGCAGCTCCATGGTTCACTGAGAAGTTCTGAGGTCAGACCCCCTCCTCCTAGAAACCTTCCACAATGTTCCCAATTCTTTCCACTCCCCCATCCTTTCATCTAAGCCCCTTGAGAACTGAAGCTATAACTTAATTACCTCGATTTCCCAAGCACCTAATACAAGACCTGGTGATCAGAGGGAGACCTTCAAGATGGCGGAGGAGTAAGACGTGGAGATCACCTTCCTCCCCACAAATACATCAGAAATACATCTACATGTGGAACAACTCCTACAGAACACTTACTGAATGCTGGCAGAAGACCTCAGACTTCACAAAAGGGAAAAAATTCCCCACATACCTGGGTAGGGCAAAAAAAAAAAGAAAAAACAGAGACAAAAGAATAGGGCCGGGACCTGCACCTCTAGGAGGGAGTTGTGAAGGGGGAAAAGTTTCCACACACTAGGAAGCCCCTTCACTGGCAGAGATGGGGGGTGGTCGGGTGGAAGCTTTGGAGCCATGGAGGAGAGCACAGCAACAGGGGTGCGGAGGGCAAAGTGGAGAGATTCCCACACAGAGGATCGGTGCCGAGCAGCACTCACCAGCCCGAGAGGCTTGTCTGTTCACCCGCCGGGGTGGGCAGGGGCTGGTAGCTGAGGCTCGGGCTTCGGGGGTCGGATCCCAGGGAGAGGACTGGGGTTGGCTGCGTGAACACAGCCTGAAGGGGGCTAGTCGCCACAGCTAGCTGGGAGGGAGTCCGGGAAAAAGTCTGGACCTGCCTAAGAGGCAAGAGACCATTGTTTTGGGGTGCGCGAGGAGAAGGGATTCAGAGAACCACCTAAACGAGCTCCAGAGACGGGCGCGAGCTGCGGCTATCAGCGCAGACACCAGAGACGGGCATGAGATGCTAAGGCTGCTACTGCAGCCACCAGGAAGCCTGTGTGCAAGCACAGGTCACTATCCACACCTCCCCTCCCAGGAGCCTCTGCAGCCCGCCACTGCCAGGGTCCCATGATCCAGGGACAACTTCCCCGGGAGAACACACAGAGCGCCTCAGGCTGGTGCAAAGTCACACCGGCCTCTGCCATTGCCAGCTCGCCCCACATTCCATACCCCTTCCTCCCCCCCAGCCTGAGTAAGCCAGACCCCCCGAATCAGCTGCTCCTTTAACCCCGTCCTGTCCGAGAGAAGAACAGACACCCTCAGGTGACCTACACACCAAGGCGGGGCCAAATCCAAAGCTGAACCCCGGGAGCTGTGTGAACAAAGAAGAGAAAGGGAAATTTCTCCTAACAGCCTCAGGAGCAGCGGATTAAATCTCCACAGTCAACTTGATGTACCCTGCATCTGCAGAATACCTGAATAGACAACGAAGCATCCCAAAACAGAGGAAGTGGACTTCGGGAGCAACTGTTGACTTGGGGTTTGTTTTCTGCATCTAATTTGTTTCTAGTTTTATGTTTATCTTACTTTAGTATTTAGAGTTTAATATCATTGGTAGATTTGTTTATTGATTTGGTTGCTCTCCTCCTTTTTTTTTTTATATATAGATTTTTTTTTTTCCTTTTTCTCTTTTTGTGAGGGTGTATGTGTATGCTTCTTTGTGTGATTTTGTCTGTATAGCTTTGCTTTTACCATTTGTCCTGGGGTTCCGTCTGTCCGTTTTTGTTTGTTTGTTAGTTTTTTCGTATAGTTTTTAGTGCTTGCTATCATTGGTGGATTTGTTTTTTTGGTTTGGTTTATCTTTCTTTCTTTCTTTTCTTTTTTTATTACTTGTTAACTTTTTTACTTTTAATAATTTTTTTATTTTTTGTTTTAATAACTTTTTTATTTTATTTTATTTTTTTCTTTCTTTCTTTCTTTCTAACTGAGGCAGAAGAAGGGATAAGTGACCTGGAAGATAAAATAGTGGAAATAACTACTGCAGAGCAGAAGAAAGAAAAAAGAATGAAAAGAACTGAGGACAGTCTTAGAGACCTCTGGGACAACATTAAACGCACCAACATTCGAATTATAGGGGTCCCAGAAGAAGAAGAGAAAAAGAAGGGGACTGAGAAAATATTTGAAGAGATGATTATAGTTGAAAACTTCCCTAATATGAGAAAGGAAATAGTTAATCAAGTCCAGGAAGCACAGAGAGTCCCACACAGGATAAATCCAAGGAGAAACGTGCCAAGACACATATTAATCAAACTATCAAAAATTAAATACAAAGAAAAAATATTAAAAGCAGCAAGGGAAAAACAACAAATAACATACGAGAGAATCTCCATAAGGTTAACAGCTGATCTTTCAGCAGAAACTCTGCAAGCCAGAAGGGAGTGGCAAGACATATTTAAAGTGATGAAGGAGAAAAACCTACAACCAAGATTACTCGACCCAGCAAGGATCTCATTCAGATTTGATGGAGAAATTAAAACCTTTACAGACAAGCAAAAGCTAAGAGAATTCAGCACCACCAAACCAGCTTTACAACAAATGCTAAAGGAACTTCTCTAGGCAGGAAACACAAGAGAAGGAAAAGACCTACAATAACAAACCCAAAACAATTAAGAAAATGGTAATAGGAACATACATATCAATAACTACCTTAAATCTAAATGGATTAAATGCTCCAACCAAAAGACATAGACTGGGGCTGAACAGATACAAAAACAAGACCCATATATATGCTGTCTGCAAGAGACCCACTTCAGTCCTAGGGACAAATACAGACTGAAAGTGAGGGGATGGAAAAAGATATTCCATGCAAATGGAAATCAAAAGAAAGCTGGAGTAGCAATTCTCATATCAGACAAAACAGACTTTAAAATAAAGACTATTACAAGAGACAAAGAAAGACACTACATAATGATCAAGGGGTCAATCCAAGATGAAGATATAACAATTGTGAACATTTATGCACCCAACATAGGAGCACCTCAATACATAAGGCAAATGATAACAGCCATAAAAGGGGAAATCAACAGTAACACAATCATAGTAGGGGACTTTAACACCCCACTTTCACCAATGGACAGATCATCCAAAATGAAAATAAATAAGGAAACACAAGCTTTCAATGATGCATTAAACAAGATGGACTTAATTGATATTTACAGGATATTCCATCCAAAAACAACAGAATACACTTTCTTCTCAAGTGTTCATGGAACTATCCTCCAGGATAGATCATATCTTGGGTCACACATCAAGTCTGGTAAATTTAAGAAAATTGAAATCATATCAAGTATCTTTTCCAACCACAATGCTATGAGACTAGGTATCAATTACAGGAAAAAATCTGTAAAAAAATACAAACACATGGAGGCTAAACAATACACTACTAAATAACCAAAAGATCACTGAAGAAATCAAAGAGGAAATCAAAAAATACCTAGAAACAAATGACAATGAAAACAGGACAACACAAAACCTATGGGATGCAGCAAAAGCAGTTCTAAGAGGGAAGTTTATAGCAATACAATCCTACCTCAAGAAACAACAAACATCTCAAATAAATAACCTAACCTTACACCTAAAGCAATTAGAGAAAGAAGAACAAAAAAACTCCAAAGTTAGCAGAAGGAAAGAAATCATAAAGATAAGATCAGAAATAAATGAAAAAGAAATGAAGGAAACAATAGCAAAGATCAATAAAACTAAAAGCTGCTTCTTTGAGAAGATAAACAAAATTGATAAACCATTAGCCAGACTCACCAAGAAAAAAAGGGAGAAGACTCAAATCAATAGACTTAGAAATGAAAAGGGAGAAGTAACGACTGACACTGCAGAAATGCAAAGGATTATAAGAAACTACTACAAAAAACTATATGCCAATAAAATGGACAACCTGGAAGAAATGGACAAATTCTTAGAAAAGCACAAACTTCCAAGACTGAACGAGGAAGAAATAGAAAATATAAACAGACCAATCACAAACAATGACATTGAGACTGTGATTTAAAATCTTCCAACAAACAAAAGCCCAGGACCAGATGGCTTCACAGGAAAATTCTATCAAACATTTAGAGAAGAGCTAACACCTATCCTTCTCAAACTCTTCAAAATATAGCAGAGGGAGGAACACTCCCAAACTCATTCTATGAGGCCACCATCACCCTGATACCAAAACCAGACAAAGATGTCACAAAGAAAGAAAACTACAGGCCAATATCACTGATGAACAGAGATGCAAAAATCCTCAACAAAATACTAGCAAACAGAATCCAACAGCACATTAAAAGGATCATACACCGTGATCAAGTGGGGTTTATCCCAGGAATGCAAGGATTCTTCAGTACATGCAAATCAATCAATGTGATACACCATATTAACAAACTGAAGAGTAAAATCCATATGATCATCTGAATAGATGCAGAAAAAGCTGTTGACAAAATTCAACACCGATTTATGATAAAAACCCTCCAGAAAGTAGGCATAGAGGGAACTCACCTCAACATAATAAAGGCCATATATGACAAACCTACAGCCAACATCGTTCTCAATGGTGAAAAACTGAAACCATTTCCTCTAAGATCAGGAACAAGACAAGGCTGTCCACTCTCACAACTATTATTCAACAAAATTTTGGAAGTTTTAGCCACAGCAATCAGAAAAGAAAAAGAAATAAAAGGAATCCAAATCAGAAAACAAGAAGTAAAGCTACCACTGTTTGCAGATGACATGATACTATACATAGAGAATCCTAAAGATGCTACCAGAAAACTACTAGAGCTAATCAATGAATTTGGTAAAGTAGCAGGATACAAAATTAATGCACAGAAATCTCTTGCATTCCTATACACTAATGATGAAAAATTTAAAAGAGAAATTAATGAAACACTCCCATTTACCACTGCAACAAAAAGAATAAAATACCTAGGAATAAACCTACCTAAGGAGACAAAAGACCGGTATGCAGAAAACTATAAGACACTGATGAAAGAAATTAAAGATGATACAAACAGATGGAGAGATATACCATGTTCTTGGATTGGAAGAATCAACATTGTGAAAATGAATCTACTACCCAAAGCAATCTACAGATTCAATGCAATCCCTATCAAACTACCAGTGGCATTTTTCACAGAACTACAACAAATAATTTCACAGTTTGTATGGAAACACAAAAGACCCCGAAGAGCCAAAGCAATCTTGTGAAAGAAAAATGGAGCTGGAGGAATTAGGCTCCCGGACTTCAGAGTATACTACAAAGCTACGGTAATCAAGACAGTATGGTACTGGCACAAAAATAGAAATATACATCAATGGAACAGGATAGAAAGCCCAGAGATAAACCTATGCACCTATGGTCACCTTATTTTTGATAAAGGAGGCAAGAATATACAGTGGAGAAAAGACACCCTCTTCAATAAGCAGTGCTGGGAAAACTGGAGAGCTACATGGAAAAGAATGAAATTAGAACACTCCCTAATGCCATACAGAAAAATAATCTCAAAATGGTTTAAAGACCTAAATGTAAGACCAGACACTATAAAACTCTTAGAGGAAAACGAAAACATAGGCAGAACACTTTATGACATAAATCACAGCAAGATCCTTTTGACCCACCTTCTAGAGAAATGGAAATAAAAATAAACAAATGGGACCTAATGAAACTTAAAATCTTTTGCACAGCAAAGGAAACTACAAACAAGACGAAAAGACAGCCCTCAGAATGGGAGAAAATATTTGCAAATGAAGCAACTGACAAAGGATTAATCTCCAAAATATACAAGCAGCTCATACAGCTCAGTATCAAAGAAACAAACAACCCAATCCAAAAATGGGCAGAAGACTTGAATAGACATTTCTCCAAAGAAGACACACAGATGGCCAAGAAGCACATCATAAGATGCTCAACATCACTAATTATTAGAGAAATGCAAATCAAAACTACAATGAGGTATCACCTCACACCAGTCAGAATGGCCATCATCAAAAAATCTACAAACAATAAATGCTGGAGAGGGCGTGGAGAAAAAGGAACCCTCTTGCACTGTTGGTGGGAATGTAAATTGATACAGCCATTATGGAGAACAGTGTGGAGATTCCTTAAAAAACTAAAAATAGAACTACCATACGACCCAGCAATCCCACTACTGGGCATATACTCTGAGAAAACCATAATTCAAAAAGAGTCATGTACCACAATGTTCACTGCAGCTCTATTTACAATAGCCAGAACATGGAAGCAACCTAAGTGTCCATCGACAGAAGAATGGATAAAGAAGATGTGGCACATATATACAATGGAATATTACTCAGTTAAACTGAAATGAAATTGAGTTATTTGTAGTGAGGTGGATGGACCTAGAGTCTGTCATACAGAGTGAAGTAAGTCAGAAAGAGAAAAACAAATACTGTATGCTAACAAATATATATGGAATTCTAAAAAAAAAATGGTTCTGAAGAACCTAGAGGCAGGACAGGAATAAAGACGCAGACATAGAGGATGGACTTGAGGACACGGCGAGGGGGAAGGGTAGGCTGGGACGAAGTGAGAGAGGCATGGACTTATATATACTACCAAATGTAAAATAGATAGCTAGTGGGAAGCAGCCACATAGCACAGGGAGATCAGGTCTGTGCTTTGTGACCACCTAGAGGGGTGGGATAGGGAGGGTGGGAGGGAGATGCAAGAGGGAGGAGATATGGGGATATATGTATATGTATAGCTGATTCACTTTGTTATAAAGCAGAAACTAACACACCATTGTAAAGCAATTAAACTCCAATAAAGATGTTTAAAAAAAAAAAAAGACCTGGTGATCAATGAATGTGTGTTGTAAACAATAGCTTTCTAATGTATATTTCCCTCTTATGTATGTCTTTCTCTGCAACTAGACTATAAGCTTCTCATGGTTAGGGACTATGCCTAATTCACCGTGGTGTCCTAAAGATCCTGAGTTTTGCTGGCTTCCAGACAAACACTGGGATCAGGGCAGAGAGCAAGCACACGCCCTGTGAACCAGGAGTAAATATTTGGCAGCAATCTACACAGGACTCATGGGGCTCTCCATCCATTCACCATCAGCCCCCCTCCACCACACAGTAGCCCAATGGGGGAGAACCTGAGAACTCCTGACAACCTAGGGCTCTGCCCAAGGTAGAGTAGAAGTGTGTCCACTGTGTTGAGGTCAGGAAATGGAAGCATGTGGAATTAGGAGGAAAGAAACAAAAGAAAGAGCCAGCTCCACCTTCTACTTACATGGACAGCAAAACATCTCCGACAACACATCCCTTGGTTACAGAACAGCCACAGGGCCTCAAGAGTCTGGATGAGTCCCTGCTCAGACCCAACAAATCCTTTTGTAACTTTCGAAGCAGTAACATAAAAGCATTAAAGCTGGCTACACAGATGGTCACACATGCCCAGAAATCACCTGACTGACAGATTGGAGGGAGCCAAGACCTTCACCTCTGACGGAAGTGACCAATGCTTTGCTTCCGGCGGAGAGTAATACCTGATTCTTCTGAGGACCAAAGAGGAAATATTAAAACTGAAAGCCCTTGGCTACCATCAACAATTGTATGCTAGTATCAACAGAGGGAAATAATTTCCTTCCTGACTCCCACTAGGCCAGTCACGCCTAGAGCAGAAGGTGTGATTATCTAATCAAACAACGCAAGTCCCAAATGGCTAGACTGTAGCTTCTAGGGAATTTCTCAAAGCGCTGAGACTTCCTCAGTCTCTGAATCTACCTCCCTCCACGTCCTGCCACCTAGAGCAAAAACAAATATGGAAAGTAATCATGATACACAACTTCATCTCAACTTCAACCATGATCATTAAGCTAGGTTCCAGATCTAGCTCTTTTCCAAGACGGAGGACAAATTACTGCCCATCCAGTCCTGGGGATGATGGGGGTACAGATTTGGAAGGAAGGGCACACACTGAGCATATACTATGCACCAGGAACAGTGCAGGGGATTGCACATTACATTGTCTTATGTTTCTTTATATTTAAGATCAATATTTTTCTTTATAGTCAATGTCTTATTTTTCTTTATACTCTTTATGTTGAAACTAAAGAAGAAAACAACTGTAACGATCTATCACGTATGAACCACACTTTACAGTTTGCAAAACAAGTTGGCATCTATCAACCCACTTGCTCTAAACAAACACGAGACGTGGGCAGGACAACGATTATTATTCCTCATTCTCTGATCAGGGGAATGAAGGTGGAGGGATGTTGTTTTTAGGGTTGCACATCTAATATTTGGCAGGTCTTCTGATACCCCATGCCACCATACTCGCTGCCTTTTTATGCACTCGCAAACTTCTTAAGGCGTGCTGGTCCCAGAAGCCTATTTCTGTCCAGTTATTTGTTTCATTGTCATACAACCACGCAGTTCAGCCTCATCTGTGCTAGAATTCCTAAAGCTTTCCAACAGAGAATTGGTCAGCACCTGACAGAACACCCTCAGGAAAAGGGCCAGTCACTACCTTTGGATTTAGTCTTTCTACCCAGGAAAATGCACTGTGCACCTATTATGTGCCAGAGATCCTACTAGCCTGTGGAGCTACACACATGAGCAGGAGATGCTGCCCCTCTTCTGACTGCATTTTATATTCTTAAAGGTCATTGTCATGTGTGCCCTGCATCCTGCCTTTTCCGGGTCTCATCCCTGTAACAGTGGGACATCATTTCTGGTCCTCTCAGCATCCTAGTGTGGAGAGGCCAGTTGGCTAACGTCCCTTTCAGAGGAGGAGGCAAGGACTAAAGTCCCATACCCTAGGAGAGCCCCAACAGGAGGGTAAACAAAAGGTTCATGGTCGCCCACAAAGCCTTAGTGCCCTCTCTGCCCCCTATCAGCACTCACATACTCTTTGGAGGAACCACCTCTTCTCCACTGTGGAGCTGCCATAAGCTTCCAGGTGACAGCAGGCAGCCAGCTCGTGACCAAGAGGGGAAACATCCTGCGGATGAAGCCAACACACACACAAGAGGGCAGAGCAAGGAGCACTGCAGAGAAACAGAGCCCAGGTCCTGCTCAAACTGAGCCTAAGGGCCACCTTACCTCGGGACTTGCCGGCTTCTGGCAGGGTCACACCCCCCCCCCCCCCCCCCCCCCCGCCACGCTGTTCTCTCTGTACTGCAGCCTGAGGCTGCGTCAGTGTTTTGGAAGACAAAAGCCACTGCTGGCTCATAATTAGCTTATGGACAACAGACACTTCTGAGTTTCTTCCAACGCGCTCCTGGTAAGGTGCTCTCTCCCATTCTGTCATGACACACTCGATTTTTTGTTTGAATCCAAGTACAAGGCTTCATATTCATCACAATTTAATTTTAAGTACTGAAAAAACTCAGGCAGTAGAGCGGAGAACAAAGATTTACATCTGATGCTCAAAGCGTATGCTTGGGGCAAGACATCTCAGACCATGTTTGAAATGTTAACAGACTAAAATGTTTAAGAGTCCAAGCAGTGGTTTCCAGTCTTTCACCTTATGCAGATCCATAGGTGCAAAGAAAACCCGGTGTTCTTTTAAGATACATTGATTAAGAAAACAAAGGGTGACTAAATGTAACTGTAAACTCAGACATACTTTTAAATGAAATTAGGTTTTATGGACCACTACAGCATCTGCTCCCTTTTGAAAAACTACACCATGATCATGGCAACACATATTATTTATCTGGTAAAAAGCCAGAGGCGGGGCATATAGGGACTGGCCCTGGAGATGGAGAGCACAAATCTAGAATTCTAAATAGAAGCCTTTCCCAGAATCCCCCAGCTATTTTCCTCAGATCCCCCTACAGCCCAGGGTATCCCATATCATCGATTCTTTTCTAGAATACGATGTTCTACCTGCTATAAACACAGAGGAATTCCAAAACATAAGGGAAAGTTTCCCTTACCTGCTCACCATTCTCCTTTCTGAGTGTGCAACAGGATTCCAGGAGTCAAACTCAGATCCCTGTGGAGCCCGTGCAGGCCCTTTAAGACACAGGTGCACACCCTTGACTAAGCGAATTTAGCTTCCCCTACCTCAAAGGGTTGATGTGAAAATACAATAAGATCACAGAAGAAGCCTCTTGCACCGGGGTGAGCAAGAGCAGCTCAATACTATGACTTCTTTTCCTCAGAAACGCCCATAACACTGTTCACTGACACTTTCTTTCTGGTCCTTCAATTTCAAGAACACTTCCCTCCATGACAAAGGAGAAAGAAGGAAGCAATGCAATTATTGGCAATCTAAAATGCTCATTCGTCCAAATCTTCTTCCAATTTCTCTTCCTGACACCTTCCAAGAGCTCAGTCCTGCCTTTGCTTTGCCACACATTTTATTAGCATTATTATATCCTGTCCATTGCCAATGAAATCGGCTCAAGAAGACAGGAAGAATATTTTTTTTCTTCTTAGTTCGTAGTCCATCCTAGTTACCAGTGCCCATGCTTTAAATGGAAACCACTGATTTTTAAAACTCATTAAAATATGCATATTGATTATAAAAGGAAAAAGTTTTCTTCTTTGCATAGGACTCACCAACTGAGGAAAAATATCTTCCCTCCGATGAGTGCCCTGTAGAACAACGGAGAAAGCACTGAACTGGAATCAGGTGACTGGATTCTGTCTTCAGTTCTGTTTCCTCAATGTTCCCACCTGTGGAAATGGGAGAAGGAGGTTGCTTATGAATCTCTAGGATCTTACCAGCTGTAGAACTTCCCAAGTTTATGAACTTACTGGGTAAACCATACTGGGAATACCAGGCTTGAAACCCGCAAATCTAGTGGCTGACCTCTGTATCTCCTAAGCTTCCAGTCAGCTCCTGGCACTTCTATTTCACTAATGTGCCTTAGAATGATGAGGAAAGAGAATGCTGGTACCCCAGTGTTCATACCTCAGCTTTTGGGGGGAATATAGCTTCATCATAATATCAGAAGTGAAAGAGAGAGATCAATTAGATACTCACATTTTAGGCAAGAAAAAACTAACAGCAAAATCTGAACTACAATAAATAAAAAGAGACAAGGAATATGAGTTTGGAGATAGATTTCTAACTATGGGATCTAGTGGCCGCTGTGAACCTTAGTTTCCTTGCCCAAAAAATGAGAGCCAGTGAGCAGCAGAGGGCTGGACAACCTTGATGCTTCCTGGGAAGTCCTCATTACTGGCTTTATTTCATTAAGAACTATCAGTATGGGCTTCCCTGGTGGCGCAGTGGTTGAGAGTCCGCCTGCCAATGCAGGGGACACGGGTTCGAGCCCTGGTCTGGGAAGATCCCACATGCCACGGAGCAGCTGGGCACGTGAGCCACAACTACTGAGCCTGCGCGTCTGGAGCCTGTGCTCTGCAACAAGAGAGGCCGTGATAGTGAGAGGTCCGCGCACCATGATGAAGAGTGGCCCCCGCTTGCCACAACTAGGGAAAGCCCTCGCACAGAAACAAAGACCCAACACAGCCATAAATAAATAAATAAAAAACAAATACTTTAAAAAAAAAAAAAAAAAGAACTATCAGTATTTTGGATTCGTCAATATATATTCCAACAGACAAGTATTCCAGGGTAGCTGGTTGTTACAAAATGTGTCTTTTGTAGACACAGGGGAAATCCACATACCAGAAAAATGACTACTCCCATTTTTATTGCTGTCATTTGAAACATTATTGAACCAGTCATACAACTGTTTTGTGAATATGATCCCATTCAATCTTCAAATACCTGTACAAGCTCAAAGTTGAGAGAGACCTTAAAAATGACCCACTTCAACTCTTCCAACTGACAGGAGAAGAACCTGGGGGCCAGAGGAGGGAGGTGGCCACCCAGGAGCGCACCATTAGTGAGTGGCAGGCAGCCCAGGGCTCAAGTCCGGGGCTCGCTCCACTGGACCGAGGTACGGCCACTGTAACAGAACAGGTCACCGACACTCACTGGCCAGAGACCTGCCATCAGCCATGCAATCAGCTTTGGAGGAAAACCAGGACTTACACACCCAGACCTCAGAACACCCGCTTCAAAGCTCTTGCATAAACACATGAAAGGATGCTCAACATCACTAATTATTAGAGAAATGCAAATCAAAACTACAATGAGGTATCACCTCACACTGGTCAGAATGGCCATCATCAAAAAATCTACAAACAATAAATGCTGGAGAGGGTGTGGAGAAAAGGGAACCCTCTTACACTGTTGGTGGGAATGTAAATTGATACAGCCACTATGGAGAACAGTATGGAGGTTCCTTAAAAAACTAAAAATAGAACTACCATACGACCCAGCAATCCCACTACTGGGCATATACCCTGAGAAAACCATAATTCAAAAAGCGTCATGTACCAAAATGTTCATTGCAGCTCTATTTACAATAGCCAGGACATGGAAGCAACCTAAGTGTCCATCATCGAATGAATGGATAAAGAAGATGTGGCACATATATACAATGGAATATTACTCAGCCATAAAAAGAAACGAAATGGAGGTATTTGTAGTGAGGTGGATGGAGTTAGAGTCTGTCATACAGAGTGAAGTAAGTCAGAAAGAGAAAAACAAATACAGTATGCTAACACATATATATGGAATCTAAGGGAAAAAAAAAAAAAGGTCATGAAGAACCTAGTGGCAAGACGGGAATAAAGACACAGACCTACTAGAGAATGGACTTGGGAACATGGGGAGGGGGAAGGGTAAGATGTGACAGGGTGAGAGAGTGGCATGGACATATATACACTACTAAATGTAAAATAGATAGCTAGTGGGAAGCAGTCGCATAGCACAGGGAGATCAGCTCGGTGCTTTGTGACCACCTAGAGGGGTGGGATAGGGAGGGTGGGAGGGAGGGAGACACAAGAGGGAAGAGATATGGGAACATATGTATATGTATAACTGTTTCACTTTGTTATAAAGCAGAAACTAACACACTATTGTAAAGCAATTATACTCCAATAAAGATGATATAAAAAACAAAAAACAAAAAAAAAACGAAAAGAGTCATGTACCACAATGTTCACTGCAGCACTATTTACAATAGCCAGGACATGGAAGCAACCTAAGTGTCCATCGACAGATGAATGGATAAAGAAGATGTGGCACATATATACTATGGAATATTACTCAGCCATAAAAAGAAATGAAATTGAGTTATTTGTAGTGAGGTGGATGGACCTAGAATCTGTCATACAGAGTGAAGTAAGTCAGAAAGAGAAAAACAAATACTGTATGCTAACACATATATATGGAATTCTAAAAAAAAAAAAAAAAATGGTTCTGAAGAACCTAGGGGCAGGACAGGAATAAAGACGCAGACGGAGAGAATGGACTTGAGAACATGGGGAGGGGGAAGGGTAAGCTGGGACGAAGTGAGAGAGTGGCATGGACATATATACACTACCAAATGTAAAATAGATAGCTAGTGGGAAGCAGCTGCATAGCACAGGGAGATCAGCTCCGTGCTTTGTGACCACCTAGAGGGGTGGGATAGGGAGGGTGGGAGGGAGACACGAGAGGGAGGAAATATGGGGATGTATGTATATGTATAGCTGATTCACTTTGTTATAAAGCAGAAACTAACACACCATTTTAAAACAATTATACTCCAATAAAGATGTTAAAAAATGTTCTTGCATATAGCCCAACAGCAGAAAGAAACTAAGTTGGGAAAATGGAGTATAATCGAGGTGAGTCCAGCAAAGCAATGTGTTTCCTGAGAGCTAGCGCTCTTGACGGGCATTCGAAATTTCAAAGCCATCTCACTGAAATGAGAGAAAGGCATAATTTCCAACTTGCTGAGGGGATGGAATGTGAGGAGTCCAACACTGGCTCTGTGGACAGTGAAATCTCAAAAAAACTAAAATAAAAACAAAAAGACCCCACCTCTAAGTCCCAGGAAACCTAAGCTTCTCCTTGCAGAGGGAGATATCAATCATAACAGTTTGTACAACAGCAGCAAAGGGCAGCTGACTTCCCAGATTTTCAAACTTCGCTGAAAGGCAAAGCTCTCCACCTTGGGCCTAGGGCAGTGTTTCAGGCACTGGCTAGCTTCTCTCCGTGCACAAATGAACACGGTTCCCCTTCTCCGTAGTCAACTTTTCTTCTAACAATTTTTTTTCTTCTTTTCCATAAAGAGAACAAGCAGTTCTGCTAAAAAACCACTGTGAAATGATTGAAGTTCTCATGCAAACAAACCATTAGCAGAGTTCAAATGCAATTTAAATTACCAGTTGTTAAAGTGCGCCTCGATTTCTCCGCAAGTTTCCAAGGAGAATTACATACTATACACCATTTAATTGGTTGTTTTCTATTTTTTAACATCCATTTATTCCCCCCCATTTTATTTTCAGAAGTGTCTATAAAAGCTTCCCTTTAAAAAATTATACATTGTTGGACAGATTAAACCTGAAGATTGAAAAGTAGCAGAGAAACAGCTGCAGGATTACGCAGCTCAGCAGAAATTGATGGTTTCGACACCACAAGACATGCAGAGTTTTAAAATCTTAGGAATCACCTGATGGTGCCCTCACTGTTTACAGATGAAGACGCTGAAACCCTGAAAGGGAAAGGAAGGCTTGGCCCAAGTCCTCTCACTGGTCAGTGACAGGTGCCAGGTGAGAACTCCCTACCTTCCAGCCCCGTGCTGCCTCTTCCCACTACCACATGTTGGAGGAGATGATGGGAAATGCTCAACAGATTTAATTTCCACCTGTAATTTTTTTCTTAAAGAAAATATGAAGTCATCTTCAAATACATCCCTGACCTCAAAAGTGCAGCTGAAAAAAAGGGAGAAAGAGAGGTAAAGGCTGATGAATGAGTATAGTCAAAGGAGCTCCAAATGAGCAGATTCCTGGCAGGAAAAGTCAAGACACTCTTCTAGACTCATTAAACAAGTTATGGGACATTAAGACTGCCGATTTCCACTGCTTTATCTGGCTCAGAACTTGTGGCTGCCCTGGAATGAAGAGAAAAAGGCAGGTCTTGTCACTTCTGTAAATGGAAAGGATTTCTAGAGGCCATCACAAGTACAGGGCGAAGTTCAAGGCTTTGCTATGGGACCTCTGTAAATTATTTAACCTCCCTGAGCTCAAGCTTTCCTGTCTTCAAAGTGGGGCTAATATCACCTACCCCTCAGGGTGTATGTAATCATTTCTTGGGATGCCGTACCCAGCATGCAAAGCACAGAGCCTGCACGCAGTGTGCATTAATCAATGTTCACCCCCTCATCTTCCAAAGTTTCTATCTACAATTTCTCAAAGCCTATGGTTCTGTGGTTCTCATTTATTAGAACTATAACTGAGTCTTATAAGCCATATATGCTCACTAGGTCTGTTAGATTCTGTGTGTCCCCTGACTGTAAATTCATTTATTTTGTCATCTAAAAAATAAAACAAAATAAAATACATGCCTGAAAACTTACACATACAAGCATTTGCCACCAAAAGCAAACTCTTTGGAACTGCTATCTAAAAATGTCCTTCGAATCCAACTGATGAGTCAGACAGTAGTAAAAACCCCAATTTAATGCCCAAGACCTCATTTAAACTGTCCATCAGCCCTATGAAAAAGATTTCCCAATTGTCCACTGAGGAAACTAAGGATCAGGGAGGTCAAACAACTGTCTAAGATTTGGGGGCTAGTAAATGGTGAAGCCCAGACTTGACCCCAAGTCTTCAAAATCAAGCTCCACGACCTGTGTTTTATTATTTTGCAGTTAAAACTATACTATGGACAGCTATTCTGCTCGAGGCAGAAATATACCTGAAAAAAAAACCTTCTGCTATGTTCACATTTTAAAACGAAGTCTGAACTTTCAAACTAAAAAATGTTCACATTAAAAGCAGATAGATCCTTCTTGAATGTCACCTTGCTGTTATGTTCTTTTTTTAAAATTTATTTTATTGAAGTAGAGTTGATTTACAATGTTGTGTTAACTTCTGCTGTACAGCAAAGTGATTCAGATATATATATGTATGTATATATGTATATTCTTTTTCATATTCTTTTCCAATATGGTTTATCACAGGATATTAAATATAGTTCCCTGTGCTATACAGTAGGACCTTGTTGTTTATCCATTCTATATATAATTGATTGCATCTGCTACTTCCAAATTTGCAATCCATCCCTCCCCCACCTCCCCTTCCCCTTGGCAACCACAAGTCTGTTCTCTATGTCTGTGAGGCTGTTTCTGTTTCGTAGATAGGTTCATTTGTGTCATATTTTAGATTTCACATGTAAGTGATATCATATATTTGTTTTTTTTCTTTCTGACTTACTTCACTTCGTATAGTAATCTCTAGGTCCAGCCATGTTGCTGCAAATGGCATTATTTCATTCTTTTTTATGGCTGAGTAGTATTCCATTGTGTATATATAGCACATCTTCTTTACCCATTCATCTGTCAATGGACTTTTAGGTTGTTTCCATATGTTGGCTATTGTGAATAGTGCCGCTATAAACATAGGGGTACATGTATCTTTTCGAATTATAGTTTTGTCTGGATATACACCCAGGAGTGGGATTGCTGGATCATATGGAGAAAAGGGAACAATCCTACATTGTTGGTGAGAACATAAATTGGTGCAGCCACTATGGAAAACTGTATGGAGGTTCCTCAAAAAACTAAAAATAGAAGCTGCCATATGATCTTGCTGCTATGTTCTTAAGTGAAATAAAGAGCTCAGAGCCCTGGCACTAAGCAGACATCTGCCAGGTGAGAAGCAGGCTTGAGAAAGGTTAGCAGTGAGCTAACATCAGGGCAACTCAAAAACATTATTCAAATGTCTGGGCTCATGATCAAATGGATCACGGGTAATCCTAGTATGAGCTTCTGAACACCCCCCGGCGCAACTGTTAGCTGCCACGATGTCAGCTGCCCTGCATTCAGAGGTGCACAAAACAGGCACTTGCTGGCACCTCCTGTCCTTAAGAAGGCACAGTGTACGGGCCTCGCAGATATAGGCGCTGAGTCAGACATGCCTTAAGCTCTCAAAGAGCTCACAGGTTCAAGAGGGACACACTCACCCGGGACAAGACAGAAGGAAAAGTGTGCAAAGTAGCAGTACGTGCAGTGTCCTTTTGAGGGTCAGGAAGAGCTCTGCCGACGATGACTTCTAAACTGAGCCTGAAGATCCAAGAGGATTTCCACGTATGAGGAGGAGGGAAACAGGCCCAGAGAACACAGTGTGCTAAGGCTTTAAGGAGATGAGTTCAGGGTGTTCTTCTTGGGGAAAGTGACTAATCTGGTGAGGCCAGTGGCAAAAAACATGGAGGGAAGTGGTGGGACATGAGGCTGGAAAGGAATGCTGCGGCCAGAACATGGAGGACCTTGTGTGCCAGGCTAAAACACTGGCACTTGAGACTCATGGCTACTGCATTTTAGAAAATGACACAAGAGAAAGCTAGATGGAACTGAATCCCCTTCCATAATCAGCTTCCAAGCACAGCAAGGGTGGGCGTGTCTAAACAAAAGCTTCCTCTGGAGGGACCCCTTCTCTGTGGCCCCACCCAGAGAAGTCAGAGGAGTGGGTGGCCCTCAGAGTTGCGCCAAACTCACCCCTCCACTGACACTTTCCTCTAGTCTGGAACACTCACCCATGGAAGACCCAGAAAAGAAACCAAGTCTCGTGTTCCAAACAGGATTTCCATTCTGCCTTTAGGGAAATGTCAGCACTACCCAATTTGATGAACCAGAAGAACACAGGCTAAACACAAGCTCTAGCCTCTTTTCTGTCACTCAAGAAGCAGGAGCCAGAGGCCTATCCAGCACACACTATGTGTGCTCAAAGCTCCATATCACAGAGCTCCCAGCCAGGCTGGCACCACGTGACTGGGGCCTTGTAATGAGCCTGAACTGAGTGATGCCACCAGTGATGTTATAAGGAAACCTTTCCCTTAAAGGAGACTTTGTGGCAGGTCCCATATGTCAAAGGCACAGGCAAGATGTGACCCTTCCTGCCCTTAAAGAGCTCCCAGTCTAGAGATAGAGATAAAACATAAAGTAGGTGATGGCAGGTGCCATAGAAGGAGCACAGATAACAGTACAAATCTTCATAACAACCTGTGGGTTGGTGTGATTATTTGTACCCACTTGACAGACGAGGCAACTCATCAGGTTAACTGACCTAACAAATCACACAGCTAGGGAAGCATCACAGCCAAGACTCAAATCCAGATCCCATGCCTGTAGGCACCATACAGTTACACTTTATTGCCTCCTGGCCCACTGGGTTGTGAGTTAGCAGAACAGAGAGATCGCTTCTAGGGGAGTACGGACGGTAGGGAACGGATGGTGATCAGAGGTTACTTCACTCAGAAGGTGGCATCTGTGCAGAAGTTTACAGGAGGAGCAGGAGTTCTAGGGATGAAGATGGGAGAGGTCATCTCAGGCAAAAAGAACAGCATGAGTTACAGCATGAAGGTGAGAAAATGAGTGAGCGGGAACATCAAGGGTATTCACAGTGGATAGGTACTGCTATCTGGTTATGATGAGCCCTGGGTAGCAGGGGCAGGAGTGTTTACTTAAATGCCAAAAATACTAGGAAAATGTTATGAATAACAAAATAAGTGAATTTAAAGTCAGGGAAATACCGCTGAATATACTAGGAAAATAATAAATGTTTCAAAACAGGACTGTGGCATGGTCTCAGGTTTCCTTGGGATTCTGTGCTTCGGTGCTAAGACCATGCACTAACCTTTCAGGACCTGGGCCAGAGTCAGGAATAAAGGGCCTTCAAGTCCTTTCAGGTCAATGTACAGCGGGACACTGGACCCTCTGGAGGTTAGGACTTCTATACCTATCTCATAGATCCTGACCTTCTCGAGAAGAGTTTCTACAGATAACGAAATGAATTCCAGGCCCTTGCTGGAGCATAAGTACCCCCCCAGTTGGTAAAAAGAGCATGGAGTACAGGACGGGAGTTATAGAATCAAAAGACCTTACACTTGATTCTTGGATTCTCCACTAATTAACTATGGAATGCTGAGCAAGTCACTTCCTTTTAACGAAGGCACAGTTTCCTCAGTTGTACAATGGAAACGATCATACTTACATAGCTAGGTTCTTGTGAGCATTAACAAGGAATCTGTGAGATTAAATATAAGGATATGTGTTTCTACATGTGGGGTGACATGTTTAGAATAGATGCTCCCCTTGAAAGCCACCACATTGATAGAAATAGTATAAAAACTGCCCAATCCTCCTGGTGAAGTATCTAAATCTGGAATTGTCAACAATTTTTCCCCCTGTTGAAAATTGAGCTATATTCCCCAGGCAAAGTCATTACATCTTTTTGTGCCAAATTGTTTTCATCTTTTAAATGACCCAGTAATCCCACTTTGGGCAATATACATAAGGGAATAATCCAAAAGGAAAAAAAGAAGGCAATTTGTTCAGAGATGTTATTCATAGTGCTATTTCTAGCTCCTTATATATCCCTCTATTATAGCACTTATCTCACTGTGCTGTAATTATCCACTCCCATACGCCTCCAAATTATCTTTGAATCCATCCCCGGCACCTAGCACAATGCCTGGCATACAGTAAGAACTCAATAAATGTTTGTTGACTAAATGAATGGGTAATATACAAGAGAAATTTTAAAAGAAATTCAAGTGAGCAGAAACAAAACATTGTTTTTAAGAGATGATGCTAAAAGAGGTGTAAAACAAAAAAACAGAAAACAAAACAACACTGGCAACTATAGACTGCAAACTATTTGAAGAGGAGTTTGTGAAGAAGCCTCAGGAGCGAATTTCAGATGATTTCGTCTATAATCTCTGGTCGTCTCCAGGCTTAAGCCAAGTGCGGTCTAAGATCGCCATGAGACACCCCAGGAAAAGAGGTCACATGCTAGGTCACTTTGGCCTGGTGGCCAGAGCACGAGGCTCGGTCAGGAATCTTGGATTCCCAAACTGACTCAGCCAGTACCTAACATTGACTAATCACCTAACTTCTCTGAGACCAGTTTCTCCATTGAAACTTGGAGTACTTACAGGGGAGTCCAGCCCATTAAAAGGAATTACAGGGAGCCGGGCAAGGGCCAGCAAGTGTGAATTCAAATGTAAATAAAAAAGGAGGGCTGAGGGGTACCCTTGGACCAGGGTCCCCAAGGCAAGGTGGAGCTTTGAAGCGGCAGCTCTTCCGGGCCCCCACTGAGCCTTCTAAATCCATCTGACGGGGTGGTTGAAGGCGCCTCACCACAGAGTTTACCGGAGGCAGGAGTCTCTGCAAGAACAGAGGACACATCAAGGAAAAACCGTATGTTAAATATGGCCCATGAAGTCAACATCACTCTGATGTTCTGTATTCTTGGTGGGAAAGAATGCTTTATACAAATACCCAGAAAGAGCAAAGGAAGCGGCATGTTCTGCGGGGCTCATCGTGGGGCGTTCCAGCAGCTCTCAGCCAGGACGTCAGAGGCAGGAAGCCACTGCCCTCCGGTCCTTGGCCAGAAGCTCAAGGCTAGAAACCAAAGCGGGGAGCACTCAGACTCCTTAGTCCAAACCAGCTGCAAGTCTGTGCACCCCACTCCACCTCCACCGGGGTCTCTCAGATTGCTGCCCACTTGAGCTTGACATTTCCCTGGAGGAAACTGCACCTGACATCCTACAGAGTTAGATGATCCCACCAAAGCATGTCATGAACCCATCCCCTTCTCTCTGGTTCCACTTCGACTACCCTAATCACTGTGATTACCACCTTTCACCCGGATTGTGGCTTGCTTCTACTCCTGGCAATGCATTTCCCCCACAGAAGTCAGAATGATGCTGGTAAACGTAACTCAGATGCTTCCCATCACACCTCAACTCAGCTCCAAGCCCCTTCTCGAGCTCACTGACACCTACCAGCCACTGCCTTGCCCTCATCCCATGCTTCTCCCCCAGCAGTCCACTACCTTCTGGCACACTGGTCTCCTCTGTTCCTCAAACACAAACTCATTCCCACTCCACAGCCCTGGCACTGGCCTTGCCCTCTGCCTACAACGCTCCCTGCCCAACCCCGACTTTCCCATGGCTGGCTCCTTGTCATTCAGAGCTCAGCTTAAACATCACTTCCTGGGCTCTTCCGCATTCCCTCACGGGCAGAACACCCTCTGTGAACCCTCCTAAGCGTTACTTATTATTCTCTGCCGTTTACATGTTCATCTATTATCCGCCTCCTCCACACAACCCTACTAGAATGTAAGTTCCAAGGGACCATTGTTTTGTGTGTCTTTTTCTTCACTCTAAACCCAATACTGGATCAGCGCCCAGAGCAGTACGAGGCACATAATTGGGAATCCAATAAAGACTTAATGAAATTAGATGAATGCATGCCACAGATGGCAGAAGCCTAGAAGGCTGCTTCAAGGCAAGTAGCCCAGCACTGCGGCTAACATCCTGGGCTTCGGAGTCAGACGCGGATCACTGACGCTTGCACTCAGGAGCTGTAGCAGTTCAGGCAAGTTTTCCCACTTCTCTAGGCCTTATTTATCTCAACTAAAAAGGGGACAACAGGACTTCTCTGGTGGCGCAGTGGTTAAGAATCCGCCTGCCAATGCAGGGGACACGGGTTCAAGCCCTGGTCCGGGAAGATCCCACATGCCGCGGAGCAACTAAGCCCGTGCGCCACAACTCCGGAGCCTGCACTCTAGAGCCCGCGAGCCACAACTACTGAGCCCACGTGCCACAACTACTGAAACCTGCACGCCTAGAGCCCATGCTCCGCAACAAGAGAAGCCACCGCAATGAGAAGCCCGCCCCCCGCAACGAAGAGTAGCCCCCGCTCGCCGCAACTAGAGAAAGCCCGCGCACAGCAACGAAGACCCAACACAGCCATAAATAAATAAATAAATAAGGAAAAAAGAAAAATAATATTAATTAAGGGTGGGGCGGGGGGGACAACAGCACCTGCCTTGTGGGAGTGTGGGGAGAATTAAAGGAGATAAACCATGCGGCGTGCCTAGAGCAGGGCTCAGCACAGACGAAATGTTCGCCGTCATCAACTGCAGCCCCATCTTCCAGGCGGGAAAACTGAGACTCAGAAAGGTGCATGCGTCTTCACCCAAGTTAGACACTGAGTTAACAGCAGAGTCAGGTTAGAAAATCTCCTTTTTAGTCTCTGTCCACTGCTCCACAGACCAGTTATTCCTTAGACAATAATAATAACAAAAATACCTGATATCATGTCATCGATTTATATATTCTGCCTTGTTCCAGAAAAAATCTGAAGTACCTGACAAAAGATGCACACCGTTCATGATTTTTTTTTAAAGTAAGAACATTGGGAAGGGAGATGGAAAAATAAGGTGAAGGAAAGGGACAGAAATATAAGCCATATGTCTCATACCATTTGCTAGAGGTGAGCTTCACATTTGGCTCTGAGCTTCCCAGAGGCCAATATAAACCAGAGGGAAATACCTGTGTACATATGGTCCTTGGGAACACTTGGTTACTGAAATGTCACAGCACTGTGTGAGGAGGTGTCACCACCCAGGTGAGAATCACCCTGGTTTTTCACACTCTTGCCAGCTGAATTCCACCATCTGCTTACTCCTGATCACAGGCACTCTAAAGCCACACGACCTGGGTTCAAATCCCAGCTCCACTACTGATTGCATGATGTTGGACGACTTACTTATTAATTCCTCAAAGCCTCGGGTTCTTCTGCTACAAAATGGAGATAAAAAATAGCACCTAAATGGATAAATAAAATGTGGTGGTATATATACAATTTATTACTATTCAGCCATAAAAAGAAAGGACATTCTGACACATGCTACAACATAGATGAACCTTGAAGACATTATGCTGAGTGAAATAAGCCAGTCACAAAAGGACAAATACTGTATGATCCACTTCTATAAGATACCTTGAAAAGTCAAATTCATAGAGACAGAAGGCAGAATGATGGCTGTCAGGGGCTGGGGGAGGGGAGAATGAGGAGTAAAAGTTTAATGGGTACAGAGTTTCAGTTTTGCGAGATGAAAAGCATTATGGAGATTGGTTGTCCAATATATGACTGTACTGAACACTACTGAGCTGTACACTTAAAAATGGTTAAGATGATGGGGCTTCCCTGGTGGCGCAGTGGTTAAGAATCCGCCTGCCAATGCAGCGGACACGGGTTTGAGCCCTGGTCCGCGAAGATCCCACATGCCACGGAGCAACTAAGCCCGTGCGCCACAACTACTGAGCCTGCGCTCTAGAGCCCGCGAGCCACAGCTACTGAGCCTGTGTGCTGCAACTACTGAAGCCCGCGTGCCTAGAGCCCGTGCTCCGCAACAAGAGAAGCCACCGCAGTGAGAAGCCCGTGCACCACAATGAAGAGTAGCCCACGCTCGCTGCAACCAGAGAAAAGCCTGCGCGCACCCACGAAGACCCAACACAGCCAAAAATAAAATAAATAAAAAATTTTTTTAAAAAATGGTTAAGATGGTAAAAATCGTTATGTGTATTCTACCAAAATTTAAAATACAATTAAAACAATAGTACCAACTGAATCACTTTGCTGTACAGCAGAAATTAAAAAAACATTGTAAAACAACTATACTTCAATCAAGTAATTTTTAAATAAATAAATAAATACCCCCCCCAAATAGTACCTACTCACAGGTAGCTGTAGTAGTGAATCAATGTAGGTCAAGTGCTTAGCCCAGTGCCTGGCACCCAGAAAGCAGTCAATGCATGTTAGTTTTCCTTATGGGCAGTAATAGCATTCCCACTGGTACTACCAACCCTAACCTCTTGGTGCCCATGGTCAGCATCACAGCGGGAAAACATCCCAAGCCTCCATGCTTCAAGGTAGGCTTGTGCCACCTGGTGAACAGAGCCTACAATCACGGCCCAGGCACAGTGGGGAGGAGGAGGTGGGGTGCGTGCAGGTTCCCGGGAGGGAAGTCCCTGTCTCCCCTGTGCTTCAGAGCCACTTAGAGAGCTGCTTCCCCTCCCTTCCTCACCGACCACACAAGCTCAGGTGTCAGAGCACTTTCTCCCCTCTATGGTGATCTGTCACCTAACGCCATGGGCATCAAAGCACTTCTCCAAAACACATCTCCAACATCTTTCCTGCACTAGAGAAAGGGGCCCCCAAGCTGATCAGAAACTGATCTGACTACGAAGAGTTACTCATTAGGGCCGTGTAACATCTGGGGGACTGTAGTAGGGTGGTGCCCTCTTGGTCTCTGTCGAATGCTGCTGTCACATCAAAGAAGGCTAAAGAAGTCTCTGTGTGTGTGTGTGTGTGTGTGTGTGTGTGTGTGTGTTTAAAATCTATTCAGAATCAGGGCTCACCTATGAATGGGAAATTATACTCCAGAATTCTTGCAGCTTTAAGAATAGTGGGAGAGGCTCAGATGGAAAGCCCTGATCAGTTTCTTTCAAGGCCTGTGCATAATTTCACCTCCCAGGGTAAAGCTGAAATAAAGGCCTCCACTATTCAGTTCCTCCTCTTGGACAAGCTATCATCCTCTTTTAGGAAAGAAAAAGATAACAGGCAGCAAAGCAGATCGGAAGGTAGCAGCTCACATTCAAACAATATTCACATGACCCAAAGAAGAAAAGGGTAAGTAGAAACCAAAGAAGAAAAAAAAAAAAAAAGTGAAATTAAAAAACCATCAAATTCAGACCTTTGAGTCCATGTAACATGACAGAAAGAGGTCTGACCTGGGAGAACTTGGCTCCAGTTCTCAATTTCTCACAAATTAGATCAATAAGTGTGGGCACCTCTGGCATCCTGAGTCCCAATTTCCTCATCTGCAAAATGGGCATTTTCTCTGCCTTTGTCTGAAGGGGCAGCTTCCACATAGTAGAAGGAGGAATGACCCGAGAATAAAAAGATCTGGATTCTAATCCCACCTAACTAGCCATGTACCTGTGAGGCAGGTGAGCTGCACTCCTGGGCCTCCCCTGCCCACCATCATGCTGTAAAATGAAACAGATCAATCAAATCATCCCAACTCCCGCAGTCCATCAGATCTACGCAGTGTCCACACGCCAGGTATTTACTGCAGAGTGGATGCCGTGCAAATGCTATACAGAAACCTTCTGCGTACTCTTAAGTCCAACCATAACTCTGCTTTTCAAGATAAAACTAGCCCTCCCCAAGTGTCCACAAACACCCCTTCTGGGGTGTTGCTCTAGCCCTAGCAATCAGACAGACAACAACACTCCCAAATTACCTTTCTCCCCAAATTAAGTTAGGCCTCACTCAGGTGGGAGGAATACCTAATTTTTAATATACGAATAGAATTCTTCCTCAGGCATAGCCCGTCTCTAAATCCCACTGTGAGAAGTATTACCCTGGGAAAGCAGCTGTCCACACCCCAAAGGAAAGCAGCTAGTGCTCCCAGCCACATGCCCCACCACCATGCAAGCGAACCAGCCCTCAGGACTCTGAGCCCTGGGTCTGCGGGCAGAAATGTCACTGGCTCTGGCAATAACGATATACTCACGCGCCGTCAGGCCCCACAGGCAGCTGGCCTTCCGCTGGCCCTCACTCTCTCTCTCACACACACTGAGTCCCACTGCAAGGAGGTGGTCCCCAGGCCGGAGGGGAACAGCACTGAAACCTTCTCTCCTCGGCTCCCAGAACAAGGGGCAAAGGAATGGAGGGGGAGGGGCGGGGGGGAGGGGGCGACTTTGTTTCTGGAAACAAGAATTCAAATCCTGCTTCTCCTAAACCCTGAGTCACCTCCTTCCCTTCCAATAGATCAGTGTGGTGGGTAAACATTTCCATATATGGAGAAGCAGGCTGGAGGATGTCAGAAAAATCACCCTTCTCTCCTCTGGCACTTGAAGAACATGCCCCACTGAAGACAGAATTCCTTACTCAGAGTGAATGATTAACCCCCAAAGAAGTGGAGTCTCAGCTGTTCCACAGGCTCTCCTGTTACAGGAAAAAGGCTCCCCTGTCCAGATAAGGAAGTGACTGGTTTGAAAGGCTTTAAGTTCATCTTAGGAATGGGGCCATCTAGAATGCAACTACATTTACGAAGTCAATTTATTAATGGGGAGGGGGGGTGTTTAGGGGGATGCACCTGAAGAGGTCACCAAGAATCCAGCCCACAGTTCTTTCAGTGGCAGATGAGTACGAAAACAACCCTTGGACCCCAATCCCTGACCCCCGTGGGCCTAGAGTCCTCTTGGGAACTTAGTTTCGCATGAGTTCTTCATAGGACAGACACCAGGCAAGAAGACCCAGAATAAAACCAGACTTCCAGGAGAAAACTGGAGGGGGTGGGGGGGGAAGGCGGAGGGAGGGTGGACAGAAGCATGACATGCCCAATTTAATTTGTAAGATTCATTCCCTTCGTTTGTAAGATTAATTCTCACCCGAAGGTCCTGAAAAGTGTCCAATGACTAAATTGAACCGGTGGAGTCAATCAGGGATGAATCTGGTCTGAAATGACTCCAGACTGAATTAGAGAAGAAAGGAGAGAGATGAAATGGCAGTGTGGGGAAGTCGGGGTCTGCTCAGAGAAGGAATCCATATCTTGGCTTCCTAGTGGTTCTATTCCTTAGCACGATCTTATTCTACTGTTGGCTGTAAAGGCTTTCTGTAGGTCAGATGAACCATTGTTCAGAATCATCGCCCACTTGCTGCTTTTTGGGCCTTCACCATGAGGGTGCTTGTTCTCATCCCAAGGTAACCTTCAAGCAATAAACACCACTGGTCAGGGAGCAAGGGGACCCAAGCCCTAAGCCCAGGTCAGTCACTCCTTACCACTTTGGACAAATCTGTTCTCCTCTCGTAGCTTAAATTCTCTCATCTACAAATTGGGTAGATATCCCAAAATTGTCCAACTATGTGCTCTAAAAGCAGCTTCTGTCCGGCCTATCGAACAGTCCTGACATTTATTTTGATCACTTGCTTTCTATTTTTGCAAGCACGCCACAAGTACCTGAAAAAATGGCCAACACTTCTTATTCATTGCATGTTTCATAAGTAAACACAAACATAAGTGATTACTAAATGAGGTAAGGAAACAGGATCAGAAAACCTTCCACCACATGCCAGAACCAGAACTCAGCACAGAATTCTCACAACTCCCAAGAGGTCCCAGAAGTAGGCTTGAAGAGGGTAAGGAGATGGTCCTCATTTGTAACTGACATGAAACCAGCCATCAGACTTAGTGTTTCTGTAGATAGACTGTCATCCTTTCAGGAGCTCAGAGTTCCTTCCAATATTCCAACAGGAGCAGAGGAAAGAGATATTCCATGGAAAATAGCTACCCAGGGATGACCTGGGAACTCTGTAAACCAAGGACCAAGGAGGGAACTACAGAGACAGGAATGAAAACCAGAATGAAAGGTCTAAAGCTACCCCCCATTCTGCTAGTAGCATTTGGAGATCAGTTTCCATATCCACAAAGCAACCCTTCATTCCTTAATGTATGTGTGTCTTTCTTCCTCATGACCCCTGACAACCACTGGCTCCGGGATCTCAGGGGAAGAAAAGACCACAAAGGCCACTGAGCCCAATGTCCCTCCTATTTATGAACCAAACCCTCCCCCCATGGCATCCCTGAGGTCGCCAGTGAGGTGGAGATCATTATCTCCTGCAGCTGTAAATTCCATCTTTCCAACAGAAAGTTCTTCCTTATATGGAAATAAATATGGCTTCCGGGCCTTCAACCTCTGGCTCCTTATTCTGCTTCTTTGAACCATACAAACAACCTATGTCTGTCTCGTGGGTTTGGAACTTTTGTAGGTGAATGTGGCTACAGAAACAAAGCTCTCCAAGATCTCATTCCTCGGTCACCTTGGCTGCCTCCTGCCAACTTGAGGCCCATCCTTTTTGGATTTTTCCAATAAGCATTAGTGCTTAGCAACCCATTCTGCATATGTACTGCTGGCCTTGTGGGTTCACAAGACGTACCCTATTAAATCCCAGTCACTGAGAAAAGAGAGAAAACAGACTTTGAGATCAGTTCCTCATCCACCTGGACCCCATCACCCACACCACATTCCCACCCTTTGTGGACGAAGCTCAGGAATGCAGATCCCCTCCCCAGCTCCCCACTCCTGCTCTCCAGCCTGGCTAACCTAAAACTGTCTCCAGGATACAGGACTGTTTCAAGGAACATTAAGAGCGAACTCTGTAAGAAAAGAGCACCTTGCCAACATAAGCGCTCTCAGAATCACAAAGCGGCCTGCAGGCAGGGCAGCAGGGCCAATTTGCTGATCACAAGGCTGGGAGCTCGTGATCCCTGACAACTGCCGGCACCGTTCTCCTCAGTGTCCTTTCAAAATGGGGGGAAAAAAAGTTCTTTTCTGCCACAGTTCTGATGTGGCACTATTTGAATTCAAGGTATGTGTGACAATGATGCCTCAGATTATTGCATTCTTTACAGTTTAGTAAGTGCTTTATCAGACAGTCTCATTTAATCCCTAATCCCTACTGACAACTATCCCTGGAGGAGTATACCCACTGTAGTGATAGGAAAAGTGAGGCTCAGGGAGGTTAAGTATATTCCCAAGGTCACACCGATGGTAAGTAGTGAAAAGAATGCTGGTTTAAGAGTTAGACTATTTAAGATTCCAGTTCCATTCTGCTGCATATGAAATAAATGACCTCTGGCCAACTGTTTGACTTTTCTAAACCTCAGTTCCTGCAGCTGAAAATTAGAGATGAAAACAGCCCCTCTGCCTACCTCTCAGAGCGGTTATGAGGATCAACTGAGATAAGGCTAGTGAAAGCCCTCTGGAAAATGGGTAGGTGTTACAAAAGTGTAGGGGATTATGGTGGTTCCTTGTCAATGACTGTGCATTCCATTACAAACACAAAAAGCAGCGAGGTCATTCTCAAGACAAAGACACATTAAGGCTCTGGGAATTCAAGGGAAATGATTTGACGTTCTGCAGGGTTCTGTCTATATGCTACTCATTCGTGCAGCTGAAACTCAGCAGCAACTGTCAGATTTTCAGCCCCACGTCACAAATGTCTCCAGGACTGCTCAAGACAAACTCGCCCTTTTTGGCTACAAGCAAATGCCAGGCCAAAAGGAGGTAATAGAGATGGGCGCTGGGAAGACCCCCCTGAGAGTCTCAGTTCTGAAAACGTGACCTGCAATGTTTTCCTTGGAGAACTTGTTAGAAACACAGGCTCCAGTCTCTCTGCAACAAGCCCGTAGGGAAAGAAACTGCACGGTACGGAGCTATTTACCAGAGGACACTAAGGAAACTCCCGAGCATGAATTAATCAAGGGAACAGGATATTTCAAGCTGCAGATTCCAAAAGAAATCTCCAACCCATTAAACCTCCGGCCCAGCTCACAGAGGCTCAGCCTGGCATTCGGGCAGCCCAGGCTGCAGAGAAGCCCGTTTACATACCAGAGGTCCTGCGGCAGGTCACCAGGAGCCAGAAGGCACCCAAGAAGATCTGAGAGCTCAGGTGGGAGCCTGGCTTCCTTCAGGCCTCCCCCAACACACTAGTCATCAGGATTCTCTTCAGTTTCTGCAAAGATCCAAGTCATCCGTGGCATTTATGGAGGGGCCGGATCTTCCCCAGAAATCCATTCCCAAGGCTGATGCACACACAGCTCAATGATGACTGTTTTCTAGTTTGCATTGGATCATCTGCTTCCTTGTGCTTAACGGTGAAGGAAGACCCTACATTATTTTGTTGCATAGATGTGTGATTCCTACCCATGAGTGTGTGCCTGCATCCTCAGGGATGCTATAGCAAAGGGCTTTGAGATGCAAATAACTTCAAGGAGCTCACAAGCATGGAAGAGAAAGGTTGACCATAACACAGGACAAGAGACTTCAGTAGGGTCCCCCTCGATGGGAGAGATGGATTTCCGGGTCAGCTATTAAGAGGGTAGGACAGGAAAAGGGGGAGGTGAAGGAGTAAAGGACATGCCAGGCAAAAGGAAAGATTTGAGCCCAGGCGTTAAGGAGCTATGCCCAGTGAACAGCAAGCTTAGCGGATGTGTAGGGAACTAGTGGGACAGGTGGGCAGGTGAGCGGAGACAAAGAGTAGCTCAGCAAGGTAAACTGAGGCCAAATAATAGCTGGAGGCTAAGGTGACTGGATTCTAGTTCTAAAAACTGTCTGTTTTTGAGAAACAATCTTTGATCACACCATTGATCGTATTTTTAAAAATAGTCTCTTTGGCTCCTCACTGCTAAATAATAACAATAACAACTATAATTTATTGAGTATTTCATCTGTGCTGAGCACCGAACAAAGCACGCTGCATACACTGTCCCATTTAACCCCATCAACAACCCTGTGAGCTAGGCAGTCTGGCTCCCATAATACAGATCAGGAAATGGAGGCTTAAAGATAAACTGTGCCAGTCTTAGAGAAAGAAAGTGGGAGAGGCCAGGATTAACTAACTCACAGTGCAAACTCAACCCCTTGCAATTCTAGCCCATACTCTCCAATTTCTAACCTTCTTCTTTCCTACTGCCCAGACTCTTCCTATCCCATTTCTATGAGATAAAATCATCCTATCACACATAATAATCCTATATAACAAATATAATGATCTCCAAAAATAGTTGACAAAATTCCCTACTTGATTCTGTTTCCCCACAAAGCCCTTGGCGTCAGGAACCTTGTCTGTGGTCTCAGCACTGTACACACAGCGGACAATCAATAATTACATGTTATTCAGTTAGACAACACCTTTGAAGTTTGGACCGTGGAAGTAACACAATACTGGCTGTAATTTCCACTCTCTTCTACATAGAAATGGAACTAATCTCAGCGAGGGTCCCAAGATCCAAAGGGGAGACATAGCCAAGTTGAAAGATACAGGTCAAGAATCATGTGCCTGGAGCAGCCCGAAGGCTCTGCAGCTACTCAGGGGATGCATGACTCTGAACCTACAGCCAGGTGCTCCAAAGGCCCATCAGAAGGAGGTGGACAGGACACATATTTCCTTGACAAAAGGAAAAAGCTCCGGGACCCTCACAGCTGTGACTGGTGCTATGCCACTTTGCCTTTCAGCCTTAGTACAAAGACAGACTGGGCTAGCACAGTGGTTTTCAAACTTTTTTTCCCTAGCAGTAGAGCTTTTCCATTATGCAAAATGCTTTGTGGATGCTTAGCTTGTAACGAAGATAAAAGCAGAGCTGCTAAGACTGGGTTCCAGAGCCCCCTTCCCTCCTACTCTTCTGACCATTTGTCACCTCCGTACCTCGCAGCCCAACTCCAAGGCCCCTCTCGGAGTCTCCCAGGCTCAGGGGAGCACAGCTTGAAAACCAGCAGCCTCTGAGAGCTTCATAGTACCTTCCAGCTCTGATTCTAGTAACTTCCAAGGTCTGAGATGTACCTCCTTTTAAGCAGCTCTGCATTTTTACCAGTGAGACAGGCAATATATGGTGTAGCGGGGAAGAAAGAGGTCTCAAAGTAGAAAACTTGGATGATAATCTATTTAAAGACCTGTGTTCTCAGAAGCAAGTTATTTAAATCTTGCTAAGCCTCAGTTTTCTCATCTGTAAATGGAAAATAATATTGTTATCCACCTAATAAGGCGTTTATGAGAATTAACTAATTTCATGCATAAGTTGCTTAGCAGAAAGCAACAATAAATACTGTGTTATGATCACTCCATCTAGAAGTCCATCTATGTCCACAGATGAAAAAGCAGGTAGCACTGCATCCAGGGCATAGAAGATGCTCAACAAGTGACAGAGGTCCAATTTTTTCCTTCCTTGCTCTCACGGACATTTCAACCTAAACAAACAATATGATGGCAATAAAGAGCTAAAGGGAAGAATACATTTCATGTCCCAAACTCCCTACAGATCATCTTTGAAAATATTACATCTTGTCTCTGGAACCTTTGAAACTCATGGCCATCTCAGGCTTCCAAGGATGTCAATCAAGACAGTCCAGGGTGGAGAAGTTGAGTTTGAGAAAACCAGGTCACTGGCACAGGAGAAAGTGTGAGACTTGGTATCCCAGGATCTGGCTATAAAACTATTATCATTTTTATTATAACCTCAAGTAAAAAGTTGAACCACTGAGAAAAATAACTTAGAATGTGCCCAAAACTTGCGAATCACCTCATCTTGAGGCCCCTGCTCCAACTACAAGACTTCTTGTCTCTCACCTGAGTTTTGCCCCAGGTTCCCTGAACATCCTGAAGGTGCTGTCAGGTTAACCCCCAATTTCATCCCAACTTTCGCAGGTGACCCCCTCACCAGTGCTCTGAACTGCACAAAAAATAATGTCCAACTTCCTTCAGGACAGCACTCATGGCCTCCAGGATGGGCCCCAACCCATCTTTCCAGTCACACTTTCCATTATATTGTCATTAAGGGTACCAGGCAAGAGTATACCCCCAGTTCCTCCCAACTCCAAGGTTTGGCCATGCTTCCCCCAGGACTGTGCCTCCAAATCTGAGTGCCAGATCTCTTCACTGTGCAGTGGGGAAGAGGAACCCTTAGGAGTGTTTTGAGATCAGGATGTAGTCAACAGTGTCTTCACTGCCCCATCCTTTCTCTAAAGACGGTCCCACCAACTACTGGTCCATAAACATCCACAGCATGGGAAGAAGAAATATCTGTGTATTTCTTTGTTGTCAACAAAGCTTTTCACATGCCGCACCTTTTTAAACGCTTCGTGTAAGATACGACCATGACACCCACTTTATAAATGAGGAACCTGAGGGTCCAGAATATAGTCAGGAGCTGAGCCGGTAGCCAAGCACAGGGCTTTGGCTCCAGAGCCCTCACACACTACACTCTCCCCCAGGAGCTGAGTGCAACTGAAACCCTGCTATAAAAGGTGCCGTTCTCCCGGCCAGCTCACTGTATGGCCCTGGGCACATCACTTTCCTTCTCTAAGCCATAAAATAAGGGCTCTGAGGTCATCCCACACATCTACATACCCCTTTCCCTCTCCCCTTGAAAGATTTCTGAAATAAAACCTTACAAGGGAATTACCGAGGTAACATCTTGTGTATGTGTTTGGTCAGTTCCATCCCAAGCTTTCCCACACAAACTCCCACACCCAACCTGACAGAAGGAAGAGTGACTGACCCGAGTGTCAAAAAGCCACCAGGACTCTACAGGACACAGCACAGGGAATGCAGTGTGGCAGGATCACCATAGAGACCAGCAAGCTGCTCCCCAAGAACAACTGCAGTCATGTTCACAGTGCATGAACCTTGTCAGCAGATTGCTGGTTTGACTGGCAATTTATAATAAGCTCAAGATGCACGAGCATTAACGCGGACAGCACAGTATGCATCTTACATGCCCCATGGCCTATGGGCTCCACGAGGGAGGGCAATGGAAAAATCCCTCTTTCCTTCAAGATTCTGAAGACATTAGCACGTCTTCTCTCTTTAGCACGAGCAACTACAACTGCTGCCTGACCGCAACATTCCCATCCGGATGTGAAAACAGTATCTGTGGAACAAGCTACCATGCCCTCTCTGTGCTTTCTCCTAAAGTCCAAATGCTGACTGCCAGGCTCTCCCAGGACCACAGGATCCTAGATCTGGCAAAACTCAAATAGCAACTGGTCCAACTCCTGTAAACAACTTGTCTGGGGGCATTCATTCATTCAAAAAGCATCACTGATGTCTCCTTAATGCACAGCGATAGGATGAGGCTAGGTTTCTGCTCTCAAGAACCCTGCGCCAATATCTTCAGTGGCTTCTCAGTGGCCACGGAATAGTCCAAGCGCTTTATCTAATATCTCAAGTTTCTCAATAACTTGGACTCAATCTTCTATTTCCACCATGAACTCCCTCCCGCTCCCACTCAGCACACATTCTTTGCTTTATTCAGACTGAACTCTTAGCTCTTGGTGCTTTTGCTTGACCTACTACCCTTCCCCATGCCAAGATCAGTTTATAGATAATCCTACAAGACCTACTGGTAGTTCTCAACTGGAACAAGATCGCTCTTTGAAGAAAGGCAGTCATTTCAGCAGTGTCTCATGCATTACAGGGTACCGAGCACCTCTGGTCCTGACCACTGAATGACAACGGTGGTCTGGCCTCCAGCACTGAGATAACAAAAAACCCTCCACCACATTCGCAAATGCCCCTGAAAGTGATGTTACTGCCCCCCAACGGACAGTCACCGGACCACTGTCACCCTGCATGAAACCTCCCTTGCTTCTCGGTCCAGCCAGAATAGTCTCTCGTCTCTGGATTTGCTCAGCCTGCTACCTAGGACATGGACGGTGACCTTCCTTGTACTATTCTCACTACGTACTTGACATACTCCCTTTCCAGGGAGGGCTCCCAGTGGGAGCGTCCATGACTTATCTCTGCCCCTGGTGCCAAAACTAGCACAGCACCAGGCTCATAGCAAGTGTTTAATAAACATTTATGAACAAATTACATAAACAAGACAACTGTCCAGGGCATGACTCTCAGGAGGAGATTAAACCGAGCTGGAAAATTACAAATCAACCAGTGCTGTCAATACTAAGGAGAACTCATTGCAGGGGCTGAGACTGAGCAAATGGCCTGTTGTTCGGTATATTAAGTATAGTAATGTTATACATTTTATCTAAATAAACAAATATGAAGTAGAACACTCCAGCAGTTATATTACAGTATTATAATTAATTATACATATTAAGTATTTGGGGATAATAGCCCTGGGCATTTTTAAATGACTGTCAGTGGCTGATACATTCTCTCAATTGGCTCCAAGTTCCCTTACACCCTCTGAAGTGCCTTCCTGTGCCACAGAAGCAGACTGCTAAAAACTACATTTCCCACACTCCCCTGAAGCTAATAAACTAGAATCCAGGAATAAGATGCACTTGTGTGAGACTTAGAAGGTGGAAGTGAGGCTAAGGCCCCCTGCTGCTCCTTCTTCTGGCAAGCTGCACCTTGCAATCATAAGTCAAAATGCCGTTCCGTTTGCTAATCCAATGTCCCGCCGCCAACCATGAGGACATTGAGAAAAACGTCAGAGGTCTCTGTAGGGGCTTCCTAATCCCATCTCCCTTCTTCCCGGATTGCAGCTGTGGAATAAATTCTTAAACTCAATTGCTATAGATGTAGCCTCCTGGCTCCCACTGCTCCAGCCTTTCCAACAATTTTGTTAGCGTCTCTTTCCCCGAATTAATCCCTTTCCACTTAAATTATGCGGAATGTCTTTCCCGCACTTAAGCCTGAAACACACAGGAAGGGGGGAAAAAACAAAACAATAGATCAATTAACTGATCATCCATTCGTCTATTTCTGATCTGATCGAGACCTCTGTCTATCTATACCTAGACCTTCTCCCTTGCCTGTGTGAAGGGGAGAAAAATATGTCACTTTATTGTAACCAGCCAAACAGACCTAAGGGACATAAGTAGCAGGTGTCATAAACTAGATGATGATCAACAGAAACTCTAATTCTTATACAATGAAGCACGCTTATAGCATAATTACTGACTCTTTCCCGAGAATTATTTGGCTTGACCTCTTTGTTTTCCAGAACTGCCACTGAATCCTTCAGTACCTCAAAGGCAAACCGGCTGCACACCTAGCCCATCTGCTCTGTGCAGCCCCACAGAAAAGGCCTCCAGAAATGTCTGTTCCTGTCCTTGTTTCCTTATTTGTAACATAGGGATAGCAATAGTACCTTCCTCGTAGGCTTGTTTAGGGGATTAGGTGGATCGCTATGAATAAAGCACCTACAAGAGCAACCGGCACGCAATGACTGCTTACTACGCGTCACCTAGTGTATAACCTAGCAGCAGTCGTAGGACACAGGTCTAAGTCCTGTTTTATTGCTACAAATGAGGAAACTGAGACTCAGATTCTATAACTCTCCCAAGGTCAAGACGGCTGGCAAGCAAGGAGTGGAGGCAGGATCCAAATCCAGCTCCATGGCTCCCACCAAATCCGACGCTCTCTGCACCTCAGCGTCCTGCTTGCTAACATGAACACCTAATGGAAAAAGGTATTAAACAGGAGGAGAAAAACCAGCCCAGACATAACGGGGCTGTACCTTGGGAGCTCTCTGGGCATCACAGGATGATAAGGCCAATGTCATAAGCCCTGCCCTTCAGCACAGTCAGCTCCTGCAGATAAAATTAGCTCAGCTCTGCTCCAGTGCTACCTGGAGCCCTGAGGCAAAACTCACCCCAGGCACAGCTCGACCTCACCTGACCCTCACTCTCAGGAAGGGTCTCTCATGCTCCTCATTAGGGCCTGAGATGACTCATTTTGCTCCTTCCGGCTCTGGCTGCTAAGGTCACCTCTCTGCTCTCCAGAAAGGCAGCTCCAAAGGACAAGCAAAGATAAAAAATCAAGCAACCATCCTGCATTCCTTTCCTCCAGGGCAGCTCACGAGCAAGGATGGGGTGCCTACCTTCCATGCCAGCTGTGCCCTGGGGGAAGGAGGCTCTGCTCAGTTATACAACCCAGCTCAGGACCAAAGACAGACACTAGCCCAGATGGACTCCTGAGATTATCCTCCTTATTCTACTCTGGTGATGATGGTACTGACCAGGGGAAGGGCCCAGTCTATATTCTTGTGTGCTGTAGAACACAGCACACTGATGATGACCACCAGGGTCTCCTCTGCAACCTCCCAACCCAATGCCACCAGACTTGAAGGTGGAGCTCAAATGTCACCTCTCCTGGGGCCTTCCCTGCTCCCATCCCTACCCAGCTAGAATTTTCATCACAATTTCCACAATGCCTGATCTCTACCCTTTTCTTTTTGGCGTTTATTTGTTCAACAAATATCTCTTGCATACCTATTTTGGACTTGAGGATACAGAAATGAAAGGCATAACCCTTACCTTCAAGGAAAGATAACCAACTGCAATAAACAGCCAAAAATGGGGGAAGTGGAGCTATCAGAGGTCAGAGGTACATGCCAGGCATAGTTGATATCAGAGCAAAGTCTTGAAAGGAACCTGTGAGCTACCCTGATAAGGTGGGAGAGAAGCGATGTTTTGACAAGGAAACAGTATGTTAAGTCGTGGAGGCTACAGAGAATCCCATGTATATTCTGGAGCACAGGATCTGTCTTGGAGATTAGTGAGATGAGGATGAAAAGAGGCAGGGGCTAAATTCCCAACAGTCTTCTATTTTATGCAAAGGGTTTTGGATTTTACCCAAAAATCACTGAAGGATTTTAAAAACAGAGATTTGGCATGACTGGATTTGCATTTTTTGGAAAATCACTCTGGAAGAACAGAGAATGGAATGGAGGAGGGTGAGAATAAAAAACAAAGAATAAACAACAAAGGCCAGTTGAGCATTACTGAAACCCTGTAGAAGAGAGATGCTGAGGGTCTGAACTGAGGCGGGGCAGCAAAGGTGGAGTGGGTAGGTAGGGTGTAGTCACCTGCAGTGGGTGAGGAAGAGCAGTTACCATGGTTGACTCAACAAGGTCTGAGGATGAATAGATAGAAAGGTGAGGTAAAGGGAGGAAGCATCCAGAATGAGTCCCAGTTTCCAGGCTTGGGTGACTAAGTAGACAGACGTTGCTATCATTCACTAAGGTGACAATGCTAAGAGAAAAAGATAACATTAAGATTTCCAATCGGAGCATCCAAAAGGCACTTACATATATGGCTCTGGGGCTCAGGAGTTCCAAACCCAATATAACCCCCTAGGAGTCATGAGCACAGAGACATAGAAGGAGGCTAAAGACAAAGCTTTGCATGTGAACAGGGACAAGGGCCAGCAAAGGAACCTTGAGGACAGATGCAGGGAAAGAATGAAAGAAGCAAGAACGGTCAAGAGTGACCATACCACAGAGGCCAGATCAGAGCAGTGCTAACAAGAAATGAACTTGGCCCCATAGACCTGCGTGAGAGCTGCTTCTGTCAGACTGCAATGGGCTAAGAGGCCAAAAGAAGGTGAGGAAGGAGAGAGAAGTGTAAAGACAGAGAAGCAAAGAAGGGGGATGGCATGTTGTTGGAGAAGGTGAAATGAGTACACATCTTACTTCCGTTACTAGGCAGTAGGCTTGGAGAATAGTGCTGCCCAGTAGACGGATCACGCAAGCATCACCTGCAATTTGTTATTTTCTAGCAGCCACCTTTTTAAAAAAGCCAAGAAGGAACAGGAAAAATTAATTTTAATAATATACTTTACTTAACCCAATATACCCATACTCATTTCATAGGTAATGAACATAAAATTTATTAATATGATATTTTACCTTTTTTTTTTATACTAAGCCTTTGAAATCTGCTATTTTACACTTACAGCACATCTCAATTTGAACTGGGCCACATTTTAAATCCTCAGCAGTCACATGTCATTCTGATCTTACTTTGACGAGTCAGGACTCAGCATGGAAGCTGGCACATTGCATTTTTTTTAATATGATGAAATGAATGGACCGGTGATGGATGGAAGGATGGACGGATGAACTGTCATACCATTGAGAAAATTACTGAAGTCTCTGTGATTCTCTGCCTTTATCAACTACACTTTAAAATTCCAGTCTTGGGTCATATTATGACTGGAGCCTTGGTATAGCTTAATATTAATATAAACAGCATAACTTCTATTCCTTCTAAACTTCCTCTCTTCCTTCAAAATTCAAAAACAGTGTCAGTCTCTAATTTTCTTAGAGCAAAACAACTCTGTCAAACACTGGTCAGAAGATCTACCACTAACATAGATCTCAAGCAGGTCACTTTACCTCTTTGAGCTTCCGTTTTCTCTACCATAAAAATATAAGCCTAACTCTGCATATCTCATAGACTCATTGAAAACTCAAAATAGTGAAAACACTAAAGTATTACACAGAAGCAAGGTATCGCCAAGAAGTTTCCCCATATTATAAATATAAACCATATGAGCTTATCATATTATAAACTCCAATCGTGCCTACATGCACACATACAAAACAAATAAAACTCTGTGTGGCTACATTAACATTAGTATTTTAATTTCCAGTACCACTATTCTTCCTGTCTCCTTGCAAAAACCACAGAAGATGTGGTCACCAGCCTTAAGTAGAGACTTGAAAGTGCGGGTCCAAGATGTGAGTAAGCCTGGGAGATGGTACGGTTGAGGGCTCCATGGCCTTTCAACAGATGGGACACAGAAAATGTCCTGTATTGGACTGACCACTTAGATTTTAACAGTGAAAATCTTCTCCACCCCACCCAACTCCCAAGAGCAGAATGGTAATAACTATTTGCTTTCATTCGGCCTTTTGAGCGTGAGACACAAATATTGGGGGAGATTAGAAAAGGTGTGAAGCTGAAATGAAGACTTCTTAGGGGCACAATTGCCAAATGGAGAGAAAAAAATTAAGATGATCAGTTTGTTTCTTCTGCTGACCGGGGTCGCCATCCACAAACCTGATTTTTTTAAAAAATTCCTTCAAAACTCTGCAGCTAACTGACCAAGAATGAGGGCTACTCACAGACCCCAGAATGAAGGAGCTCATCTGACCATCCAGCACCTAATTTTAGCGGGGAAGAAACAATATGAAGAAGAGAAAGCGGAGGTCCCTAGCTATAGGGGGAGGAAGAGGGGAAGAGGGGTGGAGGGAGCGGGTCACCCATGGGGTTACGTTATGTGAGTGGCACAGCGAAGCCTTAAACCCTGTTGACCAGAATCCAAATCTTTTGTTGTCTCCCTTTATGTGACCCCTGATCTGTTTAAAAGCCAAATTAAAAATTACCCACTAATTAACCCAGCCAGATAAAACTATTGACACACAGCGTGCAGAGTATAATACCAGGAAAAATTTTTAAATATATAAACTTAGCTGTAAATGCCACTTAATCCAACCTCTGTTCTACTAGCAAAAGACAAATCTTTGTTCCACTTGGTATTTCTCAGACACACATTTTCCACAGCCAATAAAGTTCTTCTGGCAAACCAGCCATCACAACCAGTCTCCACCCGACCACACAGATGAACGCATCACCTTTCTATGCTGACCACACAGCAGAAGTCAGACTTGTGCCCTCATCTGCACAAGATGAGGTTTTAAAGAGAAACCAGAACACACTAGTACATCCTGGCCATGGAAGGCAGGGTCCATTTATAAAATACTGCTGTTGTTGATTAACAAACACTTGTTATGTGCCAGGTAATTTTCTAAGCCTGTTACTGATATTAACTCATATAACCTTCCCAACAAGCCCTATGAAGTACGTACCATTATCATTATTCCCATTTTACAGATAAGAAAACTGAGGCACAGGTAGACACAGAGGTAGATAGTGGTGGGGCTGGGAACTGAATCTAGGCCATCTGGCTCAATGCCTGTGTTCTTCCCCTCCACGGTACGCTGCCTCTCAGTTGGTTTTGTTTGTCCTCCTTGTTTTTATTGTTGGGGGAGAGAACACAAACATTAATGGACAGTAAGAAATATGAAGGGCGCACAACCAGCACATTCTCTCCCTAAAGTCAAGTGTCAAGAGAGGCCAAATCTTAATGAGGAACCAAGTTACTGATTTGCTCTGAGAAAGCCCTGTCACAAGACCAGAAATACGCAGTGTCCGTGAGATCAGTATACTCCCTGTCACCATCAGGAGGTGGTCTCAGGAGAGGTGAAGTCAAGTCCGAGTTTCAGGGACGGCAGGAGAGATAGACTGAAGCATCACCCCCGTGATGTCAGGCTGAGGGGACTGGAAGGCAGGACCGAGGCCCTCTCTTCCCCGAGCACTGCCCATGCTTGCAGCAGGGACTCCAATCCCCATTCTGCAGATGAGAACGCTGCTGCCCCCAGTTTTGTTCCAAGTTCCAGAGAAGCACCCATTCCTCGCAGACGTCACTATGAGTTCATGGGACACAGTGGTGACACAGTGCAGGGGGGGGACCGTTCAGGCTCTGCAGTCAGACAAATCCAAGTTCAGATCCTGTTGCTGCCACTGCATGACACTGTGACAGTTACATGCAGAGTTTTGACTTCTTAACCCATGAAGTGGGGAAGGATAAAAATCCCTACCTCCCAGGGTTAATGGGAGATTAGAGACAATGCTTGCAAACAGCGTAACACCTGGCCCAGGGCAGCTACTACAGTCCTCCCCGCCTTATCTGCAGTTTCAGTTACCTGAGGTCAATGCGGTCCAAAAATATTACATGGAAAAATTCCAGAAATGAACAATTCATAGGTTTTAAATTGAGGGCCATTCCTGAAATCTCACGCCATCTTGCTCGGTCGCCCCCAGAGTGAATTATCCCTTCATCCAGCATATCCCGTGCCTCTTAGTCACTTAGTAGCCGGCTTGGTTATCGAATCTACTGTCTCGGTATCAGCGTTTGCGTTCAAGTCATCCTTCTTTTACGTAACAACGGCCCAAAGCGCAAGTGTAGTGATGCTGGCAATAAAAGGTGAAAAGTTCTCTACTTAATAAGGAAAAAAAAAAAAATTGTATGCTGAGGTTCCTAAGATCTACATACAGGAAGAACGAATCCATGAAATTGTGAAGAAGGAAAATGAAATCCATGCTAGTTTTGCTGTCGCACCTCAAACTGCAAAAGTTATGGCTACAGTACATGATATGTACTTAGTTAAGATGGAAAAGGCATTAAATTTATACAAGATATTTTGAGAGAGAGACCACATTCACATAACTTTTATTACAGCATATTGTTATAACTGTTCTATTTTATTATTGTTATTGTTAATCTTTTATTGGCCTAATTTATAAATTAAACTTTATCATAGATATGTATGTATAGGAAAAAACGCAGTATATAAAGGGTTCAGCACTATCCACTGTTTCAGGCATTCACCGGGGGTCTTGGAACATATCCCCTGCGGATAAAGAGGAACCACTGCATCTTAAATAAAAATAAAAATTGCCCGACACACCCCCTACCCCTGGATCTTTTCCTTTCCCTCGTGGGAAGGATAAAATAGGCGTGGCGCTCTTCCTCCTTTCTTCCCTGCTCTTTCAATGGCACTGCTATGCTCACAGTCACCTGGGCATAAAATCCCTTAAGCCCTTCAACCATTCAGTCACGTCCTCTGCGCTTACATACACTGGTGCTCTTATCCAGGTCCTCCCTTTTTTCCTAGAAAGTTTTTTACCAAACTCCTATTCATATTATAAAACCCAACTCAAGCCTCACTGACCCCAGGCAGCCATTCTGATCATTCCTTCCTCTGTGCTTCGTGTGCACATCAATTATTACACTGATGACACTAGAAGATAATCGAATAACCACATGCAAAGCTGATATTCACAGCACACAGAGATGTGGCGATACAGATTGCTAAAATATTTAAATATGTCCTTGCCCAGCTTCTGTTTCGAGGCCCCCAAATGCCCTCACATCACCTCAGTTTTCCCGATCCCTCCCTTAGGAGCCCTTGAACCTCCCCGCAATCCAGCAACACAAAGATTCCCTGTGGCAGAGCTTGTGCCCCTTCAGCACAGGGGATTATACACATATAAATATCACCTCCGTCTGTAGGGACAACTCACCTCTAAAGTAAACGTTGATTTACATACTTTTTGGAGCAGGACAGGTATTCATTACTGGCTACGGTGCTCCTGGAAGATCAGAAGCACTTGATTCCTCAGCATCCAGAACACGCCCCCCAGGGCAAACTCGTAGCAAATGCCCAAGTGATTCACGATGTCTCGGATGGTTCTCCCTCCTCAGCCACGACTTGGCACATAGTAGGCTTTCAGTAAGTCCTTGCTGCCCAACCGCCCTGCTGTGTGCAGCTTTGGAGTCAGGCCCAGTTTGACTCCCGCCTCCCCCAGCTGCCCAGTCCAGCCCCCTGACCCCAGCTGCTGGCCCTGCAGTCCATCCTTACCCCCCAACGACACAACCGAGAGGCCGGCTCTCTGCTCCACGCCTCCAACGGCCCCCAGTTCTGACAAATCCAATCCAGACTCTCCTGAGACTGCACGGGCGTCCTCATTCTTGACCTCCTTCTAGGAATACAGAGATGACCGAAGGGCACACCGTTCCTCAAAGTACACAAAGGGCAGTGAATAAACGTAAGAAGTTACCCTTTAAAAGTTAACCAAAGCTGTTAAAAGCAGCTCCTGATATTTTTATAACGTATTAGGGTTTTAAACACCTTTTACATCAAATTGATTCACTTCCTCCTCCCTCACCATCCAGTGAAGTAGGAAGAACAGGGATTACTTTCTCCAATATGAGTGATGGGAGGTGACTTCGCCACGTAACACAGCTGAGTCACATCGGCCACCACTGAATTCTAACCTCAAGAACCTCAATCCAGAGCTGTCGGGTTCCCTTGGGTAAGCGCATCTCCTTAAGGCACAATTTTATGAACTAGGATATGAAAACACAACATACACCTCTGTCGCTCGCTGGGTCCTAAAGCTGCTGTATTCTCCTGCGTAGCACTTTTCACTTTCTGAAAGCATGGAGCTGTTTACTTGTCTGTTGTCTGTCTCACTCCCTAGACCGCCAGCAATCCGAGGCCATGGACTTTGCCTGTCCCCTTCATCACTATATCCCAGCACCTAGAACAGAGCAGGGTGCACTTGACTGTGAAAAGGAAAGAGGATTTGGAGTCAGACCCAATATTGACTCCCTCCACCCTCCCTTACCAGCAGCCTAACAGTGGACAACTAAAGCTCTCCAAGCCTCAATCTCTTCATCCTTAAAAGCCAAATGATGACACCTACTCCCCAGTATGCTGGCAAGGGGTGTAAAAAAAAAAATATTTGCCAGTGCTCCACACAAGATAAGCAGTCAATAAATGTCAGTTCCCTTTCTCTACCAGCCACCAGCTGTGCTTCCTTCAATCCCCGCTCACCCCTAAATGTCTCCTTCTCCTATCAATCACCCCCATCTCTTGCAGCCCTAAGGCCACAAATACGCCCTTCTCCACCTCCGCCCTTCTCCACCTCCCAGCGTCAGATCCTTCCTGTGGCCAGTGTCTACGAGACAGGCCCAGGCTGAGCTCACAGCTGCAAACGACCACATTTTCATGTCTGCCAAGCTCTGACCTACTTCCCAGCCAGACCAAAGCAGGTGATGCTGGTAGTGATTCAGCAAGGTCCTTTTTTTCCCCCCCAAGTCATGTTGAACATAGGTCATAACACAGAATCATGGGCTCACAGAGCTCAGAGCTAAAAATGTCTACAAAGCCCAGCCCATAAAGTGCAACTCTCTTACTTTATAGACGTGGAATCTGTGTTCTAGAGAATGGAAGTGTCTTAGCCAAGAACAAACCCCCCAAGTTCCCCAAAGATCAGTTAACAACAGCATGGCTCCAGTTATATCCTAAGATACAACCCTGGCTTGCCCACCACGTTCCCTCAGCTCAGAAACGATTCCTTGTGTCTCAAAGCTTAAATTCTTGCTGATTCCATTCCAGGCAAATGTATTCTCTCCATTGTTAAATATTCTGCATCTCTGTAGATGATGGAATGTTTCTCTAATTTTCAACCCCATGAACTACGGTTTACACACCTAGAAATAAAATTGCAACTGTTTTAAATTATAAGAGATGGTATAAGAAAAGACCAACAGACTAGAAGTGAGGGGGTATGCAGTCTAAACTTGGTTCTGCTACTAACCACTTATATGACCTTGAGTGAGTCCTTCTCCCCTCTGGGTCCTCTTTTTCTCATATTAAAATGGGACTGTTGGAGCAGATCCTCTCCAAGCTGTGATATTCTGGATCTGTGTGTCTCATCATCACCTTCAATATAATATTATCACCCACTATCCAAAGTAATTAGACTGTAACTCATTAAGCCCAGAATTTTTCCGTAGTGTAACTGGGTATATGTCCTTTAGCATGTGATCAGTGTTGTCAATGAATTGTAAAGCTTTTCAAAAACAAGGGTTGCATTTTCATGTAAGTATGTCACACAGACTTTGTAAATACCATAGAGTAAATACTGCCAAACTGATGAAGTCTTAGAGTAACGCATGCTATAGGGTGAGAATAAAACAATAAGACAGTCTCAACAAGACATCAAACTTTAGGCTTCCCGCGACTGTGGATTTCTTCACAGTGGTTCCTTTATTCTAATACTCCTGCCATTCTTCAAATCCCTTCCTTATAAACTTTGTGAAGAAGCAGCTGTAGATCTTGTAGAATATTCCCAACGGGAGTACCTCTGATTTTGGAGATGGATTCTTATTTTTTGCAACAGTCACTGAGAGACAATCCCAGTGAATAAGGGAGATAATCCAGTTGCAGGGGATCAGGCTGAATAATACTTGGCCAAGAAAATTATCACATGAAGTTTCTGGGTGATAAGAGCATCATGGGCACAAGTCACAGAGCCACAGCTGGCCCCAGAGGACCCACCTAAAGAGGTTGATACGATACTCAGTGGATTTCTAAGCAGTAGCAGGTTTGCAATACATCACACTAAATCTTCCCGAAGCTGCCAAGAAGACTCAGCGTGCTGATGCAGAGGTGGTACTTCTCTCCTGCTTCCTACTGCTCTTTTCCCAAAAAAAGAAAAAAGTTCCTTAATAAGAAATGCCAGGTGAACTCTATTAGAACCCAACACGAGCATAGTCACTGGAACACGTCCTCAAAGATGATGACACAGGTCCCCCAGTTTTCCTTCCCTACTAAGCACTCATAAAACAAACGAATGAAAAAGGCCTTATGCGTTAAAACGTTCATAACAGTGTTATTTAGAAAAGCGGGTAATTGGCAATAATCCATGTCCAAAAATATGTAAATGGCTAAATTTAAAAACAGTACATCTACCCAATGGAATATAAGTGGTCATTAAAAATATGAGAATTATATGGGACTTCCCTGGTGGTCCAGTGGTTAAGACACCACGCTTCCAATGCAAGGGGCACAGGTTCAATCCCTAGTCAGGGAACTAAGATCCCACATGCCACGTGGTGCAGCCAAAAACAAAAAAAAAAAAAAAAATGAGAATTATAAAATAACCTGAAAATGTTTAGGAATACTCATTGGAGAAAAGAAAAGAGCACATAAAACTGCCTAGTAAGAATAAGAAAGTACTAGTGGATAATATTTTAATAACATACCTTCTTTTGAATAATAATGATGATGACTAACAGCTAATGGCATGACTCATGACTCCTCCATGACAGCCTGGAAATATCTGAAGCTATGATAAAGACATAGGGGTTTAAATAGAAGGCAATCAGAAACTCCAGAAAAAACAAAAGACTACGTGAGAAATCATGATGCAAATTTGGAGAAACCAGTACAAAATAAAAGAAAAAGTTGATGGAACTTCAAGAAGAAATGCAGAATAGACTCCAAGCAGGCGGGAGAGCAGTTAGAAAGACAGAAGATATACAGGATATGGTAGAAAATACTTAATTACTTAATTTTCTTTGCCCAATCAAAAAAATACAACCCTCAAAATTCAAGAATATTAACAACAACAACAACAAAGCAAGAGTCTCAGTGTAGAAATAAAACAAACAACCTGGAATGATTCTAAACAACTAGAGGAGAATTAGAAGGATCTATTAGATTTTGATGCAAACTAAGGGAAAGTTCAGTCCCCTGTGAGTGGCTTATAGGTGGTGACCTCAGAAGCCTAGAAACGGAAATGAAACCACAGCACATGACTTAGCCCGGTATTGAGCAATATTTACCTAGAAATCATAATGTAAATGTTGTTAATTGTTTTCAGTTTTTGAAATCAACCCACAGACACAGCATAGAAGACTCAGTGATGGCTACAAAGCTGTATAAAAGTGCATGTAGACATGTATCTGTTATAAAAGCTGGAGATGCAAAAGGTAACATAAAACATAACTGACAAATTTTAAAAGTGGGAGAAGAAAGGTACAGAGAAATCTCAACATCTTCATCTTACAAAATGGTGGGTAAAAAGATACTGCCAAAAGTTGATATGGCAAGGAATGGAGATGAATGAACATTATATAAATTTATAAAGGAAACTAACCCAGAGAGTAAAAGAAATGATCCAACTGTCAAAAATTGGGAAGGGGGATGGGAGGTGCCAGAGTGTGTATGAGTTCGTCCTTGCCTATCACAAAAGGCAGAAGTCAAACACCTGAAACTAATAACTTAAAAACTAAAGATATAAGCATACTCTTTAGAGATATGATAATAACCACGAGAAGAATTAAAAACAAAAAATGGTTACAAGTGGGGAAGGGACTGGGGTAGGGAGAGATGGGACAATAAATTCTTCTTCTTGGTTTTTTGGGGTTTTTTAATAAATGTTTCTGTAGTATTTTATTGTGTTTTTACTATGAGTATTTATTTGAACAACATTTAAGATTTTTAAAAATAATAAAAATAATATTTCAAAGGAAAAAGGAATTGCTCCAAATAGCACGACCCAGAGGTCACAGAGGTCGAATGTGGAGGGGACTTCTTGGGAAAATCATTACAAAAGGACACTCTCGTGTAGATACTAAATGTACAGCCAGTTCCCTTTTTAAGTCACTTTGCCCCCTTTTAAAAACTTCCCTCTCCCCTTCTCTCCCCAAGCTCTTTAACTCTCTCCTAACATCTTCCTATAAAATTTTGAACACTCTATGTCCCTCAATTTTCTTCGCTGGCTTCAAAATAAAAAGTAAACCTCAATGCAAACTTGAAAATGTAAAGAATCCCTGAGGAAACCCTAAAATCAACAGACGGCTCAGCCTGTGCGGTCCTGTGGCCTAGAAGCGCACCAGGGCCTGGAGGTTGGAGCTATAATTAGCTGCTTCTGGGCAGACAACAAGGACTCCTGTTCCCTGGAAAGGAGGTAATTAAAAGAAGCAGATTTAGGCCCGAGGTGGCAAGTCTCAAGGAACTGTGGCTCCGGGCAATCCCAGCCTACACCCCAAATGAGGAAATAGGAACCTGCTGGCCTGACACTCCATTCCTAAACCATTTTTTCCTCTCTCCGGTTTCTAAGGCCAGGGGAATGCCAGCCATCAGCCCAATCACTTTTTCTTGGTCACTTAAGACCAATTTACTGGGCACCCCCTATGTACCAGGCATGTGCTCAGTGCTACAGGGAGGGTGGGGATGAGTCAGACCCGAACCGTGACCTCAGGGAGACAACAGGGGAGCACAAACAAAATTTAGAGCACACAGCACTCCTGATAGACTTTCTCTCCCACTCCTGCAACCACCCAGCAGGGTAAGATGCTTTCCCCCTGTTTTACAGATGAAGAATCTGGAGCTCAGAGAAGAGAAATCACCTTCCCAAGGTCACGGAGCTGTAGCGTGGGCACAAACTCAAAACCAGGCTTCTCTAGCTCTAAAACCCAAGCCTTTTCTCCCTGTGCCACCAAAAGAAACAGGAAAAAAAGGCACCTCTGCAAAAGGGGCTAAGGAGAGAGGCCGGTGACCATGTGTGAGCCTTTCTCAGAGCTCAGAGCAAAACTCATGGATTTCCACTTTTAGGAATTTCCAAAATTTCACATTGCACCTGTGCCAGTGTTTAAAGGGCTCCCTCTCATACGGTCCAACACCTTAGCTGTCACCATCTCAGCATTTAGAGCCTTTCAACATGTGGGCCCTGGCTCAGCTTTTACCTCCCAGGATTTGGCACTCCACAGGGTCCTTGCTTTATGTAGGAAAGGATCACACAGCATGAGCCACCAAAAACCCACAAATCTGAGCTCCATCGCCACGAGCCTAAGGGAGATAGCAGCTCCAGCTTCATGCCCTTGTCTCGCATCTCAGCATCGTCCACCTGAGACCCTCCAAATACAGTCAGGCTTCTAGGGTGAGTGGCCTGGAACAGCAGCTCTGCCTGGCACATGTCTCTCCTGCACAGGGAGGCCTGCCTTCTGCAGTTCCGTGTCCATCTGCTAATTTTCCCTGCATATCCACCCAAAACTGTCCCCATAAACTTGACAGGGGTGATGCCAAATTTCCTCTGCTTGGGAAAGAGAAGAGGCACAGGGGAGGGGAGGCTTCAGGTAAGACTGGATCGTGACCTTGTCATGAAACAAAGATTTAAGATACAACTCAGCTACTGGATGCACCAGCTTCCCCATTACATGTGGCAACTCCAAGATGTAGGGACACTGCTTTGTTATCCTGTACAAAAAAGAAATCTAGAGTTTGGTGTTCAACTAAAAAAAATACAGCCTGAGGACTGTTCTCCCTATATCACATCCACTGATCAGTTCCTCTTACCCCAACCCTTCTTGTAGGCACATGGACACTCCTGGCCCTTTATCTGGACATCCTGAAGTCAGAACCAAGGTTGGTACTGAGATTAGCTACTTAAATATAGCTGTGCCTTGCAAGTCTTGGCCCATGTTTGTAAGTATGCTACATATTAGCAAGTGTCCACCTGGCTACCAGCTACCCAGATACTCCCATGAGAATTTTCCATGAATTCTTCAAAACTTTCCAGCCTATGAATTTAAGGGGACTTCCCAGGCATTCCCTCACCTACCCTTAATGGTCTTATACTGCAACCGGAGGTGAGAAGTAACTTACATTGGTCATAAGTATACGAAGGCAGACGAGGGAAGTCCTTCATTCATACCTCTGGCAAAAATGTACTGAGCAATTAATTCATCTAGGCACTATGCTGTGTTAAGTGCCTGGATACACAGCTGAAAACACAGGGAGGCTGCCCTCAAAATATTCAGCCTAATAGGAGGCCAAAGACAAGCAAATAACTGAACAAGTACTGACACAGCAGAAACCATACCATCCACTCCTGACTCCCAGCCTCCTCACGGGCAGCAATGCACATCTCCCATGAGCCAGCATCCCTGGACCACTCTAACAGATGCTAAAACACACTTCAGTTCTCCCAGCTGGAAGTGGTGGGAGGAAGATACAGCACCTGATCGGTTAGTAATACACAGTGGAATCTATTTCATGCTGAAGATAAGGGGGGAAAAATAGAGATGAAAAGGAACTTATCCAAGAGCTTCTTCAGCTTTCAATTACTAGAAGATACCAGACGGAGAGAAGGAGACCAAAGTACTGGGAATTTCCCAGCTCTTTCTGGCGCCACACACCAAGGCACTGAATCCAGGTCAAGATCAAGGAGAGCAAAGAGATGTGGGACCCTTACACACCTCAAGGCCACAGAGGTAACCAAGTCTCATCCACACCTTTACCTACACAGCTCCCTTTTCCTGACAGGTCCCTGCCTGACCTCTCCTTCGAGCTCACCCCTGCTCATCCTTAGAGGTGGGCTTTGCTCGCTCCAGCCACAATGGCCACACAGGAAAGTGCTAATGGAATTAGATAAGACACCCCCGCTCTTTCTCCACTACTCTGCAAAATAAGAGTTTAACAGATCACTATAACTTTCGGAAGAAGCCCAAGAGACTCATTCTTCAATTTCTTATCAGCCGAGGCCCTCCACAGCAGGGCCCGACCTGCCTTCTCAGCATACAATGAGCTCCATCCTAGGGAGTCTAAGCAACCTCACAAGCCCAGTTCAAGTCCAACACTGTTCACAGAACAGTACAATTCCCTGCTCATGGAACCCACCCCTTCCTCTAAGCCTGTGGGGCACACGCTTGTCCGCTTTCCCCACACTATCTGCTCTTGGGTAGTTGAGCTTTTCATGGGAGCGTGTCCTCCCACCCCTACTGGATGGGGAGCTCCCTGTGGGCAGGTCCTCACACCCAGGAAACCCCAGAGCCTGACAGTCCTGGTGCATTGGAGGCACTCAGGAAACCACCACATCACAGCTCTCGCAGCTGGAAGTAAGCCCTATAAAATCAAAAATTCACCACCTCTCAGTGATCAATCTATACATTTTCACATGATGTACTTTTTATTGTTTTATGACTAGATCCTCCAATTAGATTTACAACATCTTGGTCAGTCCAATCCCCATCTGACAGTCTCCCGCCAAGAGGCTCTCCTTGAACACTTCCAACGACTAGAAGTCTTTCCTCGCTCATTTTTTGATATCTTTTACCACGTATTCTTAAATGTTGAGTTCAATCTATCTCCATGGGCTTCCCGGTTAAATCCCTAGGAGCAGCAGGTGAGAGAGGGTTAGCACAGCACCAGCTGCAGAAGCAGTGTCACGTGACAACTAAGAGCGTGGACTTTAAAATCAAGCAGAACTGGGTTCACCTTCCAGCCTGCCACCTGGGAGAAGGCATCAAACCCCAGGCCTCTCATGGCTGTTAAAGGAGTAACAGAAATATAACTCAGGCAGAGTGCCCAGCACAGTGAGCGCTCAATAAAGAGCAGCTATCATGGTAATTGGTTCTATTCCTGTTTCCCATTCCGGCCTGCCGCATCATCAGAGTGCTAATCGCACCCCTGACCTCTCCGTGATGCCCGTCTACCCTTCCATAGGAGGTCTCTGCAAAGCCTCAACCAGCATCCCGTTCTGTTTGCCGCTAGTTGGCAGGACTGAAAGCAAGGGCTGACCACACTTCTCATTAAAACCCTGGCACCGAGAGGACCGTGAAAAGTCAGGGGGAACACAGATCCGTGAGCTACTGCCTTGAAGGGTGCTGTCCACCCACCACTCCACAGAGGGAAGGACATCAGATGCCTCAGCAGCTGCCTCGGCCACTTGGAGCTGGGGACGGTCCTCAAGCCTCTCCAATCACAGCCCCAAACGCCGGCACCAGGAAGGAGGGCAAAGGTAGGGACGAAAGGGAAGAGCAGCACGTGACCACGTCTGTCCTCTACAGTCAGGCTGCCGAGCCACTCGCCGCCCTGGGACACGTCTGCCTCCTCTTCACCCAGTTTACTTCCCACCCGTCAGCAGCTCAGGGGCTGCGTCCTCGGGTAGAAGACACGGGATCCAGTCCTGGCTTCGGACTAAACTCTAGCTGATCCCGGAGGCTCAGTGGTCTCTTTGAGGCTCACTTTCCTCATCTGCACAACTGGATACTGGCTTAGACTGTTGGTTCGTTAACCAGGGAAGCCCGGCAAAAATTAGGGAATTTTCTCTAAGTACTCGGGACCAGGCTAGCTCTCAGAAATTCTGATTCAGGACTGGAGAGGCAGCTGGGCATGTATATATCTTTAAAATTCTCTGGCTGATTCTGAAGGTTAAGAATCACTGGCCTTAGTGGGCAAGGACAAATTAGGGGTACGCAATTAACAGGTATAAACTACTATAAATAAAATAGATAAACAATAAGGATTCACTGTACAGGGAAGTGTACCCATTACCTTGTAATAAACCCTAATGGAATATAATCTGCAAAAATACTGAATCACTATGCTCTACACCTGAAACTATCACAATATTGTAAATCAACTATACTTCAATTAAAAAAAAAGAATTCAAGGGGGAAAAAAAGAAGAATCATAGACCTTAAAGATCCCTATGTCCTCTCTGGCTGAGATCATCACGCCTCACCTTTGGGAAAATGTGTGTAAAGATCTTGGCACGGGGACTGGCACACAACAGGTACTAGTTAAAGGCTCACTCCTTCCACCATCACATCCACCCCCCAGCCAAAAGCAACGGCAGCCACACAGGCTCTAGTAGGTGAGACGGCAGCTGTGAAACAAACTGTGTTGGCCAACCCGGCCAGTCCGAATCAGTGCAGACCCATGGTCCACCCCCAGGAGGTTCCTACCAGTGGAAAGAACGGGGAAGGGCTGCCTGTGAACAAACATATGCCCAGAAGAGCGGAGGTGAGCGCTAGAGTGGTGCTTCTCAAACCTTACGGTACACACACATCATTGCAGGAACTTGTTAAGATGCAGATTCGGAGGTGGGGCTGAGAGTCTCCATTTTTAACAAGTCCCAGGTAATACGGATGCGACTGGCCCGAGAAATAAATCTTGAACAGCAGTGTTCTGAATAGAGGCATTTGGAAGGGGTGAACTCACACACGAATTTGCTGAGCATCAACTAAGTACCACTCCACCCTGGGGCTGGGGCCGGCAAGACAGAGACAAATAAGATGTGGAAAAGAGACATCTCAGCAAACAGTCGCAATAAAAAATGCTTTAGTTCTACGTCTGAGGCAGAGCCAAGGTGTCATGGGCATTCCAGCAAGAAGCATTTAATAATATCCGAAACAGAAAACCGTAAGGAGCAGTGAGGAGGTAGTTACCTTGTGGAGGAGAACACCACAAAGTTGTATGTACGGCAGGGCCCCACTTTGGAGACTAGAACTGTAAGGGTTCTAGCCAGTAGTGGTTTTAATATTTTTTAAAGGGAAAAAGAAGGAGGGGGAGGGGGAAGAGGAGAAGATGTGACATAGACTGTATGAGGCCTACAAAGCCTGATATATTTACCATCCAGCTCTTTACAGAAAATGCTTGCCGATACCTGGGCTAGAAAGATAGAGAGATGCACAGATACGATACACAAATTTCACATTGGTTATTGCAAGTGGCTACAGGTAGTTTTTTATTTTCTTCTCTGTGCTTTTCCATATGTTCCTTATTTTCTTCGGTGACAATGGATTATTTTGAAATTAAGGGTGAAAAAAAGTTCTTGTACTTTGGGCAAGCAATCTCATGTCCAAGTAATCTATCTTGGAAAATAATCAGAGGTGCAGATAAAGAATTTGGTAAAAAGGATGTTCGTCACAGTGGTATTTACAATGATGAAATATTAGAAATTCAAATGTCAGCTACCAAAAAAAAAAAGTTAACAATTATGGTATATTCTTATGATAGAATAATATCCAGTCATCAAAAATTACATGTATGAAGAACTCCTAACGCCATAAAAAGGTGCCCAGGCTCTACTGTTTGGTGAAATGGTAACATACAAAACTATATATACTGTTAAGACGTGAAGTCAGTCAAATGCACAAAAAAGTAATGAAAAGAACTACTCAATAATATTAAAAACAAAAGAGTGTTTGAATCTAAATCATGGATTTACAAGTGAGTCTCATGTCCTCCTTTATTTGGTTCTATATATTCGAAATATTTTATTATGAGCATGTACTGCTCTTAGAGCAATACTTATAAAATTTGGCCTTGTTTTACGCTTTCACAATTCTTCCTGAGGGATTGAGAAGAGGTTCGAGGGAAGGAGACATCTGTGCTACCTTTTGAGGTATGAGCAAGTTGTTCACCAAATAGAAACAAAGGGCCCAAGGCCAAGAGGAAAGCACGTGCAAAGACACAGGCGTGTGAGACGGGGTGACCAATAACACACTTGCGGTAGCTGAAGCACAGAATGTGACTGGCAAGGGTTGGCAGGAGACACTTCTAGAACCGAGGCAAGGTCAGATGATGGCAGAGCAGAGGTGTGCCCAGGGAAGGATTTTACCCACAGGCCATGGGAGAGGGTGAGCGGGAAGGCGGAGGCCAGCTGGGAAGCTAGAGGAGAAATGCCTGCCCTAAAGCAGAGATGGGGGATCAAAGAAGCCCAGGCAGACTAGGGAGAAAACTGGTAGGCGAGTGTCTTCCACTCAGTTCCCCTCACAAAACGATTCTCCTTCATTTTCTCCTAACAAGGCTGTGCATGTATTTGTGCCTAGAAATAAAATTAATTGGGAAATCAAACCAACACGTTCTTATTGTCCCAGGCATTGTCAGAGGCCATTCTGACTTCGTCCTAAAAGTAGACCCAACTATCCCTCTGTGTTGCTTCACAAGTTACTTCTCAGTGTCAGGCACAGATACCAGGCAAAGGAACAGGTGCCATTCTGTCCAGCGGACCCAAGGCAGGAGGCTGAGTGGACGAGGAGGAAGAAGAAGAAAGCCTCACACGAGGGGAACAAGGAGGATGAGGTAAGACAGGGCTGGTCCCTTCTCTAGCAGGAGGTCATGATCTTGGAGGAGAGAAGAGGCTGTGCTAAAGTCCCATTCAAGACTGGCTTCCCAGCAGGATGAGAAATGGGGCTCCAGTAAACCAAAAGGAAGGGTGTTGGTGGGAGACATTAGGACCTACTCACAACGGCTTTAAATGGAAATATGAGAGCAAGGGAGGAATTGAGAAGTGCAGAGCATGTGTTGGGCAAACAAGTGTGTCCAAGATATGGGCACCCCAAAAGGGCAGGGGCTCCGGAGTCACAGGGGAAGCCACGGGAAGGAGATCAGTCTGGCCAGCCCTCCCAGCCTCCAGGGGCCCTTGAGCCAAGGCAGGAAATGAGCTGCAGCACTGGGGCAGGAGCCTGGGAGGAGATCGCAGGGCTGCAGAGAGGGCTGCCTGGCAGAAGTTCACGGATGAGCCAGAGAGGGAGGCAATGCAAGAGGCCGCTGTGGAAGATTCTGCACAGCCCTCAAGGATGGCAAACTCAAAAGCCCTGGGGTGCGCACGCTGCCAAGGTTAACAGGGAATGGGGAGGACTGTGGCTCTGTAGGGCGCACATCAACGCTCGCAAATGTCTCTCTTTCTCTTTTTTGGTGGCCAAACATTTCTGCATGTCTGCAGAGCCACTGATCTGCAACCCTGACGGGCTCTCTACATCACCCAGCTGCCGGGACGCTTCCTCTGTGTCTTATACACACACACACCCGGCGCTGCTTCGCCCGCTGCCCCAATCTGGTTTGCATGTCTGTTTCCTGTGTCGACCACAACCTCGCAGACGGCTGAAAGGGTACCTTATTCATCTTCTCCACCCCGTCCCAGGCATGTCAGACAGTGGACACAGAGTCGACATGTGTCCTCTGCTCCACACGTCGCTACGACTCTCCTTTTACACCAAGCAAAACGCCTGATGGATTCTCACTCTGACTCACCAACAGTGTGACCCATAGTTGAGGGAACCAAAGAGGTAAATGATCACCTGGAGTTTAATTCCAACCAAGGAAGAGCGGTTTGATGCAGTGGGTAGGAGCCAAACAATGGAAGAATGATACCATATTGTCCTGAGTGAAGATCGAGAGATTCCAAGACCTTGGAAAAGCACGTGGGAGGCAAGTAGCCAGGAGCTCGTAGTAGTCTCAGGCAGCAGAGAAGAGAGACCAACCGAGATGGGCGGAGAAGGCAAGACATGGGGGGTCGGCCTACGTGGAGTATGGCGCGAGGGGAACCTGCCAGAGAAAGGAGGAGCATGAGGGGAGGGGGCTGTGAGGGGCACGGAGGCCCTTCCCAAGGGCGTGTGGTGCACTCAACGGGGGACAGACTTCCCATCGTGGAACACTCCCCCCATCTGTGAAATGAGCGGAATCCCTGAGGTCTCTCCAAGCACAGACTGGCTATGGAGCCACAAGAGAGCCCGGACACCCTGGGAGCACCACCCACCGCCCTGACACCCCTGTCGAAGTGAGACCACAAGAGCCTCGCTTTTCTCACCCGTGTGAACCGAGGGTGCTGCAGTGTCCGCCCCGTCGGAGCCCCCAGGCCCACCTGAGCTGAAAGCTCCATGGATGTGAAAAGAAAAGAGTGTGTACTGAATCAGCCCGGGGCAAGCCACATTCTCGTAGACGCTTAAACCCTACACAATCGTCACACACATACTCCCATCCTCCCAGCATCCCTGTCCTCCTCTGCGATGACTTCCCAGATTCCTGTAGCAGCTCCATCTCCCCATCTCTCTTGTTTCTGCAGCTCTTTGATGCTCCCCTATAATACGAACACCACGCAGGTCTCTGGTATTTCATAACCATGAAGTGTCTTCCCACAGACAAGTACTTTCATTCTTAATCCAGACAGAATGGAGGACATCAGCATAATCATCATCATTCCCATTTTACAGATAAGGAAACTGAGACTTGTGGGAGACCTCATCTTTATCTTCCCCAGGACCACCCCCACTTCTAGCCAGGCCTCTCCCAGCTCTTGGACCAATCATGAAAGACAGAGCAATCAAATCCAGTACCTCTCTAATCTAATCTATTTGCTGCTAAATAAGCCCAGAAACCAAGGTGCCAAGGTCAATCCTGGGTTCTAATGACTGCACTGTCTTTCATCCTGTGCTGGTCCAGAGTGCAGAACCGTGAGTGCACCTCCAGGCCCTAGTCCAAAGCAGATGCCATGACTCTGGCCATGCTCCAATGCTGGCAGCCCCCTCCCTGTCAGTCCTGAGGGCTCTCCACTGGTGGGGGTCCCTGACATGGGAGTGAGGACATCTCTTCTGGGTTGCAGGCAAGCCCCTCTCTGGGCTGGCTGGCCCAGTCCACCATCACTGGACCACCCCCAGGCCTGCTGCCCCTTCCAACACCAAGCCTCACGTCACCCAGCTCCTTCTACTGTCCTCTTCCTCAATAAGAAGCATTCCCCATCAACCCGCAACTTGCACCTGGCAGACAGATTTCCACCTTTTCCCAATTTCTGTCCTTTTTCTTGCTCATTATGCTCTTCTATTATATAAACTAAGTCTACCTGCTACAAATTATAGCTCAGAGAGGTCAAGTGACTTGCCCAAGACCACACAGCTAGTAAGTGGCAAAGCTGAGACTTGAACTCAGCTCTCCTAATTCCAAGCCATGTGTTTGTTCCACTACTTCCCACTTCCTCTCAATTGTAGAGTTCAGGAAGCCACCTATGCATGAGAGGGTAGGGACCACATCTTACCATCTTTAGTAATAATGATGGCAACAAAAGCTACCATTCACATAGTGAAGGCCGGGTACATGCTCAGCACTCTACCTACAGTCCTAGGAGGTGCTCCTGTTCTCATTTTCAGATGAGAAAATGAAAAAGTAATTTACTCAAGGTCAGACTAGTTGAAGCCCATGCTTTCAGACTACCACAGTGCTACACCACCTCGGGTTCAAATGCAATTCCCAGTGCACAGCAGTAGCCAAAAATGTGGATTAACTGAATAAGAATATGTAGGTGGAGACAACTAAATGGAAGGTTATGAAAAAATAAAGCTGTGACCAGATCAGGCAAAGCTGGTGAAACCAAACCATCACCCTGCAGTAGAACTAAAAATAATATTGTTCCTGGACAGTCTCTGGTGACAGTATGGAAATGACTTCAAACCAGGATTCATGGTTTCCACTCCAGCCTCGCTCCTGACAGCTGTGTGACTCTAGGCAAGTCCTTTCCACATACCTCTGCATCTCATTTCCCCATCTATAAAAAACCAACAGACCAGCAGTTGGACTAGGTCAGTGGTTCTCATCAGCACTGGCACAACCCGTGAGCTTGTCGTAAGTACAAATTCATGATCTACTGCATCAGAAGCTCTGGGATGGGGTCCAGCAAACCCTCCAGGATGACTCTGGTGCTCCTTTGAGTCTGAGAACCATGACACTAGATGACCTTCGGATCCTTTCATCCCTAACCACCCAGAACCTTCAGCGTCCGCAGTTCAGCATCATCAAAGTCCTCCCAATTTTGCCACTCTGATTTCGATCTGACGTGAACTTCAGTCAGCTGGCTCTCTCATCTGGCCGTGTCTGACACCTCCTCCTGTGACTAATACAGAAGGCCCCAAGAAACAGACAGTTAACTCCACTGCACTTCTTTTTCCATTTACCACCTCAGCAGTATGCATCCTGTCACTATATTAAAAAAATAAGAGTAGAGACATTAGCAAGGAAGCCCAACCATGAGCACTGTGGCATCCTGGCACCATCTTTAAAAAAACTGGGATGAGGACTTATTCCTAAGGAAATCAGCAAGGGACTGCCAGATACCCTGGTGCCTTTCTAAGCCCAGTGATCTCTCTTTACTACCAAGCTAGCTGAAGGAATGAGAGAGCATTTGCTTTGTACACCAATAACACAAGTAGATGAAACAAAACATTTCTTGCTTGGTCCTTCTGTGTCAAAAGAAAAAAAAAAAAAATTCCAGATAAACCTTACAAGAATAAAAACATATCCCAAAGGATACTCGATTCTCTATGCAGACTATCAACAAATGGACTATTCACTGCTTCAACCCTGAAGTAGTGCCTGAAAGTCTATTGTGGAATGAATGAATGAATGAATGAACGAACGAATAAAAGTGCACCTTCTCAGTACTGATACTGGGGGGAATGTAGAGATTAGCAACTTAAAATCCTACTCTAAAGGAACTAAGTTTAAGAGTAGTATGGGCAATGTCAAACCTGTCCATCCATCCATCCATGCATCCATCCATCCATCCATGCATCCGTCCATCCATCCATCCATCCATCCATCCATCCATCCATCCATGCATCCGTCCATCCATCAACAAGCGTTTGCTATATGTCTGCCAGATTCCAGATGATCGGGAATGAATGTCCTAAAGAAGTTAAAGACCCCAAACAAGATAGGAACACAGATAACTACAATAGAAGGTAAAAAGTGCTCAGTGCCCTGCATGCAGTCCAGATAAAGGGCCATGGGAGATCAGAAGATGAAGGGATTATTTCCTGCTTAGGGGCAAAGGGTGGAAATCAAGGCCTGTTTCATGGAGGAAGTGCTGGCTTTGAAGATCAATTTGGATTCAAACAGGTGATGATGGCAGAAAACAGCAATCCAGACTGAGAAAACGTTACGACGAAGCAAGAGTGAGGGAAAGCAATGGAGATGAGGTTCCAAAACTCAGTTGGTCCCATTCAACACAACCATAAATGGCTGGATAAAAAGGATATATGTGGAGACAATAAAAAAATCAGTGGTTGCCAGGTTTTGGGGAGAGAGGTAGGTATGAATAGGCAGATGACAGGATTTTTAGGGCAGTGGAATAATCTGTATGATATAATGATGGATACATGTCACTATACATTTGTCCAAACCCACAGAATGTACCACATTGAGAGTAAACCCTAATGTAAACTATGGACTCTGGGTGATAATGATGTACCAACGTGGGTTCACCAATGGCAACAAACATACCACTCTGGTAGGAGATGTTGATAATGGGGGAGGCTCTGCATGTGTGGAGGGCAGGCAGCATGTGAGAAATCTCTGTTCCTTCCTCTCACTTTTGCTGTCAGTCTAAAACTACTCTTAACAAGTTAAGTCTTTAAAATTTAAAAAATCTTTTAAAGATATACAAAGGGTTTACTTCTCCAGGATTTTGCCACTGCCTGGACTGCCTTCAGCTTCTCCACCCGGCCTCCCCGCTGGAGATGGCCTCCCTCCATCTCTCCTGGCACTGAGCACGACGCCGGACACCTGCTCGCCTCATCCTGCTTCCCGCCCCCTGTGCCGTCTCGGCCGCCACAACCTTGTCTTCCTCCTGGGTACCAGTGCCTGCCGCAGGCTTAACTGTACTTACTATGCCATGTCGTTACACTACTGTTTTCTGTAATTTATAAAACACATACTGCCCACGAGTTTGTATTTTTAATTCCTATAAGAAGTTTTGGGATCCAATTTGTGTGAAAGTCAGACTGCAACATAATGTTATATTATATGATAAAAACCTCCAAGAATAAAAGCAGACAGTATATACCCCACTTACCAGCAACTCAAACACTGGTTCCATTTCTGAGTGTCACAGATTTCCTTATGAATGACTAGTTTTGGTTTTGTATCAATTTGTCCCCATCTTCTTGAAATCAGTTCTAATGATAAAGTTTCCTAATTTTCAAAGCTTCTTTTTTTCAAGCATTTACTGAGAACCTACTACATTTCAGGCTATACTAAAAGTATGCATCTTGGCTCATGTAACTTTCACAAGGTAAATGGTGGTACTTTGTGAGTATTAAGTACTGTGAGGTATCACTGACCGCTGAACACACTTTACAGATAACAACAACTGAGGCATAGAGTGGAAGAACCTGGATCCAAACCCAGATCTTCCAGACTCCCTGACTGTTGCTCACTCATCCATTCAACAACAGAGACAAGATCGGGATATTCCCATGATCCTTTTCTGACCTTCTCTGGGCTTCCAGTTTCACGAAGCATCATCACTCCCCAATCAGGGGCCTCAGTCTCCTCTCATGAAAACAAGGAGACTGGATTATGGTGATACTTAAGCCCTGACACTTAAGCCCTGCTTTACCAGAGACTCTTCAAATAGAAAAAGCAGGGAAGGGCAAGAAAGGCGGGTACATCCTGCCCCATTTCATCCACAGCTGCTCCAGTTTATTCCTTCAGCATTACTTGTTGTAATAGGCTTTTCTATAAAGAATCCCTCCCTATTAAAAAAAAAATATGAAAGTTTTAGAGCCACTCTAGGCAAGGGAGATGTCAACTAAATGCCAATGTGGTACCCTGGGTTGTATCCTGCAAAAAAGAAAGAGGACATTACTGGAAAAACTGGTGAAATCTAAATAGAGTCTATAGTTTAGTTAATAGCCATGTACCAACGTCAGTTTCTTAGTTTTGACAAATGTACCATGCTAATGTTAAGATTCAAAAATGAGAGAAATTGAGTAAGCGGTGTATGGAAATTCTCTGTACAATCTTTACAACTATTCTATAAACCTAAAACTATTCCAAAATGAAGTTTATTTAAAAAGGCAAAAAACAAAAAAAACAAGAAAAAAGAGCCCACAAAACCTCATTCATCTCTAATATCCTTTCCAAATCACAATTTGCTGACTTTATAAGGATAACACATAATAACAGCAGCCAATATTTAATGGATACTTGGCATGTGTCAGGCTCTGTTCTAAAGGCTTGACATAGCTCACTTGATCCTCACAACAAGGAGATAGGTAATTTTCTTATTCCCATTCTGTGGATAAGGCAACAAAATCCTAAAGAGACTGAGTAACAAGTCCAAGTAGTAATGGTAGAGCCAGGATGCAGCCTAGCTCCAAAGGCCATGCTCTTAAAGCGCTACACAGATCAAAGCTTTCAAAATGTTTCTGGATTTTTTTCAAGTAGGCCTATATAACTGGGAAAATCCAAAGAACTAATCACAAAGACCAAGAGGTGAGGGTTATGTTTAAAACAAAGAAGAGGAAGCCAAAGGATTCTCAAGGTAAATTCCTAACTTTGGAAAATCTTTCCTGGAGCAGAACCAAACCTCACTGGCGTTACTAATGGCGACTCCACATGTGAATGACATCTCTGGGCCTGTGTTGTGTCTTGTGCTCCCTGACACATCATTCTTGATGATTGCACGACCAGCCCATGTTATGGCCTCTGGTGTGTCACTTGCCAGGCTGCCTGCTGACATTTTCATCCCTAAAGTGCCTGTCCAGGTAGATGGTGAAATGAAACATGCAGGCTGCCTTTTCAAGGTCTGCAAAACAAGCTTCAGCTTTCCAAGTGATTAGTTTTCCTAGATGCTTAAGAGTCCATGCCGAGGACCTATCAGTGCATCGCCCAGTTCTAGAAAGCAAAAAACCTTCCTCTCCAATGTATAATGTTCCTCACTCACTATGGTTTCCATCAAGTGTCAACGAGACGTCAGAAAGCTTCTCACTGCCACTGTGGGCTCCCTCTAGGCAAGACTGTTCTCATTCATTGAAGAATATTTGTTCAATAGAGAAACAGTTCTGAAGAACAGATAGTCTCCTGAAAAGATCTGTAGCTGGCCAGGACCGCCATTCCCCAATCTTCCCCACCATGGTAGTCATTTGTCTTTAGAAGGCTCCAGAGTGGACACCCTCCATGGGCAGATCCAGAAGGGAAAAAGGAATCTAAGGGGGGGGCGGCGCTGGCTATACAGTTGGGCAACAGGAGAGGAACACTTACAGCAGGGAGAGTGTTGGCAAAGAATAGGTAAGCTTGCGTGGCAGAGGAGAAGGAGGTATGACTAAAAAGTAACAGGCAATATAAGGAAAATGAATCCAGTTGGAGGCTGGGCATAGGACAACCACACCTCCCATGTATGGACACAGAGCTCTGCCCATTGCCCATTTCCAGGCTCCAAAATACGTCTCATCAAACAGCCCAGACTGACTCCAGCAAATGTTGACTTAGCAAATGCTAACACTCAACATGTTTAGTTGAAAGGACCCTGAGAGCACACTGAGCCTACACCTAACATTTCACAGATGGATAAACTGAGGCTCAGACAGGGGAAAAACTCATGCCCAGAAACAGAACCCAGATCTCCCCATTCCTTTGCCTGTGCTCCCTTCCGTACAGACATGGTTAACAAGGTGGGTACTGAAAGAACCCAAACTGAGGGCAAATCTCCCCTGCTATGGAGGACCAGATCTATAGATTATCTTCCACTTCATCCAGCATTTTCCATCTGCTGGTTGCTGCTGGAGAGGAGAAAATTCGTAGCACTATTTCAAGTGAAGTAAATGACTTGTCAGGAAGAATATAAAGGGTAGCTTGCCTCAGATGGAGAGGATGATACAGATGGATAAGAATGAAAAATGCAGACACAGGTGACTCATCAGAAGAAGGGACGCTAGGTTGCAAGGAAAGGTGGAGAGTGTGGGATGTGATGAGGCAAATGGAAACCGGACCTGCCAGACTGAAGCTGTCAATGAAGAAGCAGAGATGCCTCTTCACAAGGCAGACTCTGCCCCAGACGGTGTCAGGATGCCTTACAGAAGGGATCACTCCCGCAGATGGGCAGTCACTTGGTGGAACAAGGCCTAAAGAGCAGACAGTTCTGCACCAAAAAATCTGCCGCCTCTTACCTCTCCAGATTTAGGCGATAACAAAAATTGGTCTAAGTTGTATCCATATGCTGGGGTGTCTCAACCAAATCAGCCATGTCAGAATTTCACAATTGTTCTGTTCCCGACGACTCTTCAGCAATCCTCCGGGCCTCCCCACTTACACAAACTGTGTCTCTCTCACAAGCCCAACTCTCCTCTATGAGGAAAGTTTGCCCTGATTTCACACCTTCAACCCCAGCCAAAAGTCCCTATGTCTGAAATCACCCACTTTTTTCTGCACACCTTTCATACAAATTAGAACTTCCAACCCTATATGGGTTACTAGGGCGCATGCCTGCGTACCCCTGCTAGGCGGAGATGCGGAGAGACGGGATCCAGGGCTCACAGTGGCTTTTCCCAAAGCACGTTGGAAGACTAAGACCAAGAAACGTCCGGGGGCGGGGTGAAGGTTGGTGATGCAGAGAGTCTAGGATCTAAAACTTTGAGAACAAACCTCTTGGGAAGTCACAATGCACATTAGTCTCCTAAAGATTCAGAAACGTCCCACGGTAAAGATACCCATTTAATTTTGTTTAACCTGCCAAACTTTCTTGGCTACAAGACCTTTTCTCATAGAACACTAAGGGACCTCAGAGCTTCTACAGGAGCACCTTATCCAATATTTCCACTACTGCTCGTCTCATACTAGACTACATGTCTTCCTTAACAGCAAGGACCTTGTCTAAATCATCATGGTATCTCTGACACCCAGCAGAGTGCCTTACAAGCTGTAGGCCAAAAAATACGTGTTCAATGAATGCACTAAATCCAGTCCTCTCATTTCTAAGATGAGAAAATAAAACCAAGTATGTCAACACGACCTCCTCTGTATCTTCCTAAGTGTCCAAAAGAGTGTCTTACACAGACAATGTGTTCAACAATTCTTGAAGAATGGAATGCAACGGAATGCAATGGAATGGAATGCAATGGAATGGAACAGAAAAATTTCTCAGCTGCGCCCCAAGCCAGAAAGTTCCCATAACACAATAGACTCCTACCTCTTCTCCTCCTCCTTCACCCAAGTTGGGTGTCAAGCAGATGAAAATGAAGATGACAAATCAGAAGAGGAAAGCCATGGGAAAACCAAAGGCCCTTTGGGGTGGGAGGTGGGGAAATGGTGTTTGCAAACTGATGGGGATCAACAAGACCTGTCTGTACCTAATTTAGACTTCATAAGATAGTTTGCTGAATGTTAATTAATACTCAGTGGTTGTTACCAAGTGTGGTGATTAACTTAATTTTGAATTTAATAAGCAATAAATGCTTAACTGAAGTTCTATTAAATTTTACCCAGCAAGTGAGGTATATGAGGCTCTTAATTGACTTTAAACAAGATAGTTATGGCAAGTTAGTTGAATTTTTATTACCTGAAGATAACTGCTTTATTAAAACAAAATTGACTACTTTATTTGATAGAGAAATATGTCACCTTCTTCCCATTTACCAAAAACATGTCCAAAAACGTTCACAGTTGGTCTAAACGGCTTAGATGGGGTAATTTTGTTTTCTAGTCCTATTTTAATAATAAGTGTGCTGGGGACTTCCCTGGTGGTCCAGTGGTTAAGACTTCGCCTTCCAATGCAGGGGGTGCAGGTTCGATCCCTAGTCGGGGAGCTAAGATCCCACATGCCTCACGGCCAAAAAACCAAAACATAAAACAGAAGCAATACTGTAACAAATTCAATAAAGACTTTAAAAATGGTCCACATCAAAAAAAATGTTTAAAAAAATAAATAATAATAAGTGTGCTCATTTAAGAATGAATGTAAATGTAAGAGGCAAAGAGCTCTAGGAAGGAGTTATATATGAGACTGAAGAACCGGGTGATCATATTTTCTAAATCAAAAATCCGGACTCTGCTTTCTCAGTGTAGATACAGTTTGGAGGTGTTGTCTAGATATCACAGTTCTGCAATTTCCAGGATATTTCCAAGGCTTAAAAGGCTACTGATAAAAAACATACTAAATCACAATTACTGTTCAAATAAATGGTTGGCCCTGCAACTGAACAAGCTGAATGACTTTGGCAATTAATCTCTTTTTTCTAGATCTCAGCCACCACACATATTACATGAGGAGGCTGGAGTGGAGATCACTGACTTTACTCACTTATTTTTTTCCTTGTGGTATGCATAGCCTCTGGAAGAGTGCCTGGCACATAGCAGGTGCTCAGTAAACATTGAGTGACTGAATGAATGAATACATAAACTAAAGTTTAGGCAACTCAAAACACTAAACATTTTTAGCCCTTTCATATGAACCTTCTCCAGCCCAGACCATTTTTAAATATTGCCATTTGAGAATTCACGCAAGGGGACACACAAACTCTAAACCACTTCTCAGGATATTTTTTCAGTAATTAAAGGAATGCAAATTGAAACAATAATGAAATATGATTTCCTACATATTAATTTAGCAGTAATTAAAGGAATGCAAATTGAAACAATAATGAAATATGATTTCCTACATATTTATTTAGCAGAGACAAATGTAAAGTTATAAAATTAAATTCTAGGGAAGACATGGAGAAACCAGAAGATTCACCCACTGTTAATGACTCTGCAAATGAGTACAGTCTTTCTGGAGGCTGAATAGCAACCAGCATGAAAAGTAATAGAACTATTCAGTACTTTGTGCCTATAATTCTCCTTTGAAAGAACTTAAAACTTATTTAGCCAGCTGATAAACATGTATTTAAGGTCTACCTGCTATGGGTTATACTCTATGGGGAAATACAAGGGAAAGGATCTTGGCTGTCTTATCATCTGGTGGGTGACAAGAGAGAAAAGAGGGAAGAGATAGCATTTTTCAGCAGATCACATGGCAGGTTTCAATGTTTTCCTACCCTGACCACAGAATCCCTTCCACAATGACATTACATGGAAGGCACTATTATCCTCTTTCACAGACGACCAGCTGGAGGTTCACAGAGGCTAAGTAACCAGTATGATTATATAACTATCAAGATACAGTGCCGTGATTTGAACCCAAACCTGTCTGACTCTCCAGCCATACATGCATTTTTCTCCTACATCCCTGAGGAGATAAGATACATAGTCACATAACCACAAAACATAAGGGACAAAATGGTAACCAATGTGCGGGAAAGTAGAAATGCCAAAGAAATCATTGTCTTCAGGAAATAATTTAGAAGGAAGTAAAAGCTATTTATTTGTCCACTGATGTTTACAATGCATGTTTTAACATATTGAATTGTATTAAATTTCTTTAAAAACTAAAAACTATCCTAGTGTCCACATGGGTAATGTCAATTTCAACAAATCTTTAGTTATATAAAAGATAAATATAGGGCTTCCCTGGTGGCAGAGTGGTTAAGAATCCGCCTGCCAATGTAGGAGACACGGGTTCGAGCCCTGGTCCGGGAAGATCCCACATGCCGCAGAGCAACTAAGCCCCCGTGCCACACGACTACTGAAGCCTGAGCGCCTAAAGCCCGAGCTCCGCAACAAGAGAAGCCACCGCAATGAGAAGCCTGCGCACCGCAATGAAAAGTAGCCCCCGCTCGCCGCAACCAGAGAAAAGCCTGAGCGCAGCAACGAAGACCCAACGCAGCCAAAAATAAATTAAAAAATAAAATAAAATACATTTATAAAAAAGATAAAGACCAGGCCAAAAGAAGAAAGAGCTTTTCTTGTAATAATATTAAGTGGAAGGGAACATTGTACACAGAGAAGTGGACATGCCCTTTGGGGGAGTTAAGGTCAGGGTTATGGTCCCCTAAAAGATCAGAGAGAGGTATTCAGGTAAAAGAGTTTTGGTGGGAGCTTTTCTGTTTTGTTTTGTTTTTTAATGAAGTTGAGTAAATGTATTCTAAATGAGTTCTTTCTCATAGTCTTTTGATAACAGATTAATTAATGTTTAGAGGAGCTCAATTAGGTTTTTTTATTACTAAAGATATTCTTAAAACTCAAGTTGTCATTTATTACTTCATTTATATTATTCATTCACATGTTCATTCAGCAAGCACTGATTAAATCCTTACCTTATATCAGGATCCACAATGGATTGAAGGTTATCAATAGGAATAAAGCTAGAGCCTGTCTCAGGGATCTGTGCAGGCTGGGAATAGGAGGAATATAAAATTGTGCAAATAAAAACCTCAAGTTGAAGTCCTGGTTCAACATCCGGCTAGCTGGGGCCCTGAGCAAGTCATTGAATCTTTCTCAGCCTCTCGTTCTTGATAGTAAAACTTGAACAATAATAATAACTGCTCACAGGACTATTGTGAGGATTTACCTGTAATTTGTAGGAAAACACATGATAACTGTAAAGCACTATAAAAATGGCGATTGGTCGAAAGCATCATTAACTGTATGGTGGATTCCATTTTGATCAGGATATGCAGGCTGGCCTAGGTCACAAAGGTCTCCCTGGGGAGTATTAACTTACTGGCCCCCAAATGGTTATTCCCTCATGACTCTGCATGAACTATGGCCCACCATTCTTAGTGCCTAATCATCCACTTTTAACTCTCTCTGCCTTTTGTCCAATTTGGCTAAAATCATCCTGAGGAGCCAAATGGATAGAGGAACCCCAGGTAAGACTGTTATAAGTATCTTCTCCAAGGAAGGAAGAAAGGGAAGGAGGGAAGGAGGTAGGAAGGAATGAATTAAAAAAAAAGAGTCAGGGTTAATAGACCTCAAAGATGTTCTAGACCAAGTCTTCAACCATTGCCTGAGTTTTCACTGTAACATCCCAATCAGCCACTGCTTGAATATCTCCAGTGATCACAGATTCAATAACTCGAGAAAGAGCCAATTTCATTCAGAGTTAAGAGATTCCATGGAAGTCTTAAAAGATAAAAAGTGATGGAGATCTTCCTCTTGACAAACGGCTATCTCAGCAACTAGGCACCTGTTACCCTGGGCAGAGGATGGATCACCTGGGGGTTATGATGGAACCAGGGCTGTGGACTCTGTATGTGTTACCTGCTCAGGGCCTGGGTTTCCTCTTGTTTAAATGAGGAGACTGGGTGACCTCTGTTCCACCTGTGAACTGTCCCTCATAGCCAATGCCTCAACCTCATTTCAGCTTCCATTTATCTGGTGCCTGGACTAGAGCAGCGCATCTCACCATCTCCGGTACCAGGCCCCTCCAACCATCCGTAACCCATCACTTTTCTAAAGCACAGATCCAATCATCTCCCATCCCTACGTGATGCTCCTTTCACAGCACAGTCTCAAGTCCTCAGTCAGCAATCAAGACCTTTGTCAATCCGCGTCCCAGCCCACCCCTGCACCCTCATTTCCATGGCCTCTCTACTCCGCAGCCCATCCCCAATGACTCCAGTTTTCCAAGGTGCCATGCACTTTCTCACCTGTTCGTGTTATTTCCCTTGCTCAATGACCCCCCTCCTCCTCTAGCCCACTAGACAAATCCCCACTCATCCTTCAAGGCCCAATCAAATGATAGTCTTTTTATCTGTGAAGTTTCCCCAGGGTCCCTAGAGTTAGTCGCCATTCAATTAGAGTCACCAGATATTTCTTCCATATATTTTTACATCCTCTCTAGATTATTTAAATGACCTCTGGAGGCAGGGATGGCACAGCATTCATGTCTCCATCCCCCAAGCCCAGACTAGAGTTTCACTCATTCATTCACAGGTACACCTGGCACCTGGTGTGGAATGAATGAACACACAAACACATCAGATCGATGGACAGATGTATCTGGAGGGTCCTGTCCAGCTGTCATTACTGGAACCCTCATAGTCTCCTATGAAGTGAAGCTGCTGCAGCCGAGAAGAGAAGCCCAGTTTGGAAACAACCAGACTACAGGAAAGCTGACCTGCCTTTCACCTCATTCTAAGAAAAGGTGCCGCTTACCCTCCAGGTCACTTCAGAATTTGCCTTTCCCATGAAATCGGGGCACACCCTGCCCTCTGGGTGGCAACTCCCTCCTCCAGTTCCTGAAAATGATTCATTTTCATATCAAACAAGACAGACGCTCTAGGTGCCAACTAAGTTTTTTTTATTTGTTTTTTTTTTCTTCCTGGGAACTAAACAAGAACCATATTCTTTGGAAACTCGTTAGAAGAATAAGTATAAGTTACCCTGGTGACCTCTTGGCACAGAACTTAGTACCGCATTAAGCTGTCACAGTTACAGTTAAAGATCTTTATCAAGATGGGCCATCGGCTAGAAAATAATAGATTTAAAAACCCAGCTAAATTACACACATGGGGACTTCCCTGGTGGTCCAGTAGTTAAGAGTCTGCGCTTCCACTGCAGAGGGCCCAGGTTCAGTCCCTGGTCGGGGAACTAAGATCCCACGCGTGGTGTGGCCAGAAATAAATATATAAAATACACACATGGACAGAGATTCAATCTTATTTCTTAACTATAAGTAGCCAGAGCAATTTAGCTGCCCCATCACACCCTGGACTAAGCGTTCCTGTCCTTCCATGTTTAATCCAAGGCCCAGCCCTTCCAACAAGCTTCCGCACACGTTCCAGAGAACTCAGTAAGCCCTCCATCCGTACCACTCTCCTGACGGTTTTTTATATTCCAAACAGGTACTAACACATTTTTATCAACCTAATAAACTCTAACTGCCTACAAGCTAGACATTCCCTTCAAACATTCTCAAACTTTACCTTTATAAAAGTAGTTCACTGGGCTTCCCTGGTGGCGCAGTGGTTGAGAATCTGCCTGCCAATGCAGGGGACACGGGTTCGAGCCCTGGTCTGGGAAGATCCCACATGCCGCGGAGCAACTGGGCCCTTGGGCCACAACTACTGAGCCTGCGCGTCTGGAGCCTGTGCTCCGCAACAAGAGAGGCCGCGATAGTGAGAGGCCCGCGCACCGCGATGAAGAGTGGCCCCCGCTCGCCGCAACTAGAGAAAGCCCTCGCACGAAAACGAAGACCCAACACAGCCAAAAAATAAATAAATAAATAAATAAATAAATTTACTAAAAAAAAGTAGTTCACTGAACAAACATTTCTTGAGCACCTAGCATCTCCTCTGACAAAAACAGTAGACATTTGTTGACATTTTACTTTAGTCCTGGTCTTATACATATTACTTATACCAGCGGTCCCCAACCTTTTTGGAACCAGGGACTGGTTTCCTGGAAGACAATTTTTACAGGGACGGGGCGGGGGGCGGTGTTGGTTCAGGCGGTAACGTGAGCGATGGGGAGCCGCTGATGAAGCTTCACTCCCTGGCCCGCCGCTCACCTCCCACTGTGGGCCCGGTTCCTAACAGGCGGCTGACCGGTCCTGGTCCACGGCCCGGGGATTGGGGACCCCTGACTTACACAACCTCACTCAGTACTAACAAGTAGGTTGACCTCCAATCAGAATACCTCTGAGAGTGGAAGGGAACGCTCTATATACTACACCAGGACGCAGGCATAAACCAGGGCTGTCCTGGCAAAACCAGAAAGTATGGTCCCTCTACCTCTGCATCAAGTACTGTTGCTACAGCCATTTTTACAGACAAGGAACCCGACACTAACATTAAAGACAGGATTCCCTTAACGCCCAAAAAGCGGTCTCCTGAAAATGCCAAGGAATTCGCACTACACATGCCCACGGCCATCTTCTCCGAAGCTACTGGTTGATGGCCTGAGTGACTAAGGAATGCCGACCACGGCTGCAGCGGAAAAAGTGCCCATTGTGGGGATGGAATGAGGCCAAAGCACACTTCTTGAAGGACACTGAAACAACTCTGCCCTGTCCTGACCCTCTTGCTTACCTGCCCTGTGAAAGGTTCCCACACAAGTTTCTGAGGAAGGCCTGGAACCACCCCTCAGCACCAGCTTTCCATGGGAACTACAGGGGGCTTCGATGGGAGGCCGGGAAAGAAGCAACGACTGCAGTAGAAGCAGAGCACAAACACAGCGCAAACCAAACCCCAGAGAGGCCCCGCCCCCCGCCTGCCTCTTTCCAGCGTCTGCAAGCAGAGGAGCTGCCGCCACGTCCGCGCGTCTGCAATGGCTGGTCGTCCGGAACTGCTGCAGCTTCTTGATCAAGAGGAACAAGCAGACGTACAGCACCAAACCCAGTAACCTAAAGGCCCGCAACTCCTTCCGCCACAACGCGCTCATTCACCGCAAGACTGTGGGTGCGAAGCTGGCGGCAGACAGCAAAGGGGTCGTGGTAGTGATGAAGCGGTGATCCGGCCCGCGAAAGCCAGCCACCTATGTGCGGACCACCATCAACAAGAACGCGCGGGCCACCCTCAGCAGCATCCGGCACGTGATCCAAAAGAACAAGCACCGCACGGATTGGCGCCTGGCCGCCACCGGCAGAGCCAGCGCCATCCTGCGCTGCCAGAAGCCTGTGACGGTGAAGAGGAAGCAGACCTGCCCACCAAGAGCTCCTGAGTGACCCCCTTCCCCAAAGCAATAAAGATGTCAGCCGATTTTTCGCAAATAAAAATAAATTAAAAAAATTAAAAAACCAAGAGAGAGTTGGAGGATCACAACGGAGAAGAAGAAACACTGGACAGCCATTCACTGGCGACAAACCATCCCTCTGCACAGCCTGGAAATGCCTGTGAACGTCTGCGGCACTCGCCCCACTTCGCAAAGTGACTGTTGTCAACAGTGATGCCCTCATGAATAAGAAGTCTAAAAATGAGTAAGTCTACACCGTGTCGCCCGTGACCACCCCAGGGGGCACCCTCCCTGAAGTCGCACGCCTAAGACTTGAACTTGGAGCTGCCTGGGTCTAAATCCCACAGTCTCCTCTCGAAGGACAAGGTGCCATTCCTGTGGGCCAGACACCTTGCTGGGCAGCAAGAATTAGCCACGTGTAGCCCCTGCACGGCCACGTTACACACTATACGACCATGTATAAAGCACTGTCAGGGAAATGTCCGGTTCTCACAGATGCATTGGGATAGATCATATGATCTATAATCGAAGGTAACTGAGGCTCAGGAATGTTCTGGAACTTGCTTAAGATCCCAGGGCTAATGTGTGGCTCAAACACAGGACTTTGTTTTCATACACCAAAAACCAAGTTGGTGATGGTACTGCTGAAATGATAGCATCTGAAGCCCAGGTCCTCAGGGCTCTGGGGTCTCCAACCAGATTCTCAGGTGCCTTCCAAAGTCACAGACAGGGGCAGCTAATGCTACCAATTAGCACACCATGAAATAATGACAGTTTCTCACCTGTGTATAGGGCTTGCTAAGGACTTTCACATCAGTTATCTCCTGCTCACCAGCAGAAGTGAAGCAAGGAGCAAGACAGGAGCTTTAGAGCTGGGAGTCTGAGTCTCACTCTACCACTTAAGCACCGCAGGGGAAGTTCCTTCACCCCTGAACTTTTACAAGATTGATCCTGCTGACCCATCTCTTGGATGGCAATTGGGAGCTAAGTAATAAAAACCAACGGTAAAATGCATTCGCCACATAAAAAGTGCTACAAAGGCTATGAAACGCTAATGGGTTCTATGAGATGGGTTGTGATGGGCAGATTTTAAGATGGAAAGAAAAAACAGCAGGATCTACCCTGTAAGGGATCTAATGCTGGCAACTTGAAAACCTTTAGGCAAGCAAAAATAAGTAAAAATAAAAGGGGAATGAGGGTGGGGGCCGCCCCAGGCAAGGAACCTTAAAGTTATCATGCAGAAGCTTGGTTCCGGCAAACAAGCGACAGGAATAAATAGCAGAAAAAGAAAGAAACCCCCAAAGCACTCGTAGACTGAAACTGAACCTTCTTAATCACTTTGTTTTCAAAGTGCAAAGATCAAGGTTCAAGCCGGTAACAATCTCCAAGTAATAGTCCCTCCCAAATTCTCCCAAGCAAAGCCCCTGGGGGTGGGGTGGGGAAGGAATGTGTCCAGCCAGGCTGAGCAGAGAGAAGAGGGCAGGAAATGGAGTAAGGGCCACACCCAACTCCAGCTCAGCGGACAAGGGTGTGACCGAGCACTTCCGTCCTTTCCCTGGGGCCTCGGTTTCCTCACCAGCAAAAGGAGGAATCAGGTCGCTCTGGCCACCAAGGCCCCAGCCCACAGTTCTAAGGCATGAACTGGCTGCCAGCCTGCTGCTTCCACTGTGTACAAGCTTTGGTGCTGATAAAATAGTTTTTCCAGTCAAGGCTGATAAGCTGGCAAATAATTGGAAGGACAAGAATAGGAACTAAGCTGCCTGATAAGATTCTAACAGTAAACAACTTTTTCCCTCTCTACTCTGCTGACCTGGTGCAGGCCGGTGTTTCCTGACCTGGAACATTTCAGCAGCCTCCTAAGCGGTGTCCCCGCCTCTGGCCCAGAACTGCGATCACTCTGCCACCAGAGTTCTCTGAAACACAGACCCAACGACACCCTCCTTTGCTCAAAAAGTAACAAAAGCCCTCCTGCTCCCTACCCACCACCACCGCTGCCATCATCCTTAGCTCAAGCTGCCAGCCCTTTACCCTCTAATCCTCCCTGGCCAGCCCCATCTTTCTCAGTGATCTGCAAACACCCCCCCCAAACACTCTTAGGCCTCAGGCTTGTGCCTATATATCAAGGTCTCTCTGCCCAGAAAGCTCTTCCACCTCTGTCCACCATAAGAACCCCTACTCACCCTTCAAAACCCAACCCAATGTCTTCTTCTCCATGAGCATTTTTTCCTGTTCCTCCAGGTAGTCAGTCAGCCGTTTCTCACTGCTCCCATTATTTCTTTGTTCATCACTCTAGTAGGGCCTTCCCATGTTCTATTTCAGTCTGTCTCCTAGGCTGGAATGAAGATCCTTGAAGACAGAGCCTTAGCTGTCTTTGTAAGATCAGTTTCCAGCATTTCTGCCTGGCATGGGGTAATCACTCAGGACCCGAATGATGTGCTGAACTGAACACAAGAGACAGAGATGCATGTGATCACACATATAAGTGGGGTATAAGGGGGCTGAGAGTCTGGGAATGGCTTCATGGCACAAGGTGGGTTTTCGCCTTGAACTTAAAAAATCATAGGTTTACAACACGCAGAGAGGCCTGGAACTCCAGGTAGAGAAAACAGCATAAGGAAAGGCATGGACATGAAAACAGCGGAATGTTCAAAGACAACGCAACCACCTGGCTGTGAGGGAGACGGGAAAGCGCAGTTTGAATCACACTTACTCTTGGGGTGGCTAGTTAGTGTAGACACTCAGTTCTACACTCCCACTCCCTAATCTTGACCCTGATGGTGGGTCTGCCCAGTACCACCTGTGGCGGCTTCACAGCATTGTGGGGACTCAATCCAGTCCTGGGACCCCACAGGCCCAAACTTCTCGGTCAGTAAAAAGTTCCTTTCCCCCATCATTGCTATCTTGTGGTTGCAGTAAACTAAGCCAACCCCTTTCTTCACCTAACAAACAGTTCCAGGGTGCCTACGCTGTACCAGGCACTCCTCTGGACTGGGGAACATGGCCCTTAACAAAGTAGGCATCCTTGCGAAACTCCTGCCGCTTATTTTAAAGTGGAGGGGAGAGCAAAGTCAAGCAAATATATGTGGTCAAGCGTGATCCGTGCTTACATTGTATCAGTAAATGTTACTCATTCTAAATGAGTAAACAAGCAGTTACTGAACATCTTCAAGGTACCAGAGATGAGAGGTATTCAAAGAAGAGAAAGCCAAGGTCTTATTTACTTTGCTGGGTGCCATTCCTAGGATCTGTCTTCTCGCCCCTGAAAATATCTTACCTGTAAGTTATCAAAATGCAAATAACCCACCTGAGGTGGGTAGGTCACAGAAGGGACCTTAGTTGATCCCTCAGAGTCCTGAGCCAGAAAGCCTTCTTGGAGGAAGAGGTCTGCATGACCTAGGGAAGGGCGGGATCCAACAGGAGCTATCTGGCTCGACTCCAGAGAACATTGTCCCAGGAGCCATAGATCAAGGGCAATGACTGAGATCAAGACCCTCCATCACTCCCCTACTTTGTTATCCTATTTCCCCAACTGCCTCTCTGTGGGGTACCTCAAATCCTTATTACTCCAAGAGACTGGGGAGAAGGCAATGTTGGGGGGAGGAAGCAGATGTTTGCTAGAGAAGCTCTGTCCTCTCCAGTCAGCTGTGCAGAGAGAAGACACCCAAAGGGAAGAGGGAATGGCAGCATCTCAAGAGAGACCGGGCTGAAGCAGCACCAGTATAACGATTCGACCAGACCTCCCCCAGCGGCAGGACTACCTGCTCAACCGTCAAGAGCAACATGCTCCTAGCATCAACCAGACAACGCCTTAATAACATTCCTTCTTGATGTTGCAGGGGTCACATGACCCACCAGGATGATGCTTAGATCTGCATTAAGTAAACTGTTGATAATATCAATGCATCATGTGACGTACAGCCCTCTGTCCCAAAAAGCTTATATAATCGTGCCTTGACTTCTAACAGGCGGAACAGTTCTCAGAGCGTTCTGAGATGCTCTTCCCGGGTTATAATGCTCAAATTTGGATCGAATAAAATTTTCCAGTTCTTTTTTAGATCGACTGATTAATTTTCATTGACAATTTTCACTTTTCCTTCTGTGGGCACAGAGAGAGTGGTGAAGATCAGGGAAAGGTTCTAAACTCGGCCATTTCACTTAGTAGTTGTGTAACCTTATTTAACCAAACTCATTTTCTCATCTGCAAAATGAGATTGATAATCATAAAACCTGCTTTAATGAATCAGTATGAGAATTATATAAGTACACGGTAAGTACTCAAATTTTTTACATTATGTTATTAAGAAAGAAGGATCGAAAGATAAACATTTTCTAGCCTCAATTTTGTGGTTTACCTGCTTCCAAGCATGAATCCCATTAACCCCCTGGCCAGCCACCCACCCTATTTGTAGAAAGTCAGGAGAGGTGAGGTCCTCATCAATGCATCAGTGTCCTTTCCCATTTCTATGACTCGCATTAAGAAGGCACTGCCATTTCCTCCACGCATCCAAGCCATCTAGAGCAGACTCCCACATCACGATTCCGTTCCTTCTTCCCTTCCCCACCTCTGCTTCACACACACCTTCAAGCCCGTGAACTTCCACCCAGATAAGCTTCCTGCATGCATCACAACTTTACCTCCCCTTTCCTCGCCTCGGTTTCTTCCAGCTGGGTGCTGCCTTCCAATGCCATTATCCAGGAAGAGTCCCCACCCAGCAATGCACACGCTTAGCTAGGACTCCTAATTACTGCCCAGGGTCAAAGTCTCAGCTCCACTCAACCACTTACTAAATACGTTACTCTTCTTCCTGCGGTAAGCATCCCAATACCTAATCCCACAGATGCTTCCAGAGCCCTTGCCCAGCCTTGTTTTCGTGCAAATCTCTAGAGAAGCCTTTAATGGCCCCTATAGCCCACAAGATAAATTTAAATCTACTTAGCAAAGAATGAAAGTCCTCCCTTTTCCCATCTCCCACCACCCTGTTCATGCTGGCCATGCCAAAACCAGCCTCAACCACCATGCTCCTCCTTCCCTACATTTGTCTGCATATGCCTAACAGGTTCAGCCCTTACCTGTTCTTCTTCCACTTGGGCGATCCCTATATAACCCTAAAGACTCTCTTCAGACACTGCTCCCTCTGGTAGCTTCCCTGAGGCGGGACCACCTCAGTGCAGCAGAAACATACCCCTCGAACAGCACCACACACACACACACACACACACACACACACACACACACACACACACACACACGTGCTCCCCAAGAACAGGGACCATGTCCTCCCCATCTTTGCACTCCCAGGCTAGTCAGTTCCTGCTTCACAGAAGGCAGGCTCCAGAACCTGCGTGCTTCATCCACTGCTCCTCTCCTTTCTGTGTAAAAACAGCAGCGTGCTCCATCCTCTGGTTTTATTGTGTTACCTGGCATCTTCTATCTCCCTGCCCATTTTCTATTTAATGCAGCAAATCTCTGGGCTAAGGGATCCTCCCAGTCCTCATGAGTTACATTCTGCCCTTGGCCAAACCACCCCCCACCCAAAAAAAAACCCACCATCATTCCAGCATCTTCAGCCATAGTTCTGAAATCAAATTCAATTTGACTCTTCCCATACCTAATGAACCCATGCTAGTTCCACAGCAGGGTAAAGTCACATATGAACATCAAGAGTCAAAGTTCTAGGCTGTCATTTTGAGCACATTTCTAATTAGCTCTGTGACCTTGCGCAAGAGGTAAAATCGAGATGACAGGATCACCAGGCCCAATTCTCAGGGGATTTTTGAGATTCAAATGGAATATCTGATGGAAAACTTTTATAAAGTGCAAAGCACTGTACATTCATAAAGGGTATGATCAACAAATTTTATCAACTCTTAACCATCAAGGGTAAGATGTACCATTATCAACTTAGAATGAAGAGCCCCTCAACTGTGACACATCTGTGATATAAGACAACCCAATTTCAGTGATATTAAAATGGGAAAAAGTATACTTTTTATATGCCTCAATACATACAATGTACAATGTATATGCCTAATAAAATAAGGAACCTGCCGTAGAAGTTTCATCTTTGCCAGTGGCACATAACAGACACTCAGTAATATACGTGGGGTAAATGAGCAACACCCCACCGATAATATTCTTAGGCCAGATTATGGCCTCTCTCACTGGAATGGGCAGCAGAAGGCCTCCCAACTACCAGTTCCTCTCCTCTCACTCGTGTCCCAGCCTGCTCAAAACCCTCGAATGATCACTTCAAGTCATATCCGTCCCTGGCATTTTTAAGGACCTTCATAATGAAGCCTCCTTCCCACCTCCCACTGCCTGGAACTGACTGTCCACTGGTATATGTCACTCGAAGAAGGGTCCTACTCAGTCAGTCCCAATCATAGTAACCAGCTCCACAGCTATTTCTCCTCCTTCTGTCAATCCCCAGAGCCGGCTAGGCCTGCCCGCTGCTTACAAGGAGCATGACCCTGGGCAGCTGCCTGACCCAAAGGCCCCAGGCGTGCACCTCTACCATTCATACAGCTAACCCCGGCTACCTATCTCGCATCTAGAGTCTACACTCTAGACTCTGAAGGCCTGGGTGTTGGTGTTGGGGGACCGACCGCCTTGCAAAAATTAAATGCAAGATACACATTCTTGCACCTAGAGACTGTCACACAGAGTGAAGTGAGTCAGAAAGAGAAAAACAAATACCGTATGTTAACGCATATATGTGGAACCTAGAAAAATGGTACAGGTGAAACGGTTTGCAGGGCAGAAATTGAGACACAGATGTAGAGAACAAATGTATGGATACCAAGGGGGGAAAGCGGCGGGGGGCAGGGGGGGTGGTGGTGTGATGAATTGGGCGATTGGGATTGACATGTATACACTAATGTGTATAAAATGGATGACTAATAAGAACCTGCTGTATAAAAAATAAATAAAAATAAAAAGTGTATTCTTATACTGAGATAAAAAAAAAAAAAGATACACATTCTTCCTTTTGACTGAGCCTGGTGCAGGCAGAGACCCTGAAAGGAAGAAGGCTGGTCATGGGGTACAGAGAACCCTACTGGAAGTTCTGGCCTCCCACCGGCTACCATTATTCACTGTAGGCTTTAGAACTGGCACCCATCTTCTCTGGGCTTTTATTTATGTTTCCCTATCTGTAAGGGCAGGGAGGGTGAGGATGCAGGGGAAAGGCGAGTGTTAGTTAGCTGTTTTATCTCCTTCCGCTTAAAGGCTTTCTTAAAATGCTCTTGTGCTGGGGGAGGTAAGCCATTGCCAAGTCACTAACACCTTCGTGAGAATGAGTTTTATTGGTAAGCAAGCACTAGAAAAGGGGGAGGAGGTGGAAAGAGAGACGGGATTGGACACAAGGTTAAGCGAGTCTGGTCCTAGAAAAGCAGCTCAAACGTGAACCTAAATTTTTGCATTTTGTGTTGAGGGCGAGCAGACATTGGATAACAGGGAAGGGAAGCCACAAAGCTCTTTCAGCTCCCCCAGCACCTCAAAGTCCCAAAGACACCCCTCAGGCCCAATTCCACTGATTATCTCATCTCCTGAACCCACGCCGCCCAACCCCGTGCTCCCAGCACAGTAACAGTTGCAGCTCCATCCCCACTCTCCACATTTTATTGAGTCTTCTCTGCTCTGCGGTTGCCTCCCGAACAAGGCCTCGCTCCTTGTGCCTGGCTGGCTTCAGAAAACCCCCCATCCTTCAAAAGCCTCTGATGCTTCTTGAGGGACGAGGAAACCAAACTCTTTTCTCTGAGCCCCTTGAAATTTTACCCTTGCCTTTTCCCAAGCACTTAGCACCTTCTACCTTGGGTCACGTTTGGCTCCTCGGGTTGACTGTGCGCTCCCTGAGGGCAGAGTCAGGGCCCTAAATGCATCTGACCCAACAACCCAGCACAGCGCGGGCTCACAGTGGGCGCTGGAAAACTGCTTGGAGAAAAGGAACTAGGAGTCGGGAGCCATTTATTTTAATTATGACTCAGCCTCTAGTGAGCGACTTTGGGGAGGCTCTCCTCCTCCCTGAGCCTCAGTTGCCCCAGCTGGAAAATGGGGGAACTTCATGTGAGGGCTCCTAGGCCCCTTCCACTGTGACAACTGTGATTCCGCGAAAGCTCGGAGCTGCTGGGTGTGGCCCCGCCCCCTGGGAGCCCTGAAAAGCCCGGGCAGGGGGCGCGCAGGGAAGGCCTCCACCCGCGCCCAGCCCCCGGTCGACGCTTCCCGAAAAACTCGGGGTCCCCCTCCCCCACGCGTGCACCCCATGATCGCGCTGCGGCCGGCACTTCCGCACCGCGGGCCCTGCGGCCCGGCCCGGGCGCGCGCTCGGCGCCCTGCGCCCCGCGCTCCTGCCACCCCGGAGGCGCTCGCGCTCGGGGAGGGCTGGGGGTTCCCGAGGCGCCCGCGGGCGGAGGGTGGGGGGAAGGAAGGAGGATTTGCAACAAATACCTCGGGGAGGAGGCGGCCGGGGCAGCGGCGGCGGCGGCGGCGGCTGGAGGCGGAGGCAGCGGAGAAGGAGGAGGTGCCCAGGCACTCCCCCTCCCATTGTCCCCAGGCCCGGCCCCGCGCCCCGCACCGCGCCCCGCGCCCCCGGCCGCGCAGCCAGCCCTTACCTTGCAGCGCCCGGCTCTCCCCCGCTCGCTAAAGCTACTTATCCCAGGAAAGCTCGCGCGGGGCCCGGGAGCGAACCCACAGACAAAAAGTGAAACTTCGGCAGGGCTGGAGCGGCTGCTGGTTGGTGCCTTTCCCCCTCCTTCCTCCCCACCGTCCCCACCCCCTCCCCTCGGTCTCCCGTGCGGTGCCCTGAGAGCTGGAGGCTGACGTCAGGGGCCTGAATTCCTGACTTTGCCTGCACGCATTTGTCCATGTAAGGTATGGGAAGGCGGGTGCCCGCGGGGCCGCCGCGCCGCGCTCGCCGCCGGGGGAGGGGGCGCCCGCCGCGGGCCGTGGCCTTGCCCCAAGGTGGGCGCGCTGACGACAGTTGATTTCCTGGGAGGAAGGGAAGACGCGGGGATGCGGGGAGACTGCAAAGGAGGAAGGGAAAGGGAGGTGTGGAGGTTTTGCCTGCACTGGAGGAAGAGGAAGGAGACGTAGAAGGAGGAAGCGGCCGGGGCGAGGGGTTGCCGAAAAAATGGGGGAACCTGCGTCCACTGTTGGGGCGCCAGATTAGGGGGCTGAATCTGAGCAGACGAGATCCTGCCGTGGAATCCCCTTCCGAGATCTTCCTCGTGAGCCCCGCCCCGGATTCCCAGCAAGGTTCAGAGCTGGCCCAGACCAACTTCCAACCCGTCCACTTCACACATGGGAAAACTGGAGCTCTCGGAAGAGAAATGACTCCTACAAGGTCATGCCCGCCACAGATCCAGGCGCGGGACCCGGATGCTCGGCCTCCCAGCTGTGTTCCTGTCTCCAGGCAGAGCCCTGACTCCCTCCTTCCCGCGGAGCAGTGAACCAGGCTAGATGTCAGCGGGCAACGAGGACCACCCTGGGAAGAGATTCAGAGCTTCCCTGGGCCCTGGAGGGAGTCAGTTCCTGGAAGGTTCTAATTGCCAGTGAGCCCTGGATAGCCATGCCAATCAGTTGCTTCAAGGCAACTCCCTCTATCCGGTGCTCAAATAAACGAAACCCTGGAGTTCACTTCACAGCCCTGCCGGAAGCCCAGAAAGCTTATTCTGTGCTTAACAGCTTCAAAAAAAAATCTGCGAACTGGGTGAACGGGTTTGAATAAAGGCAAGTCTGTTCTTGGAAGGTTTGAGTGGGACTTCTTTTCCTCAGACGGTTGTAAATGTGAGCAACCAGGGGACCCACCAATTACTGTGTCGGGGTTAAAATGTGCAGCAGCCATTGCCTGGAAGGCACTCCAAGGCTGGAGACTGTTTCCTTGTATTTCTATCCTACTGACGTCCTCACCTCAGCACATCATAAAAGCACTTTCTCACTGGTTTATTAGATCTTCTTGTTAGGACAGATTATAGTGCATCGTTTACATTTGAGGTAAAAAGTCAGGTAAAATGACTTACCCAACACAAAATAAGCAACAGAGCAAGCACCTGAACCCACCTCCCCCCAGCCAGGTCACCTGACTAATCCCATGATTTTTCCACCCAACAAGGAGGCCCTGACCTCCTAATTTCTGTTAATGAATGTTGAGAGTACACCGTGAGTTACTGATTCATGAAACCTCCAAAACTTGGTTCTTTTGGGATTTGGTGGGATTCTTTTTGACCAAGAATTAAACAAAAGCTGAAACACATTTCTGCACTTACCAGATACTGGTAAAGATACTGCTTTATCGAGCATCTTCTTAGTGCGAAGTCTTTGAATCCAGACATTCTCGGGTCCAAATTACTCCATCTCTCTTGCTCTCAGTTTCTCATCTACTCATACAAAAAATATGAAGATAGTAGTAGAGGTAAGGTCAAGGGTACCTATTCCATGCAATAATGAAAATTTTTGTCTTTGCAACTAATGTAGTTTGAAATAGGAAACATGAGCTCTTAAAGAGATTTTATTCTGGGGCTTTAAAAAGATCATTCTATTACACCACAATTCACTTACTCTGTTCTCAACGTTTCAGCAAACCCACATTCTGAGTGCTACTGTTTAACATGAAAAACTCCTGGTATCACACAAACTAAGAATAGATTCACCCATTCCCCACTGGACATAACGGGACTTGACCAGTGCTTCTTTTTTTTTCTTCCCCAGTAACCCACTTATAAAGAATAATAGGATTCTAATGAGGATTAATAAGATTTAATAACGTATAATTAGCATTCATTTCCTTCATCATACACATTGTAAGAGTGCAGTGTTAGATCCAGAAATGCTCCTAATTATGTTGAAACTGTTGTATGAGTGTGTTGGGGAAGATCACTGTGTCTCTCCTCCTGAAATATTTATGAATTGCTCAGGTGGGCCTAGAGTTAGCACAAGCATTATATAAAGTTAATCACAAAAGACAATTTCTACTCAGGAGGCACTCACCAGGAGCGTAAGAGGCAAAGTCATAAATTGGATGCTTGGCGAACCGCATGCAGTGTTGTCATCAGCGCAAACCCAAATCAAAAGCCTCCTCATTTGCTGATCTGGTTTCTTTTGTATTCACACTTTTCTCAACAACCCTATTAAAACCTGCTGCGTGCAGGGACTTGGGAAAGAAGGGAAGGCTGTGTGAATCTGCAGACTCAATGCTAGAGAAATACAGGTTTACCAATTCAGAGACTACAAGAAGCACGGAATTTCAGGTGGGGCGGAGGGCATGTGACTGGAGGATTGCCAGTGATGACACCAGAGACTAAACAATGCTAGGCTGTGTTCCCACCATTTGCTTGCATCCATGACAATCCCTTTCCCCAAGGCCTTTGCGTAGCTCTTCTCAGTCCTTTCTCTGTCCTCATATATGCCCGGCAATATTCTAGGATTTGTCATCTGCATTTCACTTAACTCTCAGGAAACCCTTCTGAGGTTGGCATTATTATTTTCTCTAGCCCAAGGAGGTTAAGTAGCCTGTTCTTAACACAGAGCTAGTACCCGGTTAAACTGAGATGCCCCACTGAGCCCAGGCAGCCTGACTCTTCCCCTTACCCACTGCTGAGTGGCCATCTGGTCTCAGATTGAACATTCCAATGTGCAGAACTCATAATCTGCCGTGGCTGACCAAGAGGAAAAGATATGAAGAGGCTACTGGAGAAATAATAAGAACAGGGACATTGAAGATGGAAGGTAAATACCAACCCTATGTGGCCTCTCCCCAGGTTAAAACCCATCAGGCCAAACTCCTCAGTGTAGTTTGCATAGCTCTTCAGCCTCATGTCTGCCAGTCCTGAACCCTCCAGCCAATTGGAGGTCTGGTGGTTTCTCAAACACCTTAACTGACCCTGCTTCTCTGCCTTTATACGGGTTCTTCTTTCTCCCGGGAGCTCTCTTTCTTCTCTGTACACCTGGCAACCCTTACCTAGCTTCTTCAGGCTTGCCTTAAATATCATGTCCTCTGAAAGGCCTTTTTCCCCCTCCCACCACCTCCACTGGATGCATTGCCCCTACAGAGTGCTCCCATCACTCTGTGCTTACCCTCAGTCCCTGTGACTCTGCATGATGTCATTGGTCACCTTGTCTTTCTCAGCTACTGGGCTGAGAGTGCAATTTGTCTCTGAGTCTCTAACAAAGTGCCTGCCGTTGTCAATGTAGGCATTCAACTGTTGTGTTCTGTTTTTTTCCTTCCTGTTGCTGGTCAAAGGCAGAGGAAGATGCAGAAGGTAAAAGGCCTGGGCATTTAAATAAAATCGAATAACTTCCTCAAGAGATGAAGACTGGATGTAAGCAGACCAGTGGGAAGGGAGAGGAAGAATCAACAGGGCCTGGCCACTTGGAAACAGAAGCAGGATGGGCATGGGGAGGCAAAGGAGAGGGAGGTTTGTAGTCCTTTCCTTGTCCTAAAACTGCGTTGTAACCTCATGGCAAGTCACTTCCTCTTTGGTCTCAGTTTCTTTATACACACGTTTAGGTTCTCAGACTTTATGCTCTCCAACACTGTCTTCAATTTGAGGCTACTTTCAACCCTTTGACCAAATTCATCTTCCCAGAGCATAGCGTGCCACATTATACTCTGAACTTGTAAAGGTTCCATGATATCAACCACATTAAGTCCAAACTCTTCAGGTTCCATGATCAGCTTTTTCCAACTGTAGACTGTACCTCCAACCCTCCACCATCACCACCACACACACACACACACACACACACGCACACACAGCTTCCTGCACTTCCTGCCTCAGGACTTTTTCTCATCTAGTCCCCTCTTCTCAAAATACTTTCCCAGGCCCACCTCCATGAATGCAGATTTTACCTGTCCTGCCAGCATCCTCTCAAGGAATCTCTCCCCTGTTGCTCATTCCCTCCAAATCTCCTCCACTGATATGAAAATAATTTCTCTATCTTCTGAAAAAGGCACGCACTGGATCGTCCCATTGCATTGTAATTTTTCCTAAGTGTGTTTGATCTGCTCCTGTCAAACATACAGCTCTTCACAGTGAGCTCCATATCTTCTTCATTCCTCCTCCCCAGCAGCCATGGCAACACCTGGGACTTACGCTCAAATGTTATCCAGTGAGTGAGTGAATGCATGAATCCTTCGTCTTGGCTAGAAAAGCAACACAGTTGATATCGTCTCTCTGGAAGACTGGTCATGTTATCTTAGCCCATGACTCTGGGCAGATACCAGGAGGGATGAGGGAGAGGGGGAGGATTTAATATTTGTCATTTGTTACAATGTGCCCTGTGTGTGAGATTCTAGAGAAACCGTGCACCTCAGATTGGGACTTGAACCCACATGCTGGGACTCGAACCCAGCCAAAACCCAGATTGGGACTTGAACCCACGCAGCCAGGACTCAAACCCAGCCGAAACCCACAGTCTTCCAACTGAGATCACCAACTGGTTTCAGGACTTAGTGAAGCTCAGGCTCTTGATGTCTCATCACAGAAAGAATTCAGTGAGAGACAAAGTGATAGGTAAGAAATGGATTTATTTAGGGAGAAACACTCCACAGACAGAGTGTGGGCCATCTCAGAAGGTGAGAAAGGCACCAGGGTATGGGGTTGTCAGTTTTTACAGGAGTGGTTAATTTGATAGGCTAATGAATGGGAGAAGTATTCCAGCTATTTCAGAAAGGGGCAGGGATTTCCAGGAATTGGGCCACCACCCACTTTTTTTTAAATTAATTAATTAATTTATTTATTTATTTATTTTTGACTGGGTTGGATCTTTGTTGCTGCCCGAGGGCTTTCTCTAGTTGTGGCGAGCGGGGGCTACTCTTCGTTGTGGTGCGCGGGCTTCTCACTGCAGTGGCTTCTCTTGTTGCAGAGCACGGGCTCTAGGCGTGCGGGCTTCAGTAGTTGTGGCTCGTGGGCTCAGTAGTTGTGGCTCGCAGGCTCTAGAGTGCAGGCTCAGTAGTTGTGGCGCACGGGCTTAGTTGCTCCGCGGCATGTGGGATCTTCCCGGACCAGGGCTTGAACCCGTGTCCCCTGCATTGGCAGGCGGATTCTTAACCACTGCGCCACCAAGGAAGCCCCGCACCACCCACTTTTTGATCCTTATGGTCAGTCTTGGGACTGTCATGGAGCCTGTGGGTGTGTCATTTAGCTCGCTCATGTGTTACAGTGAGCGTATACTGAGGCTCAAGACCTAATGGAAATCGACTTGTCCGCCATCTTGGACCCATTTGGTTCAAATCAGCTTACGTTATGTCCTCGGGCTATGTCATTCTTTCAAAGGTTGCGCCCTGCCCCCTTCCCTCCTGTTTCACTAGGTCTTCTCACATTTAGCATATATCAGTTTTACAAATTATCTAAGGATATCGTTCTGCTCTGGGAGTAGACACAGAATTAAAGCAATGGTTGCTTTGCAACTTTATATCAAATAAATTCTTTAAAAAAATACTAAAGGTCAACTTTTTCCAGGAAGAATTAAGCACAAGTGACAGTTTAAATATTTAATGTGTCCTGCTCTATAGCTGAGCTTAATTCTCTTCTCAAGACTATTGTACCAGCCTGTGATGCAAACAAGACCTCTGACCAGACCAGATAAGCATCAGCCTTTTGTAAAGAGATGAAAACTTGTATGGTAAACAATAGTGGTAGACTTTTATTAAATGCAGTATTAAAGATAATGAAGTCTATTACAAAAGGTCTCTTTACTCTGTATTCTTCACATCTCATTGTACAATGGGAAAAAATTATCTCCATGTAAAAAAGGAATAGATTATCAGACTGCCTAAATGAATATTTTCTCCCTGTTTTGAGAGGGAGAAAAGACTTGGTTTTTTCTTGAGGGCAAAATGGTGTCACAAGCTACTTTCTTTATTGGTTTTGAGAAATCAAGCCAATGTGGACAAATGATAGTTTGTATCGGCCCATGAATTTCTGCACAATTTTACCCAGCTTTGCAGCCCAGTTTTCAGCCAGAGGCTGTACTCATTGTTTGCATTTTATCAGATCGCAGGATCAGATTATCTGAATGCATTCTGGCCCATCCCAACTCATCCCTTGCACAAGTCTGCTGGCTTTTGACCTCAGGTAAGCCCAGAACATAGGAGAGCTGTGACCACGCCTGGAAGCCAGTGAAACTTCAAAGGTCAGGCAGTCTAGTCTGACAGGGGGCCGGTCTGTGGTAGTAGAAATGTTGATGGATGGAGCTTTAATCCCTCTTGGGTCCACTACCAATGAAAAGTTTCAGAGAGACTCAAACACAAAGGGAGACAGTTTATGCCACCTTTTTATTTTAACAAGTATATAATATGCACTTGCTAACTGTACTAGACCTAGGAATAGTGTTGAGAAAAATAGACACAATGCCAGTTCTACATGTTAAAATAAAGATCAAACAGGATAGCAACTCCAAGGGAAGGAGTGGGTGAGATAGTTCGGCTGAGATCTCCTAATGGACCCCTGGATGGACTGGACCTGCTACTTCAGCCAGGAGCCTCTTTTGATAGTGATGGAGCAGGCAAGGATGAGCCTGGAGACACCCCCCAGGGCCCGTTGAAGGAACACAAACATGGAGCACACATCTTTGTCCTCACAAAACAGCAAGAGGTAGAAAATAATGTCCAGAGGTTTGACGTCTGCAGCCTTGGTCTTGGTGGCCTCTCTGCTTCCTTTAGGAAGCTTTGTAGAGCTGTATGACTTCTGAAGAGGGTCTGCTCGTTCTTGATGATCTGCGTATCTGGGGATATGCTTTAGGATGTAGTTTGCCTCATTCGTGGCTGTGATACACAGCCTCACCCACTCTTAGGGAATCACAGCAGATTACCAGGGCAGGAGAGAGAATCTCTGCCCAACAGTAGGGATTTGATTAGATGTATATTTCCAACTACACTTTTAGGTGAATGAAAAGAGGTCCATGATATATATTTTGACAGCTTAATTGCGGTATAATTTATATACCATAAAATTCATTCATTTTAAGCATACAAGTGATTTTACATAACTTTATGGAATTGTATAACCATCACTGCACTCTAATATTAGGACAGTTTCATCATCCCCCAAAGAAACCTTGCACCCATTTACAGTCATTCCCCACTTCTGCCTGCAGCCTCAGGCAACCACTAATCTACTTTCTGTCTCTATAGATTTGCATATTCTGGACATTTCATGTAAATGGAATCATAAATTGTGCGGCTTTGCATCTGGCTTCTTTCACTTAGCATAATGTTTTCGAAGTTCATCCATGTTGTAGCATGTATTAATGGGTTTTGTTCTTTTTTATGGCCTAATACTAATCTATTGGATGGATATACCATATTCTGTTTATCCATTATCAGTTGTTTAATATTTAGATTAGTTCAACTTTGGAGCTATTATGAATGACAATGCTATGAATGTATCATGTAAAACTCTCTGTGTGGTCATGTATTTTCATTTATCTTGAGTACACGATGTTTTAAAGTGGAAAAAAAAAGGATAGGCATATAAAGAGGAATCTGAAAGGATATGAACTTAGGTTTTCAAAGTGATTATCGTTAAATGGTAAGATGATTCCTTCTTTTTACTTACCAAAATTTTCTTACAATAAGCTTATATTATTTTAACTTTTCCTATGTGTCTGGAATAAGACAAAGACAATATAGCTCTCATTTTTTAAGACAAAAAAAACCAACAAATATTTGGCAAGTTGCAGTCCCTCTTTTGACAATTGAATCTTCTCGGGAATCCTTAGCAGGTGGTTTGTAGTGAGATATTATTTTGAAATATTTAATGAGATTTTTACTCATATTTCTAACCGTTAGCCCTTCACTCAACCAGTTAGCTTAAGACATTCTGTGTTAGTGCATTCCCAGAGAAAGGGTGGAATAGACCTCGAATTGAATGAGACTAGGTTTCTCCTACCTTGCAGAATAAATTTAATTTTAATTAGAAGCTCCCAATTGTAGACAATTTTCATATTTTTATTTCTCACTTTTCAGTTGCGGACTCAAACTAGTATTATCTATAGGTTATCCAGCCTTTACTTGAGAATCCTCAAACTCAACATGGCTCTAAATTCAACTTCCTAAGTCCTCCCTACATTATACCACCCTACTTCCAACCATCCCAGTCACAACCCTGAATCATTCCTGACCTCTCTGTCCCCCCAACTCCTCTCTTCAATGAGTTGTCAAGTCTAGCCGATTCTGCCCTAAACAGTTCTCTCCCACTTGTCCCCTTGTGTGAGGTCAGGTTCTCATTATAGTGTAGTCCCATCATTGATGCATGTAGCATCCACAAATTCAGCACGAGAGCAGAGAGAGGAGAGAGGTAACCATGGAAATGCCGCTGGTGGTCCTTACCACCAGGGTTCTTGTGAGCAGGAGGTGCAAGATGTGAACCTGCTCTCCCACACTGGGTCTCCCAGTCTCTGCCCATCTTTCCTTGTCAACTCTCCCACCTCTATGATTTTGTTGTTTAATGGTACCCTTTTTTTTTTTAAATTATTTATTTATTTATTTTTGGCTGTGTTGGGTCTTTGTCTCTGTGCGAGGGCTTTCTCTAGTTGTGGTGAGCGGGGGCCACTCTTCATCGCGGTGCGCGGGCCTCTCACTATCGCAGCCTCTCTTGTTGCGGAGCACAGGCTCCAGACGCGCAGGCTCAGTAGTTGTGGCTCACGGGCCTCGTTGCTCCGCGGAATGTGGGATCTTCCCAGACCAGGGCTCGAACCCGTGTCCCCTGAATTGGCAGGCAGATTCTCAACCAATGTGCCACCAGGGAAGCCCAATGGTACCCATTTTTTATTCAGCATGGTCCTCAGTTAAAAGCCAGCTACTGCTTCTGGGGCTCAACCAATAAACAGAAATTAATTCCAAAGCTGGAGGAAAAACAGGCTGGGTTGGGCACCAACAGGGCACCTTCCTAAGTATTTTTCAAGGATAATTTCAAGCAAAAATTTTCACTATATGCTTTCATTTCAATCACTAACACTAACATTAGATGGGGCTCCACTGAATGGTCACCAGGAAAATTCAAAGGCACTTTGAGTACACAATATTAGCACAATCCTACCAAAGAAACAAAAAGAATAAAAATAAATATACATCTAGAATAGTAGGTCAGCAATTCACGTTTGCATCCTAAAATGATTTTTTTAAACCAAGGGGGCTTGGTGTTTTCACCTTCCATTTGAACCTTACAGATTCCCAGTCAGGCACAAGGTATTTCATTTGTCAGGTTGACTCATGGATTACCCCACTACCTTAATATCTCACCTTTAGATCCTGATCCCCTCTAGTTCCAGATCACCCAGGTGGCTGCAGCTGTGTAACCTGAGGCTCAGATACCTGCAGGGCACTGAGAAGGCTCTGGCAATAAGATATAGCTTCCTTTCAGCAGGTTTTTTATTATACGTTTTCTCTTTGCTCACACATATGGCTTAATAGACAGACAGGAAAAGAACAAGAACCCTTCAAGATTTCCTTAGCAGAAAGATAAGCAGTGTGAATGTTTTCCGGTGGCACTTGCAAATTCCTAGTAGGACAGGTCACACTTTTTAGGCCCCCTGTACCATGCACAGATGAAGCACTCAACCATATAACTGAGCCCAGGGGAAGATGCTCAGGCAAGGAGTCAAGAGACTTGGGTTCTGGTCCCAACTCTGCTAATACCGAATAATGAATGTGAAAGCACATTGCAGACTATAAACACCATGCAAATGTCTGAAACGATTGGTATTGGTTTCCATGATTCCTAGCACTGCTTTTCCTATCCCCACTGAACCTTTTCAACATTGTTCTCAAAGTTAGCCTCCAGTGTTCTCTCATGGTCTATTTGACCCTAAATTTGTCAACCTATTGGTAACAATAGATCTACTAAACCACAGTTTGACCCAAATGCAATATATATTGAGCCTTGATTTCCCTGAATAGAATGTAGATAAGAAGACTTCTAGGGCATCAGGCTCTTAAATGGAGGATGACTTAACTGATGCTTAAATGCTCCTTTTCTTTAAAGAGAAAAAAAGTGGTTGCCACATTGGGATGATGGCTGAGTCTCCCAATTAAATTCTTTAAAGCACATGGCTTTGACATTTTATTCCTACCTCTGATTACAGTTAGAGGATTATGCTTGATCACCATGGCAGAGGTAGAAGAAACAGATTTGATTTTGTTTCCTTCTGTTTTATATTGACTAATGATTACAGTTCAAAAAGTGTCTAAATTGCAATGTTTCCCATTGCATATTCCACACTTAATCAAAAGGGAAGTAGCATTCATTAGGGTCAAGAATAAAGAGAATCAAGAATCCTGGGAAGTTTATCTGATCCTGTTGCTAATCCCCTGCTTACAGTTTGATTATGTGATGACAAGCTTTCGTACTTAGTTTGTCCTTCTAGAGAGTGAGTGTAATGCCAGAAGCTCTCCCTGACCCAGCACCTTTTAGCTTGGTTCCTATCTCTGGTCCCTCTTAGCCTGCCTCATCACTTGTGGGTCAGCCTTGCATGCATATACAGGTATGTAGCCTTTAGAAATCACCAGATCCCATCCTCCACTTTAATAGGTGAGGAAACTGATCCTCTGGGCAAGATCTGCACCCGACAGAGCCCTAGGTAGCTACCCCTTACCCCATCAGACCTCTATTTCTACTTTCTCAGAGCTAGGAAATCCCAGCCCCAACCAACAGACCTGCACAGAATGAAAACCTGAAGACACCAGGAACTGGGCCAGAAATGGAATATGACATCCAGCTCTACTCTGAGAATGGGTTCGACCTGGACCCAGGTGGATAGAGTGGAGTCAAGGATTTACTGTGCTATAAAAGCAGATGACCACTCATTTAAGAAACGGTAACCAGAAAATAAGACCACCATGGGGTCTGTTTAAAAGATATTGATCGTATCATGCAGGGTTCTTAGTTGTAAATTAGTTGTGAAGTAGTCTCTGACAATATAAACAGAAAATAAATTTATTAAACTGATGTTGAGGAGCTTCCATTGTCTACTTTGAGACTAAAGCGCAGGTTCAAAGACTATATAATAAGCTATTGAATTGCTCCCATGGTGACACCCCTAAATGCTACAGCTGGCTATGGACATTAGTGCTTGTACCCCACCCTAGGTGCTGCCTCTAGAACTGCCACCATGCTGCATCTGGAAACTGGAGTTGGCCAGTTCTGCTCTGCTTCCTTGATCCACTCGTGTTAGTCAGTGCGTAGACCAGAGACATCTAATTGGCAGAGCCTACTGCGTGTGCCCTGATGGTAAGGGAGATGGAGAAATTGAGTTTCCAGCATTTTCAGTTTCTATATGGAAAACAAACTTTGCTCCACAAAATGGGAGATTCTCCAAATGTAGGAAGGAGGAAGGAAGAGATTCAGATGCTGAGACACAAAAAGAATGACAAATGTCCATGACCCTATAGAACAAGGGAAAAGAGAATATTATCCTGGAAAAACAAAGGGAGAACAACCTTTGATTTGCCCAAGGAACCAGAAGAAAATGAGAAAGAAGTTTTTGGTATTCTCTAAAAAGTTAAAGGCAATGCCTTTTGCAACAAGGACATAAGTAATAAAGAGATTCCAATATGAAAAGACAACAGAATAACTGAAATGGGAAATGGACAAATATTTAGGAAATTTAAAAAGTGCCAATAGCAGAATTAACATCCACTTTGGGGGTGAGAACCAAGAGCAGAAATTACCCAGAAAAATCTAGCCAATGACACAGAGGATAAACTTAAGCATCTCTCCTAGATTATGGAAAAAAGCCTAAAGAGATCAAAGTAAAAGGAGAAAATCATCTATGTAAATCAGGGGCCAGAGATCCAACCTGAAAATTATTGAAAGTAAGTCCTTAGGAAGAAAACAGGACCTGGCTCGGAAACAATCACTGGTCAGAAACACTGACTAGGGCATCAGTAGAGGAAACTTTCCCAAGCTGCAGAGGTTACCTGGGTGTGCAAGTCACAGGCTCCACACTACATTCAAGGCAAAACCAAAGACAAGAGATTCACACGCACACACATCAGGGTGAAATGTTTGTAACACGGAGTAAAGCGAAACGACAACAACAAATCCCATAAACATCTGGGTGGCAAAAAGAGTTTACCTAGCAAGGAATAAAAATCACTTTAGCCTCAGGACTTCCCTGGTGGCGCAGTGGTTAAGAATCCGCCTGCCAATGCAGGGGACACGGGTTCGAGCCCTGGTCCGGGAAAATCCTACATGTGGCGGAACAACTAAGCCCTTGCACCACAACTACTGAGCCCGCGTGCCTCGAGCCCGTGCTCCGCAACAAGAGAAGCCACCGCAATGAGAAGCCCGCACACCGCAACAAAGAGTAGCCCCCGCTCGCCACAACTAGAGAAAAGCCCACGCCCAGCAATGAAGACCCAATGCAGCCAAAAATAAAAAAAATAATTAATTTAAAAAATCACTTTAGCCTCAGCTTTTTGAGCCATAATAAAATGTCAAAAGTAAATAAAATAAGATTTATATCATTTTGGGGAGAATAGTTTTGACCAAATGAACATGTTTTACTTGTGTGAAAGCAACAGAAAGACATCTTAGGCATGAAAAAGAAAATACTCCAAGATCTCGCTTCTGGAAGTATGGTCTGTAGGCCAGCAGCACCAGCACCATCTAGGAGCTTGTTAGAAATGCAGAGTCTCCAGCCCTCCAGACCTACTGAATTAGAATCTGCATTTTACTCAGATCCTCAGGCAATTCCTATGCGTGTTACTGCCTGAGAAACACTGGGTTAAGACGAACCCTACAGACCAACAATGGAACCAAAGTTATGAACTCGGGAATGGTGAAGTGATGGTTTAAATGATTGGCAAACTGCTCTGTGAACTGTCAACAGGGCCCCCACCTCATCAGAAGGTCCCTGAAGAGCATGGTCAAGATCACCCGTGACTAAACAGGTGGGACGAAGCATCTGCAACAACAGGAAACGTTGGTGCCCTCTTGCCGTAGCGTCTGGATCGAAGTTTCCCTTTTATCGCTTTCATTGTGGCATTTTATCTCTTTTGAGACTAATACTGTCATTGAACACAAGAAATTTCTCTTTCAGGACCCATCACTTAATTATTGAGAAAAACAATTAAGTGTGATTAAAACAATGTTTAAAAAATATCAAAACAGTTATGTCTGTTTAAAAAAATACCGGAAGGAAATAAAGCAAATTATTAAATAATAAAATTATTTCTTTTTAAATCTCTATATTTTTCAGGTTTTCTTGAATGAGCTGATTATTACAGATTATAAAAAAAAAATTTTAAATAAATGTTTTCTGGCATGGTGAGAATACTTAAGCCAGGAAACAAATCATAACTTATATGGGATATTTCCCCTAAGCCTTCCTTTCCAGCATTTTCTCACTTTTCCCCTTCCTGCTCTCTGTTCTAACAAAACTACCTTATGCTTTGTCACCTCACTGTCTTTACTAACTGGGAAATCCACCTCTCCCAGCCTACCAAAAATATCTGAGGGGACAAATCCTATAGTCTTTCAAAGCTGGTTCAGGTGACACCTTCCCTACAAAAACCTCCCTGATAGTTAGAACCATTGGTATTCTAACCCTCCTTCAACTCCCTGTGTGTTTCTTCAGGTCTTTTACACTTTATATCTCATATTATTGTGTTATTAATAGTAATAGTAGTATTAGTAGTAATAGTCTAAAGCCTTTGCTATACTATGAGCTCTTCAAGGCCTTTTGGAGTTTTGAAAATACCTTGATTACAGTAAACACCAATAGGTGTTGTTAAGTGAATGATTCATCATTTGTCCTAGGAGTTGAGGCAGGTGCAGAAGATTGTGGAAATACCCCACGTCTTTCCTTTTTACCAGCTGTGTAGCATTGCTTTGAGTTTGGTTAATATAGCAACTGAGCGGTTTTAGTAACAATAGCTTTTTAGGCTTGACAAATAGAAAACCCAAGGAAATACTTGTGTTTCTTTTTAAAAAACACCAAAAAGAACATGTTGTATCTTTCTGTATTTAGAACAACTTACTATCCTGCCTTGGGCAACTTGCTTCCTGGGCTCCAGAGGAACTGTTTGCTCTAAAATTAGAAGAAATTAGTTTGGATTCAGAGCTCTCTAAGGCCCCTTCCAAATCTAGCCTTCTATAATCCTAAAAATGATGATAAAGCCAAGTTTGGCTTTTAGGGACTTCAGTTGTTGTGTTCCAAATATGACAATGTCAAAGTGCCATAACTATTAATAATAAATGCTTAGTATTTACAAGAATATGCAGCCTGATTCTTGATTCTCACATCATCTAGTCTCTGCTATAGTAGTATTTTTTTCTTTTTAGAACAACCTAAAGCCAAAGGCTTCCTCTCTCATTGTTTGCCTTCTCAAGTGGAGACACGCCTTCTGCAGCCACAGCGGTCCCCAATTAACATTTCTCCTTGCCACCAGTGCACGAGCCCCCATGACTCAGCAATCCCAGCCTCTGAAAGAGTCCATCATCATGACAAAGCATCAACCATTAAGCTTTCTTGCACACTAGTTCTGAGTCAGGCAAGTACAACTTTCTTCCCAATGTAAATCTCCAGATCCAATTAAGTGACCAACTTTGAATTCATTCCACGGGAATTTTATTGATAATCTATTAGGTACATAGTTATACCTTGTAAACTGTGGATGATACGTAACACATAATCTACCATAACACAAACAACTAACGTTTATTTCCAGTTTTACAGTTTATGAGTGGGTTCCACATATATGTGTGCCATATTGTCTCTTAGAATTCATATCAACGATTGTTGAGTTGACTTTCAAATGTGTTGTAGTTAAGAAATACCAAGAGAGGCCTGCTCCCCACACTCTGTTGTGGTCAACACAGAGCAGAGTCCAATCGTCAGCACTGCTGCATCAACAGAGATGGGGACATTCTATTCATTCAACCAGAGGTGATCACTTCATATACCCATATATCATCTCAACTGCCCAAGTTGAAACCAAAGTTTTCTTTCTCCATAAAGTCTTCCTAGATTTCCACCTCTCCAGCCAGAAAAATCTCCCCTTTTCTGAACATCCATAGTACTTTTCTTATATCTCATCTATTATATTTTTATTACATTAAAAAAATTTTTTTTGAATTTTATTTTATTTATTTTTTTATACAGCAGGTTCTTATTAGTCATCCATTTTATACACATCAGTGTATACATGTCAATCCCAATCTCCCAATTCATCATTTTTACATTAAAAAATTTTTATTACATTTTTCCTTCTTGTTCATATTTTATTGCCTTGGCTACTCTGTGAATACCTACTCTAGACCCACTGAGGCAGAGTCTAAGAGGCATCTGTAATTATAAAAAGCTTCATGGTTCATATGTGGAGCCAGAGTCACCTGCGTGAAGGGCAGAAGCCATATACATAAGTCACATATTCCTTGAGAGACAGTGGACACAACGGTGAAGAGCCCAGGTGCTGGCGTGCCAGACTACCCTGCTTCACAGCCCAGCTCTGCCACTTACAAGTCAGGCCTTCAGCAAGTCACTTAACCACTGTGAACTTAATGTGTGAATGAGGAGATAATAGAACCTGCCTCATGGGTTCGTGGTGAGCTTCAATGCGTCAACACGTATAAGCACTAGGAGTGACTGGCTACGCCGGTCAACTGTTATTTTCCCCTATGGAAGCCTGTGCCCAGGAGCTGCTTTCTGATTAAATATTTTAAAAAACCATAAGCATATAATTTTATCGCTGTGAAGCACAACCACATGCATAGACTTGTATCACTTATTTCTCAGGGGACTTAGGCGAACTAATTGATTTAGGTTCATAAATCAGAGCCCTCTGTGATCCTTACAAAGCGTACATACTAGTACATGCATTATTTCTGTTTTTACAACAATTGGGCCACTTTCTTCTCTCTGTGGCAAGGTTCATTCATGGGCATGTTATTGTTGTCAGCAAGCAGCAAGCACAGGGCATTTCTAAAGACTTCATTGGCCCAACCAGGCTATGGGTTGAGAGTCCCCAAGCAGAGGAACTTTCACAGGTCATTTCCCAATGACATGTGACAAACTGGAATCCTAACAGAAGCCTCAGGTGAGTGAGGCCAGAGGGTGCACTGGCCAGACCTGAGGAGGCTGTGGGCAGGAGATTAGACTTTACGGTAGCGCAGACAAGTGAAGGACTCTGATTTATTTTCACTTTTCCTACAACTTGTATATATTTCAGTCCCCAGGCTGCATTTTTCATATGCTATACCTTGTTTAAATATCAGGAAGTAAGAAAACTTAAAGTAAGTATCTTTAAGCAAAAATCGCCATTGGTTAGGGCAGTAGCATGTTTGCAAAGATGGCTACGATAATCTCTTTGCAATGTGACTCTCTCTGCTATCCCTCCCACAAAGAGGTGGCGTCTACTTATCCATCCTTTGAATGGAGGCTGGCCTTGTGACTTTGACTAATAGAAGAATACAGCGGCAGTAATATTTTGTAACTTCTGAACCTAGGCCTTGAGAAGCCTTGTAGCTTCTGCTCTTACCCTGTCTTGCTGTGTTTACAACTCAACTGCATGTGAAAAACCCTGAGCTGGCTTGTTAGATGTTGCAGGCACACAACCTAGACAAAAGCACACAACACTGTAAATCAACTATACTCCAATAAAAATTTAAATAAATAAATAAATACCCAAAATTAAAAAAAAAAAAAAAAGAAGGGTTCAGCAACTACGAATGAGTGTAAAGACACTTACATAGCTTGGACAGCTCATTCACAGACAGAAACTAAAGTGAGTTAATGAACTCCCCACCCCTTTCTACACACGTGAACTCAGATTTCCAGACATTTCCAGAACTCAGATTACCACGGACCCTACAGCTCCACTGTTATCTCCATTTTCCACAGGTGAGGGACCTGGGCTGAGAAACTTGTTTGAGATCATTCAGACCAGGCAAGGCTCTAACAGGAGTTTACTGAATCTAAGCCCAGATCTTTCACACTTGCCAATGATGTTTGGGAATTGGTAACTCTGTTGAGTTAAAGCTCAACCACAGGAAAATTATATACTACATGTATGTCATTGCCCACTATGGTCACCATAAACCAAGATTCATGATTAACTTTTTTTTTTTTTTTTGGCCACGCCACGTGGCATGTGGGATTTCAGTTCCTCGACCTGAGATCAAGCATGTGCCCCCTGCAGTGGAACCTCAGAGTCTTAATCACTGGACCGCCAGGGAAGTCCCCCATGATTGATTTTTAGCGAGTGAAATAGCCTGTTTTAAAATTCTTGTAGAAACACTTGCACTCAAATGTTAGAAAAGCAATGGCTTTCTTTCTTCAGCAACCCACAGAAAAGAAATGAACTTGCCCTTGTGACCCCAGAGGTGCAGAAGTTAGAATCAAAATTTGGACGTGGCAGGAGGTAGATTGTAGCTTATATTTTTTTAATCCTTTTTTTAAAAATCTAATTTCTGTCATAAAATTGGCATCTCACATCCCTAAGGTGTCCAGAATCTCGCAGATGGGACTCCAGGGCTAGTCAAGAGGGCCGGTAATCTGACATCCCAGATTCCTATACGGAAGTTTATAAAAGCTGAGTTCCTTGGACTTAAGTGAGGATTACTGCTTTTATTGACTCTCAGAAAAATCTTGTCCCCAGAGAAAAGGCCTGTTGCATCTGTTCCCCAAACATTGAGGAACCCTTTATTCAGGACCCTTTTGGAACATAAAGAACATTTGTTCTGACTAGGTAGCCTGGCAACTGAAATTCACCAGCCCTTCGTACGTGCACATTACAGTGCCAAAGATATTTATGGCAGGGTCTTTAGCGGTCTCACATACCCTTGGCCACATGCCTTCAGTACTGGGGAGACAGGCTTCTACAAGACGAAAAGCCCCCTGTAATTTTTGTCTATTTCAGTTTTCTCACGCATGTCAAAGTAGGAAGAAGTAAGGTGGGGGAGGGCAGGAAAGAAAGAAACGGGTACTGGTCCTTGAGGGTATGCCAGGCACTAGACTAGGGGCTTTGCAAAAGTTATCTTCTTTAATCCTGTAGACAACCATAGAGACAGCTAGGTTTATTCTCTTTATTTTACAGACAGGTAAACTTCTCCCTGGTCCCATTGCTAAAAGGGGTTAGCTGGCTCTAAAGCCCGGCTCTAAAACCCCTACCTTTCCCTCCAGCAGCCCCGCAGAAAGGCTTTGGTGAAAGTAGCTCAGTCTCTCTCCCGGAGTCCAAAAGAAGAATCATGTACAGTGTTCTTAAATCACATAATCTGTGTCATACACACAAGCGCTCACCACCTCAGGAGGCCCCCAAGGAAGGGAAAACAGTGTTCTGATTCACGGGAAAGCCCACTGGGCTGACCAAATGCCCATCTCTGCTCTGAATTCCAGTTTGTCCACTTGTAAATAAAGAGCTTTGGACTACTTGCTTTCTTCAGCCCTATTTCTAGTTCTAAAAAATGTCCATGGAATCAGTCAAAGAAATGATTACCTGACTAATGTGTGTTAAGGAATTTCTTTCAACAGTGAGAATCCCTACCTCTGCGAGTTTTATTTAAAAAATTTTTTTTTCATGTGCATACTTGGTAGGAGTAGAAGGTGTGAGAGTGGGGACCTTTATTTATTCCCAGGGTGTCTTTGGCATAAGCAGGATCTGAGATCTTCCGCCACACATGAGAATCACAGACATCTCCCCCAAGGGGTGTGAGCTGATCCCCACTCAGTCTTTGCTGAGAAGCTAGCAGCCTGCCAGGTGGGGCTGGAGGTGACAGGGAATGTGGCGGGAGACAGATGGAAGAGCAGTGTTGGGTGTCATGAGATGCCGTTCTAGTGTGGACCCCAACTCAGGGTGTGATGGCAGGTAAGACGTGGCTCTTCCAGCCTCTAGTTTCTCAGCTCTGAAAGAAGGAACTTGGGCTGACAGATGGCCAAGCAACCTAATAAGATGGCCCGTGCATGATCATATAACTTGATTCATTGGTTATAGACTTCAGTTCTTCAGAGCTGGATTTAAAGGTATGCCCTTTGGACCTTCTTTCAGCCTCATAGATCATCCTGGGCTAGTCAAGTTCATCTTGTACACTGTGTGTCTGTGAATAAGTTACCTTATGGATCATCCAAGGTTCCTACTCCAGGAACAAAATAGATTTAGCTCTTTATTGAGCAAAAATGTATTACTTGAGAAGGTGCAAAGAACCAACCTAAAAACTCCTTGAATTAGACAAAAATGGCTCTGGGGAAGTTACCCACTCATCACTGAGAATGGGGCTCGCTACCCCTCACAGACAGTCAAGTAACTGGTCTAGATTTAAGAACCCAGTCTCAAGGAGACCAGAGAAAGATGCTAAGCTCAGCTCTTTCCACTAGTGCTCAGACCAAGTCCCAAGTCGTCCAGCCTGAGAACCTTCAGTGAGTCACAGCCAGCTGAGAGGCACAGCTTGAAAAGGACCATAGGTCTCTAGCACTAGGAAAGCATTTTCATTAAACCTGTTAACTAGAAGCTAGTACATTCTCCCGCCAAATTCAAGAATCCCTTCCAGAACATCCCTGACAAATGGTTGTTCCCTTGCTGCTTCAACATTTCCAGCAACTGGAAATGTACCACTTTAATGTGACAGCCAGTCCCATTCTTTTCCAGCAATTAGTTAGAAAGTTATACTGTGAGAGCAGTCTCTCTGTAACGGAGTAAAGAATGTCTTTCCATCATTCACTTGTATCAAGCTTTCTAAAGGAGGAACCATCTCCTATAGAGCTAATCAGGATTGTTAACTGCAAGCAACAGAAACAGACTCTGGTCCCTTGTGAAAAGGTACTATATTAAAGTGTTATTAGGGCTCACAAAACAAGAGGGAGACTGAAAGAATGAGCTTGGGCAACAGGCAAGATCTACAGTCAAGACTGTATTTCAGGAACAATCCGATCCATGTGTAGGTGCTCTGACTGTCTGAGCTGCAAATGTTTCCTCCATCTATACCTATTCACTGAAGATTCCAAGTCCTAGGAGTAAGTGTGTGATTGGTTAAAGCTCAAGGCATGTGGTTTAGACTTGGAGAACTTACAAGTCAGCTTTTCTTCTAAAGGAGTGACCATAAAGCCTTAGTCATTGAACTCGCTGAGTACATATATATGGCTTACTTCTTTGTACCCTAATTATGCCTCGTACAGACTAAATGCCCACTGCCTGTCTCCAGTGGAGACACATAGTTCTTCTCCAGGAGGGATTTTTGTTTTTGTTTTTTTTAATAAACTTATTTATTTATTTATTTTTGGCTGCGTTGGGTCTTCGTTGCTGCACGCGGGCTTTCTCTAGTTGCGGCAAGCAAGGGCTACTCTTCGTTGCGGTGCGCAGGCTTCTCATTGTGGTGGCTTCTCTTGTTGCGGAGCACAGTCTCTAGGCGCAAAGGCTTCCGTAGTTGTGGCCCGTGAGCTCTAGAGTGCAGGCTCAGTAGTTGTGGCTCAAGGGCTTAGTTGCTCTGCGGCATGTGGGATCTTCCCAGACTAAGGATTGAACCCAGGTTCCCTGCATTGGCAGGTGGATTCTTAACCACTGCACCATCAGGGAAGTCCCAGGAGGGTATTTTAGAAAGGAGAAGAAATGAATTTTGCCATCCAATCCAGTTGTACCTTTCAGCTTGTTAATGCTGTGTATAACTTTATACTTCTATTACCTGTGCTAAAATGCACCAGTATCACTTAATGAACTTTTTAATTGGCTCTTTAAAACGGTAGTGCAATCAGACTCCTCATTTGATTCATGCACAAAAATCTTCAGACAGCCTGAAAGGAAAAATGTGAATCACAGTTTAAATAGATGCTTTTCAACTGCTTTGTAAGACAAACAGATGTATTAATTAGCACATACTTTAGGGCATGTTTTATACTTGAAAGGAGAAAGGAGAACAGAATATCATCTCACCAGAGGCAATAAGAAAGATTTGCGTTCTGACCCCAGAAACAAAATGGCATCTTGTTTTCAGAAATGCCTATTCCTGAGAACAATGAATTCAGGGGCTTAGATTAGGGCTCTGAAGGCCTGAACAGGCCAGAGAAATGATCTCTGGATTTATGGAACAAGGAGGCTCTTGTCTAAGAGGTATATAAGAAGCAGACCCCAGCCTTAGTAATGTGGGGAAAAGCCTTTTAACATAGCTTTGCATGAAGAAATCCAGTAGTCATAGAGCTAAGACATTTTAAAAGGTCTTTAGTAACACAGTTGTGCTCTTATATGCCAAGAACTTGAGTATAAGAAGATTAGGCTGAAGGTAGAGGCAAAATTCTGGGCATACATGATATTATGCTAAGTGTTATTGAGATAATAGAGACAACAAGGTCCCTACCTTGCAGGAGATTTGAAGGGGTCACATGGACACAGACATGAATTTAATGTAGCATGTTTTCTTATTGTGGTAAATTCATATTTTTTTTCTTTTAACTAAAAGGTGAGACAAACTCTTTTTCCTAAAATGATGATTATGTGATTCTTTCTTGCCTTGAGTTTCTTCGGCATCCATCCCCACCCACCTTGGGTCATTATTTGTAGGTCTATCTTATTAGATTTTATGCATGAGAGAAAGAATTATGTCTCCTTCCTTTCTTTTTCTCTCTCCACCCCCCATTCTTGCCTAGCACATAGAGAATTCTCAGTATGTGTGTGCAGAATGAAAGAATCATGAAACAGAATCAGGAAGACATAGGGCTCCTTGTAGTCCAGGAAGAATTCTTCCATTTCAGACGAGGCTGTATAAAGTTGGCAAGTAAATTCACCTCTCTGAGGCCTTCCTTTCAAATGAAGGGGTAAAGTATTGGCTAGATTGAGGATGCTAGTTTTCAACTTACATGCCTACTCAGATTGCTAGTGGCTGAATTGAGCTCTAGTTTGGGAAGGATTTGTAGGCCACATCTGGGCTTAGTCAGGAAGAGGATTGTGATTGAATAGCCATGTCTGTCATGGGCATCGGAGCAGCAAGTAGTCGCATGTGTCATGTCTCTGTCGGAAGATACCTGCATCTAGGACCTTTTAACTGTCACTCAAACTGAGAGCTTTGGTGGGAAAATAAGATGGAGATGGACCAAGGAGATGGTCAATTTCTCTGGGTTCTTTGAATTCTCTCTTGGGCCAAATTGCATACTTCTGGTATGGGCAGGCAGGATGCTGCCTGATGGAAAAGAATCAGGACATTCTGAAGCTTCTGTGCATCTGATCACCCATAAGCCCTGCTCACCTATAGGTTGTTGTATCTACATTGTTTTATAGAATGAGGAAGTAAATGATTTGTAAGAGAACATTAACAGAACATGAAAGTTATAGGAGAGCCATTGCCTGCCCTTCCATGTAGATAGCTTCTTACCCTCTAGGCAGTTCCCTAGAAAAATCATGTTTATCAAGTATGCAAGTGAAACTGAGCAGGCAAGGTTATGGTATAACCGGGATTTCCAAATGCAGGCTGATGGATCCTGATGTACTGACTGATAACCACGTAAGAGGCTTGTTTTAGGTACAGCTTCCTGGGTCCTTTCCTAGAACAAGTGAATCAAAATCTTGAGAATAGAGTTTGGGAGGAATAATTATGTTTGAAAAATTTTCACAATGATTCTGGTATGAAGCTAGGATTGGAAAGCACTGTTTTTGATTGCTGAATCATAGTCCAAAAGTGTCTGGAAAGGGTGAACAAACAAGATAAAATGTCAGAGACAAATGTAAATTCCTCAATTTTACAATAACAAGAATTGGGGAAACCTAGGCTGACAACCGCATGTGTAATAAATCTGCAGTATTTGATTTTCTGTGAACTCAGGATGAACTCTGAGACTCAGCCTTCCAAATGGCAACTGTGGTGTTAGGCTAAACGCATATGAATGTAACATCCAGAGCAGGGGAGGAGAGCTCCCTTTCCTAGTCTGTACTCTTGGAACACAACTGGATTATACTGTTGATTTAATAGTAGTAATTGTTATTTTTCGGTAGTAATATCTAGCAGCAGTAATACATTTTTTAATGAAGCATTTCATCGTTTACAAGCTTTCTGTGTCCAACATTTCACTTATCCTACATAAAAACTTCAGTTCAGCTGTGTTGATGGAATACAGCCCATTGGTAGATGCACAGTTCAAACCTAGGTCTTTTGTCCCCCAAGTCCCATGTCATGTTTGACAGTTTGGAGAATTTACAGACCACAGGAGTAATATAGCTGAAAACCGTGCCATCAGGAGAACTGGAGTTTCTTATCCTGGAGAAGATGTAATAAGGCCTTATGTGTTGCCTCCAAAGGTCTGGTGGGTTTCCATGGGGAGAGAGGATAGATTGCCATGGAGGCCCCAGAGGACAGATCTGACCAATGGTAGAAATTACAGGGAGACAGACCTTGACCCACACAAGACATTTCTCAGTAGTCAAAGCTCTTTAAAAATGGAACAAACTGCTTCCAGACAGAGGCTGGAAAACTATTTACTAGGAATGCATAGGGAAGAAGTTTGGGGTTGGTGACTTCAGAGGTCCTAGAAGGAACCCTGAGTTGTGAAACCCAGGCTCATCCAATCTTCTGATGATCAGGGTTGCTGAAACAGCAGGTCTGGGGGCAGGGGTTGTAGGGGAGAATGGTGACCTCAGATGTGGGAACCTCCCACTCTGTGCCCAAGTGGAGGAGAGTCTCACCTCTTGCCCTCTGACCTCTTGCTGGAGAAGCTCATGCCTTAAGCTGAGCTAGAGCATTGGGAGCAGCCCGATACCCCTTATGCTTCTGGCAACCACAGGGTCTCTCCTTTTCTGTCTGTTTAGTGATCGCTGATTTAGTCATAGAACCACAGATTCCCAGAGCTAGAGGGCACTTAGAGGTCATTTGGTCCAACCTGGCCACATTATAGGTGAAAAAACAAACAGTGAAATATGTGACTTGAATCACAAACACCATTAAGTATTAGAGTTGGAAGAGGATCTTAGGACGCCCTGGCCATGCCCCTTCATTTCTCTGTCACTTGAGAAGGGGAGTGATTGTCCCACCCTCATAGGGTGAACGATAGTGAGGCCGAGACGGCGGCCCAGTCTCTCAGCATAGTGATCCCCTTTGTTCCACACGTCACCTCCTGTTTCTCCCCGGGGATCTTTTCTTTCTGTCCCAGTAAGGACAGTATCCTCTGCTGTGAGATGGATAGAGGCTGGAGCTGAGCTCACGGAGCGCCCACTCCATCATGCCCAGCACCACCTTTGCTCCAAGCTGGGCCTCAGGAAGGCGTGCAACCCTGCCATGGCTGCAAGCAGCGTTCTCCAAGCACGAAGCAAAATGTCAGTGTTTTATAATCTGCAACTCACGTCACTGAGGTTTTCAAGTAAACAGACTAAACATTCTTTTGGATAATTCTACTCATTAATCCTTCCCTGGGTGAGTTTTGTGTGTGTTTGTGTGTTGGAGACCAGAGCTAGTATTATGGGTGGAAAATGGAATTTAGTATAGAATAGAATTTATCCTTATATTTGTTGAGATTTTTTTAATGGAGTGAGGAGAGAAACAGCGTTTGGCTATTTTCTTCCTCCTTCCCTCCCTCCCTCCCTCCCTCCCTCTCTCCTTCTCTCCCGTCCTTCCTTTCCTCCTGAATTTTCCAACTCAGGGCTGCAGGTGCTCATCAGTTGAACAACGAGTGTCCTCAATCTGAAGACCTAGTACATACCGCTCTAATTTAAGGATGCTTTATAATGCCTTTCAGCTTCTTTGCCCGTCTAAGAACACAACTCTAAAGAACTGGGCCATCAGACACTCTTCTTTGCGAAAGTCTATACTCAAAGCCAGTGCAAAATCCCTCTTAAGTCTGACTAACACCCTCATTTGTTCTGAACTTCTCATCTCTGCAAGGCCTGGTGTTTGCAGTCACAAATACCAGAGGTTACCAAATGCCTGGCCTGTTTCAAAATTTCTATTCATGATTGCTCACTGCTCTTTGAGAAATTTTCCTTTCTCCACTGGAATTTTCCATAGAGTACTCTACCCTAAAGGTGAATTTTTCTGGTGAGGCAATCCGAATATCCCATTTACAGATTTTTTCTCTTTAAATCATGCCTGCGCTTGCCATTTTTAGCAGGAAAAAAAGTCCAAAATCAGAAGATCCACCTCTCCCGCATCTAATTGCACTAGGAAGTGACTCTCTAGGGTAAGCGTCAGTTTCCCCAAAGGTACTCAAAAAAGAAGAGTTTGGAAACTAGTGATGTTACCTCCTGAGAGAATGGAATGAATGTGGAAGAGCAGGTGTCTCCTTGGGATGGAAGACCTGGGCTCATCTCCTGTTTTTTCTACTCCTCAGAACCTAGACTGACAGCTCTACTGTTTACAAGCTGTGTGACCTTGAGCTTAAGTGACTTAACCTCTCTGTACTTCATGTGGGGATAAGACTGCTCCACACTTCCTATGTTTGTTATGAGGAATAAAGGAGTATCTGCATCTAAAGCATGGTGAGAGGGCTTCCTTGGCAACAGAAAAGCTGAAGCGGAGGTCTGGAGGCTGGCGTGAGGGGCCTGTGTGAGGGACAGGACGATGAGAAGAAAGGCCAGCTGATCTGGGCAGGGCTACAGCGAACGCAGTGGGGCCGCAGATGGCCAGGGCTAGCCAGACCTGCTCACTGAGGGCCTTGGGAACATCAGGCCAAATGAGGATGCGTCGGAGAGCTGGGATTCCCTCTTTTCAAATGAAGAACTGGAATTCACAGCTGGGAATAGACAGTGAGGTCAATCACTGTTTTAACAAATAGACCATATAACAAATTACCAGATTTGGAAAAAATGTTGTCCAGGAGGACAGGAGATCTCAACCTTGTCTCAGCCTGCTAGGAATCTGATATTTGACTATGGCAAGTAAGTAGGCAAGTAACTTGCTCTTTCCAAGGCTCACTTTCCCTGTTTCTTAATAAAAGAAGCAGGGCTAGATTACTAGATTTTCTCCTCTGGCTCTGATATTCTGTGATTTCTGATTTATGAGCATTCTCCTTAGTGCTTAACAAGGAGAGAAAAGGTTATGCTGAATTGCAATTTAAAAAAAAAAAAAAAGGAAAGAAAAAGGAAACCCTTAAGCTCTAATAGAACTAGTGAGCTGTGCACCATTTCTAGCAATCCCTGGCAAGTGTTTCATAACAGGAGCAGCTTGCTTACCCTTATGGAATATTTGCAGAAAGGGAGGTACAGATTGTGAGCAGGAAGACACTCGAGATGTTGAATATCTTTGAACGTCTGATAAGAAAAGGGAAAGGAGGAAATGGCATTTGATGGTAATTTTATTCACTCAGTAAACATATGTCAAGTGCACCCTGTGAGCCTGTGCAGCTGGCCCACATTTATCCCACTTGATTTGGGTCCTCAAGAAGTCACAGTTTCATGTAGGAGATAGACATGTAATAGAAAATCGACTCTACAGACATAGTGAAAAAAGAGCTGGAGAAAGGAAGGATTCTTCCCAACTGGGGGAGGATTAGGAAAGGCTTCACACAGGGTGATGTTGAACTAGCCTTTAAACGATGAGTAAGATTTTGATAGGTGGAAAGTGAGAAAAGGGGGCATTCCAGGCTGAGATAATGGCATGAATAAAGGATTGCAAGTGGGAAAGTCTGGGTATTTTTAGGGCACAGAGGTAGGCCACATTGCTGAAACAGCAGCATGGGAGATCTCAGAAAAGTGGCTAGAAAAGAAGGGATGTTTTTTGTTTCTTAGTTGCTTTCACTGAAATTAACTTACTGACGGTTCTTAATAGAGAATTCTACCCAATATTCATTTGAGGGACAGAGAACCATATATAAAATGCTTGGGAAGATGATGTCAGTGTTTAGTAATCCAGCCAAGGTGTGACCAGTGTTTAGTAATCCAGCAAGTTTGGAGTACAGAGGCCTATGGAAATGACATATTGTCAAGAAATGAATCTTGGTTTTCATTCTTTGGCTTTCTATTAAGAGTAAGAAATCTACTGCGGACTCAGTGATTATGGTGAGGGGACTTGGACAAGTCAATTTATATCTTCAGGTCTCTCTAGATGAATGACCTGCAGTGAGTTAAGGGTGACTTTCTTTTTTTTTTTTTTTTTAATTAATTAAGTTATTTATTTTTGGCTGCATTGGGTCTTCGTTATGGTGCACGGGCTGCTCATTGCGGTGGCTTCTCTTGTTGTGGAGCACGGGCTCTAGGCGTGCGGGCTTCAGTAGTTGTGGCATGCAGGCTCAGTAGTTGTGGCTCGCAGGCTCAGTAGTTGTGGTGCACAGGCTTTGTTACTCCGCGACATGTGGCATCTTCCCGGACCAGGGCTCAAACCCGTGTCCCCTGCATTGGCAGGCGGATTCTTAAGCACTGTGTCACAGGGAAGTCCCAAGGGTGACTTTCAAAAATAAAGATTCTGGGGCCACATATTCGAAGCTCATTTGACCCTGTCACAAACAAACTCTGTGACCTTAGGCCCAATCAACTGACCTTTCATTGTCTTAGCTTCTTCCTCAGAAAACTGTGGCAATGCTACAGTGCCCTGAGTCACCGTGGGAGGCCCAGGGTGGGGTGTGAGGAGCCCTGGAGCAGGAGCCAGGAGCTGGGGCTTCTAGGGTGGCCTCCAGGCGGAACTCAGGGTCCCGTAGCCCTGTGTGGAGGCTGCTTTCCTCATTCTAAGAGTAATGATAGTATTGCTTCTTACATCGTAGGCTTGCTTGAAAATTAAACAAGGTCAAGCATGAGTAATAAAAACCATCACAAAAATGTGATAATATATGATTACTTAAAAATTAGCTTATATATATATGATTAAAAATAGTTAAAAAACATAGATATGGAGTATATTTAATCAAAATACAAGTTTACCAGCCACATCACATATATTTAGTACAAAATTTATGTCTAATGCAACAATCAGAAAAAATTAGGATGGAAGATTGGAAAGAATATAAGACTTTTCTTGAATAACTTTTTTTTTGATAAAAAGTATAAGATGCAAAAGCACCTATTCAGGTCTAGTTTAAGACCTGCGTTGGCTGATGCCTTGGAAATGGTCCCTTTGGCTTAGAGACAGAGCATCGTTTGCACAGGGCAGACCAGTCCTCCAAGGAGATCCAGTTTCCCTGGGGGCAGCTCTCAAGTTTGAAAGGGTCTTCCTTGTGTGGAGTTTTTGGAATTTTAGAAATTCAGAAATGAAAGCGCCCTTGGAGTTCATCTAAGCCCATCCCCCAGAAAACACAGAAATATCTTCTTACAACCCAGCTCCTGGGGATGGGGGTCTCTGGGCCTTCCAGATGGGTTTCTTAGCACTTCAAGGAGACAACCAGGGCATTATTGAGCAGGCCTAATTGTTAGAAAAGATGCGCTTCTTTCTTGGCCCAGGTTCTCTGAGACCACTGCAGACCATGTGGCCTTAGGTCCGATTAACTGATATTTGGAATCTTAACTTCACAGAGCAAGGCTTATCTGCCTTCGATTTGATTACCCTTCAGATACATGGAAACCCATAATTATCTGGGGCTTTTTTTTTTTTCAGCGAATCATTCCCGGTTCCTTCAGGTGTTCTTCATTTCACCCCTTTCCGCAAACCTTTCCTCACTTTGGGCCCCATTCTTAATGTCTGGCTCAACTGCCTCTCCCCTGACTTCTTCCTGCTTGAGAAGCCTGAGCCCTTTTTTCAAGGCACTTTCCTTGACCCTCCCCCTTAGAAACAATGGCTCCTTCATTCAGACTCCAGACATACTCTACTGTCTACCATCTTCATTTTCTGCCTTATCTACGTATCTGTGACTATATAATGAAAGAAAGGTCACATTTTCTTCTTACTGACCTACATTTTGGGGAGTGTTGAAGTTATCATTTACCTTCAACTTGAAGAGTATATGACCTTCTCGATGTGTCAGCCTTGGCTAATTATGCTAGTGTTTACATCCATGGTGGAGATGTTGGAAGAGGAGCATCATTCCCTGACTTACTGCTAGAAGAAGATTATGTGGGATGGCTGCCATTATGTGAGAGATCAAATGCTGTCACGAGCACAAACCAGAAGACGTAGATCTCAGCAGATGCACAATCTTGGGTCTGCCACTTAACCTTCTTGTGCTTCATTTTATTTCAACTCTGGGATGTGAATAATAATATCCTCAATATAGGGCTGTCCTGAGAATCAAATGAGGTGCTATGTTACAGAGCCTGGCTTATAGGAGCTGCTCCATAACGTTACATGAAGCCAAGTAGAGTAGAATTGCAGTTCAATATGACCCCTTAAATTAGAGAAGTTGACATGAATGTGCAGGATTATGCTTAGCTGAGGGAAAGGGAGTTCTCTGACAGAAGAGGAGTAAACAACTATTATACAAGAAGAGGGGATGACAGCTTACGCTCAAAATAAATATCAGAGTGCCATACAAATATCAGGAGGTATTACGCAAAGAATGCAGAAATTAGAAATTAGCATAAGTTAAATATTATTTAGTGATACCTTATTATCAAAACTCTTTAGGCCTTGTTTATAGTTCTTTGTCTCAACACTATAACTGAGGACCTTAAGCAAAACCATATACGTTGGAGCCGCAGTCTTCTCGTGTGCAAAATCTAGATGTTTGGAAGAAGTGATCTCTAAGATCTCATCAGCTCTAAAATCCTTAGACTCTAGCATTTTTAACTCAGTGCAAAAATTCTTAGATTAAAAAATAATACATATATATATATATATATATATACATATATATGTATATATATATATATATATATATATATATATATATATATATATATATATATATATATATAACCACTGCATTTATGAGCATTGGGAAATCCTACGGAAGAGCTCTCTCAATACCAGCCATCAGGCATCAGGAGAGATATTACTGTAAGGGTGGGGGTATGGGGGTGTGTGTGACAAGCTTTTTTCCATTCCCAGTGAAGACAGAGCCAAAGCAAACTCACTTCAATTGCATAAGGGAAGTCTTTCCAACTATCTGGGGTGTGTAACCCAGAAACAGTTACCAAAGAGAGCTTGGGAAATCAGACCTTTAAGAAGAGCAGAGCAAAATGTTTCAGCAAATGGCTTTGTGAAGGTCCTTCCAGCCCATTGGCTCTCAGACACCTCTCTGTGCTTGGTTGGCTATCAGGCACCTCCCGACTCTACATCCTGGCCTGGTTCAAGCTCTTCTCACTTTCATTCAATGTTACTAGGGAGTGTGACTCAGAGCCAGATGGGTGAGCTGGATTCCTAGTTGCTCAATGTTTTTTATAAGCAGTTAGATGACACTGTGTTGGTGCTAACATGCTTCACAATGAGTTGCATTAGCTGCTCCTTGCAATTATTTTGAAGGGCGTTTGTTGTTTCCCCATTTTTTTAAGATGGAAATATAACTGGAGAGATGAGGGCAAAATCAAAGATGGCACTGGAATGCATAACTTCCCAAGCCTGAGCCCTTAACTTGGTCTTCAGCTATCCATGTTACCTAGTAAGTCCTCTTAAGTCCTAATAGGTACCCATTTAACAAATAGGAAAAATAGAGCATGAGCATGTGAGAGGCAGGAAAATGGATAATCTACACTACAGAGACCTCTACTATGCTTATTCCAGAGCTAGAAAGAGAATATAGAAAATCCAGCCAAATGCTGTAAACATTTGGTGTCACTAGAATCACTGGATAGAGGTAAACATGGTCTTTGACCTGTGCCAAAGTTTGTGACCTGGGTGCCCGGGACCATGGACCTGTGGGAGTATGTCCAAAATTTCCTGCCTCGAAATACCCAGGAAAATAATGTGTTGTAGGAGTGGTATTCAGAGACCTGGGTTCGAGTCCCAGAAATACCATGAACTGCTGTGGGAACCTGGGCATGTCCCTTCTGGCTCTGAGCCTCAGTTTCCTTCTCCGTGCTGAGGCAAGTCTGTGGATGTTGGGGGGCAGGAGTTGTGATCAGTTCATAGGTGAACTGCCTCTTGCTGCTCCAGGGGCATCACTGTGGACGTGTGGATGCTTCTGGGGCCACGTGCTATTGCAAGATGGGTCTCGCAGCCTCTGGAGGATCATGAATATCAAGATCATCCAGGATTATCAGACCACAGCCAGCACCACCATGGCACGGAAATGGCATGTACAGAGTGGGTATTCAGCATGTGCCTATTACGGGAATGCATTGGGCTCAGTTGTGGGCAACAAAGACCTGAAAAACAGTGGTTTGTACAAGATAGAAGTTTATCTCTCTGCAGCTATATTGTAGGCCTCACAAAGATGACCATGCCTTAATCTCCATAACTTGTGAGTATCTTAGGTTACATGGCAAAGGGGAATTAAGAAGGCAGTTGGAATTAAGTTTGCTAATAAACTGACCTTAAAATATGGAGATCATCCTGGATTATCTAGGTGAGCCCAATGTAATCCCAAGGATCCTTAACAGTAGAAGAGGAAATTGGAAGAGAGAACCAGAGTGATGGCAGCATGAGAGGGAGTGGCCAGATGTTGCTGGCTTTGAAGATAGAACAAGAGGGCCATGACCCAAGGAATGTGGGCAAAATTTCCCCTATGTTTCCAGAAAGGAATACACCCTGCTGACACTTTGATCTTGCCCAGTGAGACCCTTGTCAGACTTCTGATCTATAGAGCTGTATGGTGAAAAAAGATTGTGTTGTTTTAAGTCAATGAATTTGGAGCAATTTTTCAGAGTAGCAATCAGAAACTAATACAGTCCCATAGATCGGGGACCCAGGCTCCTTCTCTCTTGTCATGCTAATGTGTGACTTTCATTCTGAAGGCCACCTCAAGGACAAAGATGGCTGCTGGAGTGCCAACATTACATCTGCAGTCTGAGTAGAAGAAAGATGAAGACAGGAAAAGTTCTTCCTCTGAGAGAAAGAGGGAAAAGGGGAGGGACAACAAGGAGGTAGGAGAGTTTCTGGAAGTCACACATACATCTGCTGACTTTTCACTGACTAGGACTTAGTCATCGGGGCACATCAAGCAGCAGGACAGGCTGGGAAATCCAGCTGACTGATTCTGTGGCCAGTCAAAAACCAGGGTAATTACTGAAAAGGAGACACTACATGTTTGGAGGTAACTAACAGATTCTGGCACGATACTGACAGTCTTTTTGCTCTCTCTATAACAGATTTTTAAGGAAACAAGTTCTACTCTCAAAACCTGCTTTTGATGCGTGGTGAGAAAGAGTGTAGACTCTCAGTGTGTCAGTTACTTGTCTTCTAACCCTTTCATTTTGGCCCAACACACACTCTCAGCCTTTCTCTCCACTTAGCGGCCTTTCAGATCTTATCGCTCTCCGCCTTGATGGCCCCTGTCTATTTTCAGGCAGAGACTTGTCCCCTCTTGTCTGGATTCTTTCTGAAGCATTTGGCACTCTGTTGAGGTAGATGGTGTAGATATATTATCCCCCATCTCCCCAACCTGAAGAAAGTGAGGTGCAGGGAGGTGATGTGACTTGCCCAGGATCCCAACTGGTGGATGGCAGGGGAGCAGTGTTGAAAGGTGTTTGGCTGGGTGTCGGCTGCCTAATTGCACCAGAGTCCTTTTCCATTGCTAACCAGGTCTCTGGGTGGGAAATAAATTTACTGATCATATTCTGGGATAAGTTTTTTAACTTATCCAAAATTGTGGCAATGTATAATCTATTATCTGTTATGTAGAGCTCCAAGCAGAGTGGAAGTGGGAGAAGAAGAGATAGAAAACAAGGATAGGGGTCAGCTGTAAGGTGGGCTTCCTCATTCTCAGAATCTGTGTTGACATGCTGGTATTCCCCCGAATGGAACCTCTCCATAAATCCACTGCCCCACCCATATCACCAAAGTCTCTGTGTTTCCAGGCTAGAAACCTTGGGATTGTCTTTTATTCCTCCCTCTCTTACCAGCTCCTTTACCTGGTCCCCCATCATCTAGTTATGGCCAAATCCTCCGATTATAAGTCAGCAATGCTTCCTTTATCCATGTCCTTCTTGTCATTCCCACTGCCACTGTTTTTCTGTTTCATACTTCGGTAGCTGCCCAAGGGTCTACCTTCCTCCCGTCTGTCCCTCCCTTCTTCTTTCCCGCAGTGCTGTCAAACGGTGCTGTCTAAAATGTAGCTATTGGTTCCACCACTGAGAAAAGTTCAACCCCTCTCCCATTACACCGGAACATAGTCCAAACCTTGCCCTTTCCTGCTTTGCTGCCCTTGTTCACACTGTGCCCTTTAAATGGAGTCCCCTTCCCCTACCAACATTCAATGGCCAAATCTTACACAATCTTCAAAACAGGCACAAGTGGCACTTTATCTCTGAAACCTTCTTTAATACCTGTCCCCATATACCCAATGAGGGAGCAATTCCTCCTCCTCCATTATGATCTTCTAAAATTTTATTTTTCTGTTTAGAATTGTATATTTATTTGTATAATTATTTGGCTAAAGTCTACTTCCTCCATTCCTTGTGTAAGTTCTATGAAGTCTTGGTCACCAGGCAAGGATGTGGAGAAAAGGGACCCCTAGTACACTACTACATTGGTGGTAATGTAAATTGGTGCAGCCACTATGGAAAACAGTATGGAGGTTCCTCAAAAAACTAAAAATAGAACTACCATATGATCCAGCAATTCCACTCCTGAGTATTTATTCGAAGAAAACAGAAACACTAATTTGAAAAGATACATGCACACAATGTACATATGTTCATAGCTGCATTACTCGCAATTGCCAAGATATGGAAGCAACCTAAATGTTCACCAACAGATGAATGGAAAAAGAAAATGTGGTATGTGTGTACACACACACACACACACACACACACACACGCATACACACAATGGAATATTACTCAGCCAGAAAAAAGAATGAAATTCTGCCGTTTGTAACGTCATGGATGGATCTAAAGAGTATTACGCTTAGTGAAATAAGTCAGATGGGGAAAGACAGATACTGTATGCTACCACTTATATGTAGAATCTAAAAAATAAAACAAATGAATGAATTAACAAAACAGAAATAGACTCAAAAATGCAGAGAATATGCCAGTGGTTACCAGTAGGGAGAGGGAAAAGGGGAGGGACAAGAAGGAGGTAGGGGGTTAAGAGGCACCAAATACTATGTATAAAATAGATAAGCTACAAGGATATATTGTACTGCACAGGGAATATAACCCATATTTTACAATAACTTTAAATGGAGTATAATCTATAAAAATACTGAATCACTTAAAAAAAAGACATGATCACCATTGTATGACCAGGGCACAGTGCCTGAACATTATAGGTACTCCAAAAATATTGAATGAATGAATGAATGAATGAATGCATCAGTTGGATTAGTTCTCATGGTTGCCTGGTTATATCAGTATGCCTTGAATGTTTATATAAGTAGACAAAACATATGTATTATATATGTATATAGAGATATCTATAGCTGTAGATATATCTACCTCTATCTATAGATATAGAGATATCTTAACACACACACCAGACACACACACATACACATATATCTATCTATATCTATACCTATTTCTATCTATCTATCTCTCTCTCTCTCTCTCTCTCTCTATCTATCTTTCGAGAGACTGAGGTTCCTCACATCCTACCTACCCACCAAGTAACCAAATAACCAACAAAGAAATAATCAAAATAATTCTGAATAAGAAACACAAGTGGGGGCTTCCCTGGTGGCACAGTGGTTAAGAATCCGCCTGCCAATGCAGGGGACACGGGTTCGAGCCCTGGTCCGGGAAGATCCCACATGCCACGGAGCAACTAAGCCCGTGTGCCACAACTCCTGAGCCTGAGCTCTAGAGCCCGCGAGCCACAACTACTGAGCCTGTGTGCCACAACTACTGAACGCACGTGCCTAGAGCCCGTGCTCCGCAACAAGAGAAGCTCCCACTCGCTGCAACTAAAAGAAAGCCCGCGTGCAGCAATGAGGACCCAACGCAGCCATAAACAAACAAACAAATAAATAAATAAATAAATTTATTTTAAAGAAAAAAGAAACACAAGTGGGGAGGAATTCAACTTTTTTTTTTTTTTTTTTTTTGGCTGCACCACGAGGCTTGCGGGATATTACTTCCCCAATCAGGGATCGAACCTGGACCCGGCAGTGAAAGCACCTAGTCCTTACCACTGGTCTGCTAGGGAATGCCCAAAGTTAACATATTTTGGAAACGCTCCTAAGTGATTTCGATAGGAATGCTTTCTTACCCCAGCTCTTGGGCATGCCTTTTGTTGCCCACCCAGACGAAGATCTTAATGGACGGGCTGGAGTCTAACTCATCTCTGTATCTCCACCCTCCAGCACCACGGATGCATCACGCATTCAGTAAGTGGATGGCAAACCAACTAGATGTGGTGGAGCAGTGCGCGTTGCAAATTGAAGAAATATTGTTTTCTTCTCTTGCCCAGAGCAAAGGAATATTTAGAAAGCCCAACCTCTTGCCTCTGCCAGAGAGAGCCCTTTTGGTAAAGAGAATGCTTGGTTATACAAAAAAAAAAAAAAAAAAATTTCAAAACAAGGGCCAAACATTTCAAAAGGTGAGCAGACGGCCCTCCAGGTAGTGTTCACTGACTAACTGGGATGCTTTCGACCGCCCGAGCTAAACTTGGTGCCAGAGACTAATGTCTTGCTTGTCTTGCCTTATTAGAAAGTCTTTCTCTTTCTAAGATGTGTTGCAGGAAAAGAAGAAAGAGAAATGAAGGAGAGAAAAAAAGACAGCTGCTAGGTTGCCACCGAAGGGGAACAGGGTCTAAAGATTCTGTATGTATTTGAAGACTAGACTGATCCGGCTCACCTTTCATCTCTTTTTATTACTACTTCACACTCCTATGTCAAGCTTCATTTCCTATTAGGATCCTTCCAAAGAAAGGAGCTTGCCTTTCTTTTGCCTCCCCCAAGCTTCCAAAGGCATTTCTGATCTCTTTGGCTAGAACTAGCTGAGAGGGGCCACGAACTCTCTCTTTCCTGCCACTCTGAGGAGGAACGCAGAAAGCAGAGGTGAGGGCAGATGACCTCCCTTACAGTGGGAGTAGGGAGTGCTCTGCCCAAATTAACATCATAGAGAGAGGCTGAGGCTCTCCTTCCCGGAGGCTGGCGTTAGAGCCTGGTTCACAGCAGCAGTCTGAAGCGGATTCTGTAGGGGTGCGGGAAAGAGAGGTAGAAATAGTATTGTAGTTAATTTCCCATTCTACACACACACAGAGGCAGAGGGAGGGCAGCAAACTACAACAAGTGACAACAAAGAGTGGGTAATCCCAATTCCACATCCATACACATCTGCTGGAGCATGGTGCAGAGCTGGCTTGGGGTCTGGAAGAAACATTTGTTATCAATTTTTCACGAAGTGGATGAGTGAGAATTGACCCAATTTTTTGGACAAAATGCAATTGTAAAGTTGTGATATTCTTTACACTTCCTACTGTTGGAAGAATGCTTAATTCAGGGTTGCTTGGCTATCGGTGCATTGATCTTAAACTCACTCCCCCCCACCCACCAGGGAATAACACTGGATTAAAAGGCAGTTCAAAGCATGATGAGAGGAATTGTGATCAGCTTCTCCAGGAGCACTGGCCTCACCCTGAATTCTCAGGCACCCTGGACCTTTCTCTTTTGAGTCATTGTTGAGTGGAGGATACATCTTATTTAAAACTGTGGCTTGGACTCTCGCCAGTGAAAATGTGTAGACTGGGTCAGATTACAAATACCTGCCCCTCTTCATGGGGAGATGGGTGTCTGGCAGAAGCAGGAGTTTCCTCCTCAACACACCACAGTGCCCAGCCTAGAGAACGGACTCTACAGCAGAAATTGAGCCAGGGAGGTGTATACGCATCGCACTGACACACCACCCCTCCAGCGAAGGTTCTAGAGAAGAGCTCTGACAGAAACCCGGGACTATCAGAAGAACCCAGGAAACCTCTATTCTGTCTTTGGTCATAGACCCAGCCTGCAATGACTTCCCCTTATTTGGAGATAATGGAAGAGAAAGACCCCCAATGTAGGCTCTTTAAAAAAATTCTATCATGTGAAAGAAGGACTACCTTGTATTCAAGATGTAGAGAGAGGACACACATTTGGAAAGATGTATTGTTGGGCCACCCTGATGTGCAGCCTTCTTGAACAAGACTGTGAAACCTGGAGCCAACCCCTGCAGAGAAGCAAATCACATCATGTGAGTTGGGACGGGGGCTACTTTCACTGGGCAGCAGCCCTGTCCTTGGAGGCCCTTCATCTTCACTCTTGCCTCTGTGCCATCCCTGAAGCATGGACCTTATACTCATGGTCCAAGGTAGTGGTTAGAGTTCCATCCATCACATTAATATTCCAGTCATCAGGATGACAGAAGAAACCAAAGCACACACTCATTATCTTTTAAGCAAGGTTACCAGGAACTGCTGTACACTTCTGCTTACATTCTACTGGTCCAATTTTATCATATGGCCACCCTCAATTGCAAGAGATTCATCCTAGTGTCATATTCGTTTAAAGTATGCATCCTTAGCTTATTTAAACCAATGAGATCACTCTGCTAGGTAATTTGCATTCTTGCTCAAACTACCTTGCATATGCAGGAGCACTTAGTTGTTTTTAATAGTTGAATGGTATATGTCACTGTATGTACCTTGAATGAATTAATCACTTGATATTTAAATAATCTTCTACCTCTCCTTTCTCCCCAGCCACAACCAATCCTGCAGTAAATATCCTTGACTATCCTTCTAGTGTACTTTGTGAGCAGTACTTTATTTTTTTTTGCTGTTCTTTGTCTTAGCTTGAGTTCTTCAGAAGTCAGAATTGAAGTAGAATTATGTTGTTTTACTTCATTAAGGAATTTAATCTCAGGCAACATGAGTGAAAAGGGAGCAAAGCAGGGAAGGAGGGAGAGCCAATATAAAAATGGTTATTGAGCTTGTCATTACTTTGTGATACTGATTGCTCAATAAATGGGATGGCACCCCAAGCTGCATTAGAAACTGCATCTACTGACTACCCATTAATAGGGGGAGAAGAGAGAGGACTTTTTCCCCTGGCTTCTGTCTCCCATTGGTCAAAGGTTTACTCCACAGAGCGTTAAATCCCCTACACTTCTGGCTAGTGCATGTACACTCAGGGCTACTGACCTGGTCATGCAGCAATCTGCGTAAGAAAGCCCTGAGGTAGGAGATGAGCAGGGTTCAGTGTGAACATGAGATGGTCAGTTTGTCACTCTACAGTTCAACAATCCACACAAAACTGAAACAAGAAACATGATGCCAAGAGGATCTGCCCTGGTACAAGCGGTGGACTGTGTTAGACATTTATTATGCACCCCCTGCAGCTCTGTTTATTCTCCTTCTTATATCTGGTTTCCATGCTGCAATAGAGAAGGATCTCTACAAGAACAAGAATGCTTCACTTCTTTTCTATTGGGGTGATAAAAGTTCAGTGAGTCTTCTTCAAGGTGGTCTTGAAGCCAAAATTGAGATTCATTATATCTCTGTTTCACCACTCTTTCTAAATGTCCCTCTCCTTGGCCGGCACATCAGCTGGTCGGTTTGCATGCCTGGTGGGGTGGCCAGTTACACATCTTACGTGAACATCGCAATGTATCCAGCTGTCCCCTGAGCCACACTCATGCTACCGACCACTACCTCAGTCCACATCTGCTTCATCTCTGCCTCGATTGTTACAGTAGGCTTTCAGTTGATCTCCCCAGCTTTCATCTTTTCAGCTCTCCGTTCCATACTCACGACCATTTCCAGATGAAAATTTGTAAAACTGCAGATTGGTTTATGTGATTATCCACACAAAAAATGGCTTCCTCTTGCTCATGCAATGAAGTCTAAAGTCCTTCGCTGCAAATTTAAGGCTCTTGTTAATCTGACTCCTACCTGATTCTCCAGCATTATCTTCTCCTTTATACCCTCTCTAACCTCATGTGCTCTAATCCCAGATAACCATCTTGATTCTATGCTTTCCTGTGGTCACCCCTCTTCTCATGCTGTTCTTATCACATGTGCGCATATTCAAACCCTACTTATCTTTGGAGGCTCAACACAATGAAAATACTTACTAAACTAGGGGGTGAGGGATAGAGTCAATGGGAAATGAAGAGAAGGGGTCAGGGACCATCCCAAAGAAACAGGGTTGGTCAATAGCAAGTTTAGGGACCCCTTGCCCTATCACTCACTGGGTACACCCTAAGTATAGTGTTCTTATGAGTTTTTGTTTTTAACATACTTCTCTGGTTTTGATACATCACTCCTTGTTTAGATCAAAGACTTCAGAACCAGGAGCAGATTTAATGCTGAAAATTAATATACAATATTTTAGACTAAACAAAATAAAAATAATTTCTGTGGGGGCTTCCCTGGTGGCGCAGCAGTTGAGAATCTGCCTGCCAATGCAGGGGACACGGGTTCGAACCCTGGTCTGGGAAGATCCCACATGCCGCGGAGCAACTGGGCCCGTGAGCCACAATTACTGAGCCTGCACGTCTGGAGCTTGTGCTCCGCAACAAGAGAGGCCGCGATAGTGAGAGGCCCGCACACCGCGATGAAGAGTGGCCCCCGCTCGCTGCAGCTGGAGAGGGCCCTCGCACAGAAACGAAGACCCAACACAGCCAAAAAATAAATAAATAAATAAATAAAAATTAAAAAAAAAAAACAAAAACAAAAAAACGGGGCATGCCCAATTTAATAGGAATTTCATATAAGCAATGAAGAATATTTAAAAAAAAAATTTCTGTGAATTCTTTGATTTACAAGGGAAACTACACTTACATATTTTCATGTTTAATTGACTATGTCACTTAACTCTGTTTCCATTTTTTTAGATAGACCAATTCAAAAGAGGGATTTAAAAGGCTTTACATACATGTGTGTGCTGAGCAATACATCACATATTTTCTGGAACTTTTTTGAGAGCATATTCAACAAATATAGTAATAATTATTTATAGATTAACTAGTATATTCTAGGCACTTTGCTAGTGGTGAAAAAGACACACACTTTGCCACTAAGGGGCTTACATACTAGTCAATAAAATAGACAAGTGAGTATGAAGTTAAATATAGGAGGAAAAGTGGTTTTATGGGACACTGGAGAGCTAGCAAGGGGATGGGAATGTGTGAAACTGGCATAGGGGATTAGAAAAAGTGACAGGGGAGCTGAATCAGTCTAGGAGAGGGTCTCTGTGTCAAACGTTCATTCATCTGTTTCTGTAGTCATTATTCAATCATTCGCTTTTGTCCCTTCATACAACAGACCTTTACTGGGAGCTGTGGCAGACACTCTTGGTTAATTAAACTGTTTTATTCCTAATCATCTTCGAAGCAAGAGTAGCCATTTCACCCAATTCTCGCCAATAAGGTGAAAGAGTAAAATTGCTGCAGGAGTCCTATACATATTTTGATTCCCTGACAAAGATACCACCATTTTCCTTTCTTCTTTATTTTTGCAGGATTATATATATATGATGGTTGTAGCTGCTGCAGCCAGAATGTAACCATGAAGAAAAAAGCCCAGAGAATTTCAACTTAAAAGAATTGTGATGACTTTATTGAGCCTCTAAGCGAGCGCCAGCAATCATCTTCTTGTGTATATTTTATGTGAGAAAAAGAAACTCCCATTTGTTTAAGTTGGCATAGCTGAGTTTTCTGTTACTTGCAACTGAAAGCATTCTCAACAAAGCTGGGCATGTGCTTTGGGCCAGGCCTTTTGTTTGGTGATCTCTTAATAAAGTTGTCTGTTGCAAACAGCTTGAAAAGGTGAGAGCCCACTACAAAGGAACCGGTGATATCTCTTCAGTTGTTCCTCTTCAGTGAATGAGGCACTAAGATTTATAACTGGGAGATTAGGACAAGAGTTATAGGTATCTGGCCTCCTGTCTCAGCACCATCGTCTATTTCTTTAATGAAGTGTGAGACCAGAACTCCATAAATTCACATAGTAGCCGAAACGGGCAGCAGCTCCTCAGCGTAGCTATTCAGGGAGCCCAACATCACTCTCTGTGTATTAGAGAAGTTCACTGCTGGTTAAAAATAGGTTCGGAGAGAACTCGCTTTTAGACCACAGCTCATTTTGGATTTCTCTGGAGCTCCATTCTGGGCCACAATGTATTTCCTTTTTCCTTTCCTTTGAGTAAGGGCACCCAGGCAGTTCCGAGACAATAGATGCATGGTTATCTTTAGGTCTGCTGTGCACTGAAAGCAGAACTAGGGAGAAACAACAGTAACCCCCTGGGCACAGGGAGAATTACAGCTTTTTAGTAAATACCCGCACTGACTGAGCCTTCACTACGCGCGACGCTTTAAATCCTCAAAACAGCCCTCTGAGAAAAATACTAAACGTAGCCTCTTTTCTCTGATGAAGAGCCTGAGGTTCAGAGCAGACCACCAACTTACTTGAAAGTCATGCAGCTGTAAGTAGCAAGACCAGGATTTGAACCAAGGTCTGTCTGGTTCCACTCAGCACCGTGCTCTCAGGCTGGTCACACAGGGCTTTCGGCCTCACGTCGTTTTGATCCTCAGAGAAGCCTCGTGAAGTAGGCAGGGCGGGGAGATGACCCCAGTTTGCAGAGGAGAAAACTGAGGACCAGAGAAGTGAAATGATTTGCCAAGGTCAACCCACCCATGCGCAGTAAAACCAGGACTTGAACCACACCTTCTGATTTTGTCCTGTGAGCACAGTGCAAGCTGAGCGTTCAAGCCCCTCAGTTCTGAAAGAAGAACATCCTGAATTTTGGGGGGTTGACTTCTGAGGTTCAACAGCAGGCCCTATATCAAGGAACCAAATATCCCAGGGCTAACCTGATTTATTCAGAGTCTATGATAGATAACTTCCTACCTAGTACCTCTGTTGAATGATATTTGGTACTGATATTTAAAATTCCCAATGTAATATTGTTTCACTCTTAATTTAACAGTCCTTCAAATAAAGGCAGTGGGGAATGAGCTGGAAGGGATAGACATCTTGAATAGGGGACTGCCAATTTAGCTGATAAAGCTAGTATAACATCTCTTTGAACATTTAAATTATCCTGTGACAAGGAAGCTGAGAATTAACTTATGAGGGGGATAGGGTAGGTATTGTACATGTGAATATTTTTTTAAACACCTGAGTTTTAAAAAATAAAAGTGGTCTGCCCACATTTTCAAGCACAGTGGTAGTCAAAAGAGAGCTCTATGGAGGTAATAATACCTTGTGTTTAAATACTGCTTGTCTCTGAAGAGCTCAAAGCATGCTATAATCATTTCCTTATTATGATTCTCAAAGCTTCCTGGGTCAAAAAGTTACAAAGTTTATACCTTAACTCTCTGGCCTCAGTTTCCTCTCAGAGAATTTGAGGTGAAAAAGCAGGCTGGGGTCTCAGAACTCTATCAGGGCCCAAACCTTCTCCACTCTGCCCCCATCTGCCCCTGCCTGTCTCCCCAGACCCCTGTCCTTGTCATCCTACTACCCTATTTAGCCTAGCTTCTTTTTTTTTTTTTTTCTAGATCTAACTGGTTACTCTCATGACATCGAACCATACTATATTTTAATTAGAAGAGTTCCACTCCAGTGAGCTAGGGCTGAGCACATAGTTCCAGGTGGGGATGGGGGAGGGTCCCTGCAGACAGAAGGGTTCCACTTTTATCTGCTTTTAGATAATATTGGAGATCTGCAGGAGATTTCATCTTTAAAGAGGATTTTTGCTGTTAAAAAACTGAAATCTGCCAGTCCAGTCTAACCCCTTCATTTTGCTGATGGAAAAACTGAGGCCCCAAGCAAGGGAGTAACTTGTTCAAGGTTCCACTCCGGCTGTTGGGTGGCCCATCTGTCCTTGAACCCTGGTCTCCCGGTGCCAGTCTGGGGCTCCTGGGAGGCCATTAGGTTTCTTTTCCCCCAGCTGTCACTTTCCCTGACATCACCCCAGTCCCAAATGTAGACCCACGGCTGTGGGCTCATACCTAGGGTGACTTGAATGCTCCTGACAGAACAATATCTACTTCCTTTTTTAGAGTTAAAGGGACTTATTTTACCTAGGAAGGTTAGACTAGACCACGAAGGGAAAAGCAGGGAGAATTAGTATGTGCCATTTTCACCTAGTGCCAAAATGGTTCTCCATTTCAACTAAGTCATGAAGAAAAAAAGTGTAAGTACAAACATACACATATATTTATATAGCCACTGCCTCCCAGTGAGCTTGAAGCATACATAAACACACACACACACACACACACACATACTTTATTAGTTCTCCTCGAGGAAAGGAAGGATAATTATTGCCAGCCTTTTTTGTAGTGAGAAAATCAAGGCACAGAAGAAACTCATCATGACTCAAATCATGGCCTGAATTGGTGGTATTGGCATAGACTGTCTAAATATTTGTCGTATCATATTGTGCTCCAGGAGCAGAGTCTGGGAAGTTGAAGACCCAAGTTGTAGGCCTGTGTTGAGATGTGACCTTGGGCAAGTCACCCCCTGAGCCTCAGTTTTCCCATCTGATAAATGGATAGAGGAGGGGTGTTGGCTGCTTTCTCTTAATGGATCCTTTCTTTGTACTACGAGTTATGTGTGCAGAGGTTGAGAGGAGCAGGGGTGAGCCCGGGGCAGCCCACGTGGATGGGTGGTGGCTATCGCTTACTTCCCTAACCCTGGGTAGTCTAGTCTTTGTAGTGTGTTCAGCCTGCGTTCTGCGGGCTAGTTTTGTTGGGGTCCTAGACCAGACCACATACCAAGGGTTGAGGCTGCCCCACAGAGGGAATCCACGTCCCAGCTGTTGTTATATGAATCCTGGGGCTAAAAGTGAGAATGGGGTGTGTTGATGTGTATGGGAGGTGGGGACGAAAGTTCAGGGGGTAGTGTATAGTGAGTGGTGTGTAGTGGGTCCATACTCCAAGCGTGGAGATGCCTGAGTGGTTCTGCTGCTGTGGGGCTTGCCCCCCTGGCCTCAAGGAGGCGTGACAGGAGGAAGATGGGGGACTGGCTCCGTTAGAGACCCCAGAAGTACCCTGGGACTAGTAGTAATTTTAGGCTGTTTTTAGCTTTCCTTTCCTTTCATTATTCCTAGAATGGTAGGTACTTCACTGTAAGTCATCCCTGACACTGTTCCAAAGAACATATATAAATAGCCAACAAGCACATGAGAAGATGCTCAATGTTATTTGTCAATAGGGAAATGCAAATCAAAACCACAGTGTGATACCACTTCCCATCCACTAGAAGGGTTATAATGAACAAGAACAAAAACAAACAAACAAAAAACCCAGAACAACCGAACGGAAAATAACAAGTGTTGTGAGGATGTAGGGACATGGAACCTTTGTATAACGCTGGTGGGAATGTAAAGTTGCTCAGCCACTGTGGAAAACTCTTTGGTGGTTCCTCAGCAAGTTAAACACACAATTACAATACGATTCAGCAATTCCACTCCTACGTATATAACCCAAAACAGTTGAAAACAGGGACTCAAACAGATACTTGTACACCCAAGTCCATAGCTGCATTATTCACAATAGTCAAAAGGTGGAAACAACCAAATGTCCATCAACACATGAATGGATAAACATCTTGTGGTGTAGACTGACAATGGAATTGTTTTCAGCCATGAAAAGGAAAGAAGTGTAGTAGCTTCAGAATCATGCACTAGATTAGATTAGCTCAGATTAGGATTAGAAATGAGGAAGAGAGAGAAGAAAGTCTGCCCCTGGCATCTGTGAAGTCCAAGGCAAGTGTACAAAATGAGGCCCCTGGATGGCTGCTCTCCTCCTGCTTTCCCCACCCCTGCTTGCTAATGCATTGTGAGCGCCTGGCATGCGCTTACAATGCATGGGCTCCAGCCTCATGACAAAGATCCACCCACAACCCAATCCCCACCCCAGCCCATCCCTGGCACCCTGCACACAGCTGCCGCTTGGCCTAGGAGTACACACACTAGCGTCATGTTTTGTCCTCCACAGGACAGACCTGGGGAAGCAAGGTCCTACCAGTAGGTTCAGGACCATGTGGGCAGGGAATTCTGGAGTCCTGGGTTCTTTTTTTTTTTTAATTTCATTTTATTGTATTATTTGGCTGCGTCAGGTCTTAGTTGCGGCACCCGGGATCTTCATTGTGGCATGAGGGATCTTTTGTTGTGGCACACGGACTCTTCACTGTGGCGCACAGGCTCCAGAGCACACGGGCTCGGTAGTTGTGGCCCGTGGGCTTAGCTGTCCCATGGCATGTGGGATCTTAGTTCCCCGACGTGGGATCTTAGTTTCCCGACCAGGGATTGAACCCTCATCCCCTGCATTGGGAGGCAGATTCTTAACCACTGGACCACCAGGGAAGTCCCTGGAGTCCTGGGTTCTTGGACTGTGGTCTAGAAGCTGAATATGACTCTAGGTGGGCATGTCCCCTGGTGCCTGTGGACTCCTCACCTAGTGGAGAGGAGAACACGTGATGGGACGGCCTGGGGCCTCAAAAGTGCCAGGTCCTGCTGGACCAATCGGGTACAGGGCCCGGGGGTGCTCTAGTCTAAAGCAAGGCTAGAAAGAACTAAGATGTATTGAGCCAGGCCATGGCGTGGCACTTTTTGTTTGTCACTGATCATTATCACAGTCTCAGAAACTACTATTACTTTCCCCATTTTACAGGGGAGACTCACAAAAGTAACTTAGTGAGGGCCACACAGCGAGTAAGTGGCAGTGATTCTAAAGCCTGTGTTTTTTCAAGGACTGTGTTTTTCCATAGGACAACTGGAGAAGGCACCAGAAAATTCTAAGGATGCTTTCTAGACAGAGGTGGTGTGTTTTGCCATCAGAAGTCAGGCTGTGCAGCAGGTTAGATAGGATTTTGCCCTCACATTTGCTTGGTGATGAGGGAGGGTCTTGTGCAGGTTCCCTCTGCTGCTCTGCTCAGGGCACCCAGAGCATGTTCTATAGCATTCCCGGCAGTTCAGGTTGACAGTCGGACAGTGAGCCTTGATAGAGCCGCATCTGTCCAGGACCACACAGCCGTCAGTCTAAACACTTCCACTAGCACAGCTGTGCGAAAGGCACCCTTGAGTTCCCTGGTAAACAAGGCAGGGCGGTTGCCTTGGTGTCTTTCCATCCCTCTCAGTCTCATAGGAGATAATCCGCATCACGGTCCAGAAGCCCAGAAGCCTCTGAGCAGCACGATGAGATAAATTAAACCAGAACTTTCCTTTACTACTTTCCTTGCTACCGAAGAAAACGTTTCCTATTCTCATCCCGTGCCTTAGTGTCCTTGTTTGGAAATGAGGCACGTAGGCACTCGCGTCATATGGTGAAGGGCTTTGAAGTGGGTTCTTCTGATTGCTGCCTTTTAAATAGGCAGAGTTGTCTACCCGGGGAGGTAGTGAGTTCCCTCAAACTGTGGATTTTTAAACCGATGACGGAAGACTTGGCAGTGGTGTGTGGAAGATTCGAGAATTAGGTGCTCTCTTAAGTCTCTTTTAGCCTTACGATTAAATTACAACTATTTTTTTATAATAGAAGAGAAACTGTGTTAAGTACCATAAAGAAGCACAGACTGAGCTCTTATAAAGATATTACATAAAGACGAAGCTGAATCTGGCTGGGAGAGTTGTAGGAGGATTCATAGAAGGGGTGTCATTTGAATTTGGCCTGGAGAAACGGCTAGAATTTGATGGGAAGAACGGCAGGAACCAAGGTGTGGAGCGCGGAGCAGCAAGGCATGAGGACCACTTGTACAGTTAAATGTAACTAGTTTATTCTTTTTGCAATGTGAAGTAGAAAGTGGGACATATTGCTGGTTTAGTAACTTCAGGTTAGATGAGAAGATGGGAGCTCTTGAAGCCTAAGACATTTTGCATTTATCCTGAAAAACACAGGAAGTTATCAGTTTATTTGTTTGCTTGCTTGCTCTGTAAGCAAGAGTAATGAAATAGTCATTAATGCTGTTCACTGACCCTTTCTGGGTCCACCCCTTCTGGACACACGATAGGATTGTACTTCCTGGCCAGCTGTGGGTGGGGCCATGAGATCAGTTCTGCCCAGGGAGCTGTGAGCAGAAGTAGCCTTTGCCACCTCCAGGCAGACATTGATCTATCAGCGTGAGGCCCTCTGGAGCTCTCTCATCTCTCTTCCACAGCCTCAGCAGTGTTTCAGATGGTGGCTGGTTCATCGACCTGGGTCTCAGAGGGGGGACAATAATGACATGGAGCTGAATCCCCAGCTCCCAAAGATGAACGTGTAGTGAGAGTGAGAAATATGCCTTTGTTGTTTCAAGTCACTGTAACGTTGTGTTTGTCTGTTACTGTGGCATAGCCTAACCTATCCTGACTGATGCAAATAACGATGTCAGGGCTGTACTTCAGGGCTATGGTATGCAAGATAGGTTGTCTTTAGGAGACAGACTGGAACGAGGAAGAAAAGTTAGGAGAGAGTGCAATAGGCCAAACCAGAGATAAAGAACCTATGAGGAAGGGCAGTGGACAGAAAGATGGAATGGAAGTTATAGACGTGATGACTTTCAAAGGCGACTCTGAAAACGGAGCAGTCACAGGACCTGGCAAACAATCAGATTTATCTGCAGGCAGATTTTGGACTACTTTCAGCATCCCACTCTGGTGCAACAAACAGGATTCCCTAAAAATATCCCTGGAAACTCACTGTTTTGCCAGGACAATTAATTCTTCGGGACCAGAGGCTCCCCCTTCTCCCAACAGGAGGAACTGCACCCAAATTCAGCTTCCAGTGGGATCTGGCGGGAGGTTTCTTCTCCCAGGTAGGAAGGGCTGCTTCTGAACCCAACTTCTTATGACTCCCCAGGGTTTGCAGGTGCTACCCAGTTATCTTTCTTAGGAAACTCCTGTAAACACTGAAACTCACTGGCATATAAAAGCCAGACAGCCTGGCACTCATGCAGTCCACAGTTACCCTCCCCCAATCCCCAAGTATGCTCTCAAGCGCGACCTTTAAAAGGGAACATTCAGCTATGGTAAATCTAGCAGGGTGTCCTGGCTCTGGCGTGCCTCTCCATGGAAAAGTAAGAGACTGGTCCACATGTCTTCCACTGCTGACCTTTGCTTTGTAAGTTTTCCTAATAATCCCTGTTGTGAAACCCATATCATGCTCTGAGCCCCGTTGCATGTTGCAAAATAAGTGTGACAACAAAGGGACTCAGCTGAAATACCACCACGGATGCTGATTTACTGTGTCACTCCGGATGAGGGAGTTGGGGGAGCAGGCATGCAGAGGGCCTGATACAACAGGATGTATCCTGCTGGCCTGGAGTTCTTTCAAGCAGAAAGACCGAGAACACCCTGGATAAGAGTGAAACACAGAGCCTAACGCGAAAACGTAACAGTACTCCGAGATGTATACTCCCTTCCACCCTGGTAAAAATTATCTGATTGTATTCAGTAAATCACCATTTTTTTTTTTTTTTGAAAACAGGGTCATTATTGTTCAAAATGATCAGCCTGCACATTTCCATTTTTCAACTCCATCACAGAGCTCCTTGGTGAATTCTTGAAGGATCGCAAGGCATGGACAACTTCCCTGTGAGTTGACTCCTTGGGGTTCAGGGCACATTTCCTGGATGATGTTTTCAGTGTTAAGCAGAGCCCCAGCCCATCTCTCTATGGTCTCTGAGCCCCATAGTATAATTGAAGCATAATATATTTGTGTTAAAAATAGTAAAACCCACTCTAGTAATTTAAAATCTAGGGTGGTATTTTTGTTTGAGTTTTTAGGTAGCACATTGGTACTTGAAGACAACAGAAGGTGAGGGTACTGACAGGACTTTGGTAGGATTGCCAAAGTAACTTCTGGGCATTTTCATGGACTTTAAGGGGCTGATGAAATAAGTTTCTTGTAATGCTCACTTCACTACAAAATGCAAGTCTCCCTTTGCCTTTCACTTGGGGTGTCACCAGCACTACGCTGAGGGCTGTCAGTCTGAGAGAGTGGTTTAGGGCTCATGCCAGAGTTGGTGGAGGGGAAAGAAGGCAGAAGAGAGATTTTCCTGTGGTAAATGGGTGAAAGCTGGAGAAGAGACAGGAAGAGAGGGCTAGAGAGGTTGTGTTTGCACGTGTCAAAGAGAAGTGGCTGGAGGGGCCTTACCTCAGTGGTAGGTGGTAAATGAGGGGAAAGGGGAACCATATGGTAAATGTAAGGTTCCCGGAGAACCTTGTGGGAAAGCCAGCCTCCGTGCCGGCCAGTTCGGTTTCTCCCGGAGTGTGGGATGCACAAGAAGCGTTGTGTGTGGGGCCTGTGCCACACGTGTGTGGGATTTTACAGGCTGGAGGGTGTTTCTTCGTGACCATAGCAGCAGCGTGGTGTAAGAGGCTCCAAATCAAGACCCCTAAGCTCTCATCCTGACTTCTACTTTAATTCATTACGTGAATAAGGAGTACCTGCGAGGTGACCGGCCGGGGGTTGGGTGCTGAAGGGTCAAGAGTGATGTCGCCATCTTGAGGAACTTGGGTCTGATGAGGAAGCAGCTGCCCCCCCTGCTGTGTTCCGTGGCCGTGTCACTTACCCTCTCGGGAGAGTGTGGTTTATGTCTCTGGGGTGAGTGGACTTCCTGATACTGAACCCCGGTTGTGTTGATTTATCCATCCTGCCACAAGCACTGCTGGAAAATAGCAGCCTCTCACAAGCCCAAGGCCTTGGTTGCTATGTTTACACTGGGGCAAGAGCAATTGAGACCACATGTGCTCGGAGGGCAGACTGAAGGGGGAGAACTGGAAAGGTGCACAGGCCACGACCCCACTTCCAAATGGCCCATCGGAGAAGTGACTCTGCTCCTCTCTACCCAGGGAGGGGTGCAGGGGGCCTGGGGTATCCCACCTTTGTAGATCCCTACACTGAAGGAACCATCAGAATGGAGAGTAGGGAAAAGGTTTCCCCTCCTAACAGGCATGTGGTAGGGAAATTTATTCTAGCCCACAACTGTCTTATCATTTCCCACTGGGATAATAGTCCTCTAAACTGGATAGGAAATAAGAACAAAATGGGAGCAAAACACATATGTGGTGATGCATGCACCTCCATCTCAACACATTCTAGTGGGAAAAAATAATTAAATGCTTGTCAGAAGACTGCTGAAATATATACCTGGCTTCTACTTATTATAAAAAGATATAAATGACATTGACGAATTTCATTTAAAATGTAATAGCTTATCTCATTTGCATGTCCAATTTTTTTTTTTTTTTTTGTATATTATAAAGCTGAGCAACAAAGTTCCACTAAACTCAAGTAGGTTGGAGCCTTGACATGATCAATAAAAGAAACTTGGCCACAAAGTGTCCTCAAGCTATCGGAGCATAAACCTGAACTGGTATTGTGTCGGTTGTAATTTGCTCTTATTTATCCATCAGCACCTCCAACTAAATATGCGTGTGAAGAGCAGTTGCAGATATAGACAGGCGTCGGTGTCTCTAGAATTATTAAGAACCACCGACGTGTGAAATATCAGTATTCAAAAGTACTGATTTCTCCCGTGAGGTACTTTTCATATCTTATTTTGATATCTGAATGCAAATGAGCCTTAGTAAACCCTTCCTCACCTGGGTTCTTTGCATGATGGTGCAACTGCGTCTGTTTATTACAGACAATTAACAAATATATAGCCCAGTTTAGATTTATACAAATCGACTGTTAGGTGAGTTACCAAAAACATATTTGAAGGTGAAAACAAGCCTATCTTTAATTACAGCTCTGTTGATTCTTGGCTTTCTATAATTACCATGATTTGCTGCAGTGTGTGGGTATGTTCACTGCCAAGAATGGAGAGTTTGAGCCCAGGCTCTGCCACTTGCTAACTCTTGGATCTGGGACAGTCACGTCCTCTGTCTGACCTTGGGAAAATCGGGATAGGCACCCTCTCCGCGCCTATCTTACTGGTTTGCTCAGCGGCTTAGAAAACAGGATAGACGTGATAGCTCCTGGTGAGATTATCCGAACATGTAAGCAGGAGCGTGACTCCGCCTAGAAGAGCCCTAGAAAACCAGGGGCACATCTGCTTGTGTCCTAGGAGATGCATAGACACCGAGAGCTCTTTGGAAAAATTACTTTTGCTGTTATTGTTTCTGTCATTTTCATCATTTAGCAGCCATGACTAGATGTAATAGTAATCCCACCTCTCCCTCTTAGGGGCCTCATACATCTTGCATATATTTAATTTGCCAAACACCGATGAGGAACCTACTGTGTACGAGACACTGTTGCAGGGGACCTGGAGTTGGGTAAGAAACGTTCTTACCGCACACACGTGATTCTAATGAAAGGCAGAGGTGCGAACGGGCCTTTGGGGAGGCACAAGCTCTTTGCTGAAGGAGAGCTTCATTCCCATGGGGGTGGGTTGAAGGAGTGCTCGTAGGAAAGGTGGGATTTCAGCAGGTCCTTAAAGGGCCTGACACAAGTGTCTGCCAGATACTTCCTAAAGAACGGGCCAAAAAAAAAAAAATCACTTTTTGCAGCAAGGCTGGTTGAATCCATCCCTGGGTGGCAAACTTGCCGCGGTCTTCTTTCCTCTTCTTCATGGCTGAATGTCTGGAGTTTAGCAGAGGGCCAGCGCATAGTGAGCAGTCAGTAAATGTCATGGAGGGAATTACTGAGCAAAGTCATACTGCATGTTCGGAATGCAGTTGGGTGGGTCAGACACTAAAGAGAGGGAGTGCACCTTGCTGCAAGAACTTGACCGGGTCACTTTCCTTCTTCTCTCATCAGGACGCTGGAGGGGCACATCTGATCTGCTTTACAGGCTTGTGAGCTGTCTGCTGCTTGGGAGGTCTCTGGAATCGACCGCCAAGTAGCAAGAATAAAGCCACTTTCTGGAAGCACGCTGGGGACGATAATGACTATCATATGAGATTTAGCATGGGGAGAGAGGGCATCCTGCGGGGCAGCCATCACTGTTCCGTACAGGAGGACCAGCCTGAACACTAAACCAGCATGAAAGAAAAAGGTGATTAACAAAGGTAATTGTCTATTGTGTCGAGGAAAGCTTCCTAGGGCACTTTTCTTTAAGAAAGTTAATTGTCTTCATAGATTGCTAGAATATTAGGGTTATTGGGGGGAAAAACAGCTGATGTTTCATCTGTAATTATTGGTGACGTGCTAATGAGTTGAGACAAAGAAAGCTGATTGGCCCAAAGGCTTAGCACAGAAAGGTCACTGGGGAAGAGCAGAGGATGGGTTGGCCAACCTCTGAGTTATCGCCGTGCAGTCATCAAGTAATCACTGCTTCCCATTTTAGCAGAGATCATGTCTGAGGAGCAGGCAGGGGCTTGTGGGCACAATGATTGTACTTTGCGGGGAGTCTCTGAAAGGTGCAGAGAGCACTGTCAAGAGTAGCCTGTGCCTACATCCTCACCCACCTGCGGGACTAATTTTATCTTTGTTTTAGCTGTTAGTGGAGTCTTTAGAGACTTGGAGCTGCTGGTCTCCCTTGCATAAAGTACGATGTTTTGTAAGCATGTAAAACACTCTTACATATTCGAATTTGTTTTGTCCCATTTGCAAGAGTCAGAGAAATGCTGTTGACCTCAGATTATGGGAGTTGAAGGTAGTGGAGAAATTAAGAGTAAAGCCTCTCTCTGGCAGAGAGACTGGGCCTCCGGCTATGAGGAAATGTTTGCTGCCCTTCTGGAAACAGCTGTCATGCCTTGTGGGCATCTCCTCATCTGTGGAGGCTCCTCAAGTCACTCTGGCGTTCTCAGGCCTCAGCTTGTCCTCCATCCTAGCACCTCTTCTTGTCGTGGCTACTGACCTCTTCACTCCAGGTTTCTCTTATCTCATGGCTTCTCCTGTCTGATTTCACTCCGAGGTCTCTGGGAGCCTCCATTTCTGCACCTACTTGTCCCCACTTGTGGTCATACCACCCTTAAGAGAGAAACCACGCGACCTAGGGGATCTCTGTTAGCAGGACTGGCTTCACGGGTGCGCAAGCTGTGCATCACAGCACCCTGCGCTCCGAAGAGGCCAGCACTGGGTTTAGTTTTCTCCTCTGGAAAGACCCTCAGCAGTGTGACACCTCCATAAAAGCACACACTACATTGCAATGTCTTTATCTGTCTTGTCTCATATACTGTTAGCTCCTTGAGAGCAAGAAACACATCTCTTTCATTCCTGTGTCCCTGGCACCTACCTCAATATTCAGCCTCTATTAGGTGCTCATTAAATATCTGTGGAATGAAAACAAGGGCCCACAGATGGTTGGTGGCACTGGGGCTATAACCAAAGTCTCCCATCTCTTCACCTTGGGTTTCGACAACTGCACCAAATATGCAAATGGATTTTCAGTTGACAGCTGTTATGGAGACTTTCTTCTTTTCTGTCTTTTGTGAGGTGGATTCCTAAGCCAGCAAAATTGCACCTGCAGCTCCGCTCTTCCTCGAAAGGCAGATGATGTTCAGGTGAGCTCTGGGTTTCCAGCTGTACAGACACCGCCCCCAAGGTGACCCTGGCTCAGAAGGACCCGACGTGGTTTAGCATGGACCCCGCTTGGCATAGTTGCAAGCAACAGAGGCAGGCAAACAAGAAAGCACTAAGAAAATTCCAGTTCGGGAAGCTAGGAGGGAAAGGAAGCTGTGGGATACAGAGAGCTCTCATTCTTTTCTCTCTCCAGGTTTCTTGGTTTCTGCCCCAGTTCTGTTATTCAATAGTTGTGTGACCTAGAGCAGGTCACTTAACCTTGATGAAATTCATCAATAAATATGATAGTGACGTCTCAATTGCACAGCTCGTGATGTCTTAATAGGCTCAAATGAAAGTGCTTATAAAAATGCTTTGTAAAATTTGGAAAGCATGTTGCTCATATCATGCTGTTATTCCATGTTATTACATGTAATAAGATGTCTGTTATTCCCAAATATACTTATCACACATGTGGCTTTCCAATGAATTTTGGCCAGGCTTGACAATCCTAACTGAACATTGGTTCCTAGGGTAAAAATAGAGATTTGTGGGAGTCATGAAAACCCAGAAGTGCCTTTATTCACATGAAATATAAATGGCAGGCAGGCCTTGTTGTTGCCTCTGGGGAGGACAAATGTTATCAACTTTGGTCTTTATACCTTGTAGAAGTTGTCTGTTGCTCTGACTTTTCCCCATCAACCCCACTTCACATAAAGTCAAAACATATTTACCTACGACCTCGCAGTATGTAACAGCATAAGGGATAATGTAAGATATCCTGTCTGAAGTCTTAAGAGAAAAACCAGACGCCAACATGAATAATTATAACCCAAGGTAGACCATAAAAGAGGGAACCACAATGGTCTTTGACAGCTTTGAAGAGGAGAAATGACATCCCACTGGAAGGTTGAGGAATGATTCATGGAGTCTATCTCCGAATCTTGTCGTTCTTGGACCCAGTTCCTTTGATAAGGAAAAACCCTTCAAGGTTCTTACAGAGCTCGTGGACCCGTAGGGAGAGGGCATCTTCAGGAATCTTTCTCTCTCGGAGCCTGGGAATAGCACTGTCAGACTGTTTCAATCTCTCTCTCCCTGTGAGGCCCAGAGCTCTGCAGAGATGAAGTTTGAAATGCTTGGCCTCCTAGAATCTCAACTGGGTTGCCTCTAGGCGAGCCCCTTAGCCTCTCAGTTTTCTCATCTGGAAAATGGACATAATAATACTAACTTCAAAGCAATGTTGTAACATTTAATTGATGTTTGCAAAACCTTCTGAGATCTACAGATGAAAGACCTTGGAGAAGAACACAGCATGATTATTATATGGGAATTAATCCCTTCATCAGTCTTTGGGAGTTTTCTGTTTGTTCAATCTGTACCCTCTTTGGGGGTCACTGGGCTGCATTTCCAGATGCAAAACATTCTTACAAGAAGAAACAAGTGGTTCTTGATTTCCTGGTCACCCCTGGGACTTTTTCAGCTCAACATCATCCCTAGACTATCACCTTCTCTCTTCTTTTTTCCCACTCTTGAGGCAAAGGCCTTACTCTTTCACACCTGGGCAGCGGTCAGCCTGATCTCACCCTGGAGCATGCTGTGGGTGAGAAAAAGCTGACCCATTAATAATATGTTTGTTAACTTCAAAGACTCAGTATTTTCTGCTTTTTGAGCTACAGGGAAAATGTCCTGCCCACTCTTGGAATCAGTGACAGCTTTTTAGCCCCTTAGAAAACATAGCTCCCTTGTCCAGAATCTGATACTTTTCATCTCTTCATCCTGAAAATGAGATGAACGTCCTTGGCCTGTGATTCCATAGGAGGGAGAATGAGCCCCCAAATGAAGTCTGATAATTTCCTTTGATTTTATCATTGATTTGCTTCTCTCAGCCTTTCCTTTCTTTAGATTCCTCAACTATAAAGTGAGTATAATAATTCTTCTCAAAAATTTGTCCTGAGGAGTTCATGAGATCATGTAGTTGAAAGCACTTTGTAAACTCTAAAGGATGTGTAGATACACAGAAGTGAAGTAGAGTATTATCTGATTTGTAATGCAGAAATCGTTGGATACACCCAACGCTCACAGAAGTGGATTTGGCATAAAAAATAAAGACATAAAGATCAGCCCTACTCTTTCCAAGTTTGCTGAAAGAATCTCCTCTACAAACTCCCTGTCTGTTGAACATCTGGCCTCTGAACACCTCTAGTAATGGGGAGCTCACTTCCTATCAAGGCAGTCTATTTCATATTGGAGGCTTCTCACTGGCAAAAAGTTCTTTCTTTGGCTAAGATGACATCAGTCTCTCTGTCACTTCCAACTGCTTTGCAGTTCTAGTTCCTGATTCCACACCAAAAAAACCAAACCCTCCTTCCTTATAATGGTCCTTCAGATTTGTGAAATCAAGGATCCCATCTCTCCTGGGTTCTCTCATCAGCAACTAAAACTCCCCAGTTCCTTTCATTTTTCTCAAGGCACTATTTCCAGGCCTTTCACCATTCCAAGAGGTAAGATCCATTATTTGCCCAAGAAATGGGGGGAGCAGAGGCTCCAGGACCAGCAGTAGAGCAGGGTGGGAACAGCTGGATCCTTGTGTACTCAAGGTTACAAGGAACAGCGTGGAAAGGACATTTTTATCACACTAACTAGAGCCAGCTAGCTCAGCACCCAACACTGTCAGTGCCTTGCACACAGTTGGAGCTGAAGGAATAAATACCATGAATGAATAAACACAGTGAAAGATTTGTTGTCTGTAATGGATACATATTTTCATTCCTCCAGACCACTGTGATTTTGGAGTGTCTTTTAATAATTTTTCAGCTGCTATATCACTATGGAGGGACAGGACAGCTTTTAGTTTCTTCTTCAACCCCGAGGTATTTCACTTTCATCCAAAGTTCTGTCTTTGGGTCTCATACTTTATAGGTGCACATGACAAAATGGGGTATGGGGGCAAATTGGAGAGTGGTTCAGATAGGATGCCTTCCCAAGATCTCTCTTGCGGATGTTTGTAGCTTTTTCCCATGCCCAGTCTTAGAGTGACAAAACTTTTGGCCTGGAACAGAAATGAGGTCCCAAAGCATTAAAAAGGGGGTGTGGAGGCCTGAGTCACAAATCCAAGCGGAAGAGATATTGGATGTCAGCCAATCCAGATCAGCTCCTGATGACTGATCTCCTCTATAATGCCAGATTCTATTTGGTTAATGGTTACTGAGAGGTTATGATATTCCAGGCACTCTGCTAGATGCTTTAACACACAATCTCTTACTTAGTCCTCCCTTCTATGTGATGGGAAAGGTGTCACAGTCTCCCAGAGTCAAGAGAGATTGGACATCAACGACACTGACCCGCAATTAGTGTTCTCCTATTTTCCAAGGGAGCACGCTTCATTCATGAATCAAGAAATGTCTATAAAGCCCTCAGCAGTGGTTCCCAGATTCGGGATTCTTTTAAACCTATGGAGTTTTTGCAAGAAAATCTCTGAATCCACATGTGTGCTCAAGATTGTCTAGAGACTGCAAAAGACAGGCGTATTTTACTCATATGTACTTGTATTTCTCAAGCATATGTGGGCGCTGTTGTGATTAATCAGATATAATTTTTAAAAGCAGGCTACGAAACCATGGTGTTGTTGTCATCATATACTTTATGAATCATTAGAATTTTTAAATTAATATACATTATTTTTTGAGCAGTTTTAGTTTTACAGAATAGGCAAGCGGAAAGTACAGCAAGTTCCCATACTCCCCTTTGCCCTTCCGCCAAGTTTCCCCTGTTATTAACTTCTTGCGTTAATGTGGTATATTTGTTATAGTTAATGAGCCAATACCGATACATTATTATTAGCTGAAGCCATAGTTTACATTAGGGTTTACTCTTTGTGTTGTATATTCTATTGGTTTTGACAAATGTATAACGACAAGTATCCACCATTACAGTATCATACAACATAGTTTCAATGCCCCAAAAATCCCCTGTGCTCCACCAATTCATCTCTCCTTTCCTCTCTCTCAATCACTGATTTTTTTTTTTTTTTTTTTTTTTTACTGTATCTACAGTTTTGCCTTTTCCAGAATGTCATATAGTTGGAATCATGCAGTATGTAGCCTTTTCACGTTGTCTTCTTTCACTTAGCAATAGGCCTTTAAGGTTCCTCTTTGTCTTTTCATGGCTTGATAGCTCAATTTTTTATTACTGAAAAATGTTTTATTGTATAGATGTACCATAATTTGTTCATCCATTGTCCTATTGAAGGACATCTTGGTTGCTTCCAAGTTTTAGCAACTATGAAAAAAGTTGCTATAAAAATCCATGTGCAAGTTTTTACGTGGACATACGTCTTCAGCTCATCTGAGAAAATATCAAGGAATGTGATTGCTGAATTGTGTGGTAAAAGCAGGTTTATTTTCGTAAGGAATTGCCAAACTGTCTTCTGAAGTGGCTGTACCGACTTTTCCATTCCCACCAGCAATGAATGAGAGTTCCTATCGTTCCACAGTCTCACCAGCATTTGGCGTGTACTCAGTGTTCTGGATCTGGGCCATTCTGATAGGTGTATCGTGTATCTCATTGTATTAATTCGAAATTCCCTATTGACATGTGTTGTTGAGCATCTTTTCATATGCTTATTTGCCATATATATTTTTTATTTGGTGAAATGTTTGTTCAGATCTTTTGCTCATTTTAAAATTGGGTGGTGTGTTTTCTAATTGTTGAGTTTTAAGAGTTCTTTGTATATTTTTGATACCAGTCTTTTTTCATATATGTGTTTTGCAAATATTTTCTCCCAGTCTGTGGCTTATCTTTTCATTCTCTTAACAGGGTCTTTCACAGAGTAGAAGTTTTTAATTTTCCTGAAGTCCAACTTATCAATCTTTTCTTTCATGAACTGTGCTTTTGGTATTGTTTCTAAATAGTCGTTGCCAAACCCAAGGTCACCAAAATTTTCTCCTATCTTGTCTTCTTGAAGTTGTATAGTTTTGAGTTATATTTAGGTCTATGACCCATTTTGAGTTAATTTTTGGAAAGCTGTGAAGTCCGTATCTAGATTTACTTTTTTTGCATGTAGATGGTCAGTTATTTCAGCACCATTTATTGAAAAGACTATCTTTTCTCCATTGAATTGCCTTTGCTCCTTTGTCAAATATCAGTTGACTATATTTGTGTGAGTCTATTTCTGGGCCCTCTCTTCTGTCCCATTGGTTTTTCTGTTCCTTTGCCAGTGCCACACTGTCTTGATTACTGTAACTTTATAGTAAATCTTACTGTTGGGTAGTGTCAGTCCTCCAATTTTGTTCTTCTTTAATACTGTGTTGATTATTCTGGAGATATATATATATATATATATTTTTTTTTTTTTTTTTTTGCCTTTCCACACAAACTTTAGAATCATTTTGTTGCCATCCACAAAGTAACTTGCTGGGATTAATAATCCCTTGATTGAGATTGCTCTGACTTTATAGATCAAGTTGGGAAGAACTGATATCTTGACCATATTGAGCTTTCTAACCCATGTACCTGGAATATCTCTTCATTTATTTAGATCGTCTTTAATTTCTTTTCATCAGAGTACTGTGGTTTTCCTCATACAACTCTTTTACATATATTGTTGAATTTATACATAAATATTTCAGTTTTGGGGGTGCTAATGTAAATGGTATTATGTCATTAAAAGTTGAAAGTATAACTGGTATCAAGTGGGAAGTCTGTGATATTTTTCAGGTTAAAATGTGGTCTGTATAATCCCAAAGATGAGAAAGTGCTGGCTGACGTGATGTTGGACATGAAGTAGCCGACAGTAGGGCTCTGAGCTCCTGTTGCCAGAAGGGTGTCTAATGGTGTTACGGTGGCAATGTCACGGTATACTGGAAGGAAAAATCTCATTTTCAGCTCAGACTTTAAATGTGAAATAACTTTTTCCATCCAAAAGAGTTTAAAACTCTTCGCCCTTGTCACAGACCCCATAGAGAGAAGTGGGAACCAGAGAGCCTGTGCAGAAGGTCCAGGTTAGAGGAATGAAGAACTGTGGCAACAGCCCACCATTTTATTTTTATTTATAGCAGAGTAAATAACTCACAATGCTCATGGGATAAAGATAAAAATTCTTACCATCGCCTACAATCCTGGAATGGTCTGACCTCTACCAGCCTCTTAAACCATATATGCTCCCTCCTCTGCTCAGCCGCTTTGTCCTTGCACGTCCTTTTCTTTGCCACACTTTTTTCCTGGGGCCTTTTCATATGCTGTTCCTGCCCCTCTTTAGCCAGCTCATGAATCACTTCCCTGATCCTCCTTGGCCAGGCCTCTGAAAGCACAGCTTACTTCTGAGCGCGTATTACGTTGTGATTTTACATTTATTTATGTGATTAGCTGATTACAAAACTGTAAATTCCGGGGCTTCCCTGGTGGCGCAGTGGTTGAGAGTCTGCCTGCCAATGCAGGAGACACGGGTTCGAGCCCTGGTCTGGGAAGATCCCACATGCCGCAGAGCAACTAGGCCCGTGAGCCACAATTACTGAGCCTGCGTGTCTGGAGCCTGTGCTCCGCAGCAAGAGAGGCCGCGACAGTGAGAGGCCCGCGCACCGCGATGAAGAGTGGCCCCCGCTTGCCTCAACTGGAGAAAGCCCTCGCACGAGAAAGCCCTCGCACAGAAACGAAGACCCAACACAGCCATAAATAAATAAATAGATAAAATTAAAAAAACAAAACAAAACTGTAAATTCCTTGAAGGAAGGCACTGTCTGTATTGCTCACCTTTATGGTCCCAGCGCTGCAATTGTTGAGCGAACGGATGATTGATGGGATATACTACAGAATCATGAACTGTGTATATTTCTCAGTTTTGAGTATGGGGACCGCTCAGTGAATCATGTCGTTTCCTAAAGGGCTCCTCTAGGTGTTATGGTACATGCACTTACCTGGTATGGTTGGTTCCCCACCCAAACACTATAATCAATGTTCTGGTTCCTAGAACAGTGAACCTGAGTCAATAGCTTCCTTTGCATAGTGTTGGCTAACTGAGGCTTATAGCGCTTTGGGTAAACATTAATTCTTTTAAATTTTATTCAGCAAACACGTGTTAAATGTCCACTATCTACCGCACATTGTGTTGAATGAGAACCAGGTATGGAACCCCTGCAGCCATGTCTCCACCTGGGAAGACTGGTGTGACAGTGTAGGCGGGGTGTTCACCAATCCAAGCCAAGCTGAATGGTCCAGGGTGGAGTTAGAGTAGGGGCTGTAAATTGTTGCCTCTGGGGCCCAGGCTGCATGCTTCTCTTCTTTAATTTTCTTTTTATTATTTTTTTTTATTGGGGTCTAGTTGTTTCTGCACGCTCCTTTTGGCTGTACGATCTTTCTCAAACTTTTGGACCTGAGTGTCTTAGGTGGGTCCTGCATGTTTTGTTCCCTCAATCTCCTACCACTCCCTACTGTCTCAGACCTGGCTTGGGATTTCTTGTGTTTCCGCTGCCTGCCTGGTCCCTAAGCGCATCCAGCTGGTGACCCTTGCTTGAATCCAGTCCTCCTCTGGGGTGAGTGGCCGGCCAGAGAGAAGGACTGCTTTTCACATTCCTATTTCGTACAGGAACTGGGGGAGCCACACGGCTGGATCACACAGGCCCTGCTGAAGAACTCGCAGTCCAGACGAGGAAGTGACATGCACATAAACGGCCAGAACACTGTGCTTCCGAGTGTTTCCAAAAGCAGCTGTGAGAAGGGCAGTGGCGGGAACACATGCTTCTGACCCGCATGTTTGTGGGTCTGGTTCACAGGACGGTGGCGGTGTGGGCGAAGACGCGGCAAAAGCAGCCTTCAGGCCCTGGGCTCGTCCTCCGTCAGTGAAACACACTGTGACTCTTGCTGTGGGTCCCTGCGTGAGTTATTTCAACTTCACGTCTTTGAGCCTCAGATTCTATAACTGTAAACTGGAGGTGATGTGAGGGGCAAGAGGGGTGTTGTTTAAAAAACGGGGTTTAAAAAAAGAATGCCTATGAAAACGCTTAGCGTGATGCTTCATACGGAAGAGACAAGCGGAAACTGCTGAATTTGAATCCTGCTTTACGGGAACCTTTATAGAGACTGCTGCAGAATATGTCCTGGCAACTCTTGGGCCCACCTTCCAAAGGACGCCTCGGTAGGGGGTCGGGCGGTCCTCCTCCTCGCCCATCGGCTGCGTAGAGCACGCTGTGCCAGCAGCCGGCCAGGCCATGTGACCTCTTCTCCTTCTTGGCTGTTCCCACTGGCAAGCGATGAATAGCCAGAGAGACGCCCTCCATCGTGCCGAGAGTTTTCCCAAGGAGCCCAGAGGGAAGAATGTTCTGTGTTTTTGCAAAGCCTGACCCTCTTCTGGAGCCAATTCTGGTGGAGATACAGGAACCTAATTGTTTACTGTTCTTCAGGTCCCCTCCATTGGGGGCCACTTAAACCCTCCTTTAACACAATGAATGGAATGCTTCAAAGAGTCAGTATCTGACAATCTCAGCTTCCAGTGGTCACAAGAGCACCAGGAGTTTCAGGTTTACAGATTCAGAGAGTGTCAGAGCAGGAAGGTGTCCCAAACTTATTTGTCCAACTCTCTCACTTTACAGCTAAGTAAACTGATGCCCAAAGAGACAAAGCCAGTGACAGACCTAGGTCTCCTGCCTTCCAGTCCTGGGCTTCTGCCATGACACCAAGCTGCCCTCCATGTACGGAAAGAAACATTGAGCATGAATGTGAGTGTGTGATTCCACTAGTGTCAGTTATCACAAATGATAGAACAGCAGATTCAGCCCCCCCCCCAAAAAAAGAGTGTGTGCGTGTAGAGGGGATTTATTAAGTTCTGTAACTGAGATGTACAGGAGGACATCTGGCTTTGGCAATGTTCTTGGGATCCGGTTTTTCTCTCTCCATCTCTTAGGTCTTCTTCTCTTTTCCTTCAAGAAGGCCACCAGAAGTTTCCAGGGCAAAATCCTTTCAGGATCATGTGCCATGGGAAAATATGAAAGTTCTCTGTCCCTGCTTTGTCTGCAAAAATCCCAAGGTTCACCTTGATTGGGGTTTCTGTATCACGTGCTCTGCTGTCAGCCAATCACTGGGGCTGGAGAGTGCAACGTGCTAATTGATGTAGGTCTGGGTCACGTGCTCCACCCCAGGGCTGAGGGCGAGGCCCACTCAGACCCTGTGGATTGAAAGTGGGGTGCTGCCAGGAAGGGGAAATAGGGTTCAGTGGCTAAAAAAATGAAAAATGTCCTCTGTGCCCCCGCAGTGCTCCCATGTCTGAAAATAAATGTGATTATGTCTTAGGTGCATCAAATCTTCCATCTTGTCAATTTAGGGAGTGTTTTGCTCTCTAGCAAACAGTGCAGTTGAGACAGTAGAAATTAATGAGAAGAGACTGGGGCATTTTGCCGTGAAGTGGGGTTCTGGGGTTTAGGTAACATGACATCCTACAGTCGATCAGCTAACCTACGGCTTACTCTGCATGTACTTCTATTAAGTAAAAAAACAAACAAACAAAAAAGAGACAAGCAAACAAACAAAAATCAAAAGCAACCAACAAATAAACAAACAAAACTACTCAAGGCCTAATCTTTCAGCTTGCTAAGAAAGTCTGATTAAACATATTCCAACATAAGACAGGGGCTACTGTAGCTGTATGAGGGGTTTTCTTGGTACCTAGAAATATGCAACCCACCTCACTGAGCATCAGTTTATTCACCTTATAAAAGTCAGGTAATGTCTAACAGTTGCACAGAGCTAACCACTTATGAAGCACTTTCATGACAACTATTTCACAGCCTGGACAGACAGGAAGGTGAGGCACAGAGAGGTTGAGCAATTGTCAGAGGTCACCCAGCTTGTCAGTGGTAGATCTGGGAAGCCAGCCCAGGCCCTTTGACCTCAGAGACCATTATCTTTCAGTATGTCATGTTTTCTCTGAGAAAGTTAACACATTTTAAGTGTTAACACTTTTTATTATTTCCCATTTTAAAGGAAAATATGCTTGAAATGCAAATTAACATCAACAATGCATATTTTATTCTATCAGATTGGGAAAAAAAATTAAGAGAATCGATGATATTAAGTTTTAGTAAAGGATATAAGAAAATAGGTCCTCTCCTACACTGTTGGTCAGCCTGCAAGTCAGTGTAATACTTTTGGAGTCAAATCTGTGTTTCTAAGATGAACATACAAAAATGTTCATTGCAGCATTGTTGGTGATGGAGAAAAACATAAAGATCACTAGAGGTCCTTTCACAGGGGAATGGCTTAACTGCAGGGTAGTAATATTATGAAATACCAGGGAATACAGTACATCTGTGACAGCTAACAAGGCTAGGGCTTCTCTATGCATTAAGTTAAAAAAAATTGTAAAACAACGTACACACCACTAGACCATTTACATAAGGAACAAACTGCAAGACACACTGAGGTATTTCTATATGCACATGCAATTAGTTGCATAGAGTGAAGGGCTAAAATGATACTGATAAGTACTAACAATAGGAGTCGGGGACGGGGGTGGGGGGAGAGGAGGAGAAGGGTGGGGAGTTAGCAGGGAGTAGGGATTGGAATCAGGAGGGTCAGTCAAAAGGACATTTGCTTTTAGATATTTGAACATTTTGCAGTAAAAATATATTCATGTTCTATTTGTGTAATTTAAAATATTGAAATATAAAATAACCCGAGGTTCTCACTAAAACATATTAAGTCATTTGAATTAAGAAATGTTTTATTGGTAGCTGAGTTTAGATGGAAAAGATGCTGATTCTTTTCCCAGTTCTCCAATCATTACAAATGCTCATCCAAAGCCTCCTCAGTTCCAGGTCACCTTGCAACTTTGACGAACTTGTAGATCTATAGAACTTTATGTCAGAAGGAACTTAGGGGTCGCTGCTGTTCACCTGCAGGGAGGAGGCTATTGGGGACTAGAGTCCAGTTACCTTCCTGGTTCTTTTCCAGATGACTCATCTGGGAGTGAGGTCACGGCCACACTCCTGGGACTCCATCTCTAGAGAGAAGAGCTAATCATAATGCTTCCTTCCCTGCTTTCTTGTAAGGATTAAATCAGCCAGTGATTATGAAATTGTTAGGGAGCTGTCAAACATGATAAAACTGTTAGAGATGATGTCATTGCTCGTGTTTCCATTTTTCTGAGCCTCAGAGTTGAAGCGATTTGCCCGAGGACACGTGGCTGCAGGACAGCTTCGTCTCCCTCTTTGTCACAGTCCTGGTGGCGCTTTGCAATAATGCTCGTATCGCACTGTCCACAAATTGTGAATGTGCCTGTGTTCTCTTCTAGGTGGGGAGTCCTCTGAAGTCAAAGACCCGAGCCCAGGCATCTTCTTACCCAGCATCTGTCTAACATCTTGCAGGCCTTCAGGGAATGTTATGTATGAGACTTTCTGGACTCAGCTTCTCCTTCTCTAAACGAGGAGTGGGACCTAAATTGCTAATATTGGGCTTCTCTGGTGGCTCAGTGGTTAAGAATCTGCCTGCTAGTGCAGGGGACACGGGTTTGAGCCCTGGTCCGGGAAGATCCCACATGCCGTGGAGCAAATAAGCCCCTGCGTCACAACTACTGAGCCTGTGCTCTAGACCCCACAAGACACAACTACTGAAGCCCGTGAGCCACAGCTACTGAAACCTGCGCACCTAGAGCCCGTGCTCCACAACAAGAGAAGCCACCGCAATGAGAAGCCCGCGCTCCTCAACGAAGAGTAGCCCCCACTCGCTGTAACTAGAGAAAGCCCGCGCACAGCAACGAAGACCCAATGCAGCAACAAATAAATAATAAATTCATTAATTAGTTTAAAAAAATCATAAAAAAAAAATTGCTAATATCCTTTTCAGCTGCGAGGGTCTGTGATTTAAAGATTGAGGTCTTCACTTCACTCATCTTTAACCAGATGGTTGACTCACCCCAAATCCTCTGAAACTTGGACATTTCATCCAGATGAGAAGCTGAAGGATCAGCTGGTCCTTTCAGGTCTGGAGAGAGAGGAGGTTTCTGCAGGGACCTGAACTGTGATGTCCTCGGCTGATGTGTACTTGGAAGTAATAACACCTTGTGTTTATGGAGCCTCTTGTTTCTGAGGCGCTCAAGGGGCTTCCCAGACATTGTCTCACTCTTCCTCATACCCTGGCATACCCAGCGCCAATGGGTTAGGTGGTTTTCCCATAACCCTCCGGCGGCAGAGTCAGGACCAGAACTCAGGTCGCCAGACCTCTCATTGCGTCCTACAGCTTTCAGGATCGATGCTCTGCCTCATGGAGAAGGGACAATTTACCATCAATGTTGTAAGGGTATGGGACAGCAGCTGGAGCCCCTGGGAAAAAAACGCTCTTCTCTCCTCTCCTGCTCCAGCCTCATGAAGTTGATAATGTATGAACTGATTCTAATTTGAGCATGGGTGATTCATCCTCTGGAAGAATGAATCAGAGACATCTATGGACGCCAGAGTGCAATATGGGGGGCCATTGGAAGCGTGGGTGGTCTCCCAGGTTCGGTGGGTACTGTGCTTCAGTAATACGACATCAGAAACCTTAACTGGACCATCCATTTCACTCCTTGATTATTTCCTACATGATAAAATGACGTTACGGGAGCTGGGAAAAAGGACTGGATTTATAGTCAGGAGATCTGAGTTTCACTGAAGTATTAATATGTATTCTGGTGCCATGTGCTACTGGGAAAAGTACTTAACCTCTCTGTTCTTCAATTTCCCCATTGATGAAAATGGGTAATACCTGCCTCATCAATTTGTTATAAAGAACAGATAAGAGACAGTGTAAGCCAGTCGTGGTTTTCCAAACATTTGGGATACTTGGTAGTGCCAGGGAATACCCTAAGCCACAGTGATGTCAACTTCAGCCAAGATTTTGGGGAAATTAATTTTATATTAAAATAAGGACACGTTTATGATGAAGTAGCAAGCTAAAACTGAATACATTTTAAAGATAAATTTTACTTTGCTCCAGAGATGGAAGAGGACGTGACTGATCCTCTATTTCCCCATCCCACAGAGGATTCCTCTTCTCTCTGCCGTGGGGTGCTATTAGGGACACTGGGTGGAGAAGTTTGAGAAGTGTTTGTTTAAATAGTTCATTCCTTTGATTTTTCTGAGTTATTTTCTTGTATCCATTTTGGTTACTTAGATGATATTAGCTCAGGTTCCTGTAGCAATGACTTCACAACTTTTAAAAAATATCATGTCCTCAGATTTTTATCAAGTGTCAGTATAATAAATGGTTGTGTGGAGAACGATTCTGCATTGTCTGCAAAACCACTGTTGAAGATTTGGTTCCTTATGTTACTTAGCGCCTCCTATAAAAAGATGCAGATGATAGAACTCTTCCTCAAATTTTCTGCCCAGTAGAAGTTTGTCTCCTTTGAAGAATGAGTATTTGTACTTTTGATCACATAATAAAAGCCAGGTAACTCAGCACTTTTCTAGTTTTGCTTTAGCAGTCAGGAGGCTCAGAGCTGTTTTATTCTTATATTTAGTAAAAATTGAATCCAAGGTTCTTGGCATGATTATTTCCTTTCTTTCATAGCGTGGCAAATCTGTATCTTTAGCCATCTGGTATTTTTCCTGCAAGCCTTCTCCAGGTTTTTGTTTTTGTTTTTTGAGAAATAGATAGGGTATCAATGATAAGGAAACCAATTCTGAGATAGCCTTATTCCAGAGAGAGAGGAAGAGATGCTAAGACTCACCGTTAAAATATAAACTCAAATTTCTCCAGAGGAGAGGCCTGAGGCAAACCTGGGAAGGAGTCTGGGTTTGCCTGTGGGCCTTTGAAGTGACCGACTGGACAGCTCCAGCTTGGGAAGAGCGTCACCACTCGGTGGCCCACTCTGCTTCCCACCACCTTCCAACGTGGATCCTTCACAGCCTGCTGTTCTTTGGCAGCCAGTCCCCCACCCCAGCATTTGCAGGTCAGGTATCAGTATAGATGGAGGTCGCTGGTCATACCCCACCCCCTCCCCCCTCTCTTCCATCCCCGGCTCTGCTACTCACTGGCATTGATAGGCATTCGCACCCCAAAGACAAATGCTTTGCAAACTTTTCCACCCAAGTATTCCTGAGGGCAGGGAAGAGTGGGGTGTGGAGGTGGAACATCAATCACGCCCCCCCATCCCTGGACCACGCCCAGCCCTAGGGCTGTGCACCCTGGGGCTGTGATCTGCTCTGGGGATGAGGAACCAGGGGAGAGATCAGGAAGGGCCTGGAAGCAGACCTTGGGCCATTTGCACAGGCTCTTTCAGGGTCCCAGGTACCCAGAGTTTGCTTTGAAAGGGGGAGGTGGGCTCTAGGTACACATGTTCATGGCACCATGGACCTCTGCCCTGTAAGGAAGGCCAGAGCTGCCCCTAAGGCCTGGGGCCCAGGGCGGGGTGGTGGTGGCCTAGTTCTACTGTTATCTGACAGCCTTCCTACTTAGAAAGACTACCCTTGTCATCACAACTGACCTGCTCTGTGTCTCCTTCAGTCATAGGGTCCTGGAGTATTGAAGCTGGAAGCAATTATGGGGACTCCTCATTTTAAAAATGGGAATATCGAGGACTAGAGAGGCAACAAACCGACTCAAGTCCTTTAAATTGTGTTCTAAATACTTGTACCAAGTCCTCCAAGGATGGGGGTAGAGTAAAAAGAGAGAGAGATTTATAACATTATGTGATGGTGATAGCATAGCCAGATCTGTGTCTGTTTAATACATCTTCGATTAAAAATTCCTAGAGGCTCATGGATGAACAAGGTGTGAGAAATGAAAGGTGGGAGGAGAAAAAATTCATATCCAACGTCCACCGTCAGAAAAAGTATTTTTCCCCCTTGGATATATTGCACGGCAGAGATAAAAATTAATAGCTTTGTCGCCTGTGATCTATTATCAGCCAAAGTACAAGACTGTGGCTCTCAGTAATTTTAATGGAAAAACTGAAGTCGTATTATCAGGTGATAAGGCTGTGTCAGGCGTTATTTTATTCTCTTATCTCGCTTGTTCAAGGCGAGGTGTTCCAGCCCTGAGGGATGAGCCAGGCTACTGTGACTGTGACTTCCCCGTGCCTTGATCTCACTCCACCTTTTAAGATAACTGTGGCAGGTGAGAGAGCGCTCTGGGGCCCGCTGATTCTGAGCACGGATCCCAGGGAAGGCTGTGACGGCTGAGATCCTTGTCGTAGGAGGCTGGGACAGGTAGCTTGAGAGCTCTGCAGACTCTGTCCCATGGCCCAGGTCACCTACATGGATGAAGCTTTCACGACTCCTCCGGGAGAATTTATTCAGCCCACACTAACTGGTGATCTCGGATGTTCCCAGCGTGATGTCTGATAGGGAGGGAAAGATGAGTCATGCTGGTTCCTGCAACCCTAGGGAAGCTCGGGCGGACAGACGGTTGCAAGTTTGGTTGCATGGGAAGGAGGCTTAGTCACCTCCTCCTGGTCTGGGCTTCTAGAGTCCATCTACCTAGCTGCACTCCGGCTTCCGTCACGGTGTGTGGTCATTTATTTGTCTGCGTGTCTGTTTCTTCTCCTGTTGGAATGTGTGTTCCTCTGGGGCAGAGACCAGACCTTAGACGTGGTCTCCGGTCCGTCTTCTGTGCCAGCTGAAATATTATCAATGTTTGTGTACTACATTAAGGTGAGAGCTACTGCATTTATTCATCTGTTCATTCATTCATTCAGTATCCAATGTCCAGTTGCTGATTTCGTTATATAACACTACCTCTAGTCAGCCTTGTTACTAATATCAGAGATTTACAAAAGGAGTAGCTCGGCTCTGAGTGTCAGGTGTGGCTCATGGAGGAGAATAAAGGAGACCCCTGCCTCAGCTCCCTTGTCACACCAACAAAGACCCCTGGCCTCTCATCTTTTGCCAGCCCTAGGGGTGATTCAGAACTGGCTGTGGACAAGACCCCTCAGATGTTGTAAAATGAGTGCTGGCCACCGTGGGACAGGCTGGGTTCTGACTGCCCCAGGTGTGCCACTTCTTAGATGGGTGAAAGGGGACAGGTGGCTTCCCCTCCCCGAGTCTCAGTTACTTCACCTAGGAAATGGGGAGGATAGAACTCGGTCTTGCCTTCTTCACAAGGCTTTTGAAAGAGTCATGCGTGTGACTGGTAAAAGTGCACCAGGGAAAGCAAAGATTATTACAGAATAAGGCAGCTCCCTCTGCACCGTGCCCTAGGACCCTTCATGTGCTTTGGAAAAAAGCCATCCCATAGGCAAACACCATACCTTCCTTTTTGTATGTAGAATAATTATTTCTTCCCTTTATTATGTTTCTGAGAGTCTGGAGGAGTGGCTTGGCAAGAAGTGGAACCAGTCCCCACACTGCCATCCCCTGATGGCATCCACATTTCACTAGAAGCCCATGTGGAGCTCAAGAAGACTGCATCCTCAGAAGGGGCTTTCTTGTGGAGATTTTATGGTTATTGGCTAGAAAGCCAATGAAACAATGGTCACTGGCTAAAGAGCCAAAGAAAGTCCTCCAGGTCTGCACGACTCAGCCCCAGGAGAGGCTCGTTGCATGTTAAAATCAAGGGAAGTGCTGAAGCAAGGCAAGGCACAGGAAACTATCCGAGATAAAAGATAGCTTCGATCAAAATACAATCCCAGACTCCTCTTCTCACTCCTGCTGGGGTGGAATTGAAATAATCATGGTGTCTCCTTTGAACTGGTCAGAGTCCTGGAGCCCTGGGTTCTGGGAATGACTCGGCCGGAGTGATCTTGGACTAGTCCTTGACCTGTTCTGTTTCCAGGCTTTTATCTGTCATATGAAGAGGCTGATTAATTCCCAAGGTCCCCACTAGCTCTGGCATCTAATGATTCTAGCTATCCAACTGTTTTATGATTCCCGGATACTCTGAGGTGATTTACAGGCAGGTGGCCCTTGTCTTAGGATTCCCCCAACGTACTTCTGGGTGGCCTGAGCCCCTGTCTCTACAGGAGGCCCCACATAGCCATTAGCAGGGCCTGGGGGACCAACAGCAGCAGCCTTTTTCCTCCAGAACATGACCCTGCATTAGCACTGACCCCTGTGGGGTTTAAGCTGAATATTGGACAAGGAAGCAGAACACGGGTTCTAGTCTAGGTCAGCTGTGACTCACTTAATCCCTTAAGACCCATCTCTGGTGAACTCTCTTTTATGAAGCTTTCCCAGATTCCCACCTAGAAGATTCTGTTCCTCCCCTGTTCTCCTCTTAGTTCTCTTGCCAGTCTGCAAGAGTGGTAGGGGCTGGTGGAGTCGTCTGTCTTCCCACAGGTGCCAGGAGGATTTTGTACACGGTAGAAGCTCAATAAACATGAATCAGTGAATTTGAAATTGAGATTTGAATTAGATATGGATTCAGATTGACAGATATAGCAAACACATTTCTGTGATCTCCTTGGTGCTTGGTTAATGATTCCCAACCAGGAATCCCTGGTGCCCAGAGATCTATTTAAGTAATAATGAGAGGAAGGAGGGAGTAGATAGAATTATTTGGTTGTAAGTGACAAACGCCTGACATACTGGCTAAAGCAAAAAAAAAAAAAAAAAAAAAAAAAAATGGGGACTTCTTGGGGGCAGAGCTGGCTTCTGGTTTGACAACCAAGGCGCTTGAGCTGTCATCAGCTTCTGCTCTCTCATTCCCATCTTTGCTTCCTTCTGTGTTGGTTCGATGCTCAGGCATACCCTTCGTGGTGGCAGTATGGCTGGTAACAACCCCAGGGAAAATGAAAACCCATTTCTTCCCTAACCTTTTCAAAAGAGTACTGGGCTTATCTCCCAAAATTTATTGTTAGTTAATAGTCCTTGTAACCAAAGAGGAAGTGGACTTGGATTGACTTTGGTCCAAGTACATCCCTGGAGCTGGGGGTGGTCTGTGGATTGATGTGGTATGGGGTGGGATGGGGAAAAGGGGTTGGTGCTGTAACCAGAAGAAGGGGGATTGATGCTTATGGCAAAACCAATAAAGTGTCTTCAAAATATTTTCAGTGTTTTAGAAAGCCTAGCAGAAATAGTCCATTTACTGATGTTAAAGCCACAGACGCTAATGAAAATGTCAAGTTTTTTTTACCTTTGTCTGAAGTTATATCAGCTCAATTTGAAAACATTGGAAATCTCTTACTGACCAGAAGCTCTTTGCTTCATAAAGAATGGGAAGGAAAGTTAATTTGTGGCATACCCCATTTAATAACACAGATTCATTTTAACCGTAATTACTATGAATTTTTTCCCTTGAAACATGTATTATACATAGCATATCATAAATATTTCTACCTGGGATTGAAGGGTTAGAATATGCTCTCAGCCAATAAGAGATGGATAAACTTGGCTGTGTCCTTTCAGCCAATAATCATTACTGCCCCATCCTACAAGTGGCTCTCAGCCAATGGGCACTCCAACTGCACTTTGAGAATTAAGAGTCTTTGGTGACTTGTGTTTTTTCCCCCGGGACCCTCTCTTTTTGCTGTATATATTGTGCTCTGGTCAACGCTTTGCCATGGGACTATAAGTATTGGAGGAAGATGAAGAAACAAAATTGAGTAACTTAACTGCAGGAGCTTGAAATGCAAGACTCAGGAGGCCTTCAAAGAAAGTATCCAGAGTCAAGATGTAGAAGCAATTAGGCAACTGTGGAAATCTTTTGACCTTAGGAAGGGCCTGGTGAGCACATCTGAGCCCAGGGGTTAAAACCTTGTAATAATAGGTAGGAGAAGCCATGGCCAGGGCAAGTCATAACTTGAGGGCATTGGAAGGAACCGGAAGATCCACTGCCTAGGAGAGTCAAAGGCTGGGAACAAGCTCTTTTTTTCTGGCCAACCTACAATAGTTGGCTCTCTAATTCTGAGGATTTACAAATGCTAGTGAAAAATTTTGTAGCTGCTTTATGTAATCATTAGAATATCTTAACGAAGGGAAAAAGAACATCTCTGCCTACCATCCCTCATCTTAAAGGAACTCCCTCTCTGTTCAGGTTTTGCTTTTTTCTGAGTAGTTCAAGTTGATTAATCTGGAGCATCACCTGCTTAGTGGACTCTAGATCTGAGGCAGGATTAGGGGTCTAGAGAACCAGGCAGTTCCTGGACATTCCTGCCTGAGGACAGACAGTGGGTTGCAGAGGTGAGGGCCGCAGACTGAGGACCTGCACTGGTGAAAAGGAGAACAAGTTAGAGAGCATGCTGCAGATGGTGTGCAGCGGGGAGGAACAGGCAGGGAACCCCTGAACCCCTCCATGGTCCCCACTGAGCTCTGTGTGAACGAGTACCTGTATTTGAGTTAAATGCTGCTGTAAGCACATGGCCCATCTGGGCTACAGAGCTAACCCAGAGCAAGGCAAGGACCCAGTCTGTTCATTCCCAAGTCATAAGAGCTCTGTTGCCTGAATCAGGAGGTGATCTTAGAGATGATCCTTGTCCTACCTCCTCATTCCACATATGGGGAAATTCAGGCTCAGAGAAAAGGGGACAATTTGCCTACAGCTGGTAGGATTTTAGTATGTTTGTTCTACCATCTAGTGATATCAGGATCAACTAGGAATGCTGGTTAAAATGCTGATTCTTGGGAACTAAGCCAGACTTAGGAGATTGGATGTCCTGGAAGTGGGCCCAGGAATCTGCATTTTAGCAAGTACCCCAGGTGATTCCTAGACACCCCAAGTTTGAGAAGCACTGGTCTAATGTTCCAAAGCTGGTTCAGTATCGACTCTGTAGAAAGACTCCTGACTCCAGGCTCACTCCTCTGTCTGATACCAGAGGGCTGACAGAGATGGTGACCAAGGGGAAGGACAGATCCAGGAGAGTGAATTGGGGAGCTACGAAGAGTGAGGTTTTGTTTCTAATTCTTCCTGCACTCTGAGAAGACCTGGTTGCCTTTCTTCAGACTAGATATAAAGAAATTAACCAAATGATTCCTGTTTGCCTATCAGGCACTATGATGTTTGAGTGAGTGTGTCTTGAAATACTGTTACTCCCTAAACTGCAACTGATCATTTGACAAATGAAAAAGCTCACAAAAACTCCTCTCTTTCCCTTTTTTAAAGTTAATAGCTCCTCTTTAGTCTCCAATACTGCATGTGTAACAGTTTAACAGGATGGCATGCATCCTTCTACTGCGTTCACATCTCAAACTTAAATTGCTGAAAACCTCAAGAGATGATCTCCAAATCTTAACTACAAAGATTAAAATGAAAAGAATAGGTTCTTTTTGTTATTTTTACAATGACATAGTTCTTTACTGATGGTTAAAATAACATTTACCTCTTGCTGTAAAGTTGTGTGTATTGTCTTACATTTCACTATGTGAAGACTTCTTTTAGCTTTTTAAGCTGGATTCCATTGGGATGTCCTAGGACCCCAGTAGAACTAGAGGTTAGTGGCTAAAATTTTAATTTTCAATTATAAAAAGTCAATAAATAGCTCATCGAGTTACTAATAAAGGTTAAACAAAAGAATAGGTTTTTTTTTTTCTTTAAAAACTCAGCTTGTATGTGTATGTTTCTTTAGAACATTTGACTGGGAGTCAGGACAGGGATCGATGCTGGCTCTGTTCTAAATAGGCTGTGTGAACTTGGACAAGGCACCGCCCTTCTCTGGGCCTCAGTTTCCCCTTCCAGAGAACAAGAGGGTCAGGTGATTTCTGAAGACCTCTTCAGCTCTGAAAGTTTCAGGGTAAAGTACCAAGGGGGTATGAAATGTCACACAGTGTGGGAGGGAACAAATATGTCATGATTTCGTTCCAGTTTAATCTGTTTCACATTTAGTATAGTCCAATCTGAGATAGGTCCTCTGTGGAACACAGATGACTCACTTCCGGTCCTAAGTGGGTCTTCTCTGAGGTGTGGAACAGATCCTTCTTTCAAGCATCAAGCCAGCCAAGGGGGTTAAGTCTATGGGCCTCTGGACAAATTCAGCATGTTCTTTATTTGTGTCAACTTAAACCTGGTAATTAGCACACACAGACACACCCACACATACACACGGACATTTAAGTACATGGCGGTTTAGAAGCTAGAGATTCCTGAAAAGTGTGCCCTTCAAGTTTTCATAATCACAATCCCAACTGAAATGAAGATTAGGGTGAAACTTTTTGTAAGGTGACAGATGTCTTTTGTGTAAGCAGTTATGAAGGCTGAAAAAGCCCAGCATATTTCAACAATATTAAGAGTCAATTGTTAAACCATCCTTGCATTTGGCTATGGTGGGCGTACTTACGCATGGAATTTGGCAAAATCAAGACTTTTTTCTTCAGAGAGCTGGATTACCAGCACATCACAGTAAGACCCAGAGTTACCAACTCAAATGCCCTTTGAAGAAAGGAAGTAACATGTATAAGTGATTTGTTCAGATCTAGAAACATTTCTTTCAATGAAATATCAAAGCATGCTGGCCCCTTGGTAGACTAAAATTAATACCTAAGGAAGTCCAGAAACTGAAATTTCTCAATATAAAATATATGTTTATATAAATATAAATATATAAAATATATATTATATAATACATAAAAATATAAATATAAATTACATATTTATAAATATAAATGTATATTAAATATATCTATTACTGGTTCTTACAATACATCCAGCTCCCCTATTACTTTCCCCATAAATATTTTAAAATTTGCATGATAGAAAACCCCGATGAACATTTTTCCTGAATTCATGCAGTCTGTCTCAAGGTGAAGCCAAACTTTCACCTCTAATTAGGGAGAGATGCATCGCCTCTATAAGAGAAAGCACTAAGATGTCAGTTGCCACTGTAAAGATTCCAGCCCAGTGTTGCTAGATCTTTTGCTTTTTCAAGAGAAGCCAGAAATCTGGGTTTTAATGAGAAACTTCCCAGCTACTAAAAGTTGACTTAACATTTTTAAAAAAGCACTGTGGGCCAAACAAAACACTTGCACAGCCTTCATCGGGCCCCAGGGCTGCCAGCGTGTAACTCTATTTGAAAGTTCATGTACATGGTCATCCATCTGGGGGAGGGGAGGGGAGGGGAGGGGAGGGGAGGGGAGGGGAGGGCCCACCCTACCTCCAAATGCCAGGAATCAACTTTCTTGTGAACCCTGGCATGTGGCATGTAGATATCAAATTTATTTCATTCAGAAACATTGTTTAAGTGACATACTTTGTCCTCCAGCATGCTGGAGCAAGTCATGTCAGTTATATTTGTTCTTCCCATTTAGCTTCCCATTTAGCTCCTCCAGGTAAGCCCCTGGACTGCATCTTTATCTCCTCCAAGCATGTAGTACTGAGGACAGCAAATAGGAGCTTGCTATGGAGGGAGCCTTATAGACATCTTGCCCAGTCTCTTGAAGAAACTGGCACCCAAAGAGATGAAGTCACTTGCCCTGGGCCTCAAGAGTGAATTAGGAAAGAACTAGAACTAACCCAGATCTCTAAATTGTAGATTCTGGGGCTGGAAAGGACCTATGGTTCTCAGGAAATACTTGCTGAATTAATGAGTATGTGAAATAATGATAGAAGAATCAGTGGATGTATGAACAAGTGAGCACTACCTGAAATGACCAACTGGTTTATGGAATAGAGTTTACAATATGGATCACGTGAGTAGGGACTTGGTTTCAGTTCTTCAGCTCACTACCGTGTTGCCTTAGGCATGTACCTTATCCTCTCTGGTCCTTGACTTTCTTATCTATATGCTGTCTTATATCTCAGTGTTGTTTCAAAAAGCATAAACTAATAGCAACAGTCAAAATTACTGAGTGCTGTATGCCAACCATTGGGCTAAATGCTTTACAAGGATTTCATCAATGCTTATGATAGTTCTATGAAGTGAACACTGTTTTTATCACCTCCATTTCATAGATGAAGAAACAGACACACAATATTACAACTAACGTGTCCAAGTTCACACAATTTGTAAGTAAACAGTAGATGGGATTTGAAGCTAGACATTTTATTCTGGAATTATAACAGCAATAAAAATGTTATGAGAAATGAAAGGATGACACAAATGTATGATCAGAATGTTTTGGGGAGTTTCAGAGACGTGGCATTCCTAAGGCTTTTGAAAAGAATGATGCTTAGAGTTAAAGAGACATTTTTTTCTGTGTTTCGCACTGTAGAGTTGACATTCGAATCAACTTGAGTATTAGAATAAGTGACCTCTGGGGAACCTTTTAGAGTGATGAAAAGAGCTGGCTTCTAGTCCTAGAACGTTTCTGGGTAACTTTGAGCAGATCCTCTCAGTTTCTCTATATATTCACTGTGGACTGGAACACATTAGAAACTATTTCAGCTCTGATATTCAAAGGCCCTGTGGAGGATTTAATAAGAAGCTAACATGAGTCAAGATTATTTTGGTTGCAAATGACAGAAACCTACCGGAAATAGCCCAAGCCAAAGAGGGTATTAATTAACTCAGTAATAGAAAAGCCTAAGAGTAGTCTTGCTTTAGGCTTGGCTGTATCTAGGGGCTCAGATAATATCATCAGGTTTTCTTCTCTCCAGCTCTCTCCATATATGGGCAGGATAATCACCTGTAAGACTCACATTATAACAACTAAGCAAACCCAATGAGAAAAACTAATCATCTTCCCTAAAAGCAGAAAGGTCATGGTGAGCCATTGGATTGACTTGCTTTGGTCTCATGTTCACCGTCATCTTCATATGGTGACCTGGCCCAGGACATATGTTTGCCTCTTTGCCTATGTGGGAAGAGTCTGTTTCCGTATATAGTACACAGGATAGATTTTCCACTGAATAAGAACTTTCTATATGAGAAGAAAGAGAGAGGGTGCTGGGCAAGAAACAGAGAAGTTGACTCCAAGAAACTTCACCTCCCACTTAAGAGGAAGACTGACAGAATGGGCATTCTGGGGCTGAACTTTCAGCTCAGAATCACAAGCTGTGCTGTTGGTCTTCAGTATTAGAAATAAGTCATTGCTATATATATCTTTTGGAAAGTTTTCCTCCATCTTCAGGGACTTTTGGACTTTATTTTGGTTGTTATTTTGCCCTATAGTTACAGTTCCTTGGAGAAATATATACAGCAATGATCTCAGCACAGGTAATAAATTAGGCAATAAATGATCAAGCTTTGAGCAAAGTTTGCCAGAGCTGTATTTATGAGGAATCAGCCAATTAGGCAACTTGGTAATGCCTCTGATTTAATTCACCACCCCCCTGGTTTGTACTGGAGAGGGTGACCAGCCCCTTTGCCTGTTTTAGCTGGCACAAGTAGTTACTTGTGCTAATCAGCAGTAGGGCAAAGGGGCATGAAATATCCACCAACAAGATGTGATGGGTGACAAAAACCCCTCCTGGGCACTGACTTCTAGGACGCTAATGGATAGAAAAGTGTTTGATCAGCCCCCCACTCAAAAACACCTATACTTACCATTTGGATACTCACAGCTTATTAGAGCTAGAAGAATGTTTAGACATTACCTAATACAACTCTTTTATTTTTCAGTTGAAGAAACTGAGGCCCAGGGAGGGCAAATAACTTGGTCAAGGGAGTGCTGCTAAGGAGTAGCTGAACCAGAACTTCAACCCAAGGCTCCTTATTCATTTTCCAAATGCTCATCCCTGCATGGCAAGCTCCCTTTGGTTTTGCCCTCAGGACTCTGGTAAACATTTTGAATTATGGAAGCTTTGCCCAGGAGGAAACTTCATTTAATTTGATCTTCCCTGGAAGTGCAGGGAAGAGAAATAAGAAGTGTCTGTTGCAATGCCTTAGACTTAAATATTCTCAGCTCTCACTTCTGCAAGCTCAAGGAAGGAAATAATAGCTTGAGGCTCTTCAACATTAGAAAATCAAAAGGTAATTCATGAATCTTTGAAAGGAACGGAAGGGATATAAGTTATGTTTACTTTCCTAAGTCTATTTATGTTTAGTTAGTATTAAAAGAGTGCTAAAGGAGGAGTTTGGGGATCTAAATTCTACTTGGATGTGGATCTTGATGGGTAATCTTGGCTAACTCATTCTCTCTGGGTTTTGGTTTCCTAGTCTGTAAGTTTAGCCAGTTCTTAAGACCCTGGTCAACCTCAAGCTTCAGGGGTCTAAAGAAATTTCTATGCTTTGAGTATCATTGTTATGGGTAGAGAAGGAACTTTTTGGATGGAAGGTAGCTAGCCTAAAGCCAGTCTGCCTTTGCAGATTCAGTGCTCTCCTTACTAATTTGGCCCAATGGAGGAAGTACAGGGCCAAGAGCCTAGGACATGACTGTGCTTCCCTTTGCTCCCTGACCTTGGGCAAGTTCTTAACTTTCTCTAGGCCTTAAAAAAAAAAAAAAAACAACTCTCAAATGGTATTAACGCCTTCACAGCCTTGCCTCATAGGGCTGTAGCCTGGAGCTAAAGGATGTAGAAATGCTTTATGATATGCAGGCTCTTTTATATGTGTGACTTAATACTGAGTTTGCCTTTGGTGACTGAGAACAATGCAAAAACAACCTGTAGATCCAAGTTTCCATGTGGCCAAGACCACACTGAGGGAACTAAAATCTTTTTTCCTCAAGGTCATTTTGTTTTCTTGTTTTTCCAGTTATAGTGCAAGTTGAAACAGGGTTTAATAAAATGTCCATACATCCAGTTTGCCTGGTACAGTCCTATTTGCTATGGTCATAATTATTAACAATTTTTCACATTCAAAAGTGTCTCTATTCTGGCAGTAAATTACATTGTTACCCTTAGACATAAATATCATTCTATTCAACCTCTTCACTTCACATATTGGAAAATGGAGGCTCAGAGAAGAGAAATGACTTCCCCAATCTACTCAGAGTTTGCCCAGAGCCTGGACTTGGCAAACTCTTCTCCTTGTGCCTGGGAAGAAAGTGAAGGGGAAAGCAGGGTGAGAGAATGCTCCCTTTGTCTGCCCTCTAGCTTCCCAAAGCAACCCCTCAGCAGGAGCAGCACCCCCCTCTCTCTTGATTTCCTGGAAAGTTATCAGCAATCCTGTGGCTGCCAGTGGCCCAGAGGGAGCTGGGGGATGGAGCAAGCATTGCAGGATGCTGGAAAAGGAAGCTTTTTCTCTTCTGTACCCAGAAGAACAACCCCAAGGGGAGAACAACTCCCTATTAATAACTAGCTCTTATTTAGGCACATAGGTTTTTTTGAATTAATATTATTGTTCACAGAGCACGTTTATATCCATAATCTTAATTGGTCTAATTCTTACTGCCTTTGGAAAAGGTCTTGGAGACATGATTATTCCCATTTTGTAGTTGAGAAATTGAAGACCTACAAAGACAGTTGATTTGCTTTAGGTTTCACAGTCAGTGTCAGAGATGGGAACAGGGCTTGATCTCCTGACTCCTGGCCCAATGTTCCTTCTACTTCTCCTTGCTTCCTGCAGGGTCTACCTTTAGGCATCTCCTAGGAGAAACCTCATTATAATAAGGTATTTTGGTGTTCAAGTAACTAAACCCTTTGGATGCAGCCCAAGGCAGAGCCATCTTATACCCTGAAATTGTCTCTGTGGCAAACAGTAGTGTCAGAACACAGTTCATGATTAGCCTTGGTCTTCGTTCTGTTGACATCATCTCTGAGAAAATGAGTATGTGGATGGGGAAAACGATATTGAATCCCGGTATAAGATTTTTGTCTTTAAAATTATTGCTGGGATCATGGGGAATAGACTGTCACGACAGTCCTTAACTGCGCTGTGCTTGCAAATCACTGACCTGATAATTTGCCCAATCCCCGTTTCAGAAAGGTTTGTTCTAGCGGAGACTGAAATTCTTTATTTGGAACTTGACACATCCCAGACCCATAAGAACTCAGCATGACAAGATACACAGCTACATCCATCATTACTCAGCCCTAAGCAGGCAACAATGCAGGGCAAGGCTTTGATGGGCAAAAGTCAGGGACCCCAGGTACGTCCCGATTGTGTGTGTGACTCGTGTGATGTTAGGAAAGCCACTCTTCTGTTAGGAAGCTCAGTTGCTTCAACTGTCACATGTTGAGATTGGATTAATCAATATGCTGCTAACTTTGAAAGCCACTTGATTCTTTTTTCTGAGAATGCTGTGGGAACCTAGGATGTAGAAATGGTAAAACAGGTAAGGCTAAGGACTTGGAGCCCCTTCGTTTAATCCACTTGTGTTGCCATGTGACATCTGCATGGACGATATCAGTGTGGAAATGACTGGATAATTTCCCAAAGCCCTTTTAGTCCCCAACACTGGCATTCCGAGGACCAGTAATATTGTGGATAGATTGAACAGCCGAGGGCTTGCAGTGAGCCCAGAATTCAGGTTCCAGAACTGGGCAGACAGGGGAAGGGGTTATAATGGCGTCACGAAGAGTAGAGTTTGGGGTGGAGGGCAGCATGATAACAGTTGTTACCCTTCACAGGTGCACAGCACTTTTTAGTTTTTGTGCATCAGTTATAAGTGTTTGCGCATCAGTTGTCTCTTTTGGGCTTGCCCAGCACTGTATATTCAGATATTTACACGATGACCATTCATAAGGAGACAGTGGTATGACCCATACTGTGGTCGTGCTCGGAATAGAAAGAGGATCCATTCGCTCCTCAAGAAACTTGTCTTCTAATGAAGGAAAAGGCATGTAAACATATCATTGCAATTGCAAAATTGAAAGCCTCTTAGAGAGGTGCGTGCAAATGTTGAGGAGAGAAGAGAAAGAAACGATTCACTTCTCCTGGGGAGGGGAAGAGGCATACTTAGGGTGCGGCTCTGCAGGTGGCCCTCCCTAGGGGGTTAATCAACGTCATTCTACCTGCTCAGTCCCGGCTACCTGAGAAAGCCAGCGGGGGAGAGGGGAAGGGTTTGGGGAACCCGGCCAGCGGGGAGCAAACAGAGGTGAAGCTGTGAACGTAGATTCACTGGGAAGGGCTTTGCGTGCCATGCAGAGAGTTCGGACCCCGTGGCAATGAGCTCTTAGTTTTCCAGTTGAGGAGACAGGCCCACAGGCGCCTGAAGCTTCGCTGACGCCACAGGCTGCGGAAGGGAACTGCAAGGCGGGCCCAGCCGGCGTCCTGCCGCTCTTCCTGCTACCCTGGGCTGCCTTCAGCAGGCCTGAGCCGAGCAGGCCCTGGTGGGAGAGGCCTGCGGGCTGTTGATCCGGCTCAGTGGCGCAGGCCCCTGCGGGGAATGGAAGTGGGTGGGGTGAGGCGGTGGAGGAGAGGAGGGGCCTGACAACAAGGGCGACATTCAAGGCCTGCACTGCAGCCGGGCGAGGAGAATGGAAAGCTACAGCCTGTCTGAGCGTCCAGCCTTGGCAAGGCGGCCGGGGCCTTATAAGGAAATGTTGTTCTCTCCCAGCCAGAGGCGCTGGGACGGAGCCCTGTGCCCACAGGACAGAGCTGCCCTTGTGGGAGTAGGCCGGGGTGCCACCCGCCCTCGGCTGTGAGTGGGAGCTCTCAATGGGCCGCTTCTGCAGGCTCAGCGTTCCCTCTCAGCCCCAGCCGGCCTGCAGCCTCCACCGGCTCCGTGCCCTCCCACTCCCCGGTGCCCCGGGCTGATTGGAGGAAAGGAAACAAAACAAAACAAAACAAAGACTTGGCCAGATTTCAGGCCTCAATGCTGTTTGATACCGAATTACCCCGAAAACAGGCTCAAGTCAGATTCCCTCTCCTGTCCCCGCAGGGAGCACGAGGGAAGGGATGGCTCTGTGCCCTCCGTCCCTGCCCTGCGCCCGGTCTGTTCCCTGTAACCACAGGACTCCCAGCGCTGGGCCCTGTGGGCGCAGAGAGCCGGGGAGGAGGAGGCCTGGTGCTGGTGCTGAGGAAGGGCAGAGCCACGGGCGCGTTCGTCGGAGCAGGGCGACTCTTCGGGCTCCTCGCCAGTGCCCGGCAGGCCAGAGGGCCTGGGAGACTCGGGGGGCGCAGAGGAAGAACACAGCCAGCCCACAAAGCAACGGAGAGGGCTCCCTGGGAGAGGGCGGTCGGCATTAGTCAGCTCCTGGAAGGAGCCCCTCTCCATAGCTGTGCCACCGCCGTGAGGAGTGAGTTAAAGCTCCCTCGATCCCTAAGGGAGCTCCCTGAACCTGGGATTGGGGGTGCAAGCAGAAAAGATGCTTAGCGAGGCCTTTTGCTTTGCCTATTCATAGCCTCACAGGCACATGAAACCCTGGAGCTACCAGGAAACAGGTCAGCCAGCTCAGCTCTCTACCTAAAGCTAACGTGGCAGAACTTCAGGAGGCCTGTGCTCTCCCCGTGTCCACGAACGTGGTCCCTCAGGCCAGTCCCTCCGGTATCTACAGGTGACCCTGCATGTCAGCCATCACGGGCCCCCCTGAGGGCACTCTCCAGGGCCGAGCCATGAGAGGCACACAGGGAACAAAATGCGAAGGAGAAAGTTACGAACACTGAGAAAAACACAGAAAAAATGCTCTTAAGAGTTGAGAGAGAGGGACATTCCTCTTGAATAGGTGACCAGAGCAGTGGACAGTAATGGCCCGGGCGAAGAGAAAACATTTGGGGTGCAGAAGGGCTCGGAGCTCAAGAAGTGACGTTCTGAAAGCTTGGAGAGTAGGGGAGATGGTTTCTGGGGGGTGCTGGCACAGGTAGGTGGGGGGACGGGACGGCATGGGGCTGGCTTGGTACATGGAGGGACGGTCTTGGCTGCTGTACAGAGCTGGGAGAGAGGAGCTTTGTCGCCATCCAGGTTAGCACCAGACTTTGGAGGCCCTGAGTGTCAGAGGGAAGAAGAGACTCAAGTGAAAGACAGCCGGGAGCCATGGAAGGCTCTTGAGCATCAGAGAGGCTGGGTTTTCGGCAGTGTGATCCGGTAGCGCGTGCAGGAAGAGGCATCTTTCTCCCCACTTCAGTCAAGTCAGGAAAGTGCTCCTTCCCCAGGCAGAGCTCCGGGTGGGCCACATTCCCCTTCCTGGGGTCTGGAGGCCTGGCTCTCCAGACGGCCACCCAGACCCCAGGATTTCGAGGGCCGCTGGATTTTCGAGGTGCCTTTTGAACAAGCAGTGACGTTTCCCCCAGGAGAGGGCTAGGACTGGCTGCTTTGCTTCATTTCTCTTTTCGAATTGAGGCTTTTGTACACAAGTTGCCCTGTTCAGATGGGGTTAAGAAACCTCACCTTCAGTCCTTTTCTGCAAGAAGTGATTAAAAAGCACCCAGGGTTGAAAGGCAAAGACACAGCGATGCCATCTCATCTCAGAGAGCCTGTCCTTTGCTGGGCACCCACTGATCACACATTGATTGGCACTTGTCTCACTGCTGATGGCAGACGGGCGGCCTCCTCCATTTTCCCTCTATTGCTTCCTTCTCTTCCTTTCGAGGCCTGTCCCCATCGTGGCACCACCGAGGAGAGAAAAGGAGGCCCTTTGCAGAGGAGAGCAGGGCTGACCCCTTGCCCGTGGGGAACCCGGAGGGCCTCTCGGGCAGAGCAGCGAGCTCGCTCGGTGTTCCAGCCCTGGGTTCCGTGGTCCACTGCCCGGGATAGCTGTCTCTGCATCAGGCTTGGGAAGAACTTGAGCTTGATCCTCACACCTGGTTCCTGCCTCGTGGCCTTGAGGGCAGAAACTGAGGAGTTGTTGTTGTGAATCTCAGTAGCACATCTTGCTTCCCATCAACTTTTTCTTCCCCCTCAATGCAGGCACTGACCCTTAGGGTCATGGAGACCCAGTTTCAGTCCCCCTGCAGTAGGCAGGGTTCAGCTTGAATTTGCATTAGATGAAAATAAATTTATCTCTTCCCTTTCAAGGGCACATGTGAGTATTTTATGGTGAGATATTGTCTTAACTCTAAAGAGTGAATTTCAAATAATAATAAGCTCAGATGGTGGCTAAGGTCCTATTATGTGATATCTTCCTGGAACCCCTTAATTTTTATTGCCACCTCTTAAATTGCCTACTAACCTCAACCTCCATTTCAGGGAAATGTCATTGGCAAATCTCTGCAGATTTTCATTTTGTTTAATTTTACCTAACTGTTCATTCCTTATTCACCCATTTATTTGAGTTGGTAATGAGTAGTTCAAAAAAAAATAGAAAAGCAGAAAGGGAATGCAGTAAAAGTCTCTCTCTTACCCTTTCCTCAATTTCCTCTTGTCCTCCCCCAAAGCAGCCTGTGTTACCATCTGCTTGTGTATCCTTCTCCTCTGTGATGATTTTATGGAAACCGTTATCAAGGACTTTCCTCATCCAGTAGATATAGGTTCAGATTCAGAAAGATGCAAGCTTGTTCAAACAAAAGTTTCTAGGGGCAGTTGCTCTCCCAGGTTTGCCTTCCCGGGATGCTGATCCCTGATTCTGGATGTCGGAGAGCCTCACCTGATCCAGGTGTCTATAGAGCAATCCCTGATGTCCTAAAGGACTTTATCATGGTGTGCTGAGGATGCCTGAGAGCAGCCTCTTGAATGAGATTTAAATACCACCCCCTGCGTGATCTTATAGAAAATGAATCGTACAGAGACTGTACAGTGAGTTCTGTTGCCAAATTAGGAAAGATGTGGTATCCAGGTGGCTAGGGTTGAGGGAAGAGTCCCTGAGGGGTTAACATCCTCTTCTCTGGGGCAGAATTCTCTGGTTCCTCATGGTTTGAACCAGACTGAAATGCCCATCACTTGTTCTAGACTTCTACTTACTGACCACAGAGGAATCGATGCCTGCTCACCCTGGGAATGGAAGCTCCACTAACGCTGCAGCAACTCACCCATCTCATGGGGGCACTTCCTTGCCCACCCATCACACGGGAGCACCGCTGGCTCACTGATCGTGCAGGGGCACCATCTTGTTCAGCGATGGTGTTGGAGCTGCCTTTCCTCAGCGAGAATCAGGATTCATCAGTCCTGGCAGCTCTGGTCTCTGCATACTGGTTGCTGGGAAGGTTTTGAAAGACTCTTTGGTGGGAAGACTTCCTGATCCGAGTCCAAACTGAAAATGGATACTCCATTTGCAAAACAGTGACACTTCCAGTGGGGTATCATCAAACATCTCCCAAGCAACAGCAGCCTGGAACATTATTGTTTAACCACTTCTTGCTCAACATTGTGTGGGTTTCATTTACAGAAGGATCTACGTGGTAAGTGAGGTAGGAGCAGGTCAGCACAAACAGAACTATAAATATCTTGATAGAGACAGGTGTATGAAATCGAACTCGGTGGGGAAAACAGACGTAGATAAACAGCTGGATAAGAACACAGGCTTGAACCTACTGAAATACTAAGATGATATAAAAGATAATATTAAAGAAAAGTTACCTGTGGTTCTTTTATTTTTTGCAACAATTTTTATTTTCCACAGTCCCTTTAATCTTGTCCATGTACAATGCACATTTTTACATAGCTGCAATCCTATCACATATACTATTCAGTCTGTGTTTTTGCTTAATATTAAAAGCACTTACCATATTGCACCAACCTTTATTTTATGGCTGCAGAAATGCCATTGTGGTGATTCACAATACATTTCTTGTTTTTACCTATTGTTTCAATTTTATGTCTCCAGCTGCTTAGTGTTATGGATAATTTGGCAAAGAACATCTTAGGATCCTTTGTGCTTTTGTTGATTTCCTTCAGATCAATTTCATGGAAGGAGATGATTTGGCCAAAGAGTATGGACAGCCTTATGAGGAGTAGCATTCCCTCTGGCACAAGGCTAACTGTGTCGGGCAGAGCTCTGAGCCTCATACCAATCTTTTTTTTTTAAAGATTTATTTATTATTTATTTATTTATTTTTGGCTGCGTCGGGTCTTAGTTGTGGCACGTGGGATCCTCATTGAGGCACGAGGGATCTTTCATTGTGGCGTGCGGGCTTCTCTCTTGTTGTGGCGGTGGGTTTTCTCTTCTCTAGTTGTGGAGTGCAGACTCCAGGGTGCCTGGGCTCTGTAGTTGTGGTACACGGGTTCCAGAGTGCGTGGGCTCTGTAGTTGGCAGCACGCAGGCTCTCTAGTTGAGGTGCGTGAGCTCAGTAGTTGTGGCACGGGGGCTTAGTTGTCCCGCAGCCTGTGGGATCTTAGTTCCCTGACCAGGGATCGAACCTGTGTCCCTTGCATTGTAAGGTGGATTCTTTACCACTGGACCACCAGGGAAGTCCCTCATACTAATCTTATTGGCCCGCCGCTCTAAGCCAGCAAATAGCATGTCACTGGTAACTGAGCAGAAGAACAGAGGTTTATTAGGCCCTGAGGGAGACCTGTTACTGCACAAGTTCTCTACTTTTGACAGCAGAATATATATGGGTGCCATTCCAGGGGTCTGCTTTATTTGCAAAGGCTGTTCATCTGTGGTTGCCATATAAGGGCCTCTGAACCAACCATTGTTTGGGAGCAAAAGCAAACCAGTGCTGAGATCCCTGCTCTTGTACTGTGGCTGCAGGGCGAGGGCTGCATGGGGTATAGAGGTGCAAGTCACTGCATTCTTGGTGCAAGGACACGGTGGGCCTCATCAGTGGCACTGACCAGGGGCACGGCCCTTGGGGCAGATGTCCAATTATGTTCAACCCAGATGTCAGCCAAGGCCCTTGGAGATTTTCTTAAACTTGACCCAAACGCCAATGCCAAGCCTCGTGGGAGCCTCAAATCCATCGCCCTACTTGCGTGAGTGCCCACAGTGTATGACGTCACACCTCGCTCAGCCTCCATGCCCACTCGCTGGAGTGTGTTATTCAGTTCTGCCCCACATCGGTTCCAGGAGCAAAGCCTGGTTCCTTCTCTGGTCTTCACAAAAATCCCCTTGCGCCCAGGCCTTTGTGAATTTGGTAACTTTACTGAAGATGGAGGGTCATGGGGAGGAGTCTCATCGTGGACTGGACAACCTTTTTTTCTCTTTAGTGCCTCCCATCTCTCTTTGTCAACCTCGTGACCCCTGGGCAACACGCAGCTGATTTCCCCCTGTCTTCCTCAGAACAGTTCTCCCACATTCAGGCTCCTTCTGTGCCATCCAGGGAAATACATGTCACTCCCTGAAAGGGATTCTGCTGGATAAGATTTCTCTGTCCATTGTCAGTACCATGGCCTTGCAGGAAGCTGGCAAGTGTGGAGTTTTATTTTGTTTTGTTTTTTAAAATGAAATAAAACTTCACACAGGGAAGAGGTGTTTGCAGGATACTTTATAGATATCATCTAATTCAGGTCTCCCAGTGACCTTGACAGGTGATCAATTGGACAGGCATTCTTATCCTGACTTAGAGGTGTGGAAACTGTGGCAAGGAGAGGGGAAAGACCTGTCTTAGGCCACTCAGTTGACTATCTGATGAGCTGAAACTGGAAGCCAGATCTCCCCTGGGCTCAGTGAGTGGTCCTTTTTCACATCACACTGCCCAGCCATCTGTTTGGGCGCCTCATGGAGCTTTAACCATGGCAGGCATCGATAAATGCCCATTGACCGTGCCATCGCCTTGTGCCTGCCTTTAAAGAGTGCAGAGGGAAGGACGTATGAATAAATCGAGGGACTTCTTATCACCCCAGTACCAACTTAGTTAAAACCAGGTGTGATAGACCAAATATGGTATGTACATACAAAGGAATATTACTTAGCCACAAAAAGGAGTGAAGTGCTGACGCATGCTACAACATGGCTAGACCTCAAACACATGATACTAAGTGAAAGAAGCAAGACCCAAAAGGCCACATATTCAAAGATTCCATTTATACAAAGGGTCCAGAAAAGGCAAATCCATAGAGACAGGAAACTGGTGGTTGCCATTCTGGGCCGGGGTGTGTGTGTGTGTGGAATTGATGACTGAATAGGTATGAGGTTTGCTCTGGGGGCGGTGAAAATATCTTGGAGCTAGATGGAGGTGATGGTTGCACCATACTGTGAATCTACTAAATGCCACTCAGTTGTAGACTTTCATTTGATGTTATGTGGCTTTTACTTCAATTTTCAAAAAAAGGAAAACCAAGCCAGCAAATAAAAGCCAGGTGTGAATTTCATCTCCCCGTCTTCTGCTCTCTACTTCCTTGCCTGGTTCCATGTCGTGATGTTCCCTCCCTGCACGAGGAATGAACATGCAGACACAATTCTCAATTCTGTCACTTACCAGCTGTGTGGCCTTGAATAGTTTATGCCTCTCTCTGGACCTCAGCCTCCCGATCTCCAAGATGAGGAGAATGACTCAGATTTTACCCAGAGTGCCTCCTGGGTCAGCTTCTGGGATCTGGAGGGAAGAAAGGGGATGAAATTCACTGAGGGGAGGGAGGCATCCTCTGAGTTTCTTTTGAACCTTTCTCTTCTCAGCTAGTGGAGTGCGGTGACTTTCAATTTCCTCTGTCCTCGGGCACCAGGGAAAGAGTCACAGAGATAACAGCCTTGGCCCCTGACCTGGCTGGCACCGCTGGGGCTCCCACCATGCTTCATTGAGCAACGTGAGCCCCTCGGTAATCCTGTTAAGCCGCTGGGGCTGTGAGTCATTTCCATACCACCCAAGCACCTTTCTGTCCCGAGGAGGAGAGGCGCTCCAGCCAGAACGTTAAGACTTGACCTGCAGCAACATTCTAAACATAAATTGGAGCTTTTAACTGGGCTGTGACTTGGAAACCCATCATGCCTAAATTAGTGTTTAGAAGAGCTCAAGCTGTGCTCATTTGTTTACTTATGACCCCTTTTCTGAGCCTCTGTGACATCCCAAGCCCTGTGCTAAGCTTCAGGAAGACACAGCTATATCTGAGCCTCTGTCTTCAAGAAATTCAAGGACCTCTGGGAGAGACAGACTTGTAAACAGGGGGGAAATGTAGCAGTACAAAGGCAGGGGAAAAAAATGTAAAATAGGACAGGGAGCAGTCCAGAGGAGAGAAGCATTACCTCTGGGGGTGGAGGGAGGGCTGGGGTGGAAGGTCAAGGAAAGTCTTTACAGATGCGGGGACACCTAGGCTGGGTTTTGAAGGATGAGGCGGGCTTCCCTGTTCCAGTGGGGCTCCAAGGGAGCGTGATGTTTAAAGCGGTGCCTGCGCGGGGAGACGTGTTTTGTCACTGTCCGTGTTTAGAATTGCCAGTGCAAGGTGCCAATAAAAAGAAGGCTACATTTTAGTTGGTTTTATTACTGATTTTAAATTCCTACAAACAGTGCACCCCTTATTGCCTAGTCTGGGCCAGATTGCTCTTTCCCTCACTACTACCAGGCATACAATGTTGGGAAGGGCATTCAAAACAGTGGGAACAGAATGTACCCAAAGCCCAGAAGTATGAAACTTGAGAATATATTAGTGGAATGGAAAGCAATTTGGTAGGATGGGACATGGCATATTTGGAGAAGGAGAGCTGGAGATGAACTGAAAATGAAGCCTCTTTCCTTGCGGGCCCAAGTTACTGTGTTACGTCTGGGTTTTATCCTAGAAGGCAATGGGGAGCCACAGACGGTTGTAAGCAGGAGCACGATATAATCGCCTCTTTTGTTGATGTAGCACTTTGACAGCTGATAGGATAGGATGGAAATGAGGATGGAGGAAGGAGACTTGTTGGGAAGCCCTTGCTGTCATCTGGGAGAGAAGATGAGGATTATATCACAGCTGGGTCCCGAGGGGAGAAGCAGAAGATGGGCTCTAGGGATATGTAGAAACTCAACTCCAAAGGCTTAGAGTCTGATTGGAGGTGTGGATGGGAGAACGAAGGTCTAAATGATGACTCCGACTTCTCTTCCCATGCAAATGTCAGAGTTGGAGGGATGTTCAGGACCACCCACTCAACTGCTGTGGGCCAAGGAAGGGTAAGGTACTTACCATCCAAGCTCTTGAGTCAGTGGTGGAGTCAGTGGGAATCCCTGTCTCTAAAGCCCCTGTTGCAGGGCTCTCTTCCACTGTGGCAGCCCTCCTGTTGCCTTGACTCTGCCCTCCACCCACCTCTGCTGGCTGAGCAGTGCACTGGACAGGCCTGCGTTCCCGCCCAGATGCTGCCCACAGGACAGAGTGACCTCCAGGAAGACCCTCCCTTCTTTGAGTCTCTGTCTTCCCATCCCCCAACGAAAGGCCTGCAAATGTGTGGTGTCTCCATTTTTTTTCTCTTGCTTTCTGGTTTTTGAGTTTTTATTTTGCTACAGTCCGTGGCCATTTCCTCTTGCTTTACATTAAGCTCACTTCACTCATTTATACTCTCTGCTTGGACCTGTGGGCATTTGTGCCTGGGAGTCCCTGGGCTGGATCGCCTCCCAAGACTCTCCGTCTTATCTCTAGCAATCTGGGCTTGTCTGGGTAGAGGATATGGTTTTCCAGAGCTGGACCTCCTCTCTGGCTCAGAAAGGCTACCTCCTTCTCTTCTGTGGCTCCCCCTGGGTTCTCTACCCCTAGAGCAAAGTCACCGAATGCAGGTGGTGTGGATCTGTAACTGTGTCTGCTGGGCCCAGCGTAGCTCTGACCAAGCTTGCTCAGGAGGAAACAGCTTTGGGGCCTGTGATCTGTGAAGACAGGGTCCTCGGTGTGGATGGGCCCAGCTTGCCTGCTCTCTTGGGGCGTCACAGTCTCTTGGGTCAGGTGCCTTAGAGGCAGATCTCAAGGAGAGAAAGTGGCTCAGGTGGGCTTCCTCATCTAACCTTCTTCCTCCCCCTTCCTGCCCCTCCCTTCCCAAGTGGCAGGAGACTCAGAATGCAGGGAGGGGTGAGGGTTCCCAGAGGCCCTGGGGCCACCCTGGCAGCCAATGCAGGATCACTTCTTCGGCTTTCCTGTCCTTTAGTCTCTTAGCCTCACTTGAACACTTCATATACTTCATGTGTGCCTGTTTGGGGCATCTTGTCCTGTCCTCGTTTAGAACTGTCTTCCAGATGAAACTGCCTTCTTGTAACTCCCAGTGACTGGTCCTCTTAGAACGTACCAGATCCCTCTCTGGCAAGACCGTCTTTAGAATGTATGAAAAAAAGGATTTTATATTCTACTCCTATCCAACTCCTTTCTCTTCTGCAGGTTATCACACCTCTTATGTCATGTAGTTGCCATACTCTTGGAATGTGGTGCTTCCATAAGGCAAAGATTCCAGATATGGGTTAAATAACTTCTGAAACAAACAAACCAGAAATGCCAGTGGCCTAACACAGAGGAAGTGTACTTCTCCATATATAACTGGTCCTGGTCAGTGGGTGGTCTTCTTCCACACGGTGATTCAGGGTTCCAGGTCCCTGCTAACTTGGATCTCCATCATTCCCTCCCCACTGCCAGGGACAGAAAGGGAGGGTGGAGAGGGCACAGAGACCCCCCCCCCTGGAAGGGCATCTCTAGCCCTCCACTCTCATTCCATTGGTGAGAGCCAGTCACGTGGTCTCACCTCATACTCACATGAACTGGGAACTACAGTCCCCAGCTGGTCTGCTGTCCCTTGGAGACAAATTTATGAGGGGGAGTGGGAAGGTGGGGGACACCTGGAGGGCAGCAGGCCACCTTGGCCACACCTGAGTCACTCTCCTGCCTCTCACTTCTGAGCACCCAGCTTGGGGGACATGTTAGAGGCTGAGAATGGGGCCCCCTCTTGTTTCTAATTGGTAAACAGTGTTTTCCTGAACTTCAGTTCTGCCAACACCACTTTGGAGACTTTGGGTGTATTTGCATAACCCCTGTACTGTAATTGACATAATAGTCTCTTTAAATCGATTCACTTTTTAATTTAGTTTCACCTGAATAATATATCTAGGAAATCATGGTTTTGATGTGCTAATTATATTTTTCCTAATATACTCTGAAATAAATTTATAGTTACTCCAGTAAAAATACTTGCACATATACCACCCCAAATATTTGCACACACAGGTAGTATGCATTGCACATTTGGGGAAATATGATGATTGAGTCTGTATAAAACCCTCCATGATCTAGCCCTAGACTTTCTCTCTGACCTCATGTTCTGCCCCTTCCCACAACCCTCCATGTCCACAGATTTTTTTAGTTCCTCAAACCTGCCAAGCTCATTCCTACCTCAGGGCCTTTGCACCGGCTGCTGTCTCTGTAAGGAGCACTCCCCCCACCATCCTCACGTCTGCACATGTCTGACTCTTTCCAGATATTAAAGTATTAGCTCAGATGGCTCTTCCACAGGGAAACACCTAGTCTAGCTGTCTCACACCCTAGTCCACTGCACCCTTCAAAGTCACTCCTTGTGTCAGGCCCTTCAAAGCACTTTTCAAGATCTGACATGCTCTGTTTATTTGTTTGCTGATTGATTTACTGTTTCTCTGTGCCCAGTAACATGTAGACTCTGTAAATGCAGGGATTTTTTTTTCTATTCTATTAACCCCGCTTTCCCAGCACTTAGCACTGGGCCTGACACATAATACATGCTCCATAAATATTTGTTACATGAATAAAAACTGTAGAAAATAGACACATAGGTCGCTAGTCAAAAGAGATCTAAAATACAATTTTATCAACTGCTTGGCAATCCCTGATATGCATCTCGTCAACTGCTGGAGAAGGCAGCTTGGGGGTGAGGCCACCATGAGGTCTCCAATTCCATCCCTGCAATTCACAGGTGTGCTGGTCACCTGACTTGCTCACCCAGCCACAGAGAGAGAAGCTGGACAAGGGAGAGCTGGAGGGCCAGACCCACCCCTAGAAGACACTTGCAGCAAGGAGGCAAGAGGTGAGGAGAGAACAGGCCAAGGCCCAATCACCCCTGCTTGGGGCCGTGAGCAGCCATGGTGGCTCAGAGAGCCTGCCCACCGGAGCACGTGGTCCAGAGGCCATCAACCTCCACCAGATTGGCTCCTGCCCCTACTCCTTGGTGTGTGTGTGTGTGTGTGTGTGTGTGTGTGTGTGTGTGTGTGTGTGTGTGTGTGGCGGCACTGGTGGGGCTGGAGATGGAGGTGGAGCGTAAATAAGGGATGTCGAAAAACCTGAAAGTGCCCAATCCACACCCTTAAATGGGACCTGGGATCTGGGAGTGAAAGTCTCCTTTCTTTATGAAGAGAGTGGTCATAGTTTTCCTTGCAAAAGGAGTCAGTCCACAAAAGAAATCCAAGTTGCGGGAAAAGGTCAACGTTTCCATCTCCTCACCTCTCCGGAAGTACGTTTGTCACGGATGCCGTGATGCACCTGCCTGACCCCCCTTCAGAACCAAGGTGCTCATTCCTGCCACTCAATGCTGCTGGATCACAGCTGAGTCTCTTCCCAGGAATCGTCCTAGGCCAAAGGGAGCTGCCTTACTCAAGGTAATACTCCCACCCCGGGGACAGTTCACATTCAATGTGGGGTACAAAGTCCTGGCCCTTTGCCTCGACTGAGGACAATTCTGAAGGGCCAAGCCAGTTCTAGACCAACCTTGTCTGCTGTCCAATTCTCTCCTTCTATCCAATCCTGCTTCCTTCTCATTCCCAATAGACTCCTTGCTTCCCAGATCTTGGAGTCTCTTCCCAGGGAACCCTAGGACAACATGGGTCAAACCCTAGTTGGCTCTGTCCTGCACCATCAGTTGCCCTATTGCCTAGGTGAGAACTAATTTCTCACCAAGTCTTTTATTAGATTTGCTTCCTGTACTTGAAGTTGAGACAAGCCACATACAAACAAATGACGTGTGGGTGTGCCTAAGAGAATGGTGGTCATTCCCTTAAAACTACTCAAGACAATAAAGGTTAAAATTAAAGGAAAGCAATAAAAATAGTAAAGTAATATTTCTAGAGCAGTTGACATTTGTCAAATCTGTTTCACATGAAGCACTGGACTCTGTTTATGTTCTTCCCCATTTGCGTGGCCCTACCTGTTCCCCCTGGGCCCTCCACATACTCAGGGAAGAGCCCCTGTGTGTCCTACCTCCACCAGTTTTCTCAGACACCCTCACCCTGTCAGGCTGGGCCTGAGCTTGGACATGACCTCACCACACTCAGTGCATGGGACCCCCACTGTCGCAGCTCCAGTGCCCAGGACCCACCAGACAGGACCATGTAAGCTTGTCTCCTCTCATGGTGTCTAGATGTAGCTGATGAGTCAGATCTTGGATCCCCAGTGGCTGCCCAGAGGAATGGGGTGATACCACGTGGAAATCCAGGAAAGCTCGTTCTCCATGGGGTGAAGTTTGACCATCTAGAGACTGGTAACTGTTATACTCTCACCCTTCCGCTGTCCCCTCCTTGCCCCAACGATGGACGCCTAACAGAGGTTCTGTCTGTCCTACCCAAGGACGTCTCACCAAATAGCACTGGCAGCATTATCTGGCGCTGCTGTGGCCAGTGTGGTGCTCACCTTCTTGGACTGGTTTCCCCTCCTTTCTGCCTCACTTCTCTTTTCACCTCTTGCTACCCTGAGATTACAACCCCTCAGGAAAGCATCAGCATGTAAGCTATATGTAAGCTTTGCTTTGCGTATTTCTCCCTAGACAACCCAGATGAAGACATGGCATTTGCTTATTTGATTGATTTTCACAAAAAGTCATTCTATGCGGGTAGGAATTCTTACTGCCATCTTTCAGTTGAGTAAACTAGAGTTAAAATGAACTACTCAAGACCAAAGCTACACGGTAAGTGGCAGATCAGGATGCAGTCTACCTGTTTCGTCTCCACATTGGGTGTTTTTCTTACACTTGAATGTAAGTTTCCATTAAGAGTTACAAGAACCAGTTAACTATTTCTTTTCCTGTAAAGATGGTGTCTAGGGAGGAGGTGGGGCAGTAATTACTAGAAAGTGGATTATTGAAGAGCCTCCTGAAAGGATGAGTTGAGGTGAGAGGCCCATAGACTCTGGCTAGCTTTTACTTTCCATAGGTTCAAGGTCAAATGTATACAGTTTGGACCGATGAGATTACAGAGAACAGTGTCGTCAGGTGTATTAGTTCCCCAGGGCTTCCTTAACAAATTACCATAACTTGGGTGACTTAACATCAGAAACGTATCCTTTCACAGTTCTGGAGGTCAGAAGTCTCAAATCAAGATATCGCCAGGACCATGATTCTTCAGGAGGCTCTAGGGGAGAACCTCTCCCTTGCTTCTTACAGCTCCTGCTGGTTGTCCGTAATCCTTGACTTGTTGGTTGAATCTCTCTCTGCTCAGTCTTCATATGGCCTTTCTCCTGTGTGTCTGCATTATCTTCCTTTGCCTTTCTCTTATAAGGACACTTATGATGGCATTTAGGGCCCTCACGGATAATCTAGCGTAATCTCATCTCAGTATGCTTAATTTAATTACATCTGCAAAGACTCTTTTCCCAAAAAGGTAACATTTATAAATTCCAGGCATTAGGACTTAGTATTTCTGGGTGGCCATTATTCAGTCAACTACACTATATGAGGCCACTTTGCCTGGAGACATCAGTGTGTGCTTAAACATGCTTAAAGACAGTTCTGAGTGTTCCTCTACATTACACTATTTGTCTTATCCGCTGGCACAGAGGAGGAGTAATCAGGGTGGTAGAGGTGGCCGAACCTGAGCTGTCTGCATATTCAGCAGTGAGCTGGAAGGGGCGCCAGACTGGAATTTGCCCTGCCCCTCCCTCCTAGCCTTAGTTATGGGAGAAGGTCTCTCAGATATTGTCAAGATGGTGACACAATTCCCCTACTGCTGGGATCGTGGAGGACACTGGGCTGTACTGCTTGTGTTTGAATTTTCAGTTGCCATCAATCACCCTGATCCAAAGTGTATATTTTGCAGAACTATCTCATGGCAAGTTTTGGAGGAAAGACTCCTCCTAATCACAAGTATTTGCAGTACTTGACCTCTTTGCACTCTGGCCAGTGATATTGAAAATGGGTCATGTGCTGCCCTGAGGGACCCTACAGACGTGTCTGTTTGGAGGGTTTACTGGCCGTGTCATCTTCTTAGGCCTCTCGTGGAAAGGACAGAGGTGCTGAAAGGAAAAGAACATGCTGTGCCTGACAGAGGGCCAGATGCCATGCACAGAAAGTCTTCACAAATCCCAGCTTCCTTCTTTTGTTTATTCTCAGGCAGCTTCTATTCCTAGCTTGTTGAATGTTGTTGTTGTTGTTGTTTTTTTTTTTTAAATCAGGAAATTGTGTTGGATTTTGTTAAATGCTTTTTCTGTGTATTTTGAAATGATCACCTTTTTTGTTCTTTATTCTATTAATATGGTGCATTGATTTTCATATGTCGAACCAACTTTCCATCCCTGGGATATATCCCGCTTGGTCATGGTGTATAATCCTTTTTATGTGTTGCTCAAGTCTCTCTTTCTCTTATATCTTCCATATTTTTTTCCATTGATTTCTTTCCTTTAGCTGATAAACTTGCTCACATTTCTTTCATAATAACAGAGAACAAAACAAACTTACCTCATGGGCTCTATGCCCCCAAACTACTGTCTTCTCTCTCTTCTTCCATTTTTATTCAAGTTTTGGAAAGGGTTGTTCTCTTTCTGGCTTAATATCGATTTGTAACTTAATCATAATGGAAACTGCTTTTGTTAAGATCAGGAAGGACTTTCTAACTACCGAAGTCCTTATTTTACCAGACTTACATATCATTCTCCAGTTTCCTACTTCCTTCTTCTTTGAAACTTTCAAATTCCTGGTTTTCTTTGTATCTTTTTGATTATAGTGTCTTGCTCTCCTTCGTGGGCACTTTCTCCCCTGCTTATAAAATAGTGTTATTCCTTAATGTTCCATCTTTAGTTCACTTCTCTTCTCACTTTATACCTTGTCTGGGAAAACTTACAGATACTCATCACTTTTATTATCATCTGCATGCTAATGAGTACTGAATTGTTACCTTTTCTTGGATCCAGCCAGGTATATTCAAACAACACCTCCTGGACATCGCCACTTGAAAGTTCTGCAGGATTGTCAAATATAAGAGACCAAAACAAAACTTTGAAACCTTCTTATCCTGCCTAACGTGTCCTTCTTCCAGCCTGAGGCAAATCTCTGGAATTTAGGGAAATTTCAATGGCTTCCTAGATGAGGTGAGGATTGCCTTAGTTTACCAAGGCAGGTTGGCAGTCCTGCCTTTTCATTGGTGTGAGATGCTGGGCAGCAGAAAGAGAGAATTCAACATTTTACCCTAACTTCAGAGAGCTTTTAGTCTTAGGTAAGAGACAGGAAGAGACACAGCTGACTTTATTCCAAGGCAGGTTAAGAAAGAGCAACAAAAATGAATGATAATAGGAGATCAAAGGAGAATGAGCTTGATTCTGCCTGGGAAGGTAGCAGATGGGAGTGGGGAGACCTCCCAGACAGAGATGGTGATTCTGAACTGAGACAGGAAGGTGAGCGGGACTTAGACGTGCAGGGAGGTAGAGAATTGGCTGAGCTTTCATGGGGGATAAATCCAGTATGTTCAGGGAGGAGCATATGGTTTGATGTGTCTGGTGGGAGATTGAAAAAGTAGCAGGTAAAAAAAAAAAAAAAAAAAAAAGTAGCAGGTATCCAGGTGAGGGCCAGAATTTGAAGGGTCTTGAATGGCCCCATGGAGAATTTGAGATTTTATTCTGTAGACAGGAGAGATTCATTAAAGCTGTTAGGCAGTGTGGCGTCAGGGTCTGAGCCATATTTTGGGAACACTCAAAGAGTCCTACGCATCTAGAGTTTACATGCATTTAAAGTCATTCTTGGGCTTCTCAGAGTTAGTGATGTGAAAAAGGTCTTGAGAAGTCATCTGTCCTTGTTATTGCTCTGGAAGGTGTGGTTCTTATATTTAAAAATAAGAAGATAATGAAGCTGCATTGGACATTAGCCTTTGAAAGATTGACCACCTCTGCCCAGGGGCTCTTCCTCCCCACACTCTTCTGGCACTGTGTCCTGAAGTGCCACTGAAATGTGTGTCACTATTTTCTGAGGGCGGTAGGAAAATATATGTGAGACAAACAGGAACAAAAGAGGCCCAAAGAAAAACCCACCAACAGCCATACATGGCAGGTGTACTGACTCTTCCTGATTCAACAGCCTTCCCCCACCCTCCCACCCTGTAAGGTTGCTGAGGTCAAAGTAGAACATGTACAAAGAGGGGCTTCCTCAGGGTATAAAGCACAAAACTCTTTGTATGCTTCATAACCTCCAGGGCTCCCTCTTCCCTAAAGACTCCCAGTTCTTCCCCAATAGGAAGAGATCTCTCCCTTCTCTGCTTTCACAAGACACTCTGATATCTGTGAAGTTCTCATGGCATTTGTTCCTGACTGCTGTGAACCCAAGAACAGGACTGTGTCATCCATCACTGTATGCTCCATGGCGTTCGGGCTCCTTAGGGCAGTGATCTGCAAATGTGCGCAGCCTTGGGGGATGTAAACAACAATCTTTTGGAGAGTGGGAAGAAAGTATTAGAACTTCATTTATGCTTATTTCTAATCCAAGATAAGCAAGAAATCAAACTTTATTATTCTCTAATATATAGATCGACAAGAGTATGTAGATACAAAATACAAATAAATAAATAATAAATGAGGAAAGCTCAAAAAATTTTGCTGTTGAGATTTGATTAAGAAAATGGGATCACAGCTCTAGGTGCTGAATTAATGATTGTTGCATGAAGTAACTCTAAAGTATTTGACGATGAATAGGAAATTTATTGCCAAAGAAGAACCTGGGTCATTAATTTATTCATTTATTCTTGTCAACAAAGAGATACAAGCATTACATAGTGCCTTTTATGTACCAGGCAATGTGCCAGACTCTGTGGGTTGTTTTGTTGTTCAAAGATGAATACAACATATGTACGAATACTTTGAAGAAGTTTTAAATCCACATAATATAATAGAATGGGAGCGAGGTTACAGGGGAGCATATGGGGAAATGGGCACCTTTGTCTCTTCAAAGATCTTTAAAAAGTCCATATATTGACCCAGCAAGTCTACTTCTAAAAATATATCTAAAGTATAATTAAGGATTCGTGCAAATATTTAGCTACAAGAGTGATTATCACAGCATCATTTCTTTTTTTTAACATATATGTATTTTTAATTTTAATAAGATTATCAGATTGCCTTCCCAAAAAGGTTGTCACAATTTCCAGTTCTACTAACAATACACGAGTCCTCTTTCCCCTGTATTCCACCAACAATAGATATTAGGAGCTTTATAGTTTTTGCAAGGCTATTTGGTATAAAGTGATATCTACTACTTGATTTTTCATATCCCTATGAGTGAATTTGTACATCTTTTTGTGTGGTTTTCTTTTTTAGAGGGGGAGGGAAATGATGGTATTTGATTTGCTGTTCTCTAAATTGACTTTAATATTTTTTGCCTATTTTTTTGAGTTATTTTCTCCTTGTCAGTTTGAAAGATCTCTTTATTATATATAATAGCTATCATAATTGCTATATATTATATGTATTACAGCTATTAAGTTATATTTTTATTATATTTTTCTCCAAATCTAGTATTTGATTCTTGACTTTAACTTTTCTTGCTGTGCATTTTTTTTTAACATCTTTATTGGAGTATAATTGCTTTACAATGGTGTGTTAGTTTCTGCTGTATAACAAAGTGAATCAGCTATACATATACATATATCCCCATATCTCCACCTTCTTGTGTCTCCCTCCCACCCTCCTTATTCCACCCCTCTAGGTGGACGCAAAGCACCGAGCTGATCTCCCTGTGCTATGCGGCTTCTTCCCACTAGCTATCTATTTTACATTTGGTAGTGTATATATGTCCATGCCACTCTCTCACTTTGTCACAGCTTATCCTTCTCTCTCCCCGTGTCCTCAAGTCCATTCTCTCCGTCTGCGTCTTTATTCTTGTCCTGCCCCTAGGTTCTTCAGAACCTTTTTTTTTTTTTAGATTCCACATATATGTGTTAGCATACGATATTTGTTTTTCTCTTTCTGACTTACTTCACTCTGTATGACAGACTCTAGGTCCATCCACCTCACTACAAATAACTCAATTTCATTTCTTTTTATGGCTGAGTAATATTCCATTGTATATATGTGCCACATCTTCTTTATCCATTTATCTGTCGATGGACACTTAGGTTTCTTCCATGTCCTGGCTATTGTAAATAGTGCTGCAATGAACATTGTGGTACATGCCTCTTTTTGAATTACAGTTTTCTCTGGGTATATGCCCAGTAGTGGGATTGCTGGGGTGTATGGTAGTTCAATTTTTAGTTTTTTGAGGAACCGCCATACTGTTCTCCATAGGGGCTGTATCAATTTACCTTCCCACCAACAGTGCAAGAGGGTTCCGTTTTCTCCACACCCTCTCCAGCATTTATTGTTTGTAGATTTTTTGATGATGGCCATTCTGACTGGTGTGAGGTGATACCTCATTGTAGTTTTGATTTGCATTTCTCTAATGATAAGTGATGTTGAACATCCTTTCATGTGTTTGTTGGCAATCTGTATATCTTCTTTGGAGAAATGTCTATTTAGGTCTTTTGCCCATTTTTGGATTTGGTTGTTTGTTTTTTTGATATTGAGCTGCATGAGCTGTTTATATATTTTGGAGATTAATCCGTTGCCAGTTGCTTCATTTGCAAATATTTTCTCCCATTCTGAGGTTGTCTTTTTGTCTTGTTTATGGTTTCTTTTGCTGTGCAAAAGCTTTGAAGTTTCATTAGGTCCCATTTGTTTATTTTTGTTTTTATTTCCATTTCTCTAGGAGGTGGGTCAAAAAGGATCTTGCTGTGATTTATGTCATAGAGTGTTCTGCTTATGTTTTCCTCTAAGAGTTTTATAGTGTCTGGCCTTACATTTAGGTCTTTAATCCATTTTGAGTTTATTTTTGTGTACACAGCATCATTTCTAATACTGCAAAATCAGAGACAATCCAAACTTCCAACAACATGGAACTGCTTACATATTAAGTGTTACATCCATTCAGTGGAACACAGCCCAACCATTAAAATTGATATTTAGATACATATTTAATTGTATTGAAAGCTATTTACAACATTTTAAAATCAAAATGGGTTATACAGTATTATCTAATACAGAATGATTCTATTAATATACACAACTATAGGAAAAGATTCAGGTGGAGTGTGCTAAGACTTTTTTTTTTGTTGAACTTTTGAATTTTATTTTATTTATTTTTTTATACAGCAGGTTCTTATTAGTCATCAATTTTATACACATCAGTGTATACATGTCAATCCCAATCTCCCAATTCATCATACCCCCTCCCCCACCCCCCACCGCTTTCCCCCCTTGGTGTCCATACATTTGTTCTCTACATCCGTGTCTCTATTTCTACCCTGCAAACTGGTTCATCTGTACCATTTTTCTACGTTACACATATATGTGTTAATATATGATATTTCTTTTTCTCTTTCTGACTTACTTCACTCTGTATGACAGTGTCTAGATCCATCCACATCTCTACAAATGACCCAATTTTGTTCCTTTTTATGGCTGAGTAATATTCCATTGTACATATATACCACATCTTCTTTATCCATTTGTCTGTCGATGGGCATTTAGGTTGCTTCCACGTCCTGGCTATTGTAAATAGTGCTGCAATGAACATTGGGGTGCATGTGTCTTTTTGAATTATGGTTTTCTCTGGGTATATGCCCAGTAGTGGGATTGCTGGATCATATGGTAATTCTATTTTTAGTTTTTTAAGGAACCTCCATATTGTTCTCCATAGTGGCTGTATCAATGTACATTCCCACCAACAGTGCAAGAGGGTTCCCTTTTCTCCACACCCTCTCCAGCATTTGTTGTTTGTAGATTTTCTGATGATGCCCATTCTAAGTGGTGTGAGGTGATACGTCATTGTAGTTTTGATTTGCATTTCTCTAATAATTAGTGATGTTGAGCAGCTTTTCATGTGCTTCTTGGCCATCTGTATGTCTTCTTTGAAGAAATGTCTATTTAGCTCTTCTGCCCATTTTTGGATTGGGTTGTTTGTTTTTTTAATATTGAACTGCATGGGCTGTTTACATATTTTGGAGATTAATCCTTTGTCCGTTGATGCGTTTGCAAATATTTTCTCCCATGTTGAGGGTTGTGTTTTCGTCTTGTTTATGGTTTCCTTTGCTGTGCAAAATCCTTTAAGTTTCATTAGGTCCCATTTGTTTATTTTTGTTTTTATTTCCATTTTTCTAGGAAGTGGATCAAAAAAGATCTTGCTGTGGTTTATGTCAAAGAGTGTTCTTCCTATGTTTTCCTCTAAGAGTTTTATAGTGTCCAGTCTTACATTTAGGTCTCTAATCCATTTTCTAAGACTTACTTTTAATTTTAGTTTTTAAATCAACATATTGTAATGTACAGTTTTATGAGTTTTAACTATGTATAAATTTGGCTAACCACCACAACAATCAGGACAGCCAGATCTATCACTTCAAAAAAAATCCTTGTGCTGCCCTTTTGCGTTAACTCCAAATCCCTGGCAACCACTAATGTGTTCTCTGTTGCTATAGCTTGGCTTCCAGAATGTCATAAAAATGGGGTCATACAGTATATAATTTAAAAACTTACTTCTTTCACTCGGTGTAATGCCTTTGTGATATGGCACTAATAGTTCCTTTCTTTTTATTGTGAGTAATATTCCATTGTATGGCTGTACCACAGCTGTTTACTCATTCATCTGTTGAAGAACACTGATTTTTTTCTTTTTTTTTTACTTTGAGGATACTATGAATAGAGCTATAAACATTTGTGTACAATTTTTACTTTCTAAAAACCTACCAAACTGTTTACAGATGGTTTTATGTTTATACTTTCTCACCAGCAATGTATGAGAATACCAGTTACTCTGCATTCTTGCCAGCACTTAGTATTGACAAGGTTTTTTCCTTTTTTTTTTTTTTCTATTTTAGTCATTCTAATAGGTGTGCAGTGTTCTCTCATCATGGTTTTCATTTTCATTTCATAATGGCTAATGAAGTGAACATCTCCTTATGTGTTTATTTGCCATCAGTAGGTCCTCTGATAAAGTGTCTATTCAAGTCTAGTGTCCATTTGAAAAATCAGACTGTGTGTTTTCTTTTGATTGAGTTTTGAGAGTTCCTTATATATTCTTGTTATAAGTCCTTTGTCAGATGTGTGATTTGCAACTACATTCTCCCAGCATTTACCTTGTCTTTTCATTTTTTTAATATTATCTTTCATAGAGACAAAGTTTTTAATTTTTATGAAGTCTGATCAGTTTATCATTTTTTTCTTTTATGTATTGTGTTTTTTGTGTCGTAACTAAGACATTTTTGCCTAACCTTAGGTCATGAAGATTTTCTCTTATTTCACTTTTAAAAGTCTTATAGTTTTAAATTTTATCTTTATATCTGAGATCCATTTTAAGTTAATTTTTTTCTAGAATGTGTGAGAATTAGGTTGAAGTGGTTCATATACTTGCATATAGATCTTCAGTGGTCCCAGCATGACTTTTTGATAATAAATTAAATTGTTTTTGTGTCTGTGTAAAATATCAACTGACTATGCTTGTGTGAGTCTATTTACGAACTCTGTATTCTGTTCCAATGATCTCTGTGTCTCTTCTTTTGCCAAAACCACACTGTCTGATTACTTTATCATAGATCTTGAAATTAGGTAGAGAGAATCCTCCAATCTTATTCTTCTTTTACAATTTTGTTTTGGTTATTCTAGTTCCTTCACCTTTCTATATAAACTTTAGAATCAGCTCCTTTGTATCTACCAAAAAAAAAACCTTGCTAGGATTTTGATTGGAATTTGATTAATTCTATATATCAGTTCATAAAGAATTGATATCTTAACTATACTGAGTCTTCCAATCCATGCACATGGTATATATCTCCATTTGCACTAAGATTTTAACAAGGTTTTTGGTTAGATTATGGTCGTTTTCTTTTTGCTTATTTGCTTACTTTGATAGTGTCTTACTTTCAATATTTATTGTTATTTTTTTTTTTTAAATGTGGATTTCCTCTTTTAAAATTTATTTATTTATTATTTATGGCTGTGTTGGGTCTTCGTTTCTGTGCGAGGGCTTTCTCTAGTTGCGGCAAGTGGGGGCCACTCTTCATCGCGGTGCGCGGGCCTCTCTCATTGCGGAGCACAGGCTCCAGACGCGCAGGCTCAGCAATTGTGGCTCACGGGCCTAGCTGCTCCGCGGCATATGGGATCTTCCCAGACCAGGGCTCGAACCCGTGTCCCCTGCATTGGCGGGCAGATTCTCAACCACTGCGCCACCAGGGAAGCCCTTATTGTTATTTTTAATTCAAAAATTGAAAGGCCTTTCAGTAGGCAATGGACATGGCAGATCAGGAGAAGAGTAGAACTGGAGATTAGAGATGTCCATCATGGAGAGTTGGAAGCAGACCCATTTGCCAGTGGAGTGAGGGATTCCAGTATATAGATATGGCACCTGGAGAGTATGGTATGGGGTAGCTGTTGTTCAGAATCAGGGAGTACCAGGGAGAAGAGGAGTTTCCAGCAGAAAGTCAGCCAATGATGAGACAATGTCACATGCTGGTTCAGGGTCTGGGCATTGTAAGAGGTTAGGAAGCAGGGTCTTAGCTACTGGGATTCAGGAGGGGGACATTCAGTCTCTCATTGTAGTAGAGATGGTTAGCACAGGTCTGGGATAGGAAGCAGGCATTCTGGCTACTAAAACTGGAGTGCACACGGAGGGGTATGGGAGAGGAACAAGGCAGTAATCCAGATATGGACTTGACATCACTGTGGAAGGATTGGCCAGATCACTAGATTCTGAGTCTCTTGGAGACCTAAACTAAGGCTCCTGAAATTCTACTTGACTAAGTCCTAAATTGGTCCTAAGAATGGTACAGTGTTAAGCCTGAAGGTGGAATTCAAGTAGCCTCAGTTGTGACAAGAGGAGGAATGTTGGGGTAGAAAGCCAGGTGGAGCATTGCTCACTTGTTCACTTATTCACCCAGTATTTGCTACATGAAAGGCATTCTTATTGTTATTGCTAGTCGACAGCAATGCTGTCTACTTGTGGAATGAGCAGATAGTATGCCTACACACGCTTGAACACACCCACACATTCACACATGCATGTGCACATGCGCACATGCATGGGTGGTTGCACAGAAGGAATGGCAAGCATTGGCCAAATGCCAGCTGGGAAACCCACAGTGATACTGAGCCTTAGGCACTGGGAGCCCCATGGGTCAGTTCACAAGGTAGCTGCTAACATCAAAGAGCACTGGGAATGTCTCAGAACTGGGACAAAGGTGGCTGTTACCCTTAGGTCTTGTGACACCAGAGAATAAGTTGATGCATTTCCTTGGTATTGAAAAATATTCTAGGTGGCATTTGAACAGCTGAGCCTAAGGACACAATGAATTGGCCAAAAATAGGAAGGGGACCTATAAAAAATATATTAAATAGTTCTTGATTTAGGTAGCAACATGAATGGGGTAATTTTTTTTTTTCCAACAGGAAAGGGGATTAGCAGCTTCTTTTCAGCATCTAAAAGCAAGAAGACAACCAGTCTCTTGAACTTGAACTTGCTTATTATAAGCCCTTATCATAAACCATCTCTCTCTGTGTATCGATTTCTAGCCAGCGATTAACTAGATGTGACCTTAGAGCCTTGATAATAATAGCTGGGGGACTCACTCAACAGAGGGAAGCCTGCTAACTTTATGAACAAAGCAGGTATTTACAGACCCCTTCAGCCTCAGGCGAGTACTTTTCCATCCAGGTGGCATAAGAAGTCACAAACACAGAGCTCTGATGGGCCCCTGAACATGAGTTTGCATTGACCATCGGGAAGGATGAGGCAGTCTAGGCCTGACTGGAAATGACTCAGTGCCAAAATTGTGAAACCGGCCACCTGCTATGGAGGGTTGAAATTCAATGCCTACATCCCCATATAATAAGATTACTGATAATAATGTCATTCACTTTTGCATACATTATACTTTACAATTTTTTTGCATCCTTTATCATAATATTTTTTTCTCTATGATTCCATTTATATAAATTTCAAAAATAACTCAAGTAAACTATATTGTTCAGAGATGCATGCTTAGGTGGTAAAACTATACAGCAAATTAAGGAAATGATCACAGTAATGTCAGGAGAGCAGTGACTCTGGGGGGAGAGAGCAGGTATGATTGGGGAGGGGCACACGCAAGCCTTCTGGGGTGTGGCGTGTTCTATGTCTTCACTTGGATGGAGTTTACACAGGGATTTACTTTGCAATAATTTGTTAAGCTGTACATTTATGACCTATGCACTTTGTGCATGAGTTTATGTCTTACTTTACACACAACAAACAAAAAGCTGAAAAAGAAAAGAAAATCAGTTTCTTTCCTTTGCGTCATTCCAGCCATGATTGGTTGTTAGTTATTGAGATTCTAGTCTAGAGATGGCTAAAGCAAATGCAATATTTAACATGAGACTACCTTGGTGGTATTTTGGATATATTGATCTTTCATATCCCTTAATTAAAAAATATCAATCTCTCTATATAGTCCCAGTCTGAGAGTCCCATGGAAGGAGTACAGACTTGTTCAAAGTCACCAGCTAATGTCAGAGTTGGAACTCAATCCCAGGAGTTCTGACTCTACATCCAATGCTCTTGGGTGATGATACTCATATTTTTTTCCCAGCTTTAAAAATTCCACAAATATCTTTATTTCAAATTGAATTGAGTTGGGTATCTTGGCAAATGGTGGAATTGTCTTTTGGTTTTCAAACTTGCTTTAAAAGATAGAGAATGTTTGGCTCTATACTAGCTAGAGATGCCAAAGAAAGGTTCACTTAGTATTGAGAGTTAATCCAGTAGGAAAGATATGCCTGATTTCCTAGTCACCACAGCATCTTAAAAAATTAAAATCTTTTACATGTAAGATTCAACTCATTATAACATTTTTGTACATCAAATGTATTATGTGTTCATTATAAGCATTTAGAAAAATTCAGGAGAGATAAAGAAGGAAATAAAAACCACCCACAATCCCAACCTTCTGAGATAAGCATTGTTAAATTTTGATGTTTTTAATGTGTTTGATTAAAAAGTGTTAGCAAAATTGATATCCTAAAAATACTGCTTTGAAACTTTATCTTAACAGTATATTATGAACATTTTTTCTTATTAATAATCCTTCTATAACACATTTTTAAGGCCTGCACATTGTACAAACAGATGTATCATGTTTTTCAAAAAGCTAATTTCCTTTTGTTGGCTATTTGTTTTATTTCCAATTACTTCTATTGTAAATAACATCACAATAAGCATCTTTGTAAATGAATCTTTGCATATACCCATTATTATTTCCTTAGAGTAAATTCCTAGAAGTGAAAACATTGGGTCTGGGTCAAAGGGTATACACACTTTAAAGGCTTTTGATATACTTGCCAAATTACCTTTCAGAACGATTGTCTCAATTTATGCTCCCACAAGGAGTATATAAAACTGTTTCCCCCAGCCAAGCCAATGCTAAATATTCTAATCTGAAATGTAGAAAAAAAATTGTTTACTAATAAGGTTCCATTTTCTCCTGTGGTTTTTTAGCCCTCATGTTGATTTAGTCCTTTAGTCCTTCAAGAAAAAATGTGTATTATCTCTCTTATAGGAGTCTTGATGATCAAACATGAATTACAGGACTGAGATATCTCACCTGTCTATGCATGTTTAAAATTTTCCACTTAAAACATGAAGGGAATCCATTATTAATAAAAAGGAGAGTGGATTTTTGTCTGCGTTAACACTACAGTTCTCAACTGAATCACTTATTTACATACCTAATGCCCCATTAGGCGTTCTAAGCACACTTACATATTGTTAAAATACCTAATGATCATTCTTAGAAATGGGAAGTCAAACAAGCCCAGTGTATCAATTTGCCAGATTCAACAAACTCCTTGGCGGTGTGCTTACAAGACCCTATGGGGGACAGCAGTCAGGAATAGGCTAGACAGCATATTAGCTTATGAAAAGAGCTGTCGATGCAATCATAATCTACTTGCCTGCATTTCACTGACATTTTTTTCTGAGCTTATGGTGATAGAAAACTATTTCCCACATTCCTACTTAGGCACTCAGCAGAACGATAGGCAGGTTAAATCGCCATAAAACAAATCTTGCTATGATGTGAATCTTTCTGTAACTGAAAGAATGTTAGGCCCCAGGTGGAATTCCATGTATTTGAAATATTTTTTGATATCATAAAATCCTAACACAACAAAATAATTGGGACAGTACTTTGGTTTACATTCTGTTGGGATTTGACTTATCAGTGATAGCTTGATTAACAAGGCTTCTGGAAAGAAATCTGCTTTGATTAAAACATCAGCCTGGGGGACAGAAGTTTGGGAGAAGGATGGACTTGTTCTTTGTTATTCCAGAGCTCTAGAGGGTAGAACTAAGGTCAATAGGTGGAAACAGAGAGTCTGATTATAGATTTCTTAAGGAATATATTTCTAACAACCAGATCTGTTCCAAGAGTGGCTGCCTTGTGCGGTAGGAAATGCCCCTTTTCCTGTAAGGGTCCAAGCTCCTGTTGGAGGAGTAGGCAGAATGCTGAAAAGGAGTTTCCTTTATTGTGGGACCCAGGGTCTGTGTTTTTGGAGGGGATCACATGGACATTGCTGGGATGGGTTGCTCTACCACTGGCTGTTTACTAGGCAACAAGAAATGTGAGAAATTTCAAGTTCATATTTTTCAAAAGGCTTATTCTTTTTTGAATAATATGCTAGTCAAATACTGATTGCAAAGGTGAGGGCCAACATCAGCTGAGTTAGGCCAAAGTGACAGGTTAGATTGCTTTCCCCAAATCTCAAAAACATCTATTTCTTTCTCACAGAAGCTTCGTTGAAGGCTGGAGGGTCCTCCAAGGCAGCTCTCTTTCAATCAGTGACTTAAGGATTTAATCTAGTTTAATTTTGCCTCACACCTCTCTTAACATATGACTTCTAGGGTCTCCATGGCAAGGGAAGAGAAAGCATGGAAGACTTACATACATTTTTCTATTCTTTTACTTATGTCACTTCTACTTATTGTCCATTGGTCAGAACTAGTCACATGGTCCATTGTAGTTGCAAAGGAGAGTGGGAAATACAGTCTTCCTGTGTCCCTAGGAAGAGATAAGTGAAGTAGGTCTTGTGAACCTATAGCACTAGTTTTTGCTCCTGAGTTTTCTTTACTTTTATATTCTACCTTAAAGAAAAATAATGTGAACTTTATCCCATCATAGAACAAGTTGTAGCATGACTTACGCTTTACCGCAGTTGCAGAAAGTTTGTCTGGTCTGAGAAGCTGGGGATAGGTTTTCTCCATGTGCATCCTTGCCCTCTTTCCTGATGCTTTACTTATTTGGAGTAGGGTTATCAAGAGCCTCTATATAGTTCTAATATATAGTTCTAATATTTTTCTGACTTTCAGCTCTGGATTCGGTAGTCCTGGGCCTTCTGAACAATCGCTGTTGAGGAAGAGGAGTGTATGAGTTTGCTAGGGTCATCAAAACAAAGTACCACAAACTGGGTAGCTTAAACAACAGTAATTTGTTGTCTCATAGTTCTGGAGGCTAGAAGTCTGAGATCAAGATGTTCTTTCTGAGAGCTATGAGGGAGAATCTGTTCCATGCCTCTCTCCTAGCCTCTGGTGATTTGCTGGCAGTCCTTGGTGTTCCTTGGCTTGAAGAAGTATCTTCTTGATTTCTGCCTCCATCATCACCTGGCGTTCTGCCTGTATGTGTGTCTCTCAGTATCCAAATTTCTCCTTTTTATAGGGACAACAGTCATTTTGGATTAGGGACCACCCTAATGATCTCATTTTCACTTGGTGACCTCTATAAAGACCTTGTCTCCAAATAAGGTCACATTCTGAAGAAAGAGACCTGAGTCTCTGTGCTTTAACCTATAAGAAGAGGAGGATGGATGGGTGAACTTTGAACTTCTAGCCTGATCTGAGCCTCCGATACACAGTTAGTGACACTATAAGATATAATGACATCATGATAGAAGAATTCATGACTAGAAGGGTCTATGTGGCTCTCTGAGTCCCTAATTTCCTATTACAACATGGCTTAGGTGCAGGGAAAAGAGGTCACAAATTGTGGCTTATGTTTTTAGGGTCTCACCTTGGCAGGCAGGCTTGAATGCAATCTCTCTCTCTCTCTCATATACAAACAGTTATATGCACACAGCTTTATTTTTGAATAGAAAAAGGAGATTTTTTAATAGTAGAGTTTTAAAAAAAACTCCTCCCTTCTTTTTTTCCTGGAAAAAGATGAAATCATCTATTTATTCTGGACCAATTACAAGCACTAGAAAGCACAAGAGGAAGAGAAAGCTTGATCACAAATAAATATACAATGGGGGAGGGGGTATGGAGGAAACTGTTATTGATTGGCCTTGTAAAATCTGCTGCTGAATTGATAGCAATTTCTGGAAACGCCAGACATTTATTTTGTGCGGCTTGAACAGCGGAGATAATAATAAACGTACTTACGAAGTGGGTCTCTTGACACTATTTCCTTGAGCCCCTTATAAGAGCACACATACATAATGGGTGTGACAGGTCTACAGCCATAGTGAATAGACTTCAGATTTAAACCCCAGGCTGAGTTGCCCACCCCCGCCTCTCCACTGTGTTGGACATAGCATTTGAATAAGTCTCTATTAAAGAAACACAAACAATTCTTGCATGAAGAGGTGGGAGAGGTGTCCTCATCAGCTGTGGAAAGGCAAGCCTGGGCTTATTCTGATGCTCAGGGAAGAAAATCAGATGCTGAAACTGCTGGACCCTGCCCTGCCCTTCTGAATTTCTGGACCTACTCTGTTCATTGTTTCTTTCTAACAATGGGCAGCATACCTTATCAGGATGCTCCCTCACCCCTACCCATTATCCTCACCTAGTCCCTTCTCCCACTCCTTGTGCAAGGGCATTTGATAATCTTGCCAGGGCCAGTAGGCCTAAGAAAAGACTCAGGGGTGTAACCGAATAGAGAAGTTGCTCGGTGTGCTTCAGCATTGTAAAAATAATTACTGTTTATCGAGTACCTATTAGGTGCTATGTACTTTAAACTCATGACCTCATTTATTTCTCACAACAACATTTTGAATTATTATTCTTTAAACAGTTTTTTGTAAGAAAGTGAAGCTCATCAAGGTTAAATAAGTTACCCAAGATCATGAAGTTTTTACAAAACTGAGCTAGATTTGAACACAGATCTAATTCTAGATTATTTCCATTCTTCTTTTGCCCGCTGGTGTGTAACAGGGACTGTGGGAGGTGAAGTTATAACATGAAGAGGGCCTTGAATGCCTGGTGAAGGAACGTCAACATTATTCCTGTGCAATAGGGAATGTATGAAGGTTTCTTTGAAAATATAAATGGTATAATCAGACAAGTTATAGAGAGATCTTTCTGGTGCTTGTGTTTAGGACGAACTGATGCAGGTAAACACACACGGTGGGAGACCATATAAAGGATACAGTAGCAGATATGGTGGGAGGCAAAGAGGTTCAGACTAGGAGAGGGACAATGGAATCACCAAGAAGTGGCTCTTGACAGTAACAGGAGTGGCCAATGTTTCTCCTTTTCCTTACTTTGTCTCTGGCTCCCTGCCCACCTACCTCACCTTCTCCTATTTTGGGATGGCGGGAGGATTCCCTGGAGAATATTCATTCCCAGCCTGGGCCTCTTGATGCAAAGTCAATGTCAAAGATGTTGTTGGATACGGATGCCTGCTGAGCTAGGAATAGATGGAGATCACTTTTCCATCCTGCTTCCTTAATACATCTCCATTTAGTATGGTGCTGCTAAGGAGAATTTGAACTACTAATTTGGATGGTGGGAGACGATGTTCTTCTATAAACTGGTGGATTTCCAAATCCCTGGTTGTGTCCCGTCTCTTCACAATGAACCTATATTTTTGTGAGATAGTCTTTAGGCTCTGAAAACCAGTCTTTCCCTTGAGATCGGGATTGGTGGCGATAGTGATGCTTTCCCTCCAATTACTCAAGGAACCAGCTCTTTTCAGATGCTAAATCAATCCCAGTTTCAAGAGCAGGTCCTGAAAAATAGCTCCCTAAATATCTGAAGAAGGGAAGTCAAAAAGACTTCTTGGATGAACTGTCATGTGAGGACCCATGTGAGTTCATTCTTTAGATGCCTTTTGTGCATGTATTTTGTGCCATACCCTGTGCCGGGGCCTATGGAGGAAGCCAAGAAGAATCATACAGGGTTTCATCCTTCACAGTATAGTAAGGGGACATAAGTTCATGTTCATAAATAACTTCTATACAGTTTCACACCACAGAACTGCCACAGATAGTATAGGTCGTAAGAGTTCCAAGGGAAATAGGAAAGATAGGTTGCAGTTTTTGAGTGGTCCTAGAATGAGAAGAAAAATTATTTTGAAGTTGTGGGGTATTCCAGGTGTAAAGAATGACAATAGCCAGGTGAGGCAGTGAGAAAGCACAGAGTGTGCAAGGAATCCCAGAGAAGAATCCAAATTACTGCGATCCCAATTCACTGAGATTCATGTGGCCTATGGAAGGGAAGATTATGAGATTGAAGAGATGGGTTAGCGTCAGATAGAGTAGAGTTTAAACACCAGGCAGATGCAATAGCTCTACATACAAAAATTTGACAACTTCGATGAAACAAACCAGTTCCTCTAAAACTACTACAGTTTACCCAATACAATATAGACAATTTGAATAGCCCTATAATTATACAGAAATTGTACTCATAATTTAAAAAACTTTCGATAACAAAATCTCCAGTTCCAGATGGTTTCACTGAAGAATTCTTTCCAACATTTAAAGAAGAGTTAACAGCAATTTTACACATCTGCTAGAAAATAGAAGAGGAGAAAACAGTCTACAATTCATTTTATAAAGATAGTATCATCCTGATACTAAAATGACAAACACAGTACAAATAAAGAAAACTACAGACTAACATCCCCCATGAATATAGAAGTAAAATCTTAAAGGAAAAGGAAAAAAACCCAGAATGGAACAAAATAGAAAAAAATATAAATTAGAATTTATCAATTATGAAAAGAATTAGGCACCATGACCAAGTAGGGTCCAGAGATGCAAGCCTGGTTCAGTATTAAATAATCAGTTAATATTAATCCACCATATTAATTATCTAAAGAAGAAAAACCAAATGATCATATCAGTCAATGCAGAAAAAGCATTTGGCAGTCAGTAAGATTAAAAGACAAGCAACCAGCTGGGAAGAAAATATTTGCAAATCATATATCTGTTAAAGAACTAATATCTAGAATATATAGAGATATCTCAAAATTCAACAGTTAAAAAACAAACAACCTAATTTGAAATCAACAAAAGATATGAAGAGACATTTTACCAAAGACGACAAGTGAACATATAGAATAATAATTCAACATCATTAGAGATCAAGGAAATGCAAATTAAAAACACATGAGATACCACTATACACCTATTAAGAGTGGCTGAAATAACAAAAAATAGCAACAACACGAAGTGCTAGCAAGTATGCAGAGAAACTGGTTTCATGGGAATGTAAAATGATCTCATCTCTCTGGAAAACGGTTGGGCAGTGTCTTCAAAAAAGAAGTAAACATGCACCATCGTGCAACCCAGCATTTATCTCAGGGAGAAGATTTATGCTCACACAAAATCCTGTACATGAGTGTTTATAGCAAAAGTTCACAACTGCTGTAAATTGGAAACAAATGTCTTTCAATGGGAGAATAAACTGTGGCACATTCATACATGAGATACTACTCAATAATGAAAAGGAATTAACTCGATGCACACAACCTGGATGAATCGCCTGATAGAAATTATCCTGATAGGAAAAAGTGAATTCCAAAAGGTTACATATGGTGTGATTCCATTCCTAATTGACAAGATTTTAGAAATGGAGAATAGAATGGTGGTTTCCAGGGATTAAGGGGTGGGCAGGTGGGAGTGAGAGGGAATTGGGTTTGTGTATAAATGGGCAATACGAGAGATCTTTGCGGTGACGGAAATAACATCAATATATTGATTGTGACACTGTACTATAGTTTTGCAAGATGTTAACATTGAGGGTAAAGGGCACACAGGCTCTCTCTGTATTATTTCTTATAACTACATATGACTCTATAAATACCTAAGCATAAAAACTTTAATTAAAAAAATAGTTCAGAGGAGACCCAAACTAGGATGCTGATAGTGGTGGGGAGAGGGGATGAACTGGGGTTGTTCACATGACTCTGGTCGTTCAGCCTCTCTCTTGCCTTCTCACTTACTTGGTAAAGAACCGTGAGGGACTTCTCCACCTAGTGTCCATTGTTGCCTTGGAGTATTGTCCTGTTCAAATTTTCTTCAATGACTTCTGGAGGCAAATCAAAGAGACATTCATAAGAGCCTTTGAGGGACCAAACTGGCCTCACATTGGTCCCAGTGTCCAAGGTTGGAGAAGTCACATAAAGAAATTTTCTAAAACTCTCCAAGCCAGTAAAGAGGTGGGGGTGGAGGCAGTATGGGCATGAGCTGAATATGAGCTTGCCTGGTAAGCCCATTGGATTAATAAAGAAAAAGAGCAAAAAGTGAGAGAATGCTGGCTTCTGGAGCAGTTGGGAGGTCCTCCTCTTCCCTCTCCTTCACACCCATGTCTGCTCCCACACAGGCACTCCACCCTCAAGGATGAGTCAGGGTCAAAAGCAAGGGTGTTCAAATGTAAAATAGATAGCTAGTGGGAAGCAGCCGCATAGCACAGGGAGATCAGCTCGGTGCTTTGTGACCACCTAGAGGGGTGGGATAGGGAGGGTGGGAGGGAGACGCAAGAGGGAGGAGATATGGGAATGTATGTATGTGTATAGCTGATTCACTTTGTTATAAAGCAGAAACTAACACACCATTGTAAAGCAATTATACTCCAATAAAGATGTTAAAAAAAAAAAAAAAAAAGCAAGGGTGTTATGGACTCCTGAGTTAGGGAGGGAGCTTTGGCAGGGCTGAACTGATAGCTTTGATGTTCTATCCCTGTTGCTTGCAGGGGGCGGCTCTACTTGGAGGGTGACTGCCCTGGGAAGGCCTGAGGCAAGAAGGCTCAGGAGGAGTTGTACTGCTTTCAGCCTGCAGCCTGAGCACAAGGAGGTCTGATGAGTCCCAGCGGCCCAGATCAACGGGAACTAACGGGGGTCTGGGGGCCGGGCCCAGGCTTGTGGTAATACATCGCTCCTCTGCCGGACTTTGCTGCTGCACGGCTCCCTCAGGAAGAGGTCACGGGAGTTTTTTGCAGCCTGGATCAAGATTCCAGATCTGAGAGAAAGAGAGAGGGAGAGAGACATGGGGTGGGGGGAGGGAGGCAAAACAAGTGAACAGAACATGGTCTTTTTTTCCCCTTCTCTTTCTTTCCTCCTGCCCCTCACTTTTTCTTTCCCTCTCTTCCTTACCTAACTTTAATCCTCTTTACATGCTTTTGTTGTTGTTCTTATTGTTTTATTCTGCATTTTACTTCTTTGTCTCGTTTTATTTTAGTTTTGTCTTCTTTGTGTGGTTGGTTTGGTTTTGGCGTTGAGTAAATGATAGCAGATTCTCCAAGTCAATGGCAAGTCTTTCTCACGGCCTCCATGATGTACCCCCAAACTCCCCTCTCTCCTGCTTCCCCCTTGTCCGTCCAATCCAGCCACACCTGACTCCTCACTGTTCCTTGCACGTGCCAGGAAGGTACCGCTTCAGAGTGTTGGCACTTGCTGGTTTTTTTTTTTTTTTTGCTGACACCCCTCCCTCCCAACTCCATATATCCCCATGGCTTATTTGTTCACCTCCTCAGGTCTTGACTTAAACACAACATTTCAAGGAGATGGTCACCGAACAGTCTGTGTAAAATTTATCACACCCCTCAACACTTCTTACCTTCTATATTTTTATTCTTCAAAGCATGTACAACTCTCTTACGTACTCTGCATTTTACTTCTATCTCAGTCACTGTCACAGTACCTCAACTAGAATGGAAGCTTTAGGAAGGCAGGGCTTTTGCTCGTTTCGTTCACTATTGAATGTGCCTAGAACAGAGTGTGGTATAGAGTAGGCAGCCCATAAATATTTGACCAATGAAAGATGGGAATAAGGGAGAGAATAAAATTCTTTCTGGTGCTAGGAAGACATGTGTGTATAATATGTAATTTAAATGAAATATATCATTAATTAATTTAATACTTCAAAATATATTTAAAATAAATCTAGTTTAAGTATGTATGTATTGATAGATTGATTAAAAGTCTGTGACCTTGAAAAGAACCTTGGACTGGAGTTTGAAGAGTTGGTGTCAGTTCTGGTGTCTTTAAAACAGATCCGATGGGGCAGAAGCATTTCATCTCCCCGCCTCGGTGTCTGCCCTTGTGAAATAGGTATAATGTTCCCTTTGTACCTTACAGGATTATCATGAGAATCAAATAAAATATTGGGCAGTGGTGTGCAAAAACTAAAAGGCAAATCACACATACACTCAAACCTCTGCAGGGATAAAACACTGTTATATTAATGTTTAGTTATCACATAATGAAAGAATTCAGAATGTGATCTTCCTTATCCTAACGGTGATAGAAACACATAATATAAGAGAGCTGGGTATTCTGTAGGGCTTAATCTCCACGTGATACCGTGAGGCTGTCTGAGGAACTTATCTTATGAAACCTGAGTGTTATTTGGGAGCTTATCAGGAATGTTTCATGAGAGGAAAGGAGAACAGAGCTCAACCGTGTCATGGAATATTCCTTCCTTTCTTCCATTGCCCCAAGCTCTGTGCTGTTGCATTTCTTGCTGTGTATTATTGACAGAGGAAATGCTGATTCATGGGTCTGAGTTACAGGAAACCTTGTTTCCTGGTGAAGAAACAAGCCTTGTGGTCCTGCCAGCATCCTCCTCTGCCAGTTTCTGCCACAGACCCTTCTCCCAGGCCGGCACCAGACAGACTGACAAGGGGTAGAGCCAACTTGAGCTTAACCAGTGAAGTTACCTCCCTTGCAACAGGGTTTAGCACCATGCCTCTCTAGACCCTTAGGCTCTGACCCCACGATACTTTTCCAGCTCAGCTCCCTCCTCTTCCTTCTCATATCCTGAGCTGTGGCCACACATGACTACTCCCAGTCCTTTGTGAACACCTTGTATTTTCCAGTCTCATTGCTTTGGCTCATGATGTGCCCTGCCTGGAATGGTCCCTGACCCAGTGTCGGCTCATTGAAATCCTACCCATGCTTCCATCCTGCTCAGCAACTACCTGCTATGTGAAGCCTGCTAACTTTCCTTCTCTTTGTTTTTATTCTTTTTAGTAAGGGTATTTTCCAATATGCACATAAGTGGACAGAGCTGTACGGTGAAATTCTATGTACCCATCTCCCAGCTTCAACAATGACATGATTTCTTTTAAATAGTACTTGATCCTTCCTTCTTTGAGCTCTTCTAGTAGCTCTTATGTTCTGTACTTAACCCATATTTGCTGAATTGAATGAGAAGAAGGTGAATCGGTGGATTTAGAATACTCTATTTATCCACCTGCCACAATGGGGAAACTGAGGCCCAGAGAAGTGAGGTGAGTCACCCAATGTCATAAGACAGGGAGCATCAAGCTGAGACCAGAGTCTTCTGAAGGACACCATGGTCTAATTGGAAGACGTGAATAATACACTTACAACAAGTACATGCTACTGGATCTCAAGCACTACAGGAGTTCAGGTTAAGTGATTAGTACGTGTGTGTTGAGTGAATAAATTAATCTTCTATCCAATTGATTTTTTTTAATAAATTTATTTTATTTATTTATTTTTGGCTGCATTGGTTCTTTGTTGCTGCGTGCGGGCTTTTCTCTAGTTGTGGCGAGTGGGGGCTACTTTTCGTTGTGGTGCGCGGACTTCTCATTGCAGTGGCCTCTCTTGTTGCGGAGTACGGGCTCTAGGCACGCGGGCTTCAGTAGTTGCAGCACACGGGCTCAGTAGTTGTGGCACGTGGGCCCTGTAGTTGCTGGGGGACCTAGAGCACGTGGGCTTCAATAGTTGTGGCATGTGGGCTCTAGAGCGCAGGCTCAGTAGTTGTGGCGCATGGGCTTAGTTGCTCCGCGGCATGTGGGATCTTCCCAGACCAGGGATCGAACCTGTGTACCCTGCATTGGCAGGCAGGTTCTTAACCACTGCGCCACCAGGGAAGCCCTATACAATTGATTAATAAGATGACCTCTTAAGCTTTGCATGGAGCAGCCCCCTGGCCCTCTCCATGCTATAATCTGATGTCAACATGCTGAAGGCCTTGGAGATATCTGACTTATATGGAAAGAAAAGCCATCTAATTCTAAAGAACACTAAGAGTTGGTGAAAAGTTTAAATTGATAAATATTCTAAAACAAATTCTGTGTTATTACTGCATGGATTAGAGAGCAGGTATTCTGTGTCTGAAGAAAGTAACTGATTCTGAGTTAACTTGGACTAGAAAGCAGGGAGAGAAATTAAGGGAGTCTTAAGTTTTGTGATCTGGAGTACTTGTGCCTTTGGTCATTTGGGAGGAAGGTAGGAAGAGAAAGTGTGGAAAGATAAAGCAAGAACTAAAAAGCCAGTAGGGGAATAATGGCAATTTTTCATCTTGATCCCGATTGGGTTCGAACCTGGATTTTGGAAGGACAGCAAGAGGTCATCTGGATGTCCTGTCTGAGATACCCTGACTTTACTGTGTCAAAATGGAAGGAAGGTCATCAGCCAAGAAGCTGTTGCCACTGGGGTGGAAAATAGAAAGTGCGTGTGGATTTTCCTCATAAAATGGAGTTAAAAAACAATTTGAGATCCTTTCCTTGATAAAGATCTTTCCAATCAGATCCTTTCTAAAGGTCACGTATAATTAGGGCACAATCCCTGCCTTTCCTTGGTAAGGCAAAGTGGGCGTGTGCTGTGGGGAGCTGTAGGGGGCTCTGACCAGGCATCTACCAGGCCATCCGTCTGCACTATCGCACTGGCCCATGAAAACGGTGGCAGTCACGCCATGACCTAGGTCCCAGGGATGCTGAGACTCACCCGAGTAACAGACACAAAGTGATTTGTAGGCTGTGAAGTGCCTCACCAAGGTCATGACATCTGCCATTACTAGAAGCACAGGAGTAGTAATCTGATGGCCTTGGAGATGTCTCCCGGAGGCAAGAGGGCAGGATAAGGAGACGAAGAAGAGTTATTAGAATCGTGAGCTCATGTTTCACACTTCAGTGTGGGCCAGAGACTGGGTGAGGAGAACGTAGGAGAGAATTATGAAATTGTGGCCCTTCCCTATGTTTGTCTCTCTCTGTCGGTGTCCCTGTGAAGTTTATCATTGAAAGTGTTGGAAAGAATACGTGGCTGTGTGCCTATTTTAGAGGCAGCAAGTCGAGGGGAGGGTACTCAGGAGGAAGTGGGGTCCTGAGTGATGCTTTGAGTTCTCTAGGTGGTCTGGAATCGTGAAGAGAGGAAAATGGGTAGAATTTATGGATCCTGTAGGGAGGAAAGAGGATTTTAGGTTTAACGGGCAGATGGGTTGGGTGTGTTCCCATTTGGGCCGTGGGAATCCGTTCAAGTACAAGCAGGAACAAAACAACTGCTCAAAGGAGACCTGCGATAGTCACCAAAGATAGATAGGATTCCACTACAGCAGGTGATGGTTTGCCCTCTAAAATCCATGAGAATACACTTCCCTCACAAAGAAAAATATCCCTCCCTCCACCCCACAACACACATGCTCACCCGCCTGTTTTATTTGCTTAATGATTCTTTCTTCAAGGGGATATAAAGGTTAAGTGTGCCCGGCACTAAGTAACCATTACAAACTCCAGATGTGGCCCTCGGTACAGCCGATCTGAATTGAACACCACCAAGGGGCAGGGCACTTCCTCGGGCCTCTGAGGTACACAGACTGGAACAAGATCTGAGCCCTCAAAATGCTAAGGCCTTAGCAAACTCATGTGGTTTAGAGCCTTCACAGAGAAGAAGGAAAGGCAGGGCTTTCTTTGGACCCCTGTGAAAAATTCATCTTCTTTCACACTCTCTTTGGTAAGAGACATCAGTGTTTCCAAGCCAGACGCATTCATGGGGTAGTGTGAAGGGCACGGTCCTGGAGGGCCTGGAAGATTTCTATTACAGAGCTCAGGTGAAGGCCTCGGCTCCGGGGGCCTGCCTCACCTGGAGGGAGTCAGGTAGGAAGAGAATGCTTTGGCTGTGCTGAGCAGATCTCATTAGCCGTGGGGTTAATCCTGAGGTTAATGTATATTCGTTAGACTTTTTTGTTTCCTGGTGTCATGTTTCCACTCTTAAGCTGAAAAGTTGTCCTGTAGACTTTGGCATGGGTTTAGCTGCATTCTCATTGAAACTCAAGGCCAGTGTGTCTGCATAGGAAAGCTTCTGATGCCTTCCCGTAAAAGGATTACACTTGGGTGTTCAGGTCAGATGATCAGGCCCAGAGAAGGTACAGAAAGAATGAAGGTTCCTCACCAGCGTGCCTGTAGCTGGTGAACGAGAGACTCTCAGGGGAAACAGCCCTACTGTAGTGTTGGCTGATTTCAGCTGTGTAGAGAGTCTCACCATAGCCAACCTCAAGCTACCAACATGGTCACGGACTGTGGAGTTGGGAAGAGATGTCAAGAATCAGCTTTGTGCCCTGGTAGGAACCACCCCAGCACACCACCTGCCAGCAGTCAGAACGAGACACTGCGGAACTGGCTCAGAGGACCAGGAGGAGTTGGAACCCAGAGACCAGAGGAGGCGGTTAAGTAGGTAAGGGTGTGGGCAGTGCCAGCAGCACATGAAGACAGACAGGAGATGACAGGCCAGGAGGCAGTCAGCACCAAGTCAGCCATAATAGATGGTCATCCAAAGAGAAACAGCTACTGGGGAGGGGGAAGGGTAAGCTGGGACGAAGTGAGAGAGTGGCATGGACATATATACACTACCAAATGTAAAATAGATAGTGGGAAGCAGCCGTATAGCACAGGGAGATCAGCTCTGTGCTTTGTGATCACCTAGAGGGGTAGGATAGGGAAGGTGGGAGGGAGACGCAAGAGGGAGGGGATATGGGGATATAGGTATATGTACAGCTGATTCACTTTGTTGTACAGCAGAAACTAACACACCATTGTAAAGCAATTATACTCCAATGAAGATGTTAAAAAAAAAAAAAAGAAAGAAAAACAGCTACTGTTCACTGAGCAATACTGTGGGTCAAATTCTCTGCATTGTCACTAATTCTCACAGCATCTCTGCCAGGGTATTTTTATTCCCATTTTACAGATGAGGAAATTGAGGCCCAGGGAGATAAAATGGCTGGTCATGTGAGACATGGTGGAGTGAGAATTCAAATCTGAAGTTTGTTTCCACTACAGCATCAGGACAGGGGCGGCCGGGAATAAGGCCTGCTCCTAAACGTGCCGGACAGGATATATGGCTGCTGGTGGCTGACTCTGATTCCTGGGACGGCGACAGTTTTGTAGGAATGAGGGCACTGGTGGATTATGAAATCAGGGACTCAGTATCAGGGATGAGTCATTGGACCTAGGGTGCCAGGTCAGAGAGAGATGAACTTGCTGCTGGGTCATAGTAAAGGCCCTCAGCCTTGGAGTGGGATTGAAAATTATTAAGTTGGGAACTCTCTGAATGTCATCTGACCAGAGTATCCATCACTAAGTCCTTTTTGTAGCTGTTGGCACTTCTGAAGAAGGACCTTATATAGGATGACAATGGGTACCTGTGTTTTATACCAAGATGATGTCTACAGTCCTTTAAAACTGTAGTACAGTCTATGGAAGCTAATTTGAAAATACAAATGTGTACTTAATTAATAAATTACTTAGGACCCTACGCAATTCAAAGACAGAGCTGAGGCTATTGTACAGCTGTGCACTGTGTAAGGCAGGGGTCCCCAACCCCCGGGCCGTGGCCTGTTAGGAACCGGGCTGCACAGCATGAGATGAGCGGCGGGCGAACAAGTGAAGTTCCATCTGCCGCTCCCCATCACTCCCCATCGCTCCCCATCACTCGCATTACCACCTGAACCATTCCTGCCTCCCCAACCCCCGCCTGGTCTGTGGAAAAATTGTCTTCCACGAAACCAGTCCCTGCTGCCAAAAAGGCTGGGGACCGCTGGTGTAAGGCATGGAGGTTGGATGAGGGAGGAGCTGTGTGGTCCCTGTGGGGATGCAGATCCAGTGAGTTAGGTATTGAAGAGGGATGCAACAAAGTGTCTGGAAATTGGAGACAAATGAAAGCCTGAGGATGAGATCCAGAAGGAGAGAGGGAAGAAGCCCACCCTCCAGGTGGAGGATCAAGAAGGCCCAGCTCTGGGAAGAGCCTGTAAGGCCTCCAGGGACTCCACATGGGGCTGGCTCGAAAGGGAAGCCTGGGTGGGAATCAGTTGCTGAGAAATCAGGTTTAACTTTACTGGTATTTCTTATCTGTCTATGTTCTGAAGTTTCTTTCCTGAGTAGGAGAGTTTAATCATATCTCTTCACTTTCAGTATTTGTGTGTGTGTTAATTGCGGTGGCACAAGGTGGGAAATTCGAGTATTATTGGAAGGAAAACCCATAGGAGATTGATGGTGGGGCTCTGTGACGTGGACGTCCTGTCTATGGAGGACTAATCTCCCTTCTCACTCTTGGGTGCTAGTGGCCAAAGGCCGTGCCATGCCATGGGCTGTTTCATTTGTGACAACCATTCTATGAGGTAGGTTCTATTACTATCCTCATTTTAAGTCATAGACAGGAGAGGTTACTCTGCTAATAAATGTCATGGGGAGGATTTGAACCTCAGGCACTCTTCAGAGCCCAAACCTATATTATTAGAGCAAACCATAGGAAATGGTCTTTCTTTTTTTTATTTATTTTTATTAAAAAATTTTTTTTTTAATTTTTGGCTGCGTTGGGTCTTCGTTGCTGCACGTGGGCTTTCTCTAGTTGTGGCGATCGGGGGGCTTCTCTTCATTGTGGTGCGTGGGCTTCTCATTGCAGTGGCTTCTCTTGTTGCAGAGTATGGGCTCTAGGCGCACGGGCTTCAGTAGTTGCAGCATGCGGGCTCAGTAGTTGTGGCTCGCGGGCTCTAGAGCACAGGCTCAGTAGCTGTGGCACATGGGCTTAGTTGCTCCACGGCATGTGGGATCTTCCCGGACCAGGGCTCGAACCCGTGTCCCCTGCATTGGCAGGCAGATTCTCAACCACTGCGTCCCCAGGCAAGCCCGGTCTTTCTTTTAGATTGAATATTTGTAATTCCATATCGTGCTATTTTTGACCCTCTGGATACTGAGTGTGTCCTTGAAGTAACCAGATCTTGCTGTTACAGTAAGCAGACCCAGGAACCAACATCAGCTGCAAGGTGGTGGTGTCCTGCCTCTTTTGTCACACGTGATGCCAGCAGTGGGAAGAGAACTTTTTCAGTAGCAAAGGTGATGAACTTGTGAGATTTTCAAACCTGCAGACGTGACTTGAATGGCTTCCCTTTGGGTGATGGACACTGGCTAGAGACCTAGAAAGCGATCAGCCACAGGGTGAACTACTTGAGAGAACCAGCATGGTTTCCAGCACATGGTGTCGAGCAAATGGGGAGCAAAGAACTCGTGCTGAGGTAAGACTTCACACTGGGATGACGTAAAAATATGGCTCTCCCCCGTACATTCACCATTCAGCAACTCAGCCTCTTGGCACGTGGTAGAAATTGTAGACCAGAGCAAATTTTGGCAGAGCAAATAAATGGTGATGAGGTGGAAGAGTCAGCATTTGCCCAAATTGTTCTTCCACTGGCTGAGCCAGGTGACTTCAGGAATGTTGCTTACACTTCCTGGGGCCTCTGTAAAGTGGGCAGGCTGATTCTTTCCAGCTTTCTCTCTAGATGGTTGGGAGGATCTTAAGAGTTTAGAGAAAGTAAGTCTTTGTGAGCTTAGAAAGACCAAAAAAAAAAAAAAAATTGTCTGAGGTAGAAAACAAAAGGTTTAATTTTGTAGGAAAAAGAGGGAAGCAATATGGTGGCTGGTTTGGAAGTCTGGACAGGCTCACTACTAGTGGGACAGTGGATGGGTCAAAGGGGACAGTGAGAAAGCACTCCTGACACTTTGCCCAAACCTGGCCCAGGGCCTGGATGTCTACAGAGGCCACATCCCGTGCTGCTGACTCAGTGCCTTCACCTGCTGCAGAGGGTGACTAATTCCAATGCCCACCACCACAGCTGTGGGCTTCCTGCCCCTGCCTGACCCCGGGCCCCTCTCAGCCTCATTCCTCCCAGCCTCCACCCTTTGCCCCTTTTTGGAACAACTGTGCATAATCCGCTCTCCCCTTCCTTCCCCTTCCCCCAACACTCCCACCTGCCCCTTCTGATTCAGTGCCAGCAGCTGGTCAGTGAGCAGAGCCAAATCAAACAGATGTGTGTGGGATTGGCCGGCACGTGTCATCGGGCTCCCTGTCCAGACCCCTCCCCGAGCAGGGCTCTCTCTCAACTGGTCAAAGGCTGGGTGTCCCTTTTCAGGGGCACTGCAGGGCTTAAGCCGAGAAGCGGTCAGATGCCTCTGCCTTCTGACCCTTCCTGTTTTTCTCCTCCTCTTGCAATTCTCTTTTTCTTTCTCTTAGAGCAGTATCCCTTCCCCTTCTTGATTGCTTGTCTTTTATTCTATTTTTTATTAAAAAAAATTCTTCCTCATTAATCAAACTCATGAGCCTTTTAAAGATTACGTTAAAAAAAGAAGGCAGGACACCTTTTAAAACAGGTTTTAAAGTTCAAATTCTCGTAGATTCATAAAGGACATCACAACAGGCCAGAAACCAGCCAGAAGAAGAATAACAGCTGGTCCTTTTTCACCGCAGCCCGTCCCAGCCCAGGATCTTCAAGACATCACTTCCTTCCTTCCTTTCTTAGTCAGTGGCATGCAAAATTCATGGTAGTTCTCAGAAGTAGGTACCCTTGCAAGCAAACATCTTTGATTTTTCTGTGCAATTGGCTAATTCTCCTCACTCCCACCTACCTGTCTATGTGGGGATGACTTGAGAACAGCAGCAATTAACCCAAGAGAGCCCTGTGACAGATCAAAGCCCTCTGGGCACTGAAATCTTGTTGAAAATAAGATTAGCAGGTCTAGCATAATGATACAAAGATTGCTCTGTGTTTTCAAATATATTTATTTTTTTCTTAAAAACACAAGAAGTGAAACAGCTTGCATTCTAGCTGAGAAACAGTCCCAACAGAAATGATAAACAACAACAAAATAGTGTAATGTCATACAGATTTTTCTAAAATAATGGTCTTAAAGGTTGATAATGGTTACTGGTTACCTGAATGTCTCAAAATTCCACAGCCACGCATGCCTTTTGCTTTTGTTAGATGAATAGAAAATGCAAGGTTACTGGATTAGGCCTTGCCTAGTTTTCTGAATATCGCTTAAGAGTGTTAGCATTTGAGAAACATTAAATTATAATAATGTGTTTCCCATTTTGCCCTGACTTCCAGGAAGCTCAGAGTTGAATCTAATGCTTAATCTAACAATTATATTAGCCTTTGCCATTTCTTTTTGTTTTAATCTAAATATCTAGTTCTATCTTTTTATACCGCAGTGTATATCTTTTTTTCTTTTTTATTTTTTTTAGTGTAAATCTTCTTTAATGTTATAAATCGTTCAAAATTCTTTTTTAGAAAAAAGGATGATATACTAAATATGGGGAATTCCATAAAAATGACTTCTAATAATGATGAAGATAATGATTCATGACACTTCACTTTCTACCTTTAATTAGTTATTCATGTACTTGTCCTAAGATCCTCATTAGACCTCAGATTCCCTGAGGGGAGAGCCACCAGTGTCCCAGAATCTCCCCTGGGGTGGGTGTTTAGCAAGATTCTGTTGGATAAATACAGCCTGAGGATTAATTTTAGAGGAAATAGAATGAAGTTTTCTTCCCCTTTCCTTTCCATTCCATTCCATTCCATTCCATTCCTTTCCTTACCTTTTTTTTTTTTTTTTTTTTGCTTTCCTTAGAGGAGACTCCATTGATGTGATCTTTGCACTCAGGCGGCTTGCAGCTAATATATGGGGATGCTTCTCCTGTGCCGGGTGAGAAGTTATTTCCTCCTCATTCCCCTTTGAAGCCCATCGTAAATTTTTCTTTCTCTGTATTGCTCTCTCCCTCTTCCTGCCTCATACTCAGTAATGTTCTCCTACATAAATAATAACCACTTACATTTACATAAGCACCGGTAACAGTGGCACATTCCTTCCCAAAAGGATTTGAGATGGCCGGCTTAGAGGATTTTTAAACTTTACAACGCACTCTCGGATGCCATCACTGTTATTAGCTAATATTTATTGCACGCTTGCCATGTGTCAGGCACTAGGCAAGGGCTGTTTGGACACGACCTCGGTTAGCCCTTACAGTAATCCTATGGAGAGGCGACCGATAATATACCCGCTTTCAATGCGAGGAAACTGCGAGGCTCTGGAAACTGCCCAAGGTGGCACAGGCGGGAGGGAGCAGGACTGGCACGGGAACCCTGACCTCCAACTGCGAAACCCAGGCTCCTAGCCTCTGAATACATATCATCCCTTTGGGTCACTGTTTCAACCCAGTGAAATGGGTGAAGTGGGGGTGATTCGCTCTGTCTTACAGATGAGTGGAAAGAGGAACAATGTTTACTGAGGCCTGATGATGTCCAGGGCTTACAGTTTACTCATTTGGTCCCTCCAGTCATCCTACAAGGTAGACATCAATTTCTGCATCACAAACGAGGGAACAGAAGCTTCGAGTGTTTAGTTAACTTGCATTGGCACTCAGCCGAGGAGGCAGGATTTGAGCCTGGTCACTTTGGCTCTAAAGTCCAAATTTTTTTTTTTTTTTTTCATTGTACATGTGGAGGTACAGCCCAAGTTCACACGGTAGTTTCCCAAAAAAAACCCAAAAAACAAACCAACCAACCACCAAGCTCGGTCAAACTAGAATTCTTTAAACTGCCCTTTTCAAGTTCTGGTGTCCTGCTGGGGTCAAAAAGTGCAGTGTCTGTCTGGCTACTGAGTGTCTTTCCCCATGTGACCTTGAGAGGGAGGGAGCCTCTTATTATGACTTGACAAGGCGAATGCAATTGAATTTCCATCTCATTCAGAGCAGGGAGAGAATAGCTTTGGGAATGAGGCTAGTTTGAAACAAGGACTCCTGAAGCTAATTAAAAGCTAGGCTGGAGCTGTGCTTTTCATTCCTTAAGAAGGTTCGACCTCATTAAATAGGAAAAAGCAAGTGGAATTTTCTGATTTTTTTTTTTTTCAGGTTCTGCAGGGGATGGCCAGTGGGACACATTACTACGGCTTTCAGTCTGCACGGTGCCGGCATCGGGCATCGACATCGCTGTTGTGATGAAGACTTACCCTTCTCCAGTGCTTATCACCCTGAAAGGATCGCAGCTTGGTAAAGCAGACGCAGAAGGACACACGCTCCCTGCTTCAGGCTCCGGTTCCCCAGCACTCCATCCCCCGTAGTCACAGGGGGTGGAGGAAGCGTCTGTGGGCTCAATACAGTGGACCAAGTGGTTGGTCTTCATAAAGGCCCCGCCCACAGACACCTGGAGCTAACAGACACTCACAGGCACGAGGTTCCAGCCAAAAGGGACGGAAAAATTCACAGACTCTCCATGTGGCTTCTGGATGGAATAGAAGACTCCAAAATGGACTTAGAACTCACAGCGGGAGCAGCAAGTCAGGGGCCATATGCTCAAGCCACAGAGTTGCCTGGGACTGCAGAGATCAGACTCGCAGAGGCTGAAACTGGAAACCTTTAGGTTTTGATTTAAAGGTTTCCATTGATGGGACACCTACTGAGTGCCAGGCACCGTGCTAGCAGCTTTGCGTCTATTGTATCTAATCTTTCCAGCCACCCTGCAAAGTAGGTGTTATTATCCTCATTTTAGAAGTCAGGAAGCAGAGGCAAAGGCTACGATTTCCCTTTTCATGGTTCTCAGTCTTTACTAAGTTAATGCAGCATGATCAGAGGGTCCTAGTTTTACAAGGTATCAGAACTGGAAGGGATGTTAGAGGTCATGTCTACCATCTGAGGATAACGATGAAAAAAGATCCAAAGCGAGAAAAGTAAATTATTTTGCTCAAGGACACACAGCCGAGCTGGCACCTCCTCCCAGGCCTCTGGGCTTGCCGTGTGGACCTGTCTTTTCTTCTCCGTGTAACAGCAGGGGAACACAGAGATGTCATTGCCGTCTGGGAGGAATGGAACAAATGTCAAGGCCTGTCTGTCTCTAAGCAGTGATCACCACAGACATGGCTGTTTTCAAACCGATTCTCACTTGATCTGCTCAACGTTCCTTATAAAGGAGGGAAGGGGAAGCTTTGCAGTTTTGGAAGATGAAGCAACTTGCAGATGATGAAAAGGGACATCCGTGTCTATCAAATGTTTTAAGCCCCTCAGGGGAAAGGTGCAGGAGGAGAGTGAACTGTTTTGGTATTTTCTTATTTCCATCATCTTGTGATCTTAGGTGTCACACACTGGGAAATCTTCCCTTCAAGACAGTAATGAGTTGCTTTTTTTCACTCCTTGGTTTTCTCCAAACTGCTTGGGGTTGCAGTGGAAAGCTCTTCTAGAAATGTCCCTGTTTCATCTCACCACGTCTCTAGGGAGTGTATAGTCTACATTCACAGCCATAACATAAACCCCAGTCTCTTTGAGCCACACGCAGGATTGCCCAGATGCGGGCATCTGGCAACTCAGAAATGGTTCTACGTGCTGGGGTCTGGCTGCAGCACCACATGAAGGATGGTTAAGAAGCATTAGGGCTGAAAGGGATCTTGGAGGCTATTTCAAACTCTTATTTTCTGAATCACATGGTACCTGTTTTTCATTAAACAGTGGCTTTCAGAAATTCTCAGGGATTGAACCTGTTAGTATAGTGACGGTCAGGGTCATTTGCAAAGGCACAGAATAAGCAGTTTAGATGCTCGGTTCTACTTTTCACTTTGAATGTTCTTTATGAGCCAGTTTTATTTACCTGTTAAATCAATAAAATACTGGATGAACACATGTTTTTAAATGGAATGAAATATAAAATCCACACAAGTCTTAGTCATGGTCCCTTCACTTCAGCCACTGGCTGACTTGCTGGTCCCTGAAATTACATCATGACAATGCCCACTAGAAATAAGACTAATAATTTCTTCAATTTGCTATCAGTGCTTTACACTCTTATCACAAAGGATTGGAAGCTTTGAAGTTAAACTTTCAGGTCTACTTTCCCGCCTAACCTTCAAAAGCACCCTGCAAAGTAGATGGGAAAGGGATCTTTACCCCCATTTTGCAGATGAGCCAACTGAGGCACAGCCAGGTGAAATAATCAGACCAAGCTCACGCAGTGTGTTAGACACAGGAATAATGGGTCTCCTGAATTCCGATCAAGAATTCGTTCTTCTGTATTATATAGGGTAAGTGCTTAACGCTCCCAGATTTGGAGGATATGTTTGGCCACTAAAGCTTTCTCCCAAGATAGGAAAAACACCTGGCTGCCGCTTGCCCCACCACAGTAATGGCCCCATACCTCATGTGCACTCAGGCTTCCCTGCCTTGATTCATTCTGGTCCCTCTGATGCGAATGCCCTCTCCTCCCCTTCTCCAAATGACCAGCTCCTCCTAATCCAGTTTCAGGACAACTCAAATCATACCTCCTCTCCACATGTTCCCTGATTAAATTCCTTTTCTATGTCTTTGCATGCCTTTGCTACAGCACGACAATGGGCACCAAGCAGCAGCCAGGCATTTCTTACAGAGTCACAGAAGGAAGAGAAGCCTGTGACCAACTAGAAGGCCAGCTTGTTGAGATCTGGAAGCAGGTCTTTGTTTTTGTATTTTCATCACTTAACACAGTGCCTGGAATATAGTAGAGATTTGACCTAAGGTTGTCCAGCACCTGAAAAATAGGCTGCTCCTAAAAAGAAACAAGGTGACAGGCAAGGAGTGATGTAGTAAAAATGGAAACCAGGATCTCAGTCTTCAGATTTCAAGGTGGATTTCTCGGGGCTATGGATAAGTTCCTGCAGTGCTGTGCATCTGAGATGGTTATGAACACTTTGGAGGCTGAGGGACTTGGAACCTCTTGTGAGATGGATCTACCAGCAGTTCCTGTTCTGAGGGAGTGAGAGCCCACTAACGCCTTGAGGGCTGAATGCTGGTGTGCCATGTACTGTTGCCTTAGACCAGATTTTTCCTTCTAAGTGTCAAAAACAACTTTAGATGGAGAAAATGAACTGAGTGAGGTGAAAAAACCTATGAGTCCCAGAATAACCTCCAGCTTGGTAATGATTTATCCTATTTCATTGTTAATTTTGCAATTAAGCAAGAGTACTTTATATGCCTGAATAACCCATGGACCGTATCTTAATCAAATTAATGTGTCTGTAACAGAAGACTGATTCAGTGTTCAACTATTAGGATAACAAATGATGCAAAGCCCAAGTTTTCTCTCTCCTTTCTCTCTCCTCCCCTCACAAAACCCGCTGACACGAAAGGTCAACTGCCTGAAAGCCTGTTGTTTTGATGACTGCTGTGAGATTCTATTGGTTAAAAATGTGAGAAAACTGACTACCTCCCCCCCCGCCACTTCAAACCAACTGTATGTATGTGTGACAGTGTGTGTGTAAGTTTGGATGAAAAAAAAATTGTGGTTAATTCTTCTTGTTGTATACTTCCTGCCACTGACATTTGTTGCTGCTGCTGTGTAATGACGTTGAGGTTGGGTAGGAAAATCAGATGCAAATGACCTATTTATTTATTCCCCAATTATGACTACCCTTCTCAACTCCTGTTCTTGGAAAACCTGGAAAGCAGAGAAAGGGGTTCAGGAAAGCCAGCTGAACATGGCATTGCCCTGAAGCAACCCCTAGAACTTTAGGTCACCCTAGTTGATAAGAAATTTGAAAAAATATGATTCTGTTTAATAAAATGGTATATATTTAAAAAAATTATAAGTCATGAATAATGGCTTTTTAATAAAGACTTTTGTGGTTTAGGCCAAGGACCAGGATTTACGTCTCCCTGGGCTCAATTCATCAGCTTTTACAGGGACTTCAGCAATATTTTACCATCCTCATCCTCTCCATTTTCCACAATTAGTGGGGTAATTTAAAAATATGTTAATCAGATCATGTCTCTTCCCCGTCTCAAATCTTTCAATGAGTTTCCATTCCACTACTTAGAATAAAGTTCAAAGTTCTTGCCATAGCTTAGAAGGCCCTACATAATATGCCCCCTGCCGGGGAAAGCGGTATGGGGTCGGGGGGGGGATGAATTGGGAGACTGGGATTGACACATATACACTAATATGTATAAAATAGATAACTAATAAGAACCTGCTGTACAGCACAGGGAACTCCACTTTGCTGTACAATAGAAATTAATACAACATTGTAAAACAACTATACCCCAATAAAAAAAAATATGCCCCCTGCCTTGCTCTCTGGCCTTTTCTTTTTCCCTGCCCTCCTTGAGACACTGGCTGCTTGCTTTCCAGCCTGAGGGCCTTTGCACAGGCTGTTCCTGCTGCCTGCTTGCCGCTCTGCTCCTGTCCTGGCTCACAGCATAATGCCACCTCTTTAGATAGGCCTTCCCTCACGTTTCCCTATGCATTCCCCTCTCATTACTGTATCATAACTTGTAATTTTATATTTATTTCTGTGCTGAATTTTAATGTTATTATCTGTTTTCTCACTAGTCTATAGGCTTTATATCTGCTCTGTTTGCCACTGTGTCCAGCTCTGGGCCTGTCATAGGAGCTTAATTAATATTTATTGAAAGAAAGAATGGGCAAACCATTGACTTTCATAATACTTAAAATTCCTTAGCCATAAAATGGGAATAGTCATCTGTATTCTGTGGCTAGCTATGGAATTCATTTTGATATTTGTTTTACACTGAACTTTGAGATGTTAGGATATTGGTTGGACGTGGAAGGAATGTGAGACTGAGAGTTTTGTTTTTTGTTTTTCCCTCTCTGTTCAAAGTTCACTGGCTCATGTGGCAGGGATTAGACACAACCCCTATTCTTCATCCCGAACCTGGCAAGGGTAGCCACTCCACGACTGGATCTCCTTTCCTTCGGCCCCTTCGGTTATCGTCTCTGCCTTTAACAAGCCAGGTAAATCATGGGGAACGTGTAAGCCAACTGTTCAAGACTTGCTTCTGACCGCTCCCTCATTCTTTAGGAGCTTCTCATTGTCTAAATAACCCTGGAGATTTGAAAAGAGGTGCACAAAAAATGTGGGAGAAGATACGAAGTACAAAATGCCACTGTTCCCCCCGCCGTCTCTTCTCAAAAGGCTTCAAATCCAGTCCATCTAATTTCTGCTCGGCCTCCCTTCTCTTCGTCCCTTTCCAGCCCTGGGATGCCAGAGCCGAGAGTTCCAGGTGTGTTCCTGCAGAAACCATGGCTCTGCTTTCTTTTCAGCCCTGAAATTTCTTCCAAGGTGGATACAGAAACCTGAAAGAGGTTGAGAATAAAAAGAGTCAAAAGGAGCTACATGTCTTCTGGAAAGCCAGTGAATGTCTCTGAAAACTGCAGGATTTAAGAGTAAATTAAATCACATACATAATAGTATTTTTACAATGTCTGATACTCAATGCTCAATAAACATCAACTGATTATTCATCAACCACTTTCACTTCTCCCTGCTCTTCTTTGGCCGCTCCAGAATGCATGTGATTCCTTCCGCCCCGGAAGGAAGGAGACTATCATTATGTTGGCCCACCTGTTTGTCAAGAAAGTGGGAAAATGGGTTGAGTTTAGAAGATGAATCAGTTAGGAGCATTGACCTCACATTGGATTTTCCATCTCAGCTCTGTGTGTGCGCTAGAGTTCAGCCTCTAGAATTCCAGTATGCGGAGGGGTTTTAATGGTAAGCAAATTCAATCTCCCCCACTCATTCATAACTAGCAATCTAGTGAACAAAGCAGTCTTTGTAGAACCATCCCACTGTCTGACTTTGCAAACATGCTCCATTTCCACTTCCCAAGGGAGAAAATCCTAGAAAGAATGTGAGATGACAAGAAGAGAAAAAAAGAAGATGCCACCCAACTACTAGCAAATCCCACCATCAAAATAGAACCCTAAGCTTGTTATGTTGGCCTAGAGAAAAATAGCTGGGTTCTCAATCAGGAAGAGTTCTTTAAAGAATCAGTTCCCTTCAAACAGTAGGGTCCCTGACCATCTAGAAGCTAAGCGGATGAGGCATGTGGCAAGATGCTTGTAGAAGACCAAGGATCTGCCTTCAACCATATGATGCCTGCCTGGGAGACATGACTAGGCTGGTGACATTTGAACGGGATGAGAGAACTTCCTGGTTTCCAGCTTTTTCTCTCCAATGCTGTGTGCTTTCCAATAGAACTTGGTTTTCCCCTTTCTGCCTTTGTTTTTTCCTATGTCTACTATGCAGAATTCTGCTAAGGTTCTCAGGCTGGGAGAAAGCTTCTGGTTCCATGCCAGACTCCTCTTCTGGGACTCCCCCTCCTTGAAAAGTGCAAGCCTGGGGACTTCCTTGGCAGTCCATTGGTTAAGACTTCGCCTTCCAATGCAGGGGGTGTGGGTTTGATCCCTAGTCGGGGAGCTAAGATCCCACGTGCCTTGCGGCCAAAAAACCAAAAAACATAAAACAGAAGCAATATTGTAACAAATTCAATAAAGACTTTAAAAAATGGTCCACATCAAAAAAATCTTTAAAAAAGAGAAAGAAAAGCACCAGCCTGGAATCAGAGTTGGCCCATTTGAGTCAGTGGATCTGAGTTCACGTGCCAGCTCTGTCATTTACAGCAGTGTGACCCGTCACCTTACCTGTCTGTGCCACAGTTTCCATATGGTAAATGGAGGAAGGTGGCGTCCACCTCACGGAGCTGTTAGGGGAGATTACGTAAGACATTGAAGAGTGCCTGGCACTCGGTCAGCAATCAAGGCTAGTTGGTTCCCTTTCTTGTCCAACCTCCCCTTACTCCGCCATGTTCTGTGCTGTGGAAGGAGTCTGACAAACCTCAGGGACTACGGGGAAGATTGAGAAGAAAAATTTCAGGTGGAAACGGTCTCCGGGACTTCAAGACGGAGGTGAGGAGCTCTGTTTATCAGGTTAATTTTGCACATGAAGGAGTCTTGTCTTGAACTTGTACCAAAGTTTGGTTGTGCAGGACTGGGACCTGGAAATAAAATTGAAGCTGTAGACAACTTTCCTAGTCCAGATTTATGGTGCTACTTTGAAATATACCCAAAATTCCAGAGGAAGGATTCCATTTCAAAACGATATGATTTTTATTTTTCCTCTTGCTGAAAGTGATCTTTTCAGCAAAGGGGCAGGAGCATTTGAAGTTTATCAGTTAAAAGACTTGTGTCATGGCAGTATTAGAGCAAATGAAAAGAGATGCCCACTTTGTTGACTTTTCAGCGGAGAAGACAGAATATGAAGTAAGTAGTAATGATGAATTGAGTGAGGGCTCTGAGAAGGGTAGCACAGTGTGCCCTGAGAACACATAGCAGAAGCACGAACGTAGTTTGGTGGAGGTGGTTGCGGGGGAGGAGGACAGAGGTGTGGTCAGGGGAGGCTTCCTGGAGGAGGGGGCATTTAAACTGAGACTTGAAGAGTGAGGAGAGGAAATCTACATGCAGAGAGTCAGAAAGGTAGAGGAACCAGCATATGCAAAGGCCCCTCGGTGAAAGAGCATGAAGCAAGGTAGAGACTGAAGGATGTGTGCTTGTGCTGGAGTAGAGGGTAGTAGGTAGGATGAGTCAGAGAAATAGGCAGGGGCCTGCTCATGAACATTCTGGGAAGCCAAGCTCAGGGGTATAGACTGTATCCTAGAACCAACCAAGTGTTTTGCTCAAAGAGTGATCCTAATCAGCAATGCTGGCTGCTGGGTGGGGCATATCTAGACAAGTCAAGCAAGAGAGGCATGTGGCTCGGCTTCAGGCAGTGACAACGGAGAAGGAGAGAAGAGGAGGGACCAAGAGATATTTAGGGGGAACATGGGCAGGAAGCGGCAGGGGGTTGGATGTGGGGTGCTGGAGGAGGAGGGAGGTTGGAGGAGGATACCCAGGAATCAGCCCGGGTGAGGTTCAATGAGACCGTAACCCAGAGCAAGAAGCAGGTGGTGGCAGAGAAGGGGTGAAGTTCAGCCTGGGAGCTGGGTTGAGGGGGTTTAGTGTGTACACAAGAGCTAAGATGGAGATAAAGATTTGGAGGTTATCAGCATGTAGGTCATTGTTTCTCAAATTATATTCCAGGTACCACCTGCACCTGCGGTATTCGAGCAAAAGAGATGACTGGGGAAGGCTGGGATAACGGCTCAAGAGTTGTTAAATATTTTGCCCATAAAATGAGGAGAGAGAATATAAATTTGAACACACTTAACTGGAATGGTGTCTGAATATTCCTGGTGTGGTGAGATGGCAGAACTGCTGAAGAAGCTGGAAGGGTTCCTTTCCTCTCCTTCTCTCCTTCTTGTTACGCATTCCACACCCCTTTGCCCCCAGCGACACTCATTTTGTTTGTTCTGTTTTTGGGGGAGGAATGGTGCAAATGAAGCCCAGCCCCATTCTTTTTTTCTTTTCTTTTCTTCTTTTTTTAGTCTAATTCGGGACAGAAAAAGCTTTCATTGAAACAACAGATGTCATCTGCTTTGGTCCTTTGTGGTGGTTTTATTTTATTTTATTAAAAAAAAGATTCCCCTGCAGATGAGGCTAATTTAAACATAATGAAGAGGCAACAAGAGACCTCTCACAGAGAAGACTCAGATTCAGTCTGACTCAGGGGAGGGAGACCAAACAAGACACTGTCCTGTCCACCGGGCTCCCCTCTGTAGGGCCCCAGCAGCTGCATTTCAGATGCAAATGGGAGAAGAGGGTGGGAGCAGAGGAGGGGAGGGGAAGGGCCCAGGAAGCTGACATGCAGGTGTTAAGGATTCCAGACAGCCCTGTGACAACAGGCTCTGAAAACACAGAGCTCACAGACAGAGCGGGCTTGAGAGCGCTTGCTCGGAGGGCTTAAGTGGCCCCGCAGCTGCAATGGGCATTCCTTTTCAGAGCCATCAATGGGCCCTGTATTGAAAATATGAGAGCCAGCAAATGGCACGTTCGGAGAAAGGAAACGCTTTGGGAATGGAGCAAACACCAGGCTGAGGGGGCTTCTCTGTGGCCGTGCTCATGATTGAAATCCACGAACAGGCATGAAATAGATATTCGCTGTACGACACTGGCATCCTGGGGCTGGAAGGAATCCAGGAATCGAGTCCATCCCTCTCATTCTGTAGATGAGAAAATGCATGGCAGGGGCCTGCAGGGCTCGCCCCAGGTCACACGGTGCGTGAGAGGAACCGTTAAGAGCACAGAACCGAGACAGTGGCATCTATGGAGCCCTCTCTGTGCTAGATGACATTCAATATTTTGTGCGCACGATTTAATTTGCACAACAGACCTCTGAGAGAATTTTCATTATTTCTGTGTTTAATACGGGGAAATTGAGGCTTCAGTGAATGTAACACTTGTCTCAAGTCAAAAAGCTAATATGTCATAGAGTCATCATCAGGATTTGAACCTAGATGTGTATGTCTGATTCCAAAACTCATGGCTTTTTTCGTTACACTTCATTCCTGATTCCTGGGCAAGTATTCTTTTCTTTCAAGTGCGCGCACACACACCTGTGCTTATGCAAATATTGTTTCTATTCCCATATATGTAAAATGCATGAATATATATATATATATACATACACACACGTATACACACAAACACACACACATATATATCTCGAAAGATGAAACTCTTGACTTCAGACATATAAATATTAAACTACAGCACTATTGAATTCAGTTACGGAAGAGTATGGTTAAGATTGGTAACCCTTTGCATTGTGTCTGGCACGAAGTATGTAGTCAATAAATATTTGGATTTGAATTGTTCTTTTACATTTGAAAAGGTGCTTTTCCTTAGAGACAGAACCTAGTGTCTACTAGTATAATTACTCCTATGAATCCTACATGTTTGCATTGTGCCTGTGTTCACAAGACACACTCACATGTATTAGCTCATTGCATTTTGGTAATACCTATGTAAGGAAGGTAAGCAGGGCCACTAGGGCCATTTTACAGATGAGAAAACTGAGGCTCAGGGAGATCAAATAATTTCCCCAGAGAAAGCTGCGAGGTGAGCTCAAGTCTGCTCACTCCAGCATGTTGGCAGGAGCTGTTTAGTGAGGGGCAGCTGATGATGGGGGTCAGAGGAGGAGAGCCATCAGAATACGGGTGCACCTGTCTTATCTGCTGAAATATGCTGTGGTCCGATGGGTAGACCTCCAGATTTTCAGACAGATGACCCAACACTCTGTGGGTCTGTGAGTGTGGGGTTGGTGCTGAGAGGTGCGGGGACCATGGAGATAAGACCTGGGGGTGGTGAGACCGTGTGGGTGACTTCCTTTGCACAGATGTGTTACCCTCTTGTGCCTGCCTGAGGACTGTGGAAATGCCTGTGTGAGTGCCCACAGACAGGCACCCACGGGGGTGGATGATGCCCATGACTTGCTGGGGATGGGGCTAGAGTCCTGGCCGGTGGTGGTTTCTGGGTCCTCTTGTAGAGCACTGGCTTTGAGCAGTTCTGTGATTTCAGTCGGAGCTTCTGAGACAAGCCACTTTGAGTGTGGGTGGACCCACAGTCCCACTCCTTCCTTGGGAAAAACAACTCAGCAATATCTCCTACTAATGAGTGGGCCGGGAGTGTGAGCTGTGTTCTTTGAAGGATGATGCTGTGTAAAATCTGAGGCTGATAGACTTGTAAGGTACCTGGATCAGATGCCTATTTTACAGATGGAAACACTGAGGATCAGAGGACAAAAGTGACTTTATTACTTCATGCTTGTCTTTAATACTTTATTTATTCAAAAAGCATTTGTTACATAGGCATTCTGTGAAAGCACCTGCCTCCAAGTATCTCTAAGTAGAGAGAGACATGTATAAACAAGAAGTCACAGTGCCAACGGGTGCTTAGTGAGAGTGACCATGGTTTGAGAGAGAGCTCAGAGAAGGAGGTACCAGAGAATTTCTGAGTATCTGAAAGGGCCACATAGAGGAGATGACATTTCAGCTAAATCTAGAGAGATAAACAGTGTTGCCAAAGGCAGAGAAATGCTTACCTGTGGAAAGAACCACATGTTCAAAGACCCAGAGGAGGAAAGAGTGCATGTGATACCAGGACTCTGAGGGTTAGCTCCAGTCTAGGTGGTGTCTCTGTGCATAGGATTTGTGAGGTGGGATCAGCAGACAAAACCAGAAGGTGGGCGGGTCCTGGATCCTGAAGGGCTTCATACACCAGACTGAGGAGTCTGGGCTGTTTCTTGTAGGAATTGGGAAAGCATTGAAGGATGTTAAGCAGGGTGATAACAACATAAGAAGTGAGGTTTGGACATAGCATTCTGTGGACAGTCTGGAAAAGACTGAAGAGAATCAGGAGTCAGGGAGACCAGTTAGAAGAGGCCAGAAAGAGTCGTAGTGAATGATGACAAAGGTCCAGCCAGAGTCAGCTGTAAGTGGGGAAGGAGAGGAGGAAATGGAGTGAGATATTCAGGAACTGAAATTGACATGGACCATGGGGCGATGGGAGTATGGGAAGAGGAGAGGCCCAGGAGGGGTCCACGTTGGCTGGTTGGGTAGATGGTGGTACAACCAGTGAGAAGAGGAACTGAGGGAGGTGGGCGGGAGGGGGGACATTTTCAGGCTTAAACTTGTTGCACATGAAATGTTTGGGGATATCAAAGTGGTAGTGTAGGTGGGAAAAACAGTCTGGAGCCCAGGAGAGAGGCCCAGTTTGGCAATCAGGCAGCTGTCAGGATTAGAACCCCTGCACACTGATTTTGGTGATATGGGACACTTTTTAAAAACCAGTTCATCAAAAGTGGTATTCAAATGTGGCTCAGTCCTTGGGCTGAAAGCCTCCAGAGGGCAGAATGACACCCAGCATCTGCTCTGGAAGGTCCCCCTGGGCCGGCAGGGTTTAGCTCACCATGAGGTGAGGTGCGGGGGGTCGTGAGAGGGTGCACAGGCCCCTGCCTGTCTGCACCATGTCAGAGCCTGGAACTTACCAGGGCCACACACCTTTATCTTCGAGCCATCCTTCATCATTTCCTCTCCAACCCCCGTGCCCTTCCCACCACCACTACCTCCTCACCTTAGTCACTGGAGCTGAGTCATCCTGTGAGCCTCTTCCTGTCACCTTCCCCCCCATCAGGACGGAAAGGGTTTGGGCAGGAGCCACCGGGCATAGGTATTGCCATCTGCTGGCCAGATTGGAACAAGGGAATGGGTCTCAGACTCCAGGTTCTAATCCCTTTTGTATCGTTTGTTTCTCAGGAGGCCGAGGGAGAAGGCTGGCCCGTCTCTGTGACTCCCACAAAGGAAAGGAGAAAAAGGAACTAATGTGGGCGGAGCACCTCTGGGGTGCCAGGCAATGCCAGACATGTTAACATCCATCCCCCATCACAGTGGCCTTAGGGCAGGGGTGTTATCCTCAGATGGGGAACACGAGGATCACGAGGTTAAGCCATTTTCCCAAGGTCACACAGCAAGTGTAACTAAATGACTTCAAAGCTCACACTATTTCCACTGCCTTTCTCTACTATTGCTCTATCATCTCTGGGGGGAGGAAGGCATTCCAGTCAACACATGCTGAGTACCTACTACGTGCAAAGCACAGCCCCGGAGTGGTTAATAGAGGCATTTTGCTCTTGAGAAGCTCAGCATGTCACGTTGGAAACCCTTGATCCTTTGATTCATTCACTCAATATTATCTGAGCACCACCGATGAGCAGAGCCCGCAGGGGGGCCGTGGAGATGGAGGACACAGGGGCTCAGCCCTGGCACACTGTAACACGGACCTCAGGATGCAGTGGGAAAGCAGAGGAAGGGATTTTTCATATTCTGTGAAGAGTTCAAGGAAGATTTCTCAGAGTTATTTTCGACTGACGTCAAGGTTGAGGCTTTTATAGACAAAGAAGGTGGGGAAGGGAAGCCAGGGCTGAGGGAACTACAAGCACCCTACAGTGAGGAAGTATAGGAAACAGCAGGTACAAAGGAGAGTAGCATGGCTTAGCAGATGTTGGGGAGATGTTGGATTGTTGAGATAAGCTTTCAAAGCCCCACCAACAAGAGAGAATTACTAAAGATTTGAGTATTTGTGTGTTCTGCTGACCCCTCAGCTCTTCCTTGTATTCACTCCCTTTACTGCTCCCTTGATATCAGGTGCTGGGTGAGGGGTTTGGGGGACAACAGAGAGTAAAAATCAGGGACAGTCTCTGCCATCAAGGAGGTTAGAGACCCACATCAGAAGGTCACAATTCAATGGATGTTTGCAAACTTGGATAGTGTTCGGAAAGAAAGGAAGATGGTGTGAGAGACCATGGAACAGGGGGACATGTTTTGGGGGGATGGTGGTGGTAAGGAAGAGCTGCTTGGAAGAAAAAGCACTTAAATTGAATCTGAAAAAGTGTACAGGAGTAATTAGATGGTGTGTGTGTGTGTGTGTATGTGTGTGTGTGTTGAATGGGTGGTGGAAACAGGGGGTAGAGGGCAGAGAATATTATCCCAGTAGGATGGCATTAACAAAGAGGAGACAGATGATATAACAAGCATTCTAGCAAAATAAGAATGCAGGATGGTCTGGAAGCTGTTGGCACCTTGGTGGGATCCCTGAATCCAGTCATTGAAGCCATGCCCTTGTGCTTATCCCGAGGAACAGCAGCTGTGTTTAGTCTTGGTGACATTCCTGGGTTTTGCTCTATGACTAGGACCTTTGTGTTTCAGCATCTTCATCTGTAGAGTGTAATGGAACTCACCTATGTACTTTTCAGAATACTGATACTAGTAAGAAATGACAAAATACAAGTTATCTATAGACATTTCCTGAAGGATTAACAATTTGGAGTTGATGTAAAAAGTCAGAAAAGAGCTTCAGAGTGTTAATTAAACATACATGCCCATATGCATGCGCAGCCCAGGCCTTAATGATGTCAGCTGCTAGTAGACAGGTGTGGGTCTTCATTTCCATATCCACCTATCTCTAAATAAAGAGGCGGGATTTGAATAGAAGCAAATCCCAGACACCCCTACTGTGCTTCTTAGGAAGCTCCTGAAAAGAGAACGCTGCTTTCATGTCCCTCCATTTCTTGCACGCTTTTCCTTCCTAGGCTACAAAGGGGCTTCAGTTTGGAACCAAAGCACATCAGACACGAGGATTAGTGTCTGAGCTGGGAGGAGAATCCAGATTTCCACAGCACTGAGCTGCCACTTTCTGAGAGCTGAAGCCCTGGCAGAATTTTCCGGTTTGTTGTATAAGAGCCTAAGAACACTTAGACCCTGCAAACTTCAGAGACCAATGAGAAAATGAGTCCATGTTATTCAGCAAATCCCCATCCCTGAGAGTTTAAGGGCAGGGACAGTCCTCAGAACATCAGTGGGCATTTTGGCCTCTAGCCTCGGTTCTTCCACATATTGACGGTATGACCTTGGACACAGTCACTTCCTGGATCAGAGGCCCTGTTTGCCCAACTCCAAAACAAGGTGGTGGGTCCAAGGTCTCTGACCTGCTGTGTTTCTAGGACTTGAAGCCCTCACAGAAAGACCCTGGGTAGTATTGAACCTGGTTTTGGATCACTGTTTGCCTATGTTTGCCATTGGAAGGGCTCTCTTTCCTGCTCGCTGTTGTCTTATCACCTAATCCCAAGCTGCAAATAAGGTTTTTTCCACACACTTTCAGTACCAGCATTTCATGGATGACTTCCACATAATTTCAAGATTTTCTGTTGATGAGGGCCCCGGGAGTCTGAACTGATGCCAGATTAAGTTTCCTTTATAATACAGGTAGTGCAGTGATCAGTCAGGGCAGGCCGAGTTCAAAGTGATGGATGGCATGATCAAAGAATAGCTGAGTAGGATGGGCAGATTGGTTTGGTCTAAACAACCCGTAATGAAAGCTTTCCCCTTCACCCCCACTATCCAATGCTCTCCTTCCAGCTCCTGACCGAGAGTGAATTTCCCTGACAGTTAAAAGTTTGCTTGTGAAATTTGATAAACTAAAACAAAATTTACAGTTCTACATGCTTATGTATATATGTAATGTAGTACAATACATACAGTTATATATGTGTATGTATGTATATACGTATTATAGACACACTATATATATACACCATATACATATACACACTTTGTATACATATACACATATACATATATATATACATACATACATGTGTATATATATATATTTTTTTTTTCTTTGATTTGACTCCTGTATATACCCTGATTTTTTTTTTTTTTTTTTGGCTGCACCGTGTGGCTTTGGGATCTTAGTTCCCCGACCAGGGGATGGAACCCAGGCCCCCTGCTGTGGAAGCGGGGTGTCCTAACCACACTGGACTGCCAGGGAAGTCCCTCCCCTGATTTTGATACAACTGTGCTTCCTAGAGTCGTAGAAAGTGGTAAAAGCCCCAATGCTGTAAGAAAGCCTGTTATGAAGGAGCTTTCTCACCTCTCCAAGACTTATATAAAATAAGAAAATAGACTTCGTCCTCCTGAATTGGATGAGAGTAACCCCCAACTCATATCATTTTCTTTGGACGCTCAAGATAACCCTTTGAGGTAGGTTGGTCTGGATGAAGAAAGAGATCTTGGAAAGTCACTCAGCTAGCAGGTTGCAGCACTAGAATTCAACTGCTACCTTAAGAAAAAAAAGAATAATGTAATTGTGTGTCTCTCATTATGCACCTATTCATCCAGTTTTGCAGATGAGGAAACAGAGGTTCCATAGCTGATCTCCAAAGTGCCCTCTGGTTTGTGACTTGGCCTGGCTCTACTGAGGACTTGGACAGATTCCATCACACGGTGGTGCTTCTTTTTGCTCCATTATGAGCGTTACCATTCTGGTGAGACAGTTTTAGTCACGGCTTGCATATCTGTCATTCTCTGTCCCTTGGAAAACACATTTCATGGTCCAGTAGAGCAGAGTTTCATCCAATAGCACTTTGACTGGGTGGCTTCAAAGTGTGGTACCAACCTCCGGCTGGGTTTGGGGCGGTAATGCATAACAGTCTGGTAGTTAAATTAGAAACAACAGTAACACAACAGCCAGGTTTGGTCCCAAACCCTAATGATCCCCAAACCTCACGCTGTAAGTGGAAGAAGTGGAAGGGGATGGATGAGTTTGTGATTCTGTAGAATTCCTACCTTGTTCTTCTACAGCCAGACAGAGCAAGAAATCTCATTTAGCCATGGCCCAAAATCCCACTCTGTGGTTGAAAAAACTTGTGCTTTGTCGACCACCTCTCAAGTCTCAATGCTGACAGGCTGGGAATAAATGGGAATAATTAATTCTAAAATTATCCCAAAGACAAATCTTTTTTTCCAAAGATATGGGTTGCTTTAATGCCTGGAGTGTGTGGTATTTGGGTTTTTCTTCCATCGTTAATGCAATTATACATCTAGCTTGGGTCCCAGGGCTCTAGGGTCTCCAGAAATGGAGTGTCCCATTTCCAGGTCAGCCCTCGCATGAGTGCCCCAATGTGACAAGGCAGCGGACTTTCAGAGTTTAATCCCCTCAGATGCTCCAACCAGGGTGGCTTGGTTTGTGGTTCACCTCAGGACAATGCAAACTGAGCTATGCATTTACTGTAATTCTAATCAGATGACTCTATAATTGGAAGAACACCAGTGGCATTCTGTCTTTGGAATCTTCTCCATTAAGTGACTGAATGAGGGCCAGGGGACATTTGCTTGTCCCAAATGCAGGTCCTGATAGAGATGTTTGGATCTGGGTACTATGTTCCATTCTGCAATAGGATCAAGTTCTTCCTTTGTTGGTAAGATTCTAAATCAGTCTGGAATTGGCACATCATGTGTATAGCAGTCGTTTCCCCTCTGCTTTCAGTAAAGTCTGGCCAATTGCTCTTCTAATAGCAAAGAACAAGTGAAATGAACATAGTGTGTGTGTGGCAGGTAGGTGGGGGATCTGTGCATAAGCTTCATGACAGTGACTGAACATTTTAGATAAACATTTCCAAGTGTAGATCATAATCATATGTGGTCATGGTTGTCTAAAATAACAAGAATAATAACCTGAATTTCTTAATTTCTCTGGATACCCCTGTTAGAGAGAGAAAGAAACATTAAAGACAAATGCATCGAGGAACCAGTTTGTAGTAGGAACTTTGCAAAGTATTGTGTAGCTTTGGGAAATATAGAAATGAATCAGACCTAGACCCTGACCTTGGGAGAGAGGTATAAATCATGCTCATAAAAATTATAATCCAAGATAGAAAGTGTGAGGCCTGTGGCATTGGGATTTAGAGGAAGGAAAGATCACTCCCTCATGGGGACATCTGGCTTGACTTCTTGGAGGAGGTGGATTTTGAGCCAGACTTCAAAGAATGGGAGGGATCTGGTTCACGGAAAAACCAGGAGAAGAGATCGTAGGAGCAAAGGTGAGAGGGGAAATGTGAGGATGTGGGGATTGGTGAGGGTTGTCTTTAAGCAGCCAGGGTGAGGAGGACTTTATGCCCAGGGTCAGGAATCTGGGTCATATTCTTTGTCAGTATTTCTCAACACTCAAGTGCAGACCCATGGGGATCTTATTAAAATACAGATTCTGAAGCAGTAAGTCTGGGGTGGGGCCTGAAATTCTGCATTTAGAATAAACTCCCAGGTGTTGCTGAGGCTGCTGGTCTGGGGACCACTCTAAGCAACGAGGATTTTTTTTAAAGTTTTTTTTTTTAATTTTTATTTTATATCGGAGTACAGCTCATTAACAATGTTGTGTTAGTTTCAGGTGTACAGCAAAGACCACTGAGGATTTTAAACAGTAGGGAAGGAGTTGCTGCTATAATCAGCCTTACACATCCCTTTAAGGAGATATTCTGAGGTTGCTGACACACACACATGTGCGCGCTCACACGCACACATACACACACACACACACACACACACACACACACACACACACACGACTGGTACGGCAAGCAGGGTTCATGTGAGCGTTTGCTTTCCATCCTTCTTTCCTCAATTGTACTGACTCAAAATAAAAATCCAGTTAGAGGGTGAAAGCGGAAAAGGGGTGGAAAGATAGTCAAGACCTGGATTCGAGAAACCAGATAGACACAAACCACAATATAAATGCTGTTTTGGCTTCAGAAATGGTTTCTTCTCCTAAACTGTTTGTTGAAGGGCAGAAGTGAGCTGATGAGTGCCTTTGTATTTGAAAGCAACTTAAATACTGGCCCTCTGGCTTGGTCATTAATACAATTTTCCAATATGATGAAAATACTTTAATTGTACTATGGATGAAAGAATAGAGATCAGAGTCAGAAGATCTGACTTAATCCTCTAACCTTTCTGGGTCTCACATGAAGTTCCTCATCTAGAACATGGGAGAATCATCCTTTCCCTGGTCAGCTCTCAGTTCTTCATAAAAAGCAAATGAGTCAATGGGTATGAAGGTCCTCCTTAGACTGACAAGTGCCTTGCAGGTGAAGCGCTTGGCAGGTGCAAGGGCCACCTCTTATTACTACAGATGGAGACGTTAGTCTTCTCTCTGCTCTTGGGAATTGCTGGTGGAATGACTTAACATCTATGGGGAGGGGCCTGTGACAGCCTCAGGGGCAAGGCCCCAGGTACTAAGGTGTGCGAGGTCCTTCCGTGGAGTTTGCATCCCCTGTCACAGCAGGATGCACCTGCAGCCGGTGGGTCAGACTTGCCCTCGCATCTGGCGGTGTAGCTTCCTGTGATCTCTGGGGAAGTGTTATCAGCAGCAATATTGCCGTGCAAAGCACCCTCTGGGAGTGACTTTGAGGCCGGACTCAGTGCTCGTGAGCTGTTGCCTGAGTTACGTCCTGTGTTCTCTGCTGCCCAAGGAAAGTTTTTCTGGCTCCAAACCCAGAGCCGGTAACACTGGCAGGTAGGGATATTTGTTAAATAAGGGTAGAGTCAAGAACATTAGGGCTCCAAGGGCTACGAGAAAACAAGCAAGACACCAAGAGGCAGTCTTTGGGCCAGATAGAGAGGAAGGCAAAGAGGTGGCATTCAGGGTATGTGGGGAGAGGAGAAGACAGCTCCTGAGAGCCAAACCTGCAAAGTCAGTACCCTGGACCAGAAAGCTCATTTTTAGGGAGGATTCTACTGCATTTCATACTTGATAGAATTGGGTGTTCTTCAAACAACGGACATTAGAGATAACCATGGGGGTCAGGTTCAATCCCTTCATTTTGTACATGTGGCAACTGAGGTATTTGGCAGGGGCTTTCCCTGGTTGAAGTCTAAATTAATAGAAGACCCCAGGGTGAATGCCAGGTCTCTTGATTACCTATTGAAGTTTGAGAAGGATCATCCTTTTTGCCTCTCTTGGCCTCAGTTTCTTCGTTTGGAAAATGAGGGGAATGGAAGAGCTCTTCTTTCCCTTCTATAATCTTCCAGCTCAAGTATTTGATGAGTCCCAAGGACCCAGACTCAATATAGGCCTAGGACATTTCCCCCACAGGTTGTGCTCTGAGGAATCAAATCCTCTCCCCTTATTCTTCCTCGGGAATGTGCAATAATGCTTAATTCTTGCTCCCAGACTCACTTTCGCAAGAGGAAATCAATAGATTCTTCAAGCGGTTGGACCACAGGATGATGCCTGAGCCTAGTTTGTCAACCAGGTGGCTCTGGTGAGGGAAGTCGTATGAGTCACTGTCGGCCAGAAATGTAAATCTAGCCTGAGGCTTCCCTTGAAGCAAAATTTAGGTCATTAATAATAGTGAACGTTACAGCACGTTACAGTTACAAAGCACTTTACATACCTCATTTGTTTATCACAACTATTCAGAGATGTAGGTGTTATTGTTATGCCCATTTTACAGATGAGAAAAATAGGCCTGGGAGGCATGGTAAAACTTTCCTAAGGTGACAGGAAGTATGAGTGGTCAATGTGGGACTTAGTTAAGTCTTTGGACTTCCTAATCCATGCTCCATACACCACCTCTCTTTACATCAGGCTTCCTACTGCCAGTTCAGCCTCCATGGAAATAAACAACAGCAAGTAAGGTCAACCTGCTCAGAGTCATTACCATGAAGAAGCAATGGTGGCAGTACCAGTGTGGGTACGACAATCATGGTGATGGGCCCAGGAACAGACCTAGGGGGGCTGACAGTTTTACTACCTCTGTCCACCTACCCTGCCTCTTTCACCTTCCATTCCTCAGATGGAAGCCCAAGCCTCCTGATTTCCAAACCAGGGCTTTTTTTTTTTTTTTAATTTTGTAAAACATGAAACATAATTCAAACTCGTAAAAAGGCTGATGAGAACTGTAAAAAATACCCATTGTGGTAAACCTTCTTGCCTTTAGCCAAATATTTCCGATTCTATCCACTGCTGGGCTTGTAGTGGGATTGTACTTCCTGGCCCCCGTGAGCAAGTGAGGACGATGTAATTAGTTCTGGCTAATTAGTTGTGCGAGGAGGCGACCATGTCACTTCTAGTCTGGAGCGTGTAATTTTTCTTTCTTTTCCTTGGCACAGCTGCCAGCAAGAAGGTGGTGGCTGTTCTGTTAGCCTTGGTCCCTGAGTGACAGCAATAAGCAGAGTCCCTCTGTTAACCCACCATGTGTGAGCAAAAAACCAAATCCTTGCTGTTTGAAGCTACTATGATTCTGATTTTTTGTTACTGCAGCAAAACCTAACCTATCCTGACTTTTATATTCATGTTTCTACCACCCTGACTTTGAAGAACATTAACGTTTTCTTACACCTGCTTCAGCTTGTAAAAGAAACAAACATCACCCAAAACAACCGAGTCTCTTTCTAGCTTACCTCTTCCCAGACCTTTTCCTGTTCCCCCAAACAAGCACCATCCAAAGATGGGATGCCTCTGTCCTGTCCATGTTGGATACATTTACTCCATAAATGTGTCCGAGACAATAGATAGTGTTGTTTCATGTTTCTAAAATCTGCATGAATGATATCATGCTGACTTATTCTGCAAATTGCTTTTTTCATTCAATATTATTATTTTAAATACGGTGATATTGGTACATAGTTCATTCCCTTTAACTTCTACATCACATTCTTTTTTTTATAACTATGTCACAATTTATGAAGCATTTCTCTATTAATGGGCTTTTAAATTTCTTTTACTTCTTATAAGCAATGATGCAGTGAACATCCTTGTGTAAAGCTCTTTGTGTATATGTGCAAGAACTTCTCTCAGTTGTGAACCTGAGAGTGGAGTTGCTGGGATATAAGATATATATATAGGCTCAAATTTAGTAGATATTGCCAAATTTCTCTCCAAAGCGTCTGTACCCATTTGTAGTCCTATCATCATGGGTTTGTGCTTTGCTATTGCTTTATATTATTATATAAACACTTCATATTGTCAGACTTCAAAATTTTTGGCTACTCTGATGGATGTGAGATGGCATCTCTTAATTTTTTTAATTTGCATTCCTTTGACTGTTAGTGAAGTTGAGCCTCTTACCATATGCTAAGAATCATTTCCTTTTCGGCACTTTGCATGTTCATATAGTCTGCCAATTTATTTCTATTGTTTTTTCTTCTTCTTATGGATGTGTAGGATTCCTCCCCCCCAATATTCAGTGTATTAATCCTTTGTCAGTTACATATTTTGAATATGCGTCTGTGACTTGCTTTTAATTTTGTGCATTGCCCAGTTCTCATTCTCTTGCAAGCCACAGGCTGCCTGCTTCTGGACACTCTTGACTTTTCAGATCACAGCAACAACATGGTGAAAATGGCTTAAAGGTGTATTTTGAAAAGTCCATGTGAATAAATGTTCCCTGACTCTAAATATCTGTAGTAGGCTAAGGAATGTGTTCTTACGAAAGAATCTGTGAAGGACCTATTTTGCTTACTCAAGGATCTCATTTGCTAATATAATTGTGTGGTGAAAGCAAAAGAACCAGGTGTTAAGTGGAAAAAACCTTAGTCACTAAGGCTTGTTTGGGCTGCTCATTGCTGGGTACCAGGGGTGACAGGCTCCCCCACTGCAGTGAATCCTGGCATGATTTGCCTGGCTGTTCTGACATTTTGTAGCCCCAACGTATGTGCGAGGACACCTGAGAGAAGTCTCTCGTACTCAGGTGGTCTCTCCTTCCCCCCCACACACCTTGGAGAGCCGTTGCAAGGGTGTGATGATGGCAAGGCTGGGACATGTTCATCAGAGGTAGGAGAAAGCAGTGTCTTGGAAGCGCTTCTAGCTTTCCAGCGGGGAGAGTCACTTTCAAGCTTTGTTTATCTCTCGGTGCCTCAGCTAACCCCAGGAGAAAAGCTTCGCTCAGGACAGGAAGCTCAGAGCACCCAAAAGGATGACTACACAACCCAGGTCTATTTATGTCTGCCTCTCACGTGTCCCTCCGTCTCTTCCCCAGGAGGCTGGGCTGCGCAGGTGCCCTAAGGGAGCCTGATACACCATCACTCCCTAGGAAACCAATGGGCACGGCGGAAGCCGAGCTCTGGGATCAATTACGCTCGTGAAACTACAAAGGCAAGAGATGAGCCAGGAGTGTAGTGGCTTAGGAAGGACTTTCTGAAAAAAGACTTGATGTTCCCAGGTGGAACCCAGTGCCCCAGGGGAGGTGACCCTGCGTGTCTGACCGACCGGCCGTAGCACTGGGGGCGAGGAGCCAGGACACGCCTTCCGTTCCAGCGGACTCACTTAAGTGGCAAATTCTTTTCTTTCGTGCGATCCTCTCATCTTCAAAGGGAATTCAGTAAGCCCCACAATGCCATCAGCACTTGGCCAGGTGTTGTCCTGGCCCATTAGGTGTATACAGGCCACTACCCCAGGGAGCATGCCGAATAAGGTGGAGCATCCAGCTGAGACCCGTTGACATGCCCCAAGATTGTCGTGAAGCAACTTCTATAAACCCTCCAGCCGTTTCAAACAGTGTGTACGTGGCTCTCAGCGCATGCTGTGTTCTCTCCTCAGCCCCGCGCCTTAGCTCACTCTGTTCCCTTTGCCTGGATGCTTTTCCACTCTGTGCGCTCAATACTTTCAAATGCCAACTCTTAAGTGGAGTCTTCTCTGATCACCCTGGGCAGAGCTGACCTCTCTGAAGTCTATACATCCCCATCCTCATAGCGTTTTGTATCGTTGTGAATATGGCGCATACCATATATGCCAGAATCGTTTGCTTACATGTTTATCTCCCATAATGGAGTCTGAGTCTCTTGAAGGTGGATTCTCTGACTTATTCATCTTTGTTTCCCCACCAAGAATTCAGTAGGTGCTCAGTAAACATGTGCCAGATTAAATACAGCAAGGGCACAATTCACGCTTTTATCTGATTCCACCTTGTGATATGACTGTAAGCAGGTCACGTCTCTCTGAGTCTTAGTTTCCTGCTCTGTAAAATGAGAGTGGGGAGGATAAATGATATACAAGGCTTCTAAGAGGTTTTCTGACTCTGTTTCCATGATTTGAAGATTCTGGTCTCCTAGCAGAAAATTGAGGGTTCATTATAACTCTGTAAAGACCAGGGTAGTGTTCTCATGTACATGTATTAAAGGGCTCCATATTCCTTCCCACCTCTAGTCTGTCACCTTTTAGAAAATGTGTGCTATTTAGCATTTTGCAAATTCTCTGACTAAAGTTTCAAGAAGCTTGTGAGATTGATTGATTACAGGAAGTATGTACATTTTATCTTCCCTGGGGAATAAAACTGTTGAGCTAAGTGATTCTTTGAAAGGAATTTCTGACTATATTTTCTGACGACGTTTGTCAGCCTGGATGTGTGTGGAAGGGGTCATTGTGTAGCTGTGTATGTCACCCCAGCATCTCTCTTCCCACCAATGCAGGCCTGCTATATGTGTCAGGCCCAGTAGCTCCGGACCCATGAGACCACCGCTCTTCCTATGCCACCGCTCTGCCCCTTGAGTTATAGGTTTGGAATTCCCTGCATGAATAGGATTGAGTAGCTCTCATATTCTGAGAACACATTTATAAGATGCTAATAATACACAACTGTGATCTTTGTAACCGACCTATGAAGTGAGGCAGGACAGAGGTTATTATTGACCCATTTTGCAGATAGAGCTAAGACTCAGACAGGTGAAGTGACTTGTGCACTTCCTCTGAGTCTGGCCTAGTGAGATCCATTTATCCTCCACTGTTCTAAATTTCATTGACCCCTTTAAAAATTGTTTAGATTGCTGTTTTCTTGACTGATTGCTCTGAGGCTTATTATCTGGTGAAACCAGAAGCAGGTGAATTCTAGCAGAAGGAAAGAAGGCATCCTAACCCACTTCTGATTTTGTGGTACCAAGAGGCTGCATTCATTAACTAGGAGGGAAGTCAGATGAGTTAGAGCTGTGCATTGGGGGTTTCTCACTTTGCCAGTGAAGAAGTTGTTGAAGCCTGGAGGGTCTCCTTCTGAAAACCTGAGAAGATTCAAGCTGTAGGGCAGGGTTGGGGGACATCTTAGGAACATGAGGTCTTAGTGCCCTCCCTTTACTTCTCCAAATCCAGCTCAGAGGGGGCATAACTTGCTAGTTGTTATCTGTGAACTGGAGATGATACATCCTTCCCAGCTTACCTCAGGGGGTGGTTGTGAGGGTCACATATTATATGGAGGTGACAGTGTTCTGGAAACTCAAAGTGCTGGGTGAAAATCAGGCAGCATCAGTATACTTCCATAGCTACAAATGGTCTTACTGGAAGGATAGGAGTTCAGACCAGTGTTTTTTTCCTAAAAGTGGTTCCAAGAAACATTATGCAAGAGAACACATAGCATGAAGTATGAATAACCACAGTTCCTGCCCTACCTACCTGTCAGAACACTGCAGAGGATTAAGTTAGGTAATGAGGGCATTTTAAAATTGTAGCAATTGCTATTATTATGACATTCTTGTTCCTCAAAGGTTAAAAGGTAGTTCTTCTACAAACAAGACGAAAAGACAACCCTCAGAATGGGAGAAAATATTTGCAAACGGATCAATGGACAAAGGATTAATCTCCAAAATATATAAACAGCTCATGCAGCTCAATATTAAAAAAACAACCCAATCAAAAAAGGGCAGAAGACCTAAATAGACATTTCTCCAAAGAAGACATACAGATGGCCAAGAAGTACATGAAAAGCTGCTCAACATCACTAATTATTAGAGAAATGCAAATCAAAACTACAATGACGTATCACCTCACACCAGTTAGAAAGGGCATCATCAGAAAATGTACAAACAACAAATGCTGGAGAGGGTGTGGAGAAAAGGGAACCCTCTTGCGCTGTTGGTGGGAATTTAAATTGATACAGCCACTTTGGAGAACAGTATGGAGGTTCCTTAAAAAACTAAAAATAGAATTACCATATGACCCAGCAATCCCACTACTGGGCATATACCCAGAGAAAACCATAATTCAAAAAGACACATGCACCCCAATGTTCATTGCAGCCCTACTTACAATAGCCAGGTCATGGAAGCAACCTAAATGCCCATCGACAGACGAATGGATAAAGAAGATGTGGCACATATATACAATGGAATATTACTCAGCCATAAAAAGGAACAAAATTGGGTCATTTGTAGAGATGTGGATGGATCTAGACACTGTCATGCAGAGTGAAGTAAGTCAGAAAGAGAAAAACAAATATCATATATTAACGCATATATGTGGAACCTAGAAAAATGGTACAGATGAACCAGTTTGCAAGGCAGAAACAGAGACATAGATGTAGAGAACAAACGTATGGACACCAAGGGGTGGCAGGGGTGGTGGTGGTGGTGGGATGAATTAGGAGATTGGAATTGACATATATACACTAATATGTATAAAATACATAACTAATAAAAACCTGCTGTATAAAAAAGAGATAAAATAAAATTCAAAAATTCAAAAAATAAATAAATAAAAGAAACTGCCAAGTGGTTTAAAAAAAAAAAAAAAAGGTTAAAAGGTAGTTCTTAATAACCTGAAAGGAATTTACCCAAACCCTCTGTGATGCTATTTATGTTGTAGCCCTGCCTCATCTTGGGAGTAGTTTTACTTGGCTGAGAAGTACAAAATGGGCTGGGTTGGAACTCCTCTGCTCAGATTTTGTTTCTCATATCTTTTGGATGCTCTTTTTGAGTCAATGGCTCTAGCTTTCTATAACGATCTGTAGGCTTCTGGCCCCCTTGGCTCTAAGTGGTCCCTGAGGACTAATTCCCTTTCCAAAGAGGGCTTTTTTTTGTTTGTTTTCACTCTTGTACCTGGGGAAAAATAGTTACTCTCATAGAGCATAAAGAAAAACTTCTCAGGAGGCTAAAAAATATTTGAAGTGGATAGGGTCCAACTTTAGCTTGATTATATCAAATGAAAACATATACACTTTTTATTTCCAAAGAGTAGTAGAGGCAGCTTATGATATGGGACATGCACTGAGGATATTAAATTGTAAATAAAAAATTAAAGCCATAAAAATAGCAAGAAAAGAAATATGTTACTTACAAGGCTTAATTAGCATATTATTACAGTTGAGCCTTAAATATAACTCTGAGCTTCCTGGCAGGCCGGGCAAAAGGTAAACATGATGACTTATGTCCTTTTTTCTGATTGAAGGGAGTGTCCTGATTGTTTGAATTTTTTTTCTGGTACTAATTTTGAAAACAAATTTCATACTAAGTAACCCTCAAGGGTAATGAATGTCTTTAGCAAGAATTTCACATCTAATGCAGGAAAGTTCTTTTTATATTTCCATCTTGTTCCCCTTTTTGAGTTCAAAGGCCCATATTAACTAGTGACTAAATTTCTTCCCCTAGATATTCCAGAGTCACCTCAGACTGAACAAATACCAAACTGAATTTAACTTCTTTCTGAAATTAGTTCATTCTCCTGGCTTCATTAATTCAGTTGAAGCATCGCATGTACAAGCTGCCCTTGCCAGAAAAATCTCAGGTTGTTTAGATGACTCCAACCCTAACCTGCAGCCTGCACCCAGTCAATCCTGGAGACTCTCTTTTGATTTTGTTTAAGTCCCCCTCTCCTCTTCACTCCCATCACCACTATTTTAGGTCAAGCTCTCACCATGTCTCACCTGGGCTACTGCAATGGCTTTTTAACTTGCCTTCTTATTATTTCAACCTCTTTTTCACACTGTGTTTCTAGAAAGTGATCTATAAAAGATGTAAAACTTCTGCAAACTTTCCAAAGGCTGCACATTGCCTTCATGGTGAAATCTAAACTCCGGGCTTGGCAGGTGAGACCTTTCACCTGCTGAGTTTCCAGCCTCATCTGCTGCCACAGCTCTTACAAATTCTCTAACACAGGCTACTTGCTCCCTAAGCACACATCATGCTCCTGCTTCTGTGCTTTGCACAACCTATTCCTTCTGCCTAGAAATCTCTCCTACTTTGCACACTTGGTGTCCTCCATCTGGGAAGCTTTTCTGATACCCTTTCAACATCCACCATAGTTAGGTTCTCCCTGCTCTGGATGCCCCAGGACCTGGGCATGTCTCAGGTTATACTTACATGTATACATGTGTACACCACATGGTGCTGTAACCACTGGCTTAGCTTCTGAATCCTCCAAGAATAGTAACTCCTTAAAGACGGAAATGGAATCTCACTCATCCCGGATTTCCAGCTCTGTATGTATGTCTGACATAGTTGGAGCCTGATAAGTATTTGTTGACCAAATGGGTGGAAGAAAAGAGAGAACACTGTTAGACATGTCCCAGTGAGGCCAAGTTCAGGATGTGTTCACTACCGGCACAGGGATCTGCAGAACTTTTTCTTTAAGATATCTGGAAGAGTGAGTGGATAGACAGCACTTCAGATAAACCTCTCTGAAAGTATCTCTCTGTGCCAGCCTTCGGTAGGAGCTGGTGGCGGACAATGAATGGTTTTGCTGTTTGCAGAGGTCTCAGTGGCTGATATTCTATGCTGACCAGGCGAGTCTGTATACCTTGACCATCCTGTATGTGGGTGGAGGGGTAGGGACAGTATAATTCTATTAAGAGAAGAAAGAAGGCTGACCAGGACTTGGATTATGAGGGTATCACCCTGCACACCCAGGGTTTCCCTCAAGAAGTACTGCGTTCTATCAATGCCCTGGCACAGCATTGATCGAGTCCTTTCCTTGCTCGACTCCATCATCATGTAGCGTTTTTGTCAAACGCATCTGAATTAACTGGGGCACTTGTTTAAATGGCAGACTCTCCAGGCCCCCCTCACCCCCCAAAAGACCCCTGCTTCAAAGGTGGCCTCCAAGTTGGCTGGGGAAATCTATCAAGCAGGCCCCATTGCTTAGCTCCTTGCTGATCCTGTCCTGGCTCTAGACTGACGGAGCTTGGGCTTCATCTTGTTTTTAACCTCTACAGGTCATTTGGTGTGAAGGTTTGTGGGCACAAGCAATTTCCAATGCCCCTGGGCCCAGTACAGCAGAGCTAAGCTACCCCACAGGCTCCGGGCACCGTTCTCTTCATGTTACACAGACCCCACCTGAGAGCAGCTCTACTTCAAGGAAGGGATGCGAGCTCCTGTGCATGGTTTGGCCAGCGTGGCACAGGTTGGTAATTCTTATGAATAATAATGCCCAGTAATCCATTTTTGGAAGTAAATAATAATCATTCAAAGCCAAATAGGGTTTTGCTGTTATCCAAACTCTTGCTCTTGCGTGATTTCCTTTGATCTCACGATAGCCCTTCGAGGCGGGCAAACCAGGGCTATTCCCATTGTATAGACGTAGAAACAAGGTGACTTGTACAAGGTCACACAGATGGGATGTTAACACCTGGCCCCAGGTTTTCTGACTCCATTTTCATCCTGCATTCCATTCCACCTTGCTTGCTGATCTCTTATCAGATTTGCAAGTTGAGGAATAGGAACATTACTAAGGATGATAGAGCTGTATTTTAGGGCTCAACAATGTCCATAAAGAAATTTGCTATCAAATGCTAGGTACAAAGTTAAATAAAAATAAGAATTTCCATTTCTGAATTGCTGGAGGAACAGACACTGTGGCTGGAGGTTAAAACTTAAGCCCCATGTATTAAGAAGTCTTCCAAAATCCATTATACCAACCTGAGCCTTGAGTAAGTTTTCCGGGGTGTGCTGCACTCACTAGGGAGAGCCAGTTGTGGCCCTCTTTTCCTCACTTCATGGTTTAGTGATGTCATATCGGTAGCTTGAAATCGGCATGGCGCAAGAATTTACCCCATGGAAATCAGCAAATGCTACAATTCAGGGCTTTGTCATTCCAGAGAACCAGTTGTTAAACATTTACCAGCACACCACTGCTTCCAGCTAATAGTGACTGGCACAAACTTAGAATCTGAAAGTTCTCCTCTGTCATCTGCATGGGACCATTTTCAGTGCTGATTTCACTTCTGACCACAAGTCATACCCCATTCGTGGGATTATGCCATTCCTTAAACAGGAGACTCTTTCTATCTGAGCTTGCAAAATCAAGGCGGGTGGGCTTCTACTAACAGTCCTTCATGTTTGTATAGTTTGCAAAGTGTTTACACACCCTTCATCACTTCTGAGGTTTGTGTGGTCTGTGGGGCAGATGCCTTCTCCTCTTGGTAGAGAGGAAGGGCCTGAAGGTCCCACAAGGGATGTGACCTCTCGCAGGGGCATAGGCCTAGCAAGTGGTAGACAGGGGCTTGAACGGGGTCTTCTGCCTCCTTGTTCTGCGCTTCCTCCCCTTGTACCAGACCCCCTACTTTACTTGGGACACTTGTAATACCTGCAGCTCAGGCTGCTGTCTGGGGCATAGAGAAGGGATGCCTAGATAAAGTCTGGGGTGTAACATTTCTCTTAGCCCTTGACCGAGAAGGACAGACATACTAGCTTGGGAATCTCTGCAAAATAACAGCTAGCTCCGCTTTACTGATCTCATGCAAGGGGAAAAGTCTACTTTCATTCCCCTTTCCCTTGATCCTCCCTTTGATTCCTTTAAAAACTGTTATGGGGACCTTGTGTTTTTAGGTCCTGCTCTCAGAAGAAATTTGGAGTCTCCTGAGTGATCGGCATTAATGCCCTGCTTCCCCTCTTGCACAACTCCCACCTTCTCTACTGCCTAGTGATGGAATTATTGATTGGTACGCATTTCACAACACATTTTCAAAACATGCTGAAGGTCAAGAATTAATGACTCATGGGCAGTCACATTTCTTTCGCCGTGGCCCCTCTATATTCTATTGATGAGGTTGGTGAACGCAAGGCGTGGGAGAAACTGAGAAAAAGTTAACTCTGTCCAACTCTGGCCAGCAGGACTATTATGTAGCTTGAAAAAATAATTTTTGATCTTCTATTTAGTGCTTGATCTGCTGAATCACTTGGTTTTTAATACCCAGTCTCTTGAAGAATATAAGATGTAATTAAAGGATTTCAGTGCTGATTTTGCCACCAACTTGTCCCAGGGGATCAGAGTACCAGAGAGGTACTAAGCTGAAGAAAAATCTTGGGTTATATCTGAGGGGAATTTTGCTGCTCCGATTGTCCGTGATTGTACAGCAGTCCTTCAGAGAACAAATAGATAACCCCCGATCCAGTCTTGTAGATAATTATTCACCTCTCTGCTTGAGGCCAATAAGAGCTCCCCTTGGGACAGTGTGGAAGAATGCCTAGTACAGGAACAGAGAGTTCCAGACCAGGAGGCAAAAGGTCTGGGTTCACCCTCAACTTTACCACCTATGATTTGCGTTCACTAACAAGTTTCTAGACCTATTAGAGCTTCAGTTTCCTCACCTGTGAAAGGGGGACATTGACAAAGACCTTATTTCAGAGGGCTGTTTCAAAGATCAAGTGATATCATGTGTGTGAACTTTTCAGTTATAAACTCTAATGCATAAAAAGACCTACAATCTGGTCCTGCATGGGCTGGTTTAAAGGTTTTGGGGCAAAGAATGTCAAGGTGATATTTTTTTCTTCTTGATATGAAAATTTTTTTCTCACATTTTTTTCCCACCAAAGTAATCTAATTTGCAGAATTAGAATTTCTGAATGCCTTTTCAGTAACAATTATGGAACTGAACATTTCTTAATGATTCTCCTGTAGGTGTTCATAGTCTAGATACCCTGAAGGTCCTTTAATATCATCACAGAAATAAGCGTGATGCAGTTGAAGTAATTGGTGGTGTCTGCGCCTCCCTAGCAGCATGGGCCCTCCCCACAGATACTCCTGCATCTTCCCTCTCTCCAAGCTGGTGTGGGCAACATTGCTTCCCTTGCTCCCCACTAAAGAACAAACCGGTAAAAAAGGAAGTAAATTCACTTATGTAAAGCACATTCTGGGTGAGGAAAGGCAAGCATGTGTTTTGCCTTGACTGAAATTGCTTTGTCCCACCAGTTTGTCCTCTCTCCAGGACCTATCAGAACTTATACAGACCTTGGCAGTCACCGCTCTCACCTCTCCATTGTGAAAAAGAGCCACAAGGCTTAGAGCTGAGAAATGACTTCACAGGGTCACACAGCTAGCTTGGGGAAGAATCAGGATTCAAGCACCGATCACCTGACTTCTCCCGTCTCCTCTCTCATTACACCAGATATGGAGAGAACACAGAGAACCTAAAAGGAGAGAAAAAAGAAGTACATCTTGGTTGAATATCTTGGGCTTCTGGTTTTCAAGGACAGTTTGATGATCAGCAGCAATAATGCCTCAAAAGTTATGATGATTAGCTTGAATGAACTTATGTAATAAACACATCACAGCACATGTGGCATCAAACACCTGCTAGATCTGAGTGTTGGCGCCAAAGCTGCTTTCATTGTCAAAGAAAAGGCGGGGGGAAAGGAACTTGGCTGAACAAAGCTGACAGACTTTTCACTAGAAAATTCAGAGGTAGTTTTTGGAGGAATAGGAACACATTTCCAATGGTTTTAAAAATTTATTTAAATGTGAGTGGGTGAATTTAGTAATTAAAGAAATGAAGGCCACTGAGAACCATTTGGTGCCTTAGGCATCTTCCAGACTGGTCCCTTCTACCTGCCTTGGTCAGAGTCCTAGAAGCCTCAAGATGGGCAGGTTCAGAGGTTTGCCCAGAGCAATGGCTGAGGTTGCTGATTTCCATCTAGGCTCCCACACAAACACATACCAAACCACTCATGCTTCTCCCTGGAATCTCTTCTCATTACCAGAATAAAGTCAGAGAAGCAGGGGCCATCTATTTCTCAAACTGAGTCTATCCATACAAAGTGGATTCTTTGGCCTGTTTTGGAGGTTAACCTACATCAAGAGAACAGGGCAGTTGCCAAATACATGGTCACTTCCCTTTGGCTACCCACAAATTTTTGAACTGCAAGATCTATTCATTTATTTACTTGTTTGAAGTTATTATTGGGAGAACATTGGATTAGAATACTTGCTGGATGTGCAGCTCCCTCAACCTGAGTTTCCTCACCTGTAAGATGCTACTCATTATCTGCCTCGTGGACCTCGCCAGTTGTTTCAGGCATCATTTGAATGACACATGGAAGTGCTGTTTCAGCTCTAAAGGCTGCCATGAGAGTGAAGGATTGTTGCTACTACTCTGTGCCCAACAATGTGCTAGGCACCAAGGGGGTTACAAAAGAAACGTAAGAGATGGTCCCTACCCTCCAGGAACTTCCAACCCTGTGTTGGGAAAACAAGACACACCCAAATGAAACAGATATGTAACACCTCAAGGCTGTATTTACTACTTAAATGATGGCTAAAGACTGAGATTTGTAGGAGCTCAGAGAAGGCCAAGATCATCAGCAAGCTGGACAAGTCGGGAATGCATCTTGGAGGAGGTGAGGCTTGAGTTGGGTGACAAAATAGGCAGAGAAGACAGAGACGGTCTCTCCATCAGGGTGTGGCACACCAGTAGTGGAGGGCTTTCTCGGTAGACCAATCTACGTGGAGTTACACTCCCTGTCAAGCTTGAGTTAGGGATTTAAGAACTTGAGAGATTTATAGGAAAGGGAAAGTCAGGAGAGCTTTTAGATCAACGATAGGTTATGATGAAACAATGATTTAGGAGGACTCATATGTGAAGGATGGACTTGCGGTGAGATACAGGAGAGAAGAGGGCTGGTGTGGGAGTCTAGGCTCGGGATGCTGTGGTTTGGACCAGACCAATGGAAATGGTAAGAGAAGGAATTACATGTAAGTGAAAGATAGTTCTCTTTGTAACGGGAGGACAAGTCACATTATTAACCCTTCCTTCTTTGTTCGTGTCTACACTTTGGAATTTGAATTAAATTGGGTAAGGAGGGGCAAAAAATAGGGAGCATCTCTATAAGTACATTAGAAGAGTCTAGAAAACCCAAATTGGTCTCACAGTGTCTATTTGTCTCTCTATAAAAAAGGATTTGAAGTGGCTAGCTGATCCATAGAATGATAGATTTTAGGAGTTGGACAAAACCATAATGTTCACCTGTTCACACCTGTGGCCAATTTCAGAATTTCTGCTCCAATATCCCCAGCAAATGCTCATCCATTCTCTTCTTTAACTTCTCTAATGAAGGGTGTTCACTACCACTTGAGGAAGACCTTGCATAGTTGGATGTCTGTAGCTTCACAATTTAAAAATTTTGAGGTTTTGTGAATTTTCCTGATTGGCTCTCTTATTGGCTCCCAGGATCATCCAGAACTTTTTACATTCCTTTCACCTCTTCTGGACTCAATCATTTTAAATTGAAGGTGCAGGCCCGGCCTTCTAAGTTTTCCTCATCACCCACATTTATAAATTACCTTTTAAAGTAAATAAGTAAATTGCCACAAAATCTCATCACTTCTATTTTTAGTTATCACTTGACCCAAAGACAAGAGACTTTGATTCTGGACTTTACAGAAAAGATAAATAAATAAGAAAGGAAGAAAAACTTGTGGGATCCTTCTTATCCTTCTTTCTTTACTTCAACCAGGGTGTTTTTATGCCCTTGCACAAAAGTCAGGTCCCACGAACCCATGAAATAGGTGTTTTCATCTCTTTCTTTTTTCAGCTGAGCAGCTGGATATCTTTCCAGGGATTCAGTATCAGAAATCAAAGCCAACAAGTGGGAAGTTTGACTTGATTCAGGACAGTCTTGCCAAGTAGCCAAGCGGAGGGTGAAGTCAGGTCAATTAGAGGGGGCAGCAAATGTGAAGCTTTTAAAAAACGTGCTATATATTTGGAGCAGGAAAGGACTTTAGTCAGTAGCAGTTGTTATTAATAAAACATAAAAACAAAAGAAACCATCACCATCATCATCGTCATCACCATCATCATCAACCAGGCAAACCCTAAAACGTCTTCACTGACACAGAAGGAAGGAGATCTGTATAAACACACTATTGTCCTCAGATGGTCTTTTATCATTGCCTAAGTTATATTGCCACGGTCTCTTTCAGGCTGTGTTGCAGAAAAATTTCAGCATTTACTTTAAAAGTTTAGGGTAGGAAGGATAATCTTTAACAGAACATAGAAAATGCTCCTTCAGATCAAAACCAACAAGCAAACAAACAGAAGCAGGTCAGTTCTCTTTTTGGCACTGGGCAGGACCATATGCTTCCAGAGATGAGAATTTAAAAATAGCCTGTCACACAGCTCACATTGTAGCCCTGGGACATAGTGGGGTGGGAAGGATTGCCTCACACTTAATAATAGTGACACTTCACATTTATACTAACCTCTTCTCAAACTAACTCAGACTACTTTCCAGTTATTTATTTTTCTTAAAAAAAATCGAATCCTTCTGGAGTCCCTAGAAGTTGAGTAGGAGCTGGTACAATTCTTCCCACTTCACAGAGACGATGACTGAGGTATCGAAAGGTAGAGTTACTAACTCAGGATTATAGAGTGACTCAGGGGTTAGTCTTGTGCTGTTCAAAACACGCTGGGCTGGCAACTGCAGCAATATCCTGGCCTGTGAGAGCCACGAGTTCATAGGATGTTGCACAAAAAAGAGAGACAGTTGTTTCCCATTGCTTCTGTTTTGAAATGCGCTTGCCTTTCATTTTAAGCATTTCATCAGTTTCCAATTTTAAGGCAAGTAGCTTATAAGCCGTGCTGACCTATATCTGCAGACCAACTTACAGAGGCATCACAATAATGTAATTTTTCACATCTCCACAATTCCTTGCAACTGAGATGGTTTTATACTCACCATCTCATCAGGTCTGTGTAACGAGCTGTAACTTAGGCAGGGCCAGAGGTATGAGGGAACAGAGGCTCAGGGTGTGAGAGAACTTTCTCACCTGGTGAGTGCAACAGACACCGACAGAAACCCAGGTCTTTTCTCTGCACGTCTGGGGTGTTTTCCTGCCCCACACTGTCGCCTAGGTCTAAGCCAAGTGGAGAGACTCGCTGTAGAGTGTGTGTTACTAGGAAAAACATCCCCCTCTGTGCTCAGGTTTGACTCCCCCCAGCCCCAGTTTGGTGCTCAATACTCAGTTTCCAATTGGTGGCATAACTCTGAAGGGGGATTCTAGATGTGGCAAAAAACCAAGGGAAGTCAGTAATGAGCTCCCTTTTCCGGGGGAAGGAAAACTCTTGACATACTGAGAGGTCTAGGCAGACAGTCTGGATAAAAGTGGAGTCCAGTGATGTGTTATTGACAAGTCTTAACCCCTATTCCAACCATAACTCTCTGCTCTGTGTCATAACCACTCTCTTTCCAATACTCTAAATTCCCTTCCTGCTTTCCCCTTCATTGGGCTAAACCCCAGTCCTGGTGAAATGTAATTGTTTTCTCTCTCCTCCTTTGCTTGCAACTAAGCAACAGAATGCTGTTAAGAACATTGCGGATCTCGCAGACCAGCTCACCTTACATTTTTGACCACAGTTCTTAAATGGACCCTGCCAGAGCGCCCTCTAACACTTTTAGCAAAGTTGCTTTCTCAGGCTCTGGATCTATTCTTTCATACCTTTATCTCACTCCTTAAATCTCCACCATGTTTCACTCTCTCCATCCCCCAGCATGATGACTTTCCTTCACTGCTATCAGAGGAAATCATTCCATCTTTCCACCACCAACTCCTTAACTCACCTGCATCTGCACCCACATACACTGCCTCCTTCCTATTAAGTGGAGAAAGTGTCACAACCTCTAAGGTCACCTTTTCCATGTGTCCTCTGGATCCTGTCTCCTTTCACGTATTTCTTTCCTGCAACATTATTTTCGCTTATTCTGTTACATCCATTCTATAAGCAAACAAATATGTCTTCATAACAACCATTATAAAACAACAACTCTCCCTTGACCCTACACGCCCCGGCAGCTGCCATCCCATTTCTCTGATGCTTTCACAAAGAACTTTAAAAAAGTGAGATCTACATTTCCTCTCTCCTTTGCTCCCATTCTCTCCTCAGCAATGCTCCAAATTTCTTCCGATCCTGTCTCTCTACATAACAGCCCTTATCAAGGTTACCAATGATGGGCGTTTAGGAAGCCAAAATGTACTGAACTAACTGGACTATTCAGTAGAATTCAACATGGTTGATCCTTCCAACTTTGAACGTTTTCTTCTCTAGCCTTCCCGTGATTCCACACTTACCTCGTTTGCCCTTACCTCTTGTCTCCTTGTCTGACTCTTCTTCTTCTATATCAAATTTTGGAGTGCTCTGGGGTTCTTGTCTTAATTCTGTCTATACTCTTCCTAGACAAACTCCTTGAGTCCCATGGCTTTAATATACTATCTATATGCAGATAACTTTAAATCTCTATCTCTGTCTGACTTCTCCCTTGAACTCCAGACTTGATAACTCTAATTGTATATCTAATAGGTATTTCACACAAACCATGACCCAAACCAAACAATTGCTTTATCCCTCCCCCACCCCCAATTCCTCCTTCCCAAGCCTTCCCTGTCACGGGAAGTGGCCTTGAGCCTTCTAGCTATTTGTTCAGGGTCAATCATCAAATCATTCTCGTTTTCTTTATTTCCCTCAAAACCCCATGTTTAATCCATCTGCAAGTTGCATTGACCTTACGTCTAAAACAGGTGTCAACTTAGACTATTTTCATCATCTCCACAGCAACCATCTTATTCCAACTACCATCATGTTTTTCCCATCTAGACTTTTGCTACCCTAGTCAGCTTTCTGTGCAGTCACCAAAATGGTATTTGTAGAATCATAAATTATAATGTTACCTCTCTCCCAACTCCTCTTACCATGACCTATAAAACCCTGCGGGACCTCTTCCCTGACTACCTGTCTAGCATCAACTCCTTTCACTCTCAGCCTTGTCCACAATGTTCACTGGACTTTTTCTCCTTCAGACTTGCTATCGCCTTCTAATCTGAGGACCTTTGCACTTGCCCTCCCTTCTGCTAGATGCTCTTCTTGCACATTTCCAATGTCTGCTTCATCTTGTCATTCAAGCCTCAGCACAACTCTTGTCATTCCCTGAGAACCAATTCGCTTGACCCACATTGCTAAGGTAGTCCCCTCTAGGACCAAGTAAATAAGTATCCTTCCCACCTTCCCCCACTACCAAACAGAAGTGTTTTCATTTAGGTTGAATTTGGGTGAATTAATTATACCCTCAACTTACATAGTGAGTCAATATAAGAATTAACTTTGAAATTTGTGACTACATTGTCCCTTGTGGTTTAGAGGACATGATTTGGCATGTCATTCAGTGGCCTTTCTATAAAGCCCCATCTGAGGAATTCTGTTAGGTCTAAGGGCTAAAAAGTTTGTTTCCTCTGAGGAACTAGTAATGGGACACTGACTTTGATTTGTTTTTTGGCTTTGCTAATACAAAGCTCAGAACCAAAATCTTGGCTGCATTATTGCAAATGTGTAGAACTATAGCACCTGGTTACCTGTCTAGACAGCAGTGTCCAATAGAACTTTCTACAATCATGGAAATACTCCATATCTGCAATGTCCAATAAGTAGCCATCGGCCAGAGGTAGTCACTGAGCACTTGAAAGGTGGCTAGTGACCTTGGGAGGCTAGATTCTTTAAATTATATTTAGTTTTAATTAATTTAAATTTAAATAGATATATGTGCCATTGAACAGCATGGGCCTGGGTATCCTATGGTCCATTTCTAAGACATTAGAGTTTACTTTTATGCACACTTTATTATTGATTATTGGATTTCCTATAAGTTGCTTTGATCCTTTGTGGCTGGTAAAAAAAAAAAAAGAAGGAACCATATTTAAATGAGTAATTGAGTCTACAGGTAAGTTAGTATGTTCAGAGCTTAGGCGACATGGTCAGTGAAGGCAGACAATGAGTCTTAAATCCTCTCTCTCTTCGGGAGCTCTGTGGAAAGGGCAACAGCAGCAAGTCCGAGCTCCAGGTTCTAATCTTTGTTTTGCGGTTGTGACTCCAAGTGAGCCAGATATTCAGTATGTTCAGATATAAAATGGGACTTACAGATTGATGACTTGGTGTCTTTGGCATCTGGGATGCCAGATGTGTAGCCCCTGCACCCATTCCCATGTTTTCCGGAGCCTAAAAAGCTGGCCCTTGGCTACCTACTTGGAATATAAGGCAGACCATCGGGAGGTGATTTCATTCATGCCTGTGCCTAAGGTGGGGTCATTGATAAACCAATTTAAAACAAATATGAATAGTCCCATCTTCAAAACATCTTTAGGGAAGGAGAACCCACCCAAATACCTAAGTGCTTAGGTGTTTGGATGGTTTTGAATGCAGGATGAGGTATCATTTCTTTTATTATATAAAAGCATAGGACTGAAATCAGAAGACTTGTGTTCCAGTCCCATCTCAGCTACTAACTAGCAATGTGACTTTGATCAAGTCAGTTTCCTTTCCTCTCAAATGGGAGGATTGAACCAGATGACATTTAATTTCCTGTCTCACACCAGCCATAACAATAAAAACTAACATTTATTGAGTGCTTAGAATGTGCTGAGGTGCAATACCTTATTTAGTCCTATGGAGATTGATAATACTACTACTTCCACTTTCCAGGACAGAAGAAACTGAGCTTCATTGTTTCCCGAGAGTTGGTAAATGGTGGATTCTCTATCTGAATCTGGTCTGCTTTCAGGATTCACTTTCTTACCTGTTCTACCTTCTTTAGAATTTCGTGTTTTTCCATAGGCCAGAACACCCTTGTTTTTCTGGAGTTGCCTTAATTCTTTCAACCAATGCTCTCCAAATCTGGGCCCCAGTGGGCCCCAATACTGTGTCCTTAGTCCTTGGAGTGACCAGAATAAAGGGGTTGGTTGCCAGCATGCAAGAACAGCCATGTTCATTTGCCCAGTATGCTGTACAAACACTGTCACTTTCTAAGGATGCCATGATATGCAAAATGTTGGGAAGCATGTGGACTTAGACATATATCATGACTCATTTGAAGGGTTTAGCTTAGACATTTCACAAGTCATATCACATACATTATACAAGATCTTATCAGGAAGAGATGGTCTATCCCACAAATCCAAATCATCACTCCCTGAGATGGGAGTATCACAGTCATTCCATCTCAGAACCTGGCCTTAAGCTGATCCTCAGAAGTTATTTTGCTAGGTGATAGAGTAGCATCCCTGTGTTGATTAGAATTCTAGAAAGTTAGAGCCAGAAGGAAGTTTAGAAATTTTAAGTCCAACCCAAAGAGGGTAGAGGATTTTTTTAAGGTCAGTGTCAAAGTTGGAACGAAAACTCTGGTCTCTCTCAGGCCCACTCCAGGGCCCTTCCCCTACCTCTAAACCCCCAACTGATCATCAGAACTGCTTGTTTTGGGAGATGATGCAGAGGAAACATAACTGAAATTTCATCTCTCCTCTGCAGATGTCAGGAGCAATGGGGCACCCGTGGTAGGAGAACGTGCCTCCCTGGCTCCTTCAAAGGCCACAGACCCATGAGAACCATTCAGTGTAGCCTGAGCCACAGGCCCGGAGGCCACAGCAGCGCACAGGAAAGTGAGGGGAAGTGGAAACGTGTGAGCAGACGCCTCAAAGCGACGGGCTTACCACCGGAAAAAAAAATAAAAATAAACACGCTCAGAAATAGTGTAACTGATATGCAAAGGAGATCAAAACAAGGGTTTTAAAATATCTTGGCTGCTTTAGAGGAGGTGAGAGTGGTAAATGAAGCGAGGTTACAAATGTGTGTTAGGGGAACGGGGCGATAAGGGGATGGCTCACTGCAGCCTGCTGGGCCATGGGAACCTGGAACGCAGGGGTATTTCAAATGAAAATGTGGGAGGTGTAAATCCCCATGGGGAGCTCCGAGGCACGCATGGACCTGGGAGCAGGAACCCCAGAGTCCCACAGCCCCAAACTCCTCCCTCCCTGCCCCCCTTGCTCTTCCCTGAGATTCTGCTCCCTTTGCAGTCGTGGACATTTCTCCTGGGGCAGGGCATTGAGGCTCAGACGAGCCAGCAGTGGAGGCACCCCGAAGTCCACCCAACTTGGCTGAACTTCAAGGCTCAAGTAGTAGTTTGGAACCAATGTTCCAGGGTTAAGGGCTGGGGCTGAGCAAACTCACGGAAGACAAATTCCCCAGTCTTGCAAAGTGCAATTCCCTTTCCTTTCAGTGGGTCGGGAAGAACTGCAGACATGCACTCTCTTCAAGGGAAAGGTTTTCTTTCGAAACTGGTTCCTGAAATGGGAAGCGCAAAGGTTAATGATGGCTGCACGGGCTGTTTATAGGCTCCCTCTGCCAGTGTAACCATTCCTAATAATAGCTCAAGGAACATGGGACATTTCCAGCATCAGAAGGCCATCAGTCGACAGCACAGGTACAAAAGGGAGCATCTACTCCTCTATAGATGCAAATGGCCTCATGGATTTTAACAGAGGAAAAATACTGGGCAAGAATGTGGCAGGGGGGAGGGCAGAGCCTGGGCTTTGGAAATTAACCATCTCTCGTACAGGTCTAGCATTTATACTTACAAAGCACATTCACATCTATTATCCAGTGAAACGGGCCAGGCAGGAGCAATCACCCACATTTTCCAGTTGAGAAGACTGAGGCTCCAAGCTGAAGGGTACAAGGACACCATTAGTGACCCACAGTGCTGTATGTTCATTATAGGGCTCCGAGGAGCCAGAGATGGGAATCTGGTCCCTTTGATCTGAACTTGAACCATCCCTCATCCCTCTCCACCTCTTCCTTCTCCTCCCTACTCTTCCTCCTCCTTTTCTGAGAGAAGAGGTGCATTAACTACTTTAGTTATGGAATAGAAGATTTTTACTTTTTATTTATTATTTATTTATTTATTGGCTGCGTTGGGTCTTCGTTGCTGCACGCAGGCTTTCTCCAGTTGCGGCCAGCGGGGGCTACTCTTTGTTGTGGTGCGCAGGCTTCTCCTTGCAGTGGCTTCTCTTGTTGCAGAACACGGGCTCCAGGTGCATGGGCTTCAGTAGCTGTGGCAGGCGGGCTCAGTAGTTGTGGCACGTGGGCTCAGTAGTTGTGGCACACAGGCTCAGTAGTTGTGGCGCACGGACTTACTTGTTCTGCAGCATGTGGGATCTTCCTGGACCAGGGCGCGAACTCGTGTCCCCTGCATTGGCAGGTGGATTCTTAATCACTGTGCCACCAGGGAAGTCCAGGATTTTTACTTTTGATCCAAAATTTTTTCTGTGTTTCTTACTTGTTTGGTCATGGGAAGGCAAATCCTACTCCCAACTTTTCTTGAACTTGGTATTTAGTAGAAAACCACCAATAGATGCATGTGACTGACCTTTTTCTGATGTGCAAAGCCTAGCCCTGGGCTGAGGCGGGGAGACAGCAGGTAAAGGCAAGCTTGAATCCTGCCTGATACAGGTTTGCTCTGAGGCCACGGGAGTAGGGTGGCTGACGCAGGCTGAGGAATGTCGCAAGGGAGAGTTCACTGTGGGCTGAGGGTATCCGGGGGAGACTTCTAGCAGGAGGTAGCCCTTAATGAAGCAGCATCTTGAAGGACAGATCTGGGTTGAAGTGTGGGGAGGAGGTCCAGAGAAGCCACAGGATAAAGGTCCAAAGGTTTAAAAAGTGCAGAGGATATTGTCAGAAATTCAATCAGACCCAACAGTCGGAAGCAGTGGAAATGATGTTGAGGAGACACTTTGGAGTCACACTCTGGAGGGCTTTGAAAGACTAGCCAAATCACTGGAATTTTATCCTGTAGCTGGGAGGATTCTCTGAAGCTTTGTGAATGTAAGAGTAGTCTGAGAAAAATGGTGGTCTAGAAAGCTCCTTTTAGCCAGATATGCAAGGTGGATAATAAGGGAGTAGCTGGGAGAAGAAAACTTACAAGGAGCACTGGACTTGGAGTCAGGAGGCTGATCCTAACAATGTAAACTTGGTCAGATCATGCCCAGATATACGCACGATTACAGGATTGTCTCCTCTTGACTGTGAAAACCTGCCCTGCCCACCCCTCGGGGAGGTCCTGGACATCACATACAATGAGGTTAAAATGCTTTGTAAACTATAAAACTGCAGAACAAACATGGGGGGATAGTAATCCAGGCTGGCGGGAGGCGGTGGAAGCATGGGTTGGTTGGTGGCTCTGGGGCTGGGCAGTTGGGCGGGGAGGTTGAGTGAGAGGCTCCATTTAGGGGGGAGCGTCTTCCCTCTGGAGGGATATCTTTTTTCCTCCCTGGCAAGTGCCGTGTCACCTGGCCCAGATGGGGGGCCAGCGAAAGATGGGGGCGTGTAGAGCTAGCAGTCGAGAGCCGAAGACCAGAAGTCCCCTGGGTCCCTAGTAACTTCTTCAAGGGAAAGAAAGAAAATACACAGCTAGCTCTTCAATCTTGAGCTTGAAATAAAAACAAACAGTTGGGTTACTGTTTTGCAGAGTTGCCGAGTAATTGTGGAAGGCAAGGAAGAGCCGGTTTGCACAAGGTGGTTGCTCAATGGAAAGGTCTTACCGGAGGAGGTGTCCGGGAAGGTACAAGCAGAAGTCAGCGCAGCTGCTCTCAGAGCTTCTTGTTGGGAGAGAACTTTCTAGGCTTTCAGCCAGCCCTGGGCTTCTAGTGGAAGCATTTCACAATCTCCTCCTTTCTCCGCGGGTTATGTCCTTGGATTGAACAGCCAGTGGGGGCTTCTTGGGTGAGTGGAAAGTGCACTGGACTCGGGGCCAGAGCTCTACATTCCAGCCTTGGCTCCATCCCTGCCCGGTGGTGTGACCCTTCCTCTTAGGGCCAGAGTTAGACTAGGCTGCATGATCCCTGGGGCGCCTTTCAAATCTAGACTCCTGGGAGGTGGGGGACAGGACAGCCTGTCTCTTCAGATTGGGATTCAGAGGGCACAGCAGCTACTGTGAGTGAACTGACCTACGGCCCAGAGCCACTGAGTTCTGTGACCAGGCTTTAGCTCTGGCCACGGCGGCAACATGGGGAATTTCAAATGAGGTCAGCTTGGGGCAGAGGCAACTGTGCGGTTGCCAACCAAGTCTGGCAATTCAGATGAATCAGAAAGCTGGGATCCCTCCTAGTTCACCTGCAGTGAGCTGTGGAGCTCCATGTATCCAGGAGGAGAACCTTCCTAACAGATTCCACGTACAAGGACAGCATCTCGCTTTGAGCTTGGAAGAGCATAAGCCACAGATAGTTTCCCTCCCACTCCCATTCTCCTTCCTCAAGTCTTAGGAAATAGGACCTCTTCCCTGCCCCTTGTCCCATTTCCCAAGCAGAGTCTCAGTCATAAGTGCAGCACTTTCTCTCTCGTACTCACTTCCCCTATTCTTTCTGGTCACCAGGAGCAGCACTGGTCCAGGCTTTGGGAAGTATAACGTTGGGGCATGAGCTGACCTGTTGGTCCCTTTGGCTGCCCAGCCTGTGCTGTATCCATGCAGGCAGAGTCCAGTATTGAGCGGCTCTGTCTCATTTCTAAAGAGGGACCCATTACTCCCAAGCAGCTCAGGATGACCAACAACTTTCTCCGGCCTTCTGTCCAGGGTCCAGGGGAACAGTCGAATAAGAGAAACCTTTACTGAGCACCTATGAAATGCTAGAATCCATTTTTAGATGAGACAAAGGATTCAGAGGTAGGTCAGTTTCTGCTTCCAAGGCGGGAGACAGGATAACTGGAAAATCACTATAAAACCATGTAGAACATGGGGACAGCCATCGTACAGGGACACTTCAAAAGAAGGAGAACTGGTACTCGGTTGGAGATCATAGAAGGCTGTGTGGAACAAATGACTTAAGATAGACCAATCATCAACGTCATTATGATTACGTTTATGATTATAGCTAACTTTTGTTCGACTCTTACTATGTTCTAGGTGTTGTGCTAAGCCAAGCCCTGTGTCTTATCTGAGTTCCTCTTCACGAAAGCCCTTCCCTCTTAACATGAGGCTCAGAGAGGTTAAGTAAGTTTCCCAAGGCCAATCTGTGGGTAAATGATTAGAGCCCATGTTTTCCACGGAGGTATAGTGTGAGGTATTCCTAGTGGAGAATAAAGAATGACAGCTTGGAGTGGGAAAGTACAGCATAATTTGATGGGGAGCTGCGGGTGTTAAGGTCAGTGGGACTTGAGGGCTAGTGAGGAGTTTGACTTTGTTCTGGCAGCTGCAGGGAGACTGGGGGTGTGTGAGCAGGACTTGGCCTAATGAGAAGCTGGCACTTGGAGTGGTCATTTAGCGGGGAGAGCAGGGGGACCGCAGGAGGACTGAAGATGAGGGGACTGAGCTGAGAGACCTGGGTGTAAGGATACAGGGATGAGGACTTAGGGTGGCAGGGGCGGGAGGAGAGGGGGCGGGGGAGGAGAGGAGCGACCTGAGTCCGAACCCCTCTCCACCCATCCCGCTGCTCTCAGCATCAACGGCACAGCACGCAGAGAAGCGTGTGAGGGCGGCCTCACTCTGCTGAGGATCCACAGGAGCCTGGGGGGCCTTCCTGTCACTCCAGTCTCACGTGAGGCCCCAGCGAGGTGGCTGGCACCCTTTCCTCATCCTCAGTGAGCGGTGCATCCTCTGAATCAGAACCCTCTGTACATGTCCGACTTTTACCTTTTCCATCACTCTCTTCTCCCCACTCTCAAAACCCCAAAGCAGCAGAACCAAATGAATCACAGAGCTCTTTTAACGGAATCAGGGTCCCAAGGAGAATACCTGGGTGGAGCCAAAGAGAGGGTTCTGTGAGTCCTCAGCCGCCTTCAAGAGATCAAGGAGGAGGGGGGGTCAGAGAGCGACAGAGGGGGGGCAGGTGGAGGAGGGAGGGTGTCCGTGACTGCGAACCGCGAAATCGGATGGAAGCCGGTGCGCAAACTCCATCTCCACGCACCCGAGGAACCTCCTGCAGCGACTGTGGCCAAGAAGGCAAGAGTGAAAGCTGCAGAGTTTTTTGCCTCGGCCAGGTGAGTGTAGCCACCCGTGGTCATGCTCTTCCTACCAAAGAGCTGTTTTGACATCTCAGAGCAGCCCAGGGTGGGATTTCCAGGCCTCACTGTCCCAACAAGGAACGCAGTCAACATGACAGCAAGAGAAAGGGGCCCCTAGAGGCAAGTTAATCCAATCTGTGAGTGTCCAGAGTGGGTATGTGACTCATTGCCCCTCATACAGTCGCCTGTCTTCCCAGTTTGCTTTATAAACACATGGTGCTTACGTGCCAGGCATTATTCTAAGCACTTTGTAAGTTATTAACTTATTCAATTCGCATAACGTCCTGTAACGTGTCTACCTTTACCCTCTCTTAATGATGAGGAAACTGAGGCACAGAGGCATGAAATAACTTGGTCAAGGTCTCACAGTAATTGGTAGAATCAGGATTGAGCCCGGGCAGTTCAGCTACAGGGTCCAAACTCTGAACCCCTGAGCTCTGTTAGTCTTTATTCTAATTTCCACTCTAAGTCTCTAGCACTCCTACAAAAAAAGGAGATCAGAGCAAATCATTTCTAAAGTTGCACCAAGCTCTAACACTTTGTGATTCAGTGGAATCAGTAAGTGGTTAGGTCTCAGGCTGTGAGTTTTCAGTGGGCTGTGAAATATGCTTTGGTGTGACACAAATACCCCGTATGTGTGCATTTCACTGAGTTCTGGCATTGGCTGGCCACCAGCCTGGCTGTGACTCAGTGGATCTGCTGGCCCATTGCAGGGCCCCAGATCTTCACATCAGGGACTCGCAGATTCTGCACCTCTTTGCAAAGCTCTAGCCAATGAGATTGTGAAAACAGCACTCAATCTAAGCAAAGAAGTGAGATGCGGAAGTAACTACGATTTGGGCTGCAGGGGTACAGTGATTCAGTGAGATAAGGCCGGGAGGAAACACTTAGTCCTGAGCGCTGGCGGTGGAGGTAGACCAGAGGCTTCGGTTTCCTTAGCAAGGACAGCGCGGCAGGTGATTGGTTGTTGGCAGTGGGGTTACTTGAGTGGAAGAAATATGACCTTTCTAGTGGCCCAAATGAGAAAGGCTCTGTATGGTAATACAATCTCAAATTTCCCAGTTTGTTTAAACATTCAAATGGGATATAGCTAAATTCACATTGTGGATTCCCCAGTGGGAAGGTAGTAGGTAGAGTGGAAAGAACACTGGCCTGGTGTTTGGACATCTAAGTTCCAACCCTGGATCTGCCCCTAGCTAGGTAAGAGGTGTTAGACAAATCAAGTCCCACCTTGGCCTCAGTTTACCTATGATAACAGTGACAATTTCTTGAGTCGTTGGCACGCTGAGAACAGTTCTCAGAGCTTGACATGTATTACCCTTTCTAATTCTTATAGCGGTGCCGTGAGGGATGCACTATGATTATTGCTATAACCCAGAGGAGGAAAAGGAGGCTCCGAGAGGTGAAGGAACGTACCCAGGGTCATACACTAAGCAGTGGACTGGGAATTGTTCCTAGCGTGTCTAGCTATATCTCCCACATTCTCAGACATGATGCTCTACTGCCCTTGCCTTTATAGAGAGGGGTGGGTCTCTGGATGGGTTACAAACAAACCTATTTAGGATACTTGTGATGAAGATGGCCCTTCCAGGAGCCTGTCTTTGCTCATGCCTTTGTGCCCATGGAGTTTGGCAGCTTCCATCAACCTCCCCTGGACGGTCAGCTCTGTGTGGGCAGGGCTCCATCACTGCAGTCCTAGTGATAAGCACCATGCTTGATCTGTAGTATCAGTGAATATTTGTTGAATGAATGTAAGGAAGAATCACTGAGCCTGGCAGAGCCGAGGAGCAGTTGAAGTGATGGGAAGTATGAGAGAAGCAGAATGGAACTAGCTCAGCGGAGTGTGAGCTGGTCCAGACAGTCTGAAACCTGAAGATGTTCACGAAGAGTTAAGATTTGGGCTTTCAGATGAAAAGCTGCAGTGTAACATGTGATCCCCTTGTAACGAACAAACTCTCCACTGAGGAGTTCATGTATGGGAATGTCTGCCCCATAGGGTCTGGCTGCTAAAGAAGGGCCTTGAGGGTGAAGCCCAGGTCTGCCAGCCCTCAGGGAGGCCTTGGCAAGCCCTTCAGCCTCTCTGGGCTGGGCTTGCCTCCTCTATCTAATTCCTTCTCTACCCAGTTGGGGTTGGGACTAAGCCCTCTTATGACCCCACCCCAGCTTTCCTTCCTGCACAGGGAGCATATCAAGCCCCGTTCTTCCCAGACACCTACTGTCCATCACAACTTACCTGTCTTGTGTCTGTGTCTTCAGGATCCTGTCCTCTGCTAAGCGACATTTATCCTTAGCTACTGCAATGAACACACCTGCTGATGTGCACTTGGGTATTCATGTGCTTTGCCCTGGTAAAATATTCCCATTTCACCAGGCCCTTGAAGACATAGTTACTGATGGGACTTTTCAGCCCTGGAGAGGGTTGTGGGGGGCAGATGGTTATTAATCACAGTGATAACAACTATCAGTACAATGGACAAAACACTTTGTTGTCCTTTATCTCATTTGACTGCCAGGTGCAAGGGCAGGTTGGAGGGGCACCGTGGGCCTGTGAGAGGAGACCTGTGTGGCTCCAGCTCTGCCACTGTGGGGCTTCTTTCTCAGTGTCTTCTTTTCATATGAGAGAAGGTTGATGAGATGATTCTAGGGCTCCCTTGGATTGAACCTTCCTCAAATCTAGTATTAGGGGCTTGTTTTACAGAGAGCAAGTGAGGTTTAGGCGGTTTGGCTGTTTAAACTGCATTCTTACATGGCTTCCTTATGTGGCCTTCTTACTTACGTGGCTCCCCAACGTGTAAAGTGCTGGCCCATGCTGAGACAGGCAGCACAGAGGTTATTATTATTACACTCATTTCACAGACAAGGACACAGAGACTCAGAGAGATTAAATGAATTGTCTGGAGCTACACAAAGCAAGACGAAGGCACTGGCATTTAAACCCAGCCGTCAGGATGGCCAACCTGCCTGTGGGGTTAGTAGCATCTCTTGGGAGCTCTTGGTCTGGTTTTTCTTGTGCTCCCCTGAGACTTAGGGCCAGATTGGCTCCCAGAGAGCTGCAGCTGGGCTCTAGGGTGACTTTACTCTGAGAGAATCGGGCTACTGCTTCCTCCTCAAATCCCAGCCCCTCGGACTCCGTGCTGTGCCCCCTCCACCAATTTCTTGCCTATGGCAGCTGCCAGCAGCTGTGGGCTGGGTGTTCTCTCTCTGACCCTCCACATCCATGCTCCTTCCTTCTCATTCGGCCTCTCCAGGAGGTCAGTAGTTTCCTCTGCCCTCTGGCTTCTGGTTGGATTCAGCTCAGCACTGATTAGGTGAGCAGAGGGTGGGAGAAGGGAGGATGGTTCTTCCCCAGCCCCTTCTCTGCGGGCCATAGGTTGGCAATGGCTGCGTGCATCTGTCAAAGGCCACAGAGCCATCTGGACAGCCCTCTCCTAGCTCCCCAGAACTGTCTAGCCCACGAGGTTCTGGCAACTGCCTCTCCCTTTGCCCTTTCAGCCCGAGGACTGGTAACGGCTCCCAGGTATTTTTAGCCTCAGGGTGCATCATCATCTCCTGGTTTTCCTTAACCTTGTCTACACCTTCATAAATTATCCTTTAATTAATCTCTCTTTGGTCACCCTCTTTTGAGTGTGTCCTCTGCTTCCTCCTTGGACCATGACTGATATATGCTGCCTCTTTCCTTCATGTCTCTAGTCTTCCATTTCTTAAAGGCACAATGATCCCAGGCTTTTAGCATGATGGTCTGCCGATATTGCTTCTTGCAAAGTTTAATGGAAAAACAAAACCAAGCTAAAGAGAAAAACAAAAGTTTGAGGTGGCCAGGGGGTATGGTAAAGGGCACTGAGCTTGGACCTGGGGGCTGAAGACCCAAGCTTGCCACTAACTAGCTCTGTCATCTTGCCAGTCCCCTGGCCCTTCCAATAAAAACAAGGAAGAATCATTTTTGCGTTGTTTTTCCCATAAGCCTCTTGGGCAGATCAAATGAGGTGATGCCGGTGGAAGTACTCTGTGAATGCTGAAGCCTTTTCTGAGCATTAGGTGTTACTGTTGTTGTTTTTATCAGACACAACATGTAGACAAAATCCTCAAAAGGCCATGTGCTGCATTTTCGAATGCACTCAGATTTCCCTGTTGCCCATATGCCTCCTGGATTAGGAGATCTGGCATTTGCAGAATCCAAGATTGATGTCCAGGGAGGGTTGGCCAAGTCTGGACCCACATGAGCTAAAAATACCCTTGACCTCAGCGGGAGCATCTCAGTCCTGAAGGGGATGAACCCAAGGCACGGAGACAGTGAGGGAGATGACCTCCATCATTCATCGGCTGGGGTGAGGAGAGGGCAGGGAGAAGGTGGCTGTCACAGGCCGTCCTTGTCAAGAGCCGGTGGGAACACTGGCTTGATCTTTCTCCCTGTTTCTCTGTCTGTCGCTCTGTCTGTCTGTGAATAGGATTAACCTGAACCTTTTGTACTTTCCTGTTAGAGTGAAGGCTACATCATAAAAGCTCTTCCTCATGGCCAAGCCTCTTAGGGGTTTTCCCAGCCTGCCTTGTGGGGATGACAAACACCTCCAGCCAGAGGGAGGTAAGGAGGTGATCCTAGAACCTTGGCTGACTTCCATCCAGAGAAGGAGACGTTAATCCAGGAGCCTTGGTTTGATTTCTCCGGGGATGGGAAGTGTTGAGGTTCATCACCTCTCTATCCTAAAGATCAGTGGTTTGGGAACAACAATCCTTAGAGCTCTAGACTGTTGCTATTTAAAGTGTGGTCCATGCATCACCAGCATCGACATCGACCAGGAGATTGTTAGAAATGCAGAATTAAAGAAAAAAAAGAAATGCAGAATTTCAGGTCCCACCACAGACCTCTAGATCAGAATCTGACTTTTAACCAGATCCACTATGGATTCATATGCACGTTAAAGTTTGAGAAGCACTATTCTAGCATCCCTCTGAAGAACCTGAGGGGGTCACATGGGCAGGTTGTCTACGTGGGGTCCCATAAAAGATAACATTTGAAAAAGAAGTTTCACTTGTATTTAAAAAAAGAAGAAAAGGTTGAAACCAATGTGATCTTTCCCTTTCTTTGATAGGAACCTCTGCTGACGTTAGGACTCTGCTCCCTGTCTCTCCCTCGGTCCCCACGCCCCAGCCCCAGCCTCTCCATTGGATCCTCAGATGCCTGGTGCAAGCCTGCCGTGGCGGCTGCTCCATCAGTGAGGGGCTGTGTTAGGCGACTTGTGGGAATCGGATTATTTCCCAAGCTGCTTCTCAGCTCCGGGGGTCTAGCCGCGACAGGGCTGCCTGGCCAGGCACTGAGGACGAAAAAAGGAACTTGCCACGAGCTGGGAGTTTAGGACTCAGCTCGTTTCTCTGAAAGGGGAGGGCAGAAGGGTGTGGAGCTGCCTCCTCTGTAGGTGGAATTACTCGGGCAGCTGAGTGTTTGTTGTACGAGGAACAGCCTGGCAGGAGCTGAGAAGAGAGAAGTCTGCCACCAGCTGGGATCTGGGCCCAGCCCCACGGCAGCAGGTTTTCAGGATTTCCAGAGGGAGTGCTTGGCGGCCCGCAGTCTCAGTTTGCTGCAGTTATAAATATCTGTGATTTGCATTCCCTTCACATCCTCCCCTGGAGCTGCTCAGCATGTTCTGCCGTCGCTCCCCCCCCCGCCCCAGCCTCCACCCCCAGCTCACACAGGTCCCTTACCGGCAACATTCATGGCTTCCAGTTCACAGCAGGGGAAACTGAGGCTCTACCAAGCCACCCAAGGGCCCCACCTACATCTGGGCTGACTCAGGGAAGGAACTAGCACCTTAGCACAGCCTCAGAGTCCTTCACACACCAGCCGCAGACCTCCTGGCCTGAACTCTAGCCCTTTCTCATCCTGCGTTTACCCTCAGTCCAGACCACCCACCCTGCTAGCCTTCCCTGAGCACGTGAGCCCTCGAGTTGTGCAGACGTGTTCCTTTCTCTCCTCTCACACCTTGACACCCCAGACACACACCTGTGCCTCTCTCCGGTGGCACGACTATCCTCCCTTGATTGGAGCCATCTGACAAAGTGCCTCCCCCGTCCCCACCCTCGCCAGCTTTCAAAATCATGGAGTCAGATGTGTTGCAGGCCCCTCGGTCCCAACTCAGTGCCATCCTCAGAAAACACTTGTGTAATGATGAATGAACCAGAAGACAAAAATACACAAGCTAGTGGATGAAGCAGAGACAGAGTATTTTATAGACTCTCATGGGTGAAATGAGCATGCCATTCAACAGTTCTGATGCTTTGCAGGAGCTCATGTGAAAAAGATTTGGAGCAGAAGCTGCAGATCCCTAATGAAAAACATCTCTCTGGGGTTTCCCTGGTGGCGCAGTGGTTGAGAATCTGCCTGCCAATGCAGGGGACACGGGTTCGAGCCCTGGTCCGGGAAGATCCAACAGACCACGGAGCAACTAAGCCCACGTACCACAACTACTGAAGCCTGCGTGCCTAGAGCCTGTGCTCCGCAACAAGAGAAGCCACCACCATGAGAAGCCCATGCACTGCAACGAAGAGTAGCCCCCGCTTGACGTAACTAGGGAAAGCCTGCACTCAGCAATGAAGACACAACACAGCCAAAAATAAAGAAATAAAGAAATTTATTAAAAAAAAAAAATCTCCCTGTGGCTTAGAGACGTCTTAGGTACAAACCAGACACTAGCTTGTGACTCAAGATACTTGAGTTATCTGAGTCCCAGGGTTGGTTGGTTTGTTTTTACCTGAAAATGGACATTCTGAGATTATTTACCACCTAGTGTCATTGGGAAGATGAAATAAAGTGAGGTACATGTAAGATGTTTATGACAGGATAGGCACCTCCTATACTCTTGGCACTTCTCTACCACTAGCTCCTAGGAGGACTCTTCCTTTCTTCTCCTATCCTGAAGCTCAATTATGCCTGAGGAAGAGGAGAGAAAGGTGACAGGTAATCCTGAATTTGGAACTGAGACATTCATTTCAGGTCACAAATGCTCTGGATCTTCAGAACTGGTTTTCCAGGATTCTAAACACAATGATTTAAAAAATGGAGTCTGATCCAGCCCACGCTAAGTTCTTCGTTCCAATCATGTAACTATTCACCAGTGATTTAGGAATTACGCAAGCCCAGCCTCTGGGCCAGTGGTCTCCATTCTGGCTTCAGTTTGTAGAACCAGTGAAGCGGGGTTGAAGAAGGACTGGTCTGGGGTCCTCAGGACCTGAGTTTGTCCTCTAACTCACTTTGTGACCATTGACCGTTCATTCCTCCTTTTTGGGCCTCAGTTCCTCATCTGTCAAATGAGGAGACTGGACTAGATGCTTCACAGGGCCAATCACCTTAGATCCACATGGAAAACAGGAGCCTCCATAGCCTCTGCTCTCTAGGCATCTCTGTTTCTTTCTTCTCACCCTGTCTACCTATCCTGATGAGTGGGGTCTCAGTTGAATGAGAATAAGCCCGTGAAACAGTGCTTTATGTATTCAAAATGGTTCCATACTCACTCTAGCTTTACAAACACCTCAATGGGGGGCAGATAAGATGGATCTCATAATCCTTATTTTATAGACAACAAAACTGAGGCTCAGAGGAAGAAAGGGTTCCCAGGGCACATTGCTCAGCAGAGGCAAAGCAGCGCCTTTGCATTCCCAGTTCTGATTTTCTCTGCCAGGGACTCCCAGGACTGGTGGTGGTTATACTGCTGGGTTGGTTCCTTGGGCCCAAATGAGCCTCTTTTGGTTCCTCCCAATCTCCCTCCCCTGCCCAGGCTCTGCCATCTTGGTCCTTGCTTGGCCTCCCAGTAAGAGAGGGATGTGGTGAAGCGGAGTCCCAGGTGAGTACACAAGACGAAGCCCCATGAGGCTCCATTTCACCCCCTCTGCTGCTTCCTCCTGTGCTGAAGTCCTCATCCAGGTTTCACCTCCTGACCAAACCTCCTTGTGAGGGCACAGAGATGGGGGGCTATTGTCCTCTGCATCTGCAGGTGGAGGGTGCTGAGGACAGAGACAGGGCAGGGGAATGACCCAGGCCAAGTGTGACAGTGAGACTTCTGAGCTGCGCGGTTGACCTGCTCTGATGGGTTGAAGACAAGTAACTGGGCAGAAAGTCACGGACCTGGGAGATGGAAAGATAAGCTTCCAAAGAGGGAGTGGGGCAGGTAGTATGACGCCTGCAGTGAATGGGTGTATGAGTTACTGCGGAGAATTAGTCAAGGGGATTTGGAGGCATGTAGGCAGCTCTGTGGAAACATTTCTCACACCCATCCCTTTCTTCCATTTTCACTGCCACCACCCTCTCACTTCTCATCCAGGAGGTTGCAAGCACCTCTTGACTGGTCTCCCCGCTTCAGTCTCCTCCTGCTCCTTTCCACGCCCACATGCATCCCAACCTACCTGTTGAGCTGTAGTCCTCAGAGCTCCATCTGAGCATGCAGCCCTGCTGAACTACGAACTCTTCCTGGTCCTGTACTTTTCCATCTCTGGACGTGGCTGGTGTTATTTTCCTGCTGCTCAGCTCTGCCTGTGAGTGCAAATCCTACTTCATTCACTTCAATGCCACCTTCTCCCCATGATATCTTTCCTGGTCCTGCCCTTCTCCTCTCCCATATGGCTTGAGTGTGTATAATACCTGATGGTTCCATCTCTTCTTTTAGAGCGTTTATTGCCATCTACCTGGTATTATAATGATTTCTGTGAGTGTCTTGTCTCTCCTGCTAGACTGGGATCACCTTGCAGTTAGTAAAGAGATTATTTTCAAGTTTGTATCCCTTATGTCTCGGCTGCTATTTAGTTATTGGATGAATTAATAAAGACATAAGTGAACCAGTGCTTGCTGGGACAAGAAACAGAAGAGCTCTACCATCTAAGCTACAAATCAAGTTAACCATAAACCCAAAATTAAACTGAGAAAGTCATTTTGAGGCACGTGTGGAGGGAAATGCAAATAAATACATTCAGAGAAAGGCGGATCAGAAAGAAAAGAGCTTGGCACGAGAGTGCAACCCAGGGGACCGAGAAGATAGGTATGAGGGAGACGACAGTGTTTTATGCCTGGTAACAGGAGAAGTCAACAGAAGCTGGAAGAAGCGCCTTAGGGTGGGGCCAGATGAATCATAAGGCTTCCATTTAAGCCTTGAATGGCCCCATAGGTCCTCCCCCTGGTAGAAGCCGTAGGAAAGAAGAGTGCCCGGCACATTATAGGGGCATCAAAAGTTATTGAATTCATCCACATTTAGTATTTACCTTGAGTCAGTGAAGAGTAGCAACATGAGCAAGACACAACTCTTGTTCCCAAAGAGTTCACAGTCTACTAGGAAGAAGATGACATGTTCCAAGTAATCATGACAAAACATATGGTCAAATGTGTATGTGTATGTATGTGTTTGTAAGAATGTATCAAACATGTGCTGTGGCACTGCGGAAGAGGCAACAAGTTACTCTAAGTAAGGGAAAGGGGAGACGAAGATAAAGATGAGGGAAGACGTTATAGACACCATGCTTGGGAAGCAGAGGCTTTGAGAATGGGCTGGCTTTCCACCAGTCTCCAGAAATTGTCTGTGAGAAGGTAACCAAGGTATGAGTTAAAGTCATGAGGTCATCCGAGGAGGGCAAACGTGAGTGGGTCAGGGCACAGGAGACTGTCATGCCCAGATAGGCAGCAACAGTGGCCTGTCTTTTCTAAGGACAATGGGTATTGACTGACCAGTGTTTATGTCTTAGAATGACTAAAAAAGCCCACACTGCTTTTTGTGTGTCTCTCTGTGTGTATGTGTGTGTGTGTGGTGTGCAGGAAGGTTCAACGAAACTATGAAATGGAAAACTCTAGTGAAAAATGGAAAGTAATTCCTCCTTCTTCAAACCTAGCCCTACCTGTGCGGGTGGAAGGCAGGATTGAGTCCTCCAGGGAGGAGGGTGTTGGAAAGGAAGCCTCACCTTGGCCACTCTTGGCTTAGGAAAAGTGAAAGGCTGAGAAGAATGTGTCTTTTCCCTTTGGGCAGCCCTTGCTTATTCACAGCCTCATCTGCATAGGGAAATCGGAGCGGTCGGCAGTGCAGGACGAGCCAGCTGTGGTTGTGCAGCTGCATGGAGAGATGCTCCAGCAGCGGCAGTGGTGGGGAGTCCCCAGAGCTACTCCGGGCTATCAGCGCACGCCCTGTTTGGAGCTGGGGGGCAGGAAAGAGGGGATAATGTAATGGGAGACTGTCAGAGAGGAAAGGGGCCCTGGGGCCATTTTGGTTAACTCCTTTATTGGGGAAACTTAAGAGGGGCAATGGGCTTGTCCATGGTCTGTCCCACAGTCAGTGACTGTCAGGACCTTGGTGAGAACCCACATCTCCTGGGGGTTAGTGCTGCATCCTGTCCCCTTGCAAGACTGACGCGGAGGAGAGGGACAGAAAAGGAAAATAACCGGGGTGAAGAGCCCCTGGGTACCCCACAAGACACAGTGGCATTCCCGCCTGACCAGCTGTTCTCTGCCTGTCAGCTTCTGTCTTTATCCCACTCACCTTCCAAGCTACGAGGCTCCCAGGGCCATAGGAAATTAGGGGGCAATGGCTTCTGTAAGAAACACTTTCACAATTTCCATGAAATTTGCAAGGTGTTTTTGTTTGTTTGTTTGTGTTTATTAGAATCCTTTTGAATCTCGTCAGTGTTGCTTTCATGGGTAAAGAACTTACAGTCACCAATTATATCTGAAGGTTTTGAGTGGCAGAAAGATGAGCATTAAGACATTCATGCTTGTTCCACAAATTTTACTTTATGTTTCGAAGAGATTAACCCCAATTTTATTGTAGGTTTTTAAGGTAATTAAGCTGAGAGGCAGTTATGCTCTACTGAGAAGAGCATTAACCTTGACATCAGAAAACCTGGGTTCAAACGCCAGCTCTGATGTTTCCTAACCTTTTTTATTTTCATCAGTTTCTCTCTCTGAGCCTCAGTTTCCTCATCTGAAAATGGGGATATTAATAATTCATTAATATTAATAATTTATATTATTAATGTTCATTTAAATTTATTTAACAGATATTTATTGAGCCCCTATTATGTGCCAGGTGATGTTCACGAGACTGAGATAAAATCATGAACAAGATAGCTGAAATTCCAGCTCCCTCAGAGCTTATAATGGAGGTGAGATGTGATAAGCTGTCTTAAAGAGCTTAGCAGTATTCTGGGCGTGTAGTAGTTGCTTAATAAATTGTAAAATTAGAACTCTCACAACACTGGGTGCTGGGAGAGCTAGTTTAGTTTTAGTTGTGCCATTAACCAGCTGGGAAACCTCAGAAGTCTCTGGATACCTAAGTCTTTGGAGTACTGTCCCTTGGCTCGTGTGACCTTCCGTAGCACAAATGATTGGGGACCCTCCTATGTTTCACCGTTCTCATAGGGTTTCACAGACAGAAAACCCCTTTGCTTGTGTAACGCCCATTCATGTAGGGACCCTGGGTTACTGGCCTTAAATATGACCATTGAATAGTCCTTGCCTCATGGATCAGTTCCAAGGTCTGAAACTAAAGTTTTAACTTTTTTTCTGTCTGTTGCTTGCTTTCTACTTAACTTTTCTCTGGCTATTAATAAGCAGCTTAGCTAACAAAAGTCTGATGAAATCTGCTCTAACCTTAGATGAACCTGCTTTCACAAGGAATGGGGGTGAGAGAGTTAGTGGCCAGTAATCATGGTCAATGAAATTTCCATCCAGTTGTGTTGGTCCATCTTAAGGGACTGATAAAACTCCTTTCCATTGATGGTATATTGAAGAGAGTTTCAGGAGTGGATTGGGGTTTCACAACTACCACTGGCTGACTAAGCTGAAGCCAGAGAATCATGGACAGAAGGGAGAATAAACATTATCATGTTTAACCTCTTTATCTTATAGTTAAGAGAACTGTGGTCCATTATTGACAATCTCCAAGACATGGAAGCATCCTAAGTGTTCATCAATGGACGAATGGATAAAGAAGATGTGGTGTGTGTAATGGAGTATTTTTTCAGCCAAGACAAAGGAAGAATTTCTACCATTTGCAACAACATGGATGGACCTTGAGGGCATTGTGCTGAGTGAAATAAGTCAGACAGAAAAAGACAAATACCATATGATCTCACTTATATATGAACTCTAAAAAAGCCAGAGTCATAGAAACAGAGACTAGAAAGGTGGTTATCAGGGGCTGGGGTGTAGGAGAAAGGGGAGATGTTGGTCAAACAGCACAAGCTTCTAGCCATAAAATGACTAAGTTCTGAGGATCCAATGTACAGCATGGTGATTATAGTTAACAATACTGTGTTATATACTTGAAAGCTGCAAAGAGAGTAGATCTTGTGTTCTCAGTACAAAAAAGAAATGGTAATGATGGGACTTGATACAGATGTTAGCTTATGCTATGGTGGTCATAATTTTGTAATATATAGTGTATCAAATCAACCTCTAACTTACACAGTGTTGTATGTCAGTTATATCTCAATAAAGCTGGAAACAAAACGGAGTGAGGGTTGGAGGGAGAGAATTTGGTGTGGAACATATGGAGTATAAACTGCCTGCTGGATATGAAAATAAAGATAACCAAAAGGCATTTGGAAGATGATTCTGAAGGCTAAGGAGCAAGGGATGTGTGTGTGTCTGTGTGTGTGTGTGAGAGAGAGAGAGAGAAAGAGAGTGAGAGAGAAGGAGAGAGAAAACCTGTGGTCCAGAAATGTGAGGTCCCTGCCCTGTAAGATCCATTTACTAACTAGTGACAGATAAGTGACATGGACTTCATATAAAAAGTTACAGAACATCACTAGAATCTAGGTCTCCTGATTTCCAATCTAATACTTAATCTTTAGCCCTCTCAAAGCTGGAAATGTGACATTATACTCTTCCTTTAGAATTTTTAAAGTCCCCCCACCAAACAATTGCTACCTAAATATGATTTTTGTTCATGACATTGACTTCAACAAATAGGAATAAGAGCTGGATTTAAACACCTGAAGGAACGTGAAAAGGAAGAGTTTTCAGATTTGTTGTCTGGCATCTCAAAGGCAGAGATGGGGCCAAGATGAATGTAGTAAATAGAGATAAGTTTTGTTTAAACCTAAGAAAGCACTTTTTGATGTGCAGAGCTCTCAATAGCTGGAATCACCTACCTTGGGAGAAAGCGAGCTGTTTGCCATTGGACGTAAACAAGTGGATGCCCATGAGGTGGTAAGTCAGGGCAGGTCAACTTCAAGTTGTCACTCATCTTTAATAAACCCATGTGGAATTTATGAGCCTTTATGGTATTTAAATAATCCCTTCTTAAACCTATTTCTAGCTAGTTACTACCTCTGCGCTCATTGGGTTACCACCTACTATGTAAAGTATACTTCAATCTAACTCTTGCAAACTTTGGGCTAAGGGGAGGTTGGGATAGTTCTGTTTTTCTGAGATTTGCTGATTAAGTACACAGTTCCATTCTATCAAGCATTGTAGTATCTCCTCTCAGCCTTCTCTTTTTTAGTAAAAGGTGAAAGATTTATGCGTTCTGAAGAGAAACCAGAGTATAGCCTTCTCTTTTTCGATTGAGGAAATCTAATTTTGTTAAGTCTATCTGTTTTACCAACAAGCTCCATCATATTGACGATTTGAATAGTCCTCCACCCTTTCCCCACCTCCCCAGCTCCACTGAATTTTTCTTGAAGTCCATGACTATAACTGCCATGTTTTTCCTGAGCCCACACACTGCTATCATTTGATCATAGGATAATGTCTTTCTGTTGGCTTCCATACTCTTTCTGGTGAAACCCAAGTGCCTCAGCTTAAGCTACTGGAGTTCAGATTTGTCAAGTTGATCTCCATTTCTGCCCTGCCACTTATTAGCTATGTGACCTTCGACATGTCACTAATTTTCCTTTGGAAATGGGGAAAACAATACTCCAAAAAATAGGTAAGAGACTCAAAAAAGAGAAGATCCATGCAAGTAGCTTGCACAGTACCTGGTACAGCAACTATACTCAGTACTTGTTTATAGAAGTGAAATGAAATAAACTTAAATATATTTCCTGAGTTGTGATACATTAGTGTCCATCATTTTATAAAGAGAGATTAGGGTATAAGTTACCTAAGAGCACTGCTTTCTATTTTTCCAAACTGAAGCTCGGTTGTTACATCCTCCCCTCCCCCCATTCTCCTGAGATCTTTATGCCCCTGAGATTTAAAGTCAGGGAACTCCAGTTTGAGTTCTTTCTCTATGATTTATTAGCTTTACAGTTTTGGTTTATTAATATTTCTAAGTCCATTTCCTCAACTGTCACATTGAGATAATAGAAATATTTGACCTAGAAGGGCTTTGAACCTAAATAGACTCAGGTTTCAAATCTGAGCTTCACCAATTTATGGCTTTGTGACCATGGACAAGTTGCTTAACCTTGCTCAGTTTCCTAATATGCAGAAAGAAAAAATGACACCCACCTCAAAGAGTCACGGTCATAATTCAATGAGACAACTATGTAGAGCATCTAATATAACCCCTCGTCACACACAGCAGGTTCTCAACAGCCAGTTGCGTTCCTCCCTGTGTCACGGAGCTATCTAGATGCTTTGTAACTTCTGAAGAGGTGTGCAGATATTAGAAGCTGTTGTTTGCTGTGGTATTTCTTTGCCCAGAAGCAATACTGTGCGATGAAAAGTGCACTGGATTTGGAGTCCAAATGGGATTCAAGTGACGTAAGGTTTGGAAACACATTCTGCTCCCTGAAGCGTGGCTTCTTCATCTCAAATGGGAGATGATAGAGCTCGGTCTGCTCAGCTCACAGGTGCACCTTGAGCATCTGATGAAATATTAATGGTGAAACCATTAAGGTAGTCTGAAAATGAGGCACCATGATGACTAGAAATGCTCATGACATTTGCAAAAGTGGAGATTTCACTACTTTATTTGCTTTCTTCCAAGTCCTCTTATTAAAGTATGATTTAAAACCCAATTCTGGGTGATTTTTGATGTCTGGAGATTTCTTTGTTAATAGTCTCTATTTGGGGAGGTTGCAACAATATTATCATATTATTTCCATGATCCTTGTGAAAGATGACATAGTATCATGACAAACAATTCTGGAATCAAGCTGCTCTCTGATGTAAAAATTCAGTCACAGATATCTTGAATCTACGAAAATTGAAAGCCTTGGGTTTCAATAGTCCCCTACTTAGACCCTAGCCCTAGTTTCTTAGAGAACATTGGTTTGTTAAAGTCCTTCTGTTTTTTTCCCCTGATAGGTTATGCTTTTACATTTCCATGATCCCACTTGTTCTTATGAATTCCAGACACAGCAATGAGGTTTAGTAGCTTATACTTCCCAGGTAGCCCCACAGATGGGTGGGAAACCCACTGGCAGTGTGACATTCCTTCTGGTTCAGTGGCCATTTATAATGACTGGATGTGCATTCTTGACAACTAGCATGGCAATTCTACCCATGACTTACTCCAGAATTCTGGGGTAGATGCTTTCTGGCCCAGATGACTTATTTATTTAGTTTGTCCATTCCATTTATTTGGTGAGGGGGTGGGCAGAAGTTCATACATGCAGCCCTGACTTGAGAGGCAAGAGATTTGAACTCTTGCCCCCAATATGCTACTAACTTGCTGGAAAAAAAACTGAGCAAGTCATTTCTCTCTATGGTTCAGCATCCCCACCTGCGACTTGAAAGGGTTGGATGAGATGATCTCTAATGTCTTTTCCAGTTTTGTCATTTTGTGATTCTAAAATATGCTGTCATTCATAGTTCTTCCTGGCAAGGTCATGGTGGGCCAAGGCTGAGGTAGCTGAAACATCTGATAACACATTTCTCTTTCCTGGCCAGCTACTCAGAAGCTCCCCTTCAAATAAACTCTAGGTGGATATCCCTTAAATAAGCACATCAGACTCTGTAGAACTCAGCAACTAGCATGGCAACTTAGACCAGACAGGAGTTCAAAGGAGATGATGGAAAATCATTTGTATTGATCTTCTATTAGTCAAGTAAATTGTAAAAATACCTATAAATGAAAATTAGAGAAAAAATAAAAAGGGGAAAGAGATTGCCCGGCTTGTTTCATAGTGCCGGCATTGGAACTGTGTCTTCATTAGGGCCTTGTACAGAGGAAAGGGACTTAAACGAGACAGTTCGCTGAGTTCCATCCTGACGACATTCTCGTGCTGTGTGACCTCGCGCAGGTCCAGCTCCGTGTTCGAGCCCTTATTTCCTCCTCCGGGTGACGAGCATCTTGGGCCAAGGCAGTGGTGCTCAAAGCGCAACGTGCATATGAATCCCCTAAAGATCTTTCTAAAATGCAGACTCTGGCTCTGTAAGTCTGGAGAGGTGCCTCTGATTCTGTAGCTCTAACAGGGTCCTCCATGCATCTGCTGCTGCTGGTCCTTCACTCGTTGAGAAGCAGGGGACTAGATAATTTTTAAGGCCCTTTTCACCTGTGAACTCTCCATGATTCAAACAATCCCCCATACTAAGGTGGGAAGCAGAATAGGAAAGCCTCTCTAGATGGTCCACCATCTATATTAAAATACCCTTTTTTTAAGAGAGATAAGAATAGAATTCCGAAACCTGGGCTTAAGCAAGACAGAAGGTGGGCACCGATGGGAATATTTGCTCTGAAGCCTAAGGCAATCTGAAAAGATATTGATGCTTGAAAGGAAAGCAGAGGAGAGAGGCAGAAGGCTTGCTTGAGGCAGGTAGAAAAGTCAGGGAACAAGCGTCCATAGAAACCACAGGTGACAGTGTTGGAAATGGTCGTAGAAATGTAATAAAGAGCTTGATGCTAATTCCACTGCAAGGCCTGGTTGGCCCTGGGTTTAGAGATATTATCTCATGCACCCACACAGCATTCCTGCAAAGCTGAGGAGAACAGCAGACCTCTCCCCATCATAAAGGGGAGCTAGGTGGAGAGAAAAAGGGGGCCGAAGCTGAGAACACCAGGGAGGTGGGGGTCTCTGGGATCCGGCAGCAGAACCTTGGCTTTGACATCCCAGCGACGAGCCTGGTGCATCTGTCTCTGCACACGCTTGGCCATAAGCCGCTGAGGCTCTCCCCATGTCACCCCTTTGGAGCCGCCCGTGGGCAGCGGTGGGGGGGAAGGAAAGTGTCTCAGCAGAACCTCGGTTTCACTTCCTGCCTCGAGCACAGAGAGTCATTATATAAATATCAACCTCAGCAGCTGCTACTCTCACCCCTCTTCTCGCTATTACTCCCGAGGCCCAGCTCACAGGCAGGACGCCTGCAGCCTCTCACTTTCCCCTGGTCCCACAGCCTTGCACCAGGCCAACCAGGTGGGTGCCTGGGGCAGAAATGAATCACAACCTCTCTCTGGCCCTCCAGCCAGCCGTGCCCCGTGGCCCTCGCCTCACTGAGCAGGGGAGGTTGTCCTGCCCAGTGGCCCACATTAATCAAATGAAACCTCGTTTACAGACGTGACAGGCCGCCAGCCCATCCGTAGAGGCCACAGAATGCACCGTCAGCACTCGTGCTGATCGAGGTGGGGCACGTTCATATATGTATACTCTATTCTATGAAATGCACGAAAATCGTCCAATCCTTCCAAACCTAAGGCAGGAAGGCAGTGAAGCATGGTGTAAAGAAAAGCCTGCAATGAAAGATCAAAAATGAGTTCAAGTCTCCACTCCACTACAAATGGATAAAATCCTCTGCTAATCTTCAAATGTAAGAAACTCCCCTTTGAACATTGGCTCATAGTTGTTGACTTATTGTATTTCTGAAGATACTATTTAAAAAAAAACCAAGCAGAACAAAAATCCCAGGCAGGTACATGTAATCGCCTTGATCCTAAATTTCTTCATCTTTAAAATAATGACGTGAGCCATGCTTCTTCTCCGGGGTTGTTACAAAGACCATACAAGATGTATGATGTCTCTCTCTCTGCCTGAGTGCACTGATTGACATATAATAGTGGGTGTGCGTGCAAATTGAAAGCTGTTATTCCAAGCTATGTTAATTACTCATATCTTAACAATGTTTTAGCCATGGCCATATTAGAGGCAGGAAAGCCTCTGCAGAGCCCAGCAAAATGCCTTCATTGGGCCCTTGACACAGTCGATGGAAGGCAGTTTTTGGGGATCTCAACATCTGTGTGTTACTCAATAGATCAAATGTTGTCAAAGTATTACATTCCTTCTCCCACTTGACCCACTTATGACCCAACCAGATATTTGTGATTTATTATTAAATGACAAAAACAGATTACTAGGCAGTTTGTTCAGCATGAATCCATTAAACAAATTATATATACGCTTGACAAAAAGACTAAAGAAGAATGGATGTTCACCAAGATATTAATTACTGGTAATCTCTACATGGCGATATTGCGGAGGTTTAAATTTCTGTCTCCATGCTTTTGTGGGATGATTGGCCCCTTAAAGATCAGGGAGGTTAGGTGCTATTAGTTCTTCCTCTTCCCTTAAGCACACATATGAGGTGTCAAGTGAAGGGAAACCAAAGGTGAGGGAGCTGAAGTAAGTTGCCATGGGTCCAAGCAGAGTGAGGGTCTGGAGTTATTTTTTTTTACATCTTGGAAATCCCAAGAGTGATTGCTTGATTCCTATGTTTGTCAGCTGTCCATTCATTCATCCATCGTATCACCATTCATTCACTTAGTCACCAAAGAGTTATTGAATTACTTATGCTGTGTAGAGGAAGGGCATGGACTAGTTGTCAGAAGACTGAGATTCGAGTCCTGCTACCATTTTTCTGAGGCCATGAGCCCTTTGCCCTTTGGACCACCTGAGGCTCCCCAGTCTGTAAAATGGGGCTCATAATGAACATGAAAACTCTTTGAGAACTTCACAGTGCTGAGCAAAGAAAGAGTTTCTGTGAAGTCAAAACACTATGCTAGCAGTGCAAGAGAGATGGGTAAGTCATACAGAACCTGCACTCTTGAGAAGCTTACACTCAGGTAGTCTGCTGGCTTAATGCCAAGTCTAGCACTATGGGACATGGAAAGAATCTCTGAACTGGAATCCAGGAAGCCTGGGTTTCAGGTTAGTCTGAGCTGCTGACATGCTGTGTGACTATGAGCCACTCAATTTCCCCCTCTTGACCCTTGACCCCCTCTTGACTCTTTTCCAGCTGTCCTATAAAGGGATTATTAAGCCCAGGTATCTCTAAGGCACCCTGCAGCTTGGACATTCTATGAAATGAGTGAAATCAGGAAAAATGTGAAACACGTTAAGATATCCATCATGAACCATTATGCATCATGTGCTGGTTTCCGTTTGTGCATCAAAGACACAGGAACATTTTAGGTAGCACCGGCCTCCCACAGGGCAGGTCCTGGGTCTGTGGATGTTGATCTTCTGCGGTATCTCTGCTTCTCTGCTTAGCTTCCATCACTTCGGGAGAAAGAAGGAGTGCAAACTGTTCTACAAGATGACTGGGAATCCACCTGCGAGTCATCAATAAACATGATGGGCAGAACTATTTGCAACACCTTTTGGCCATGTTTCTGAGCTGTTTCTCAAGCCTATGACGTGAATCTGAATGGGAAAGGCAGAAAGCATGAGCAGAGGGGAACCCAAGTTTGCAAATCTAGAGCCTCAGGTCTAGGGTCAGCTTAACCAGGGACTGACCAGTGACATTCATTTATTCATTATTCATTTATTCAGGAAGAAATTATGGAGCACCTACTGCATACGTTAGCTAGTACTGGGTTAGACATTGGAGACAATGAGGAGAACATAGTTTACTAGACTATGTGTTTCCTGAAAGCAAGCGTCTTGCACTTATTTCTCCAGGGCCTAAACATGACCTTGCCTTAAGGAGCACATAAACTAGTGGGGTCTTTGGACAAGTAATCTCCTTTCCTACAACTCCCTGTTCTCATTTGTAAGATGGTTTTGGGGAAGTGGACTTAATGATCTCCAAGATCCCTTCTAACCTGGGTGTTCTGTTCTGTGGTTGCATTACCTGGTGTCTTGCAGTGAGAAAGGTTTGCATACAGAGATGGAGCAAAGGTCACAGAACAATCTGCAACGGAGGTGAAATGAAACCGCAGGGCCTCCAGGGAGTGCGTGAAGCTAGTAAATCCCCCCCTCGCCGCTGAAATAAGACAAAGCCTGGTCCAGCAATTCAGTCTGTGTGCTCAGACACTGCAGGAACAGTAGCACCGGCTCTGGGTCTCGGTGGACCCTTCCCTTAGGGCAGGGGTGGGGCTTATCTGGCAACGAGCTGGACAGTGCCACAGCCAGCCCTCTGGGCCAGACCAGGAGCCAAATGTTAAAGCTGAATACACTCAGGACAGAGAACCAGAATCTCTTGAGTTCCTGTCACAATCCCCCACCCCCTGCTTTTACCTGTGTCACCAAAACTCTCCGGGGATGGAGACACCTACCTCCCATATTACTGTGATGATTAAATGTGAAAACACATATGAGAGGTCTTCGTAAACTCTGAAGTGCTTTATACATGGAAAATAGAATTAATATTCATGAAGGAGGGAGAATTAAAGGGCATCTGAAAGAATGAATAGGTACCACCTAAGTGGATAGCTGTGTGCAAGGCATTGAAGTTAGCACTTCATACAAACCAACTCATTTAAACCTCATAACATGAGGCAGGAGTTATTTGTCCCATTCTACAGATGAGGAAACAGAGTCCCTGGGAGTTTAAGTAACTTGATATGGATCACTCCACCAGTAAGTGACAAAGCTAGGACTCACAGCAAGGGAGACTGATTGCAGAATCTGTGCTCTTCACCAATGTGCCCTTCTGCCTTCCTGCATGGAAAAATGTTTTCTAATTCAAGTTAATTCCAGCCCATAAATGTGGCCTGAGAGCCAGACTGAGCACTGGGCACGTGACAATGAAGATATAGGAGCACAAACAAATAAGGAAATACTCCAAGGAATAAGGAAATAGATACCGCAACTATGATCGGTATCGGAATAACGTAAAGAGAAATGTGGAGATGCAAAAGATGAAGAGTGATTCAGAGGCTCTGCATTTATCAGACTAGGGAACAAAGTGGTGGATAAAGAATAGTTCAAGGTGAGGCTGCAAAGGTGAAGTGTTGGAGCCTTATGGTGCAAGATCTAGGGTGCCAGGCTAGAATGATAGGGGTTTAGCCTAGAGCTAATAGGAAACGATGAAATTTCCAGAGCAGGTGAGCAGTGCATCAAAAGTGGAATTTTAAGAGAGTTAAACTAACAAAAGAGAAGAAAACCATTCATCTTGGACCAGCACTATTACGATAGTCTGTGGACTAGTAAAGATGTAGTTAGATGAAAGTGAATTTTTCAAGTTGGACCCCTCATCAGGGAAAAGAGGGGACAAAATTTCAGGGATTTAGTACATCATTGATACTCAAGATGGTGAAGAATGGAGAGGTGGTCCCAGAAGATTGGGTTGAGAGGCTGTCAGGGGTGACGCGTCTCCATCCCATGCTTGACCCTCCTACTTCGTTGTTGCGGAGGTGGCCTTGCCTCTGGCAGACTCCTTAGGTGATGGGGAATCGTCACCCCAGGAAGCAGCCTGCTGTCTCCTTGGACAGCTCCTCCTGCTAAAATGAGTTTTTGTTCTTCTCTTTTCCTTCTTATTTAACTACAAAGTGCTCAGCACTGCTTTATTCAAACCTGAGAATATCTTTATCTCAGTATCACCAAGTTGGCAGCCCCCATGGGCCTAAAACCTGCATTAGGTGTCAGCAAGGGAACTTTGTGGGTGACCAGAGGGGCTGGATCTGGGAGGCTCAGGACCCAGACAGACTTAGCAATGCGGGGGAGGAAGTCCAGCCAAGTAGGTGAGACACAGAGCTTAGAGGTGGAAGAAAAGAAGGAGCTACTGTTTATGGGCCTCTGCAGCCAAAGTCCAAGAGCTGGACTTCAAGAATCACCGTGTTAGTCAAGAAATAGGTGAAGGGCTTCCCTGGTGGCGCAGTGGTTAAGAATCCTCCTGCCAATGCAGGGACACAGGTTCAAGCCCTGGTCCGGGATGATCCCACATGCCGCAGAGCAACTAAGCCCACGTGCCACAACTACTGAGCCTGCGCTCTAGAGCCCGCGAGCCACAACTACTGAGCCCGCATGCCACAACTACTGAAGCCCGCGCACCTAGAGCCTGTGCTCCGCAACAAGAGAAGCCACTGCAATGAGAAGCCCGCGTACCGCAAAGAAGAGTAACCCCCGCTCGCTGCAAGTACGGAAAGCCCATGAGCAGCAAGAAGACCCAATGTAGCCAAAAATAGATAAATAAAATAAGTAAATTAAAAAAAAAAAAAAAGAAATAGGTGAAGTGCTCCAAATGAAGCTCAACTCTAATTCCTCTTAAGAAGCCTCTATCTCTTTTATCTGTGATCTTTTATCTGTGAGGGAAACCTCACAGATCATTCCTGCAACCAATACCTACTGGGTGGCAGGCAGTGAGATTTACAAGCGGGCTAGGCATGCCTCCTGTCCTGAGAGGCTCACACTCTAGGGGGCAGATGAAGGGGAGGAAGGGGTGAGCAAAAAATTATATACAGAATCTGTGATGTATGTGTAGGCGGCCACCAGTCCAAGTTCCATGAGGTCAGAACTATGTCTGTTTCGAATAAGCGTCTGACAGCATCTGATCTAAAACCATAACGAAGTTCTTCTGACCTTCAACTTAATACTTTACTCGCTGTAACCTGGTGATCCTTATATTGTAAGGTCTCCTGTGAGGCTTGTCTGAGCAGGTAGATATTAACTAATTGAGGATAGGCACATGGCATCTACCGCTTTCTATGACAGCACTGCCCATCCCAGTGCTGGTTCCTAGGCCACATGTTGAATCAGCAGAAGCCTGACTTGTTGAGTGAACTTGGGCAAGTCACTTAACCTCTTAGAACTTCAGTTTCTTTTCCGTGAAAGAAAGAGAGCATCCTATCTAGTTCACGTTGGTTATTAAATAATTTCATTCCAAGAAAGAGCTTGACCTTGTTGAGAAAGGAACCGAATGGAAGGCAGGCGTTTTTCCTAAAGCAGCTTGATCTTATCAGAACATTCAGACTCGAAGGTTAGCCCCAGGGAGCAGCTGACATTAGAGTGGTATTTGAACCTGTGAACTTTTGCCTTAAAAGTAAGAGTTCAACTCTCCCCCGGTTCTCTCTGGTGTTGCAATGTTGGCCAAAGGTGGCCGCTGCACTCAGCGGAAACCCCAAATTGGGTTTGCATCTCTCTGGCCGAGTTACCTTCCTCAGCTTCACCTCCAGATGTTCCATGGGGGTTTGAGGTGTGGAGGAGGAGTTAACCGAGCTTGGTGTCTCTCTGACCGAGGTGAGTCTGTGCACCCGCGTGCATGAGGGAGCTGGGGGTTGAGGGGTGTCCCAGCCCGCTTCTGTAAACGGGTTCCACAGACTGCCACGGGGTGCTTTAGTCAGAAGGAAAAAAATGCTTCTGTAATCACGAGACAGAGGTTTCCCCACCTTCTCTCTGAGAAAATTGGGAAGCCATTTCTTTTTCAGCAAGCTGCCAAGCTTTTCCCCACATCAGTAATAGTTCAATGACTTTTACAGACTCGCCTGCCTGCTTTTTAATAAGCAGGGCTTTGCATTGATGGTACATGTGCAAGGTCTGACCTTTTCATAGGAAAAAACATTCATAACCGAAGCCTATATATAGAAGCTGAAGACGGGAGCAGATAAAGATGTAGGTCATATGACTTTTTTTGTGTGTGAAGCATAATGCAAGAGGGATGCAGCAGACAATTCAAAACTCATGAAATACTGCCCCTGGTTTGAGCCTTCCTAGTATTTAACAAAGGCTTTCAATAATGACTCTGTTTTCATCTGGGAGTTATAATGCCACCTTCTATCCCTGAACACAGGACTTTTTCTCCACAGGGGAACTTTACTTAGTTTAAGAATGTATTTCACTATCTGGTTAACTCTTAACGATTCCTGTTAAAGGAAAGAAGAACAGTGACCATAAAAATTTATTCAGTGAATAAATATTTCACATAATATGATCGGTAATCCAAAAATCTGATCTGTGTCAGAGGAAAACATTTCCCCAGGCTCATCTTTACCTAGGTGAACAGGAACCAAATTCCTCTGCGTTCAAGGCTAACATGATCAGGAAGTTGCTTGTCTTTCCAGCGCCCCTTCTTATATGCCTTGTTCCACCAAATCTTATACTCCTATCTATGTCTCCGTGTTCCTTTATCTTTGCCTTTGCTCCCTTTCCTCTCTCTTCTTGGCACCTCCCTTCCTGGACATCTCTGTATGTACAAGTCTATTCTGAAATCTATGGCTCAAACGCTGTTGCCTCCAAGAATCCTTCCTTCTCTCCCTTCCCAAGCTTTTTGGTTTTTTTTTTGAGCTGATCATAGCTTGCTCTGGATTATGCTTCCTGGGGTCCAGTATATTCCATTCTGCTGGACTGTAAGCTCGCTGTGAGCAGGGCAAGAGTCATGTTTGAGGCACTCTGAACCCCGAAGCACGTAATACTGAAGATCATGTACCACAGGTAACACCTATAAAATACATTCCTGCAAAGTGTTTATTGAGTGAATGAATTTGGCTTGGAATGCACTAACGGTGATTTGTGGAGTGTTTATGTATAGCTACTGTGCTAAGCATGATCTCATTTGAACATCACTAATAAACCCATGAAGCTGTTAGTGTGTCACCTTCCACAGCTGAAAAAACTAAAGCTCAAAGGAGATTGAAACCTCACCAAACATCACATAGCTGGCAGAACAATAGGCCAGGATTCAAACTCAGATCTGTCTGGCCCAGTGGTTTGCTGGGGGCTGACTTGTTCCAGCTTACAAGAGCTGATCAGGAATTTGGTGAACTGGTTGAAAGCACAGCTACTGTTAAAAATTAAATCATGTAAACATACAAATAAATTACATTAAAAACAATGGTAGAAGATACTCAAAACTCATCGCTTCTTATTTATTTTATGAAATTTTATTATCATATATGTTCTTGAAGTTATTAATATTGCTTTTATCTACATGTTAGAGACATTACATACTGCTGCGCATCTCTTCCAAACTACACACTCAGCAATGTTGCACTAGTAGCTTGAAAGTAGCTGTGGTGGGAATATCTATACCCAGGATATTGGAAAACACAGCAAGTGGGACTTTCCTCCTACCACACCCCTCCCACTTAGAGCCAGTTGTTAAATATTTACCAGCACACTACTGACCTGGTCCCAAAGTGACACAAATACTTCAGTAAGTAATAGGCTTCGTATCCAATACATGTATAGACTCCTCTGTTTCCAGGCTTAACTTTCACCCTGTAGGGTCTAGCTTTGGACCATCATAGATAAACTGCTTCCTGATGATAGAAAATTGACACTTACATGGCTCCTTTGGGTTTCAGGGTTGGAATAAAAGTAATTCTTAGTAGTTATGTTTTGCCTATACCCATCTATCTTAAACCACCAACACAAATTTAATTATGCTCTTCATCACATCCTATACCCAGGAACACATGATGAATCTCTTATAGAGTAAAATGGGAATTCCAAAATATGGATATAAACTTATTTCCCCAAATTTACATGAATATAATAACCTACTGTTTGATCTACATTAACTCAGAAGCTGTATTTCATGTACACAGTCTCCTCACTATGTATTTGATGTGTAGTTCTCATGAAATGAGATCTGTACTTTGAACCGGAGGCTATGGGTTTTGGTACTAATTCTTTAACTCAAGAGCAGGTGTGTTAGCATTGCTGAGCCTCAGTTTCCTCATCTGTCCAGTGAGGAATTTGACTTAGATGTCCTTATAGATCCTCCTGGCTCTATTTCTAAATGACACTACATGTTGCTTCTCTTCTCTAGGGCTCAGTTTGTGCATCTGTAACCGATGGGGAGTTGATCCAGGTAGCTCCTAATATCGTTTGCAGCTCATCAGTTTGTGGCTGCATGTGAAAAGACTTGTCTTCCACCCAATGTGTCATGCCTACCGGATACCATCATGCCTTACTTACCACTGGAAAAATGCCAGGTAACCTGCTGAACACCCAGAACTCGAGTGCCAAGAGAGGACTTGGAGGTGGAGCTGCTTTTCTGGCCAGGAGCTCTAACTGTCACAGGACCCGGCTGCCACAGCCCTCAAAACAAAGGGAAATGCGTAGGCGGAGGGAGCACCTCTGCTGTTTTCTTTTAGATGGTCTAGAAGACTAAAGAAGTGAGGGTGAGACATCTGCACAGGGGTTTTGATTTGACACTCCAGCTGGGTCTGCAGTGAGGTGGGTGGGGGTGAGGGAGGCACAAGACGTAAGACGGGTGACACTTTCTGTTGGACCGGGGAGACGGGGGTGATGGTGGTGGAAAGGAAGGAGAGGGTTATGCAGGAGCTGCCGGGGTAGCTCTCAGGGTGAGCAGAGCACTCAGCTAGCACATCTCCGTCCCTGCCCTTACTTGTTGACCGTGAACCTACAGCTCATTTGTATCTCTATGGAAAATCAAAAAGCGGTCATAAACCCTTGTCTACATCTTCATCCTCATCCTCCCCTACACAACCCCTTATGCTTTTCAGGTTATAAGCATTTTGGCATCTAAAATCTCATCTGACCCACAAGACAACTCTGTGAAATAGGTATGATTACTTCGACTTTTCAGAGGAAGAATCAGAGGTTGAGAAAGGGAACTGAAGTTGTTTTAAGATCACCTAGGTTGTAGAGCTGAGACTGGAATGGAGCCCGTTCTTTGGACTCCAAAATGGGTGCATGCTTCCCATGGCTACAAGAGTTGGAGTAAAAGTAATTCTTGGTGTCAAGACTGTTAGCTGAAATCACACTTTTCTGAGCTGCTGCTCACTTGAGGACTCACAGAACTATACTAGGGAAAGGAGGAACTGACGCATTCATGGGCGTCATGAGTCCTAGAAGTGGAGGGGACCCTGCACATCCCCTGCCCGACCTCTTCAGTTTCCAGATGGGGGAAATGCAGCCCACAGAGGCACGTGGCACGTCCAAAGTCAGGTACAGAGTCAGGGTCAAGGCTGAAACTTCACCTGCTGGTCATTGCCATCTGCTCAGGCACTGCTCAATTTTGATGGCTTTTTAGCCACCAGCAGCATTTCAAGATCATAACTACTCTAAAAGCCTTCACCATCACTGTGAGGCAAAGTAACATTTTCTACCATCATGGACATGGACAGAAGAACCGTGGATGAAGGGAGGCCAACATTTTCCAACCTCAGCCGTCATTATGCGTTTGATCTCTTCTGTGCCAGCAATTGGATTTATTGCTAGTGAGAACAGTGATTCATGCTCTTTTTCGAAAATTTTTTTTAACATCTTTATTGGAGCATAATTGCTTTACAATGGTGTGTTAGTTTCTGCTTTATAACAAAGTGAGTCAGCTATACATATGCATATATCCCCATATCTCCTCCCCCTTGCGTCTCCCTCCCACCTTCCCTGTCCCACCCCTCTAGGTGGTCACAAAGCACCGAGGTGATCTCCCTGTGCTATGTGGCTGCTTCCCACTAGCTATCTATTTTACATTTGGTAGTGTATATATGTCCATGCCACTCTCTCACTTCGTCCCAGCTTACCCTTCCCCCTCCCCGTGTCCTCAAGTCCATTCTCTATGTCTGCATCTTTATTCCTGTCCTGCCCCTAGGTTCTTCAGAACCATTTTTTTTTTTTTTTTTAAGATTCCATATATATGTGTTAGCATACGGTATTTGTTTTTCTCTTTCTGACTTACTTCACTCTGTATGACAGATTCTAGGTCCATCCACCTCACTACGAATAACTCAATTTCGTTTCTTTCTATGGCTGAGCAATATTCCACTGCATATATGTGCCACATCTTCTTTATCCATTCATTTGTCGATGGACACTTAGGTTGCTTCCATGTCCTGGCTAGTGTAAGTAGAGCTGCAATGAACATTGTGGTACATGACTCTTTTTGAATTATTGTTTTCTCAGGGTATATGCCCAGTAGTGGGATTGCTGGGTCATATGGTAGTTCTATTTTTAGTTTTTTAAGGAACCTCCATACTGCCCTCCATAGTGGCTGTATCAGTTTACATTCCCACCAACAGTGCAAGAGGGTTCCCTTTTCTCCACACCCTCTCCAGCATTTATTTGTAGATTTTTTATAATGGCCATTCTGACTGGTGTGAGGTGATACCTCATTGTAGTTTTGATTTGCATTTCTCTAATGATTAGTGATGTTGAGCATCCTTTCATGTGTTTGTTGGCAATCTGTATATCTTCTTTGGAGGAATGTCTATTTAGGTCTTCTGCCCATTTTTGGATTTGGTTGTTTGTTTTTTTGATATCGAGCTGCATGAGCTGCTTGTATATTTTGGAGATTAATCCTTTGTCAGTTGCTTCATTTGCAAATATTTTCTCCCATTCTGAGGGTTGTCGTTTCGTCTTGTTTATGGTTTCCTTTGCTGTGCAAAAGCTTTTAAGTTTCATTAGGTCCCATTTGTTTATTTTTGTTTTTATTTCCATTTCTCTAGGAGGTGGGTCAAAAAGGATCTTGCTGTGATTTATGTCATAGAGTGTTCTGCCTATGTTTTCCTCTAAAAGTTTAATAGTGTCTGGCCTTACATTTAGATCTTTAATCCATTTTGAGTTTATTTTTGTGTATGGTGTTAGGGAGTGTTCTAATTTCATTCTTTTACATGTAGCTGTCCAGTTTTCCCAGCACCACTTATTGAAGAGGCTGTCTTCAATAAAAAAAAAAATAAGGTGACCATATGTGCGTGGGTTTATCTCTGGGCTTTCTATCCTGTTCCATTGATTTCTATTTTTGTGCCAGTACCATACTGTCTTGATTACTGTAGCTTTGTAGTATAGTCTGATGTCCAGGAGCCTAATTCCTCCAGCTTCGTTTTTCTTTCTCAAGATTGCTTTGGCTATTCAGGGTCTTTTGTGTTTCCATACAAATTGTGAAATTTTTTGTTCTAGTTTTGTGAAAAATGCCATTGGTAGTTTGATAGGGATTGCATTGAATCTGTAGATTGCTTTGGATAGTATAGTCATTTTCACAATGTTGATTCTTCCAATCCAAGAACATGGTATATCTCTCCATCTGTTTGTATCATCTTTAATTTCTTTTATCAGTGTCTTGTAGTTTTTTGCATACAGGTCTTTTGTCTCCTTAGGTAGGTTTATTCCTAGGTATTTTATTCTTTTTGTTGCAGTGGTAAATGGTAATGTTTCCTTAATTTGATTCACGCTCTTTTGATGCCAACCAACTAATTTTTCCTGCCATGGCTTAGTAGGTACAAATGTTTAGTACGTGATCAAAATTAGAGACCCTCCTGTCATCCAGGCCCTTATGATTGGTCTTGCCTAAGCCTGAGGACTTTGTCAAACCCAAATCAAACTTTTACCTCAAATGTAATCAGCTTCATTTCAGGAATCATTGACTTGTAACCCAGCCATGAAGGCTAGCAAAATGTAAAAGGGAAAAGAGTCTCACCTAAGAGTTCCCTCATCCTCCTTTTGTAAATTGAATTGCTTTGTCACCTCTGGCAACTCATTTCCTCTCTCTGAGCCACATTATCCCCATCTGCCAAATGAGAGGGTTAAAGTGGGTGACTTTGGGGGATTATCTATTTTGAGGAGATCCTTATAAGATCACACTTTTATCAGAGACATCTTGTTACATCTCAGTTTTTCTATATGGTCTTGATATGCTTTGGGGATGAGGTTTAACCTGTGTTTTAAATGGGGTTCTGCTCTATTTCGAAAAGGATGAAGAAAGCTAAGAAGAACTATATCTATTTAACCTGTATAAAGTTAACTTCAGGATCAGCAATGGAGGGGTGTACAACGAACTTCCGAACTAGACATCACTTAAGCTTTCTTTCTCTCATTACAGTATTTCTTTTGAAACCTACTTTTCAGGTCAGATGGACAGGGCACACACCATAACTATCCAAGAGGTGAAGATGAATTCAGAGGAAAATCCTGCAAGGCTAAAAACAAACGAGATGTTTTATTTTAAAAGTCACAGATAGTTGTCTCAAGATTCAGCCCGCTTTGATCCTGGAGAGCTGGCTGTACTGATTTTTCTAACATGACTGTCAGAACTCAGGTCTGAAACTTGGGTCTCTTCATTCACTTATTCAACGAATATTTCCTAAGTGCCTATGCAGTTCCAGGCACTTTGCTATGGCTGTGGGAGAACAAGGATAATTTTAATTCCACCCTGATCATAAGGCACTTAGAGTTTTCCAGAGACGATTTGGCATGTGCATAGATTACTATAGTTTCAGGCAGTGGCTTCAATGCCATGAGAAAGCTAGAAGCTGTTGAGAGGAGAGAGATTCCATCTCACTGGAAGTTCTTCCCAGAGGAAGTGGCATCTCCAGTCTTCATGGTGGTCAGGCAAGATCTTAATTCAGTGTTAATAAGCCAGAGATTGGGGAGCTTACGCCTCTGTGATTCATTTTTTTTTTTTTTCATCTATAGAATGTGACAAGAATAGTATCAACCTCATAGACTTGTAATATGTGATTTCATGTGTATTAAAACTCTTAGAAAAGTTCCTGGAACATTGTAAGTGCTCAAAAACATTCATCATTATTTTTATTCTTAGCATCAGAGTAAAATTACCGAAAAGTTTCTTGCAGTCTCAAGAGAGAGATCTGTGGAGGGAAGACCCACACTCATAGAATTTTTTCGTATGTTACGGTGAAATATACTCAGGTCTTCCCAGGTGTCCAGGCTGTGCAACTCACAAGTGTGCTCTCACTTTCTCCCTCTCCCCCAAACTCATCTTTCTGTCTCTTGATCTCAAACACACCACACACACACACACACACACACACACACACACACTACTCTTTCTCTCTGTAGAAGCTGGACTCTTTATCAAAAGCCCCAGGTGTAGGAGTGTTTCAGATGAATTTTGGAAACTGAAATGATTTCAGAGATAATAGGCATCAAGACCGTGGGTGTAAAATACAAACAATAGGTGAGTTCATAGCGAAATCTTTACATTGAGAAGTGGGTTTTCCTTTTTGTTGCTTTTTTTTTTTTTTTTTTTTTTTTTCCAAAAGCATCATCATTTATGCGGTTTGAAAATGATCTTTCCTCTGGAAACTAGACATCGTGACATACAACACAGAGATGTATCTGATTAATTGTATGAACGGCTCAATCTCTTTTGAGTGCGGCTTCGTCCTCCTTCAGGCATGGCAGCCTACAAGAATGAATTTGCTTTGAGTCATATATTTTACATAAACCAAAGAGGTTACCCCTAAGATGAACTGTCTGGCTTACTGTTCCCCACCCCACTGCGTCCCACACACCATCGCAGGAAGGTATTAGCAGTTTCAAAACTTGAACTTTCTCTCAAACATTTCTTTACTTGAACCAAGCAGGATTTATATATTAAAAAAATGATTGTCACATAATGAACGATTATGGGCATGTTGTCCTTTTAGATGTAAAGCTAATGGGATAATATTTCTCACTTACCATCAGTGTGGCAAATACTGGGGAGAGGTTTGCCCTCCTGGATCCAGCTGTGTTTTTTGTCTCTCTGGTCACATTGTGAACAAAGACAAGCAGTCGCAAGAGGCCGACCATGATTAGGGTTCTTGAAGCTCATCTAGTTTACTGCACACCTCTTCTGTTTTGGAAAGATTGAGGTCCAAAGAGAGAGAGTGACTTGCCAAAGGTCATGGAGGGGTTAGAACCTAGAACTTTTGAATTGCAGTCCAGGATTCTAACAATAGAACAAAAGATTAACAGTAGCCCATAACCACAGTGCTCCCATAAAACGTAATAACATGATACAATAATATCTGGCTTGAATGGTTGTTATGGGGATAAATAAGATAATGAATGTGAAATCTTTATGTAAAATCTTAAAGCACTACCTAGGTGGTTGATAAAGAGTGCCGAACATCTACCTAAGTCAAGGGAAAAATGAGAAATGTTTTCTTCCTGCAAATAAAACAGAAGTCCCAAGGTCATTTTAAATGTGTTTGCCTGTATGCCTTCTTTCAGCCTGAAGTTTCCTTCGCATAGTTCAGCACTAGGGAGTTTCATGTCATTTTAGAACAAAAGATGATTTGTCTCAGTCTATCATATAACTAGTGATCTCTAACCAAGCACAAATGTGGCTGAGGTCAAAAGCAGAAACACTACCTTAAACTTGAAGATGGCATTTGCAGACCTAAACCCAGAGCAGGAAGTCTACACTCAGAGTGGAGGATCCCCAATCAAACAGGTAAATAATATCTTTGGCATCACAAAGACTTCCTCTAGAACAAGGAAGATGGGAAGAGACAGTAGAAGGTTAGTTCACAAGGTATTTGGGGCTTGAGAATGGAAGTACGCGCTGCTCATGGGACTTTTTTTTTTTTTTTTTAAATACACCATTTTTATTTTATTTTATTTTATTTATTTATTTATTTAAAATTTTATTTATTTATTTATTTATTTATATTTGGCTGTGTTGGGTCTTCGCTTCTGTGCGAGGGCTTTCTCTAGTTACGGCAAGTGGGGGGCCACTCTTCATCGCGGTGCGCAGGCCTCTCACTATCGCGGCCTCTCTTGTTGCGGAGAACAGGCTCCAGATGCGCAGGCTCAGTAATTGTGGCTCACAGGCCCAGTTGCTCTGCGGAACGTGGGATCTTCCCAGACCAGGGCTCGAACCCGTGTCCCCTGCATTGGCAGGCAGACTCTCAACCACTGCGCCACCAGGGAAGCCCCATGGGACTTTTAAGACATGGGATTTAAGACAAGTCGAGTCACCTGTGAGATTGGCAGCAACACATTGGATGCTTGTGGAAGCAGGATCAGACTTCTTTGGAGCCAACCACAGGAGGAAGTTCTCATGAGACAAAGTGTGGTTTAGAACTTTCGGACAATCTAAACTGTTAAAACATGGAGCCAGGCTGCCTCTGAGAGGAGAGCACGTCATTCCAGAAGCTGTCCTCCAGGGGCTGTGGAAGGGATGCTGAAAGGAAGAGTCAAGCTGAGAAGGGCTACAGACCAGATAAAACCCCCTGTGCTCTGCCATACCCCAAGAGTCTCTCCAAGAGTCTAGAATTCCTTTTTCCAAAGAGGAAGGATGCCGGAAGAGCCACAGGAGTCAGAGTGACAATAGACAGAGTGGAAAATCCTTAAGCGGTCTCACCTTTCTTCTCTCGTGGAAAGAGGATGATGGGATCCTGCTCTCAGGGAAATGAAAGGGCAGTAACTTTCCAAAGCAATCAAAGGAGCTGCCTCTAGTTCTGTATTCAGGCCACATGTGCAAGTGCTTTCTTTCTGATGGATTGTGGTGGCTTTTTTTCAGCACAGAGGCTTCTGTGGCTGAAGTGATGTGATCCAGATCATGCAGCTGGATTGCTCCATGCTAGGTGGTACCCAGCGTGGAGGACCGCCCTCCATGGCCTAGCAAGTACAACACTGGTGTGGGGTGCAGCGGGAGGTGGTGGTGGTGCTGGGGTGGTTGTAATATTTCTCTTGGAATCTGTGATGCTGCTTTAAAAGACCAATGGGATCATCAGAGAATTTCCCGCTATTTATCAGTTTATCAAAATGGGCTCCATAGAATATTAATTCCATGAGATCCATGTTCTAGGGCTAACTTAGAGGAATGTTTCACATCCATAGTCTCCCTCCCCATGTAGATTTGCATGTAAAGGCTCTGAGAAGGGCCAGAGCAAAGCAACCTGTTTCATTTTGAATAATCCTGCTTTTTTCTAACTTATTTGACCATGGTAACCATTTTTACTTTATAATACAGTCATCCTGGGCACTGATGCTCCAAGGTGAATCCTTTGGGTAATATTTTTGGGTAGTCCCATGGATTCAATAGTCATTGACACAGGGACCCACAGAACGTTAGATCTGAAAGCAACACAGGATTTAATGCCTTCCTCTACATTTTATAAATTTATTTATTTATTTATTTTTGCTGTGCTGGGTCTTCGTTTCTGTGTGAGGGCTTTCTCCAGTTGCGGCAAGCGGGGGCCACTCTTCATCGCGGTGCGCGGGCCTCTCACTATCGCGGCCTCCGTTGTTGCGGAGCACAGGCTCCAGATGCGCAGGCTCAGTAGTTGTGGCTCACGGGCCCAGTTGCTCTGCGGCATGTGGGATCTTCCCAGACCAGGGCTCGAACCCGTGTCCCCTGCATTGGCAGGCAGAGTCTCAACCACTGCGCCACCAGGGAAGCCCCTTCCTCTACATTTTAAATAAAGAAAGCAGAGACCTAGAAGGTTTGTACAAAAAGTAATGACCAACAGCCATTAACCCTGACCTATAAGAACCTAAAATTTAAAAATGTCGACAAATGACTACGTAACATTAGGTCATGGATTATGATGTAATATTATATTATATATAAGGTTAAAAGGGAGTTACAAGAATACTGGAGTTGGAATGAATACAACCGGCTTCTAATCTGAGGTCTATGGCTTTTCCACTCTCACGGCTTGCGCCCATCACTTTTACTAGCACTGGGTACTCTCTCCTGTCTAAACTGGGGAGGATAATGCTTGTCTGGATAATTTCACAAGTTCTGGTGAGAATGAACAGAGATAAAGGATGAGAAAATAGTTTATAAATTGTAAGGTACTATATAAATGGTAGAGATCCTTCTCCCCACTAATAGGTTGATGTGTCAGTTGGCATTGGGAGGATGTGTACATTTTCCGTCACTTTCCTGTTTCTCGAGGTTTGCATACATCTCTCCACACACTCCATCTTTTAACCACTTTCCTGGGCTAGTGAGGTGACCTGTTACCTTCGTGTGGAAGCTCTCAGCAAAGTCAGTTGCCCCCTGGAATGAGACATGGAATCTAGGACCTTAACTCACACACAGCCAAGCTGACTTGCAAGAGAAAGCAGAAAGCTATACGCAGGGCCAAACCCTCAGCAGTTTTAGATATTTGGCTCCTACTTCTCATAAACACCTGTGAAGAACACGAAGGCCTTCAAATTCTGTGTTGTCAGGACTGAACAAAAGAAAAAGAAAAAAACAACAACATTAGCACCAAGAGAAAAGAGAGTGACAGAGACGGAATGACTCGGCTGATGAAGCCTGGGTATCTTATCTCTGGAATGTTATTGATGATCTGAGGGTAGTGTGAGATCTTAAGTGAAATGAATTGGTGGTTTCAGTTCCGGATATGGTATGCAAAGAAAAAAAAAAATTGCTCTTTGAAATTCAGAGCTTCCTCGTCTGGGCTTCAGGAAGCCACACGCCTGAAGTTGAGTGTGGAAACTGACTCATTTCTAGCCCTTTGAGATTAGTCTCTCCAGCCCCCAGACTGTGGGCAGGACCTGAGGCCTAATGGGAAACCAGAATTGGATCCGGCCAAGCCTGGAGAAGGAGATCACAAAGAAGGGTGTCGGATGCACACTTCTTTCAAGGTGCTTCGCCTCCCAGAAGGTTCTACAGGTAGTGGACCTTCTGGACAAACTATCCCCAAAGCTTTTCAACTTACAGTTGGTGGTGGGTGGGTGGCCTGAAGTGGGAGGAAAGAAAAATTCAAATGCAGCACTTACCTCATTTTCAAAGTCACGTTAAAGCAGGTTGGCTGGCTGACCCACTTGGGGGACCAACTTGACCCTGAGGTTCTGAGTGTAAAGGATATCATATGTTTTTCCACACCGTCCAGCCCTCAGAAGCAATGAGCAACTGTCCCAACAATCTGTGGATTTGGTATTCTGTGCTCCACTCAGGGACAGGGGAGGCCTAGGAGAGGTATCTTAACTAACTTCTTTAGAAGAGAAAGGCATGTTAGAGATCACATTTCCCCATTTTCCCTTTACACCTCAAACAGAGTTGCACATGATGTGTCAGTTAAACTGAAGCATGGAACCCCAGGAGGACAGAGGGGAACTCAGATTTTCTAGAAGGACCATTTCAAGCTCGACACTTTAGACCTTAAATCAGTGGTTTCCAGAGTGCCTGCAGACCATCTCAGCAAGACAAACAGCCACTAAGATGACCTTTTGTTTCAATCTGATCGACACATTAAAAAACCCCAAGCAACTTGTTTGAGGATAATGACACGAATGCTGGTTTAAATGGAAGCTAGTGAGGGCTTCCCTGGTGGCGCAGTGGTTGAGAGTCTGCCTGCTAATGCAGGGGACACGGGTTCGAGCCCTGGTCTGGGAGGATCTCACATGCCACGGAGCCACTGGGCCCGTGAGCCACAACTACTGAGCCTGCGCGTCTGGAGCCTGTGCTCCGCGACAAGAGAGGCCGCGACAGTGAGAGGCCCGCGCTCGCCGCAACTGGAGAAAGCCCTCGCACAGAAACGAAGACCCAATACAGCCAAACATAAATAAATAAATAAATTTATTAAAAAAAAAAAAACAAAATGGAAGCCAGTGAGAGACAAGGTGATATGGGGAGTGCGGACCAACAAAAGACATGGCTCTGGGTCAGGAAATCTGAGTTTACTAACTCTGTGACTTCTGGCAAGCCACTTAATCCCTCTAAAGCTCACTTTTCTCATCTATAAGGGGAGAACACTAATTACAAATGACGGCACATATATGAAGGCATTTGCCTTATTAAGTGGTAAGGACTATGCAAAGGTCCATAGTTGTTATCACATATAAGCTTTTAAATATAAATGATTAATTTGTGTTAGAAGTGAAATTTCAGACTTCATCATAGAATAAGCATTCATCTTCCAAACTTTCTCATCTGGAAAGTACTCATGAAACATATTAGCCCACATTATTGATTTATTTGCATGGCACTTCCGGAAAGTATCCAAAGTCACTCATAAGACAGAGAGACAACGGCCTCACCAAAACACAGATAAAAGATTAAGACCTGGCCAGGAAAGAAGAGGGCAGTGAGGAGGAAGAAAACTCAGAATAACTTTACTGAAGCGTATAGTGTGATTTTGAGCTTCCCAGCAGCTTAGACAAAAAGGGAAATGCACGGTATTATGCAGTCCTTTTCATTCAGTAAAGGAAGAATGGCTACGTATGGATTGCGAAGGGGGACCAAATCCTTCCTGGCCCTAAACGCCACAAGAAATGTATCATGGATATCTTTATTTAAGGGATTTGAAAAAATAAAAAGGGCAGGATCTTCAAAAGGAGATGCAGCAAAGATACTGTTCCAATCTAACCACTAGGCGATATTTCCCTCTGTGAAGCAGTGCTTGCCTTCCCAGAACGAATAAACAGCAAGATGATTAATAGAAGAAGTAGGCTGCCTTTAAAAAACAGGGAAGTGAATATCAGAATGTTGGTCCCTGGCTGGGGCACGTACTCGCTGGCCCGGGTACTCATGGAGGCAGTCACCATTCATTAGGGGAGTACGGTCAACAAGGCAGTCTACAAGGTGCCTTGCACAAGGTCACTTGGTGTCTCTGAAACTGACTCTGCATTCTGAGTTCCTTAATGTTATTTTTTAGGTCACAGTGTTCTAGGCAAAGCTCCCTATTGATGTACATCTCTCATGCAAGATTTAGATCACCTCTTTTCGGGCACAGCTCCATGGAAACACCGCCCATGATTTCTGAAGTGGAGACTGATTGGGTCCCGGTAATGCCTAGCTGGAGTGGGCAGTGAGTCTGCAGTTGACCCGTAGCTGGACAGTTGGCAAGCCTGAGACTCCCAGAATCTAGTCTTTAGAGGCTACTATTATTATTTTTTTTTTCACACACACACTGTATTTTATTTTTACAAGAGATAAATCAACTGACACCAAGCATTGTAAATGGATGACCACAGCAAAAGCAACAATGATTGCAATTACCAAACATGATACACACTCATACTATGTCATAATATTGACATTCAGTCCAGTAATCCTCCACTGTAACAGCTCTTTTACTTTGCAGTGAAAATTGATTTGTATATTTTTTGTAGAGGTTACTATTATTTTGATGCCACAGTAAATTCCCATTTACCTAAGATGGCTAGGGAATGGGGTATTCTGGGCAACGGAAAATTCTGGTTTGTCTGTTTACTATCTATATCATTTACTGATGCTCGGCTTCCAAATAGTAAATTACAACACACTTTGCTAAACACTGAAATCATACGCTGGTATGATTTAACCTTTCTTTGATAATTCATAAGATACTTCAACATCTATTCACATTCAGTGTTAGCATTAAGATCAAAACCTCATTTTCTGGGATCCTGGGTGCAAATGCAGAAGGTGTGGAAAATTGGGCTGCTTCTGTACTAACTCCCCACCAGGCCATCGGAATTGTTGCTGTGGTTTAGTTGAATCATTTCGTCCTGGATATCAGTATGTTGGTTGGTGAAATAATAAATGTAAACATATTAACCTAGTGTCTGGTAAATGGTAAGTTATTGTTTTACCATTTTTTTTTCCCCTCATGGACATCAGGAAAAAAAAGAATCTGATTCATTGAATTGGCTAAAGCGTCTGAACAAATTCAATTCACAGTTCATTTCATTAGTTCTGGCAGGGGCCACAAAAATAACATGCCGAATTCCCTGGATTCTTATAAAAGAAAACTAAGGCCCAGAAAGAGAGTGTGACTCTGCCAGTCTCGTGGCTCTTAAGAGTCGGACTTGGTGCAGGACCCATATGTCCTAGGCTAAGGGCAGTGCTCTGCCTGGCGGTCTGACTCCTACCGCTAGGCAGAGTTTCTGCACAGCAGGAAGTCAAGGTGGAGGAGAAATGTCCCCTTTCTGAATGGACTCTGGGAATCCACCATTATCAATACCGCTGGAAGGTTCTCAAAGTCCTCTCTGCATAAAAGCCTGGCCGTAGCTCTCAGACAGTTCACAGGGTAAAGGACCAATGACGTCCCCAGCATCCAGTCAAAATGAAAACTTTTCAAAAATAGCCAAGACACACATTGTGAAGCAATTATACTCCAATAAAGATGTTAAAAAAAAAAAAATAGCCAAGAGCCATACAACTCTCCACATCAGCAAGAGTAAACTTATAAAAAGCCACCAGACGAGTTAAAATTCCTAGCATCTTTTTTTGTGTTGCCTGTTTTGCAGCTTGATTCATTCCTATTTCTGCCTCTTGGATACTTTCAAAAGTAAGTTTGTACTCACTTAACTTCCAAATTAATTTACGGTAAAGCCACTCCCTGTGTAAGAAGAGGAAGAAGGAAATGAATGATTTTAATGCTGATTACATTTTTGAAAGGCAGGCCTCAATCCCTTTAAAATGAGCTGCTCTTTGGGTTTAGAAGTGTTTTCTTTTCCATGGTTTCAAATTCTGACTTGTCTCTTTTCCTCTTACCAGTCTCTGCAAGCTCTCTCCTGCCTTTGATCCTGGGCCTGGAAATCTGCTGTTTGCACATGAGCGACCAGAGGGCTAAGATCTCTACTGCCTTCCAGAGGAAATCTCACAGGAGACCCATCCTAGCGTCTGAGGGCCCCAACTCCTGCTGTTACTGTTGTCAGAAAGGTTCTTTTGGTATCTGGTGTTCTATAGCACATCTTTTTAACTCCAGGAGACTTATTCTCAGAACTGTGTGTGTGTGTGTATCCTGATATTTCCTGTAAAAGTCTTGTGTTGATTATAAATAGTAATTGATCACATAACCTCTTAGGAAGGGATTACAGAGGTCATATAGGGAAGAGCAAGGTTCTCCACACTGTCAAACTCATCCCCATTCAGGATCCTCCAGTGGGTCCCATTGCTTACAGGATGCATTCTAAACCTTGGATATTGACACTCAAACGTAGGAACAGGGCCTGGCAAAAATTGGCACTGAATAAATATTGTGTGAATAAATAACAAGGCAGGTGTCTAACACCTGGCTGACCCCTTCTGCCCCACCTCTTCCAGCATGGTGAAACCTCTCCCTCCCTTTCCTTCTCTTATGAACCTCTGCCGTAGCCAAACACACTGCCCACCTTCCTCCACTGCTCTGACTCCGATCCCTCCATGCCCTTGTTTGAGCACCCTTCCTGACCGACATGGTCAATGCCATTTCTGTCTGTTGCATACACCTCCTTTTTTGTGAAGTATTCCTTCCTTCCTTCCCCAACCTTCACCCACATGGACTTCCTTTCTTCTCTGCTCCCCAAAGAACTTACGTCTCTTAAGTACATCACGGACCTCCCTCACTCAAGTATAAACTCCTTGAGGACAGGAGGGACCCATTTCATCTCTCTCTGCCTTCTGCACAGCCCCTGACAGAGGGCCGAGCATGTGACTGCCATGCAGACAGGCTCTCTGGCTTGAACTGAATCTCTGGTCACCTTCTCCTTTAGCCCGATAAGGAGGGAATGCTGTGTCCTCACTCTTTTCTCCTCCATGAAAAGCTGAGTTAGGAATTATTTCTGTCCTCACCTCTGACCTAAATCTACACAAGTCTGTCCTGACAACCGCACCCACAGACGATGGGTAAGCAAAAATAGCCACTGGAGCTGTGTAACATAGTGGCCCATGCTTGCCTCTCCAGGCCCTCACTCGGCCCTGGAAATTTACAGGCATGTATAGCTGTGCTACTGCTGAGCCAGCTTGAAACCTGTTCTGCTTGAGGCTTCTTCCCTCAGCAGGTATGTCAGGCTATGAGTGTTGCCAGCTGGGACAGGAGGGCACCCAGCCCATGCCCAGGCTTTATTTATTCCAGTGCAGCTGGGCTCCAGGGGCTTTTTGATCCTTAATCATGAACCTGGGAGCCCTTTGCACTCTCTCAAGCAGTCAAGCCAAGAAGGCTTTCTGATTCCAATGGCAATAACCACGCGTGATTTATGGACTCTCAGGACCTGGAACATCAGAGCTGGAGGTAACCTTCAGAATCACCTAGTCTGATTCTTCATTTCACAGATGGCAGACCGGATTAGAATTGTCTTGCTTTTAAAATGAGGGGGATAGACTGTATTCATCCATTTAGTAATTCCTTCATCCACCTACCCAAACTTCCATCCAATGGTCTATCAATCAACCCATTTGCTAAGTAGCCACTAACAGTAGGTGGCCAGCCCTGCTAGACTCTGGATAGAAAGCACAACTAAGGCAAGTTCTCTGCTTGCCATGCATACACACACACACACACACACACACACACACACACACACACACAAATAATTACAATCCTATGTGATATGTTATAATGCAAGTGTGAACAAAATGTGTCATGAGCACATAGAAGGCAGTGACTAATTTGCTCTGCATGGAAGAGTGGGAGAAGACTTTTAAGAAGGGGAGGCATAACCTTAAAGGAAGGGAAACACAACCTTAAAGGAAGGGAAAGGGTTTTATAAAGGAGGGAGGAGGGTATCACAGAGTGAGGGCAGCCTGTGCCAACGCCCAGCCTCAGAAGAGCGGGCAGCATGCTAGTAGGGCAATGAGCATCCTCAGGGGCTCCGGAAGAGGCTGGGTGGGGTGGGAGGTGGGGCATGTCCTGGGGCTGCAGCGAAAGTGATGCAGAGCCTTGGGTGGAGATCTCAGTAGCTGTGCCTACTCTCTGAGCTTGATCTTGGGGGTGACAATGAGTTTCTGAAAGTTTCAAAACTTTCAAATCAAATTTACATTTTATTAAGACCTCTTTGGCCAGCCTTTGCTAAGGGCTGGTTGTAATTGTCTTAGAATAATAAAAGCAGACAGTGAGCTTTCAAACATATAAATCAGATCACATCACCTCCTTGCTTACTACCCTCTGTACTTGTCCTCTAACTGTACTCTTCATCACAAATTCCTGTTGTTTGTTTTTTTTTCTCCATAGTACTTACTACTGTATTAAATCATCTTGTTTATTTGTTTGCATGTGAATGGTCTGTCTCCAATCCTACAACGAGAGCACCATCAGATCAGAGCTATGTGTGTCTTACTCACTACTGTGTCTCTAGGCTTAGTACAGCGCCTGGGACTTAACGGGTGCCCACAAAGTGTTTACAGAATGATTGACAAGACCTTGACCTCAGGAAATGGTAATGAGGACGGAGAGGAGATGGCCTTAAAGGCAGAAAAACAGATCCTCCCTTTGCAGACTCATTATGTACTTAATGAGTGAATGGTAGATGGTCTTCAGCAGACAGAGGATAAGGTTACGCTCTTAACTGACTGATGTTACTACCCACATCTGAGAATTTTTATGACAGGCAACCCTATCTTTCCTCTTGCTCTCTTCACTCCAAGTGTTTCCACAAATTATCAGTCTCTAGAACATAACCATCCAAGGACCCTCTCCTTGGGCTTCTGTTCTAGACCCGGCTCAGCCACTAACCTTGTGGGGTAGACGAGATACTTTTCTCAGCACTTCAATTTCTTTAACTGTAAAATGAGAGTGCTAGCCCAGGACCTATACGGTGCTTGTTAACTTACATGCAATGGTTCTCAAGTTTCCTTAGCTAAGGCAAGAGTTCTCTGTTTTCATTTTTTTTTAAGTATATAAACAACGATTATCTACAAAATCTCATAAAACAAATACTTCTTTTATATTTCTCTGTTGTCCCTTTCAATTTCTAGCCGTAAGTGTTTTCACAGAGTTGTAATCAGAGAGCATGTACAATTTTGCGTTCCACTCTTATCCTTGAATGTTATTTGTTATGCGCATTTCATGTTGTCTCAGTCCTTCCATGTATCACTTTAACGGCTACATAATTTTCCACAGAGTTAATATATCATAAATTATTTAACCATTCCCAAACTGCTGGGAATTTGGGTTCTCTCCAGGTTTTGATATTTTAAAGGGCTTTGAACATATAGGTTTTTTTCTTTCTTAGAGTTATTTTCCTTAGGGTAAATCCCTCAGAGTGGGATTATTAGATGTGTTTTATGGCTCTTGAAAAGTATTGCCAAATGGCTCTCCAAAAGGATTGTTTCAATTTGTATTCAATTTGTGTTCCATGCGGGAGTGTGCCAATTTCACAGAAACCTTGCCAGCATGTTTTTTAAAATCAATTTTTTCTAAGTTGAACTTGTGCGAAATGGGGCTTCCTGATTGTTGCTGTATCGGAGCTATCATCGGTCAGGCTAAAGTTATAATACAGTGCTTGGCAAATAGAAGCACTCAATAACCAGTATGGTTATTATTATAGAAAGAGAGCTCTTAGGAGAGCCAAGCATGCTTGTCTTACCCTCGAACTCAATTTTTTTTCTAGCATGGTCTCCAGTTCAGCTCACTGCAGATACATACCCCTTACCTTCAATGTTTCCTCCAATCAAAGTGCCACCAAGTGCCCTCTATTCCAAGGTGGCCAAGCTTCCTTAGACTTGGAAATCATGGGTCAAGCTCCACCCCTTGCCGATTCTCTCCTCCCTTCAATTTTCCGTCAGGAGATGGTCCTCGCTAGAGATGGGATGCTGACTGCTTTCCCCCGCCAAATGCTGCTTCTATTAATCTGAAGTAATTCTCCATAGCTTCTCCCATTCCTCGTCTTCCTCAACATAGCCCACTGACTATTGGAAGATGGGAAATTAGTTCCCCAGTGCGTATTTTCTTCTCCAAGTTGGATATCTCATTTTAAATCTATCCCTTATCCTATTCAAATTTTCACAGTCCTGGTTGCTCTCCTCTGAGTTCCGGTTTGTAAAGTTCTCCCTTTAAGTGTTGGGTCTTTTCATTTATTAAATTTACGGAGCATCTTCTGAGTGACAAGCAAGGTATGAAGATGAATAAGCCCTAGTTCCTGGCCTCAATATGCACAGAGTCCAGTGGGTCAGAGTGGAGCCCAGGCGTCCAAGGTTCTGGTCTTAGAGAACTCTTAGGCAGCATTGAAACTCTTAGAAAGGCATCCCAGAGCCTGAATTTCTGAGGTTCCGTCCATGAGAAGAGTTCTAGGGAGAGTAGGGGTTAACCACCCACCAAACAGAGCTGATCCTGGGCCACGTCGATAATGGAGGCGAAAACACCTAAGCAGATGCATTATTGAGGCTGCTGCCTATTCAGGGAGCTGGTACAAGTCTAAGAAAAGTCAGTTTCTTAGGGAGGAAGAAAGGGAACCTACTATTAACCAGCAAGGAGATGAATGGAGAAAGCTCTAATCCTGGTCTGTCATTGTTGTGTGACCTGAGTTATGCCACTTAACCTCTCTGGAAGTCAGTTTCTTCATGTGTCGTAATGGGTAGGGTTGGACTATTTATTTGATCTGTAGATGTCCCTTCCTACTCTGATAATTTATGATCCACAGAACAGCAAATCCTAACTTGTCAAATCCCTTCAACGACTCCTCGCATGCTCCCTCATCCGTTCCAGAAAAGCACAGGAAAGAAGATGACCTCCTTGGTCACTGGACGGATGTTGGGCGAGTCCATTGGGATTCCATGGCCTCTGTAGCTACTATGGTGACCATGCCCAGTTGCAGCTAAAATCTGTTGCTGGCAGGGTTTATACCCCATTTACTGAGCCTGGTGCTGTAACTGCTGCCTTTTACTTCCTCTCATTAAGGCAAAGCACCATCTTATTTTGTTTTGTTTTCCCTGCATGTTTTGAGTTTGCTGCTTCCCAGCTCTTGTTATTAGAACAGACATAATTAATAACTCCTGGCACACAGAGCAGCCAGATTGGACAGTCTGCCTTTTGCTTTCTCGAACTGTCTTTTGAGCAATCTGCAAGCCTGAATTTATAGCCTGGACCCCATACAGTGGATTGTTTTGTAATCCCCTGAAAGAATCAGGAACTCACCACATTGCCAGCCTGAAAAAATAAAATTCTCTTTGTAGTTCATAGTGGAAGTTTTATCCAACCTCTTCAGTTAACAACTGAAAGCAACATGTGGTCTCATCCTTTCTTAAACCTCTCCCGAGAAGACGATTCTGTGGACTTCTTTGGTCAGCATTCTAGAATTTTTCACTCGGGATTATCAAGAGTTGGTTCCTAAGGTCTAATCCACTCAACTTCTGTGGCAGCCTAGACCCACTTCCTTAGCAGAGATTAAAAGTAGAGACTCATGGGCTTCCCTGGTGGCGCAGTGGTTAAGAATCTGCCTGCCAATGCAGGGAACACGGGTTCGAGCCCTGGTCCGGGAAGATCCCACATGCCGCGGAGCAACTAAGCCCGTGCGCCACAACTACTGAGCCTGTGCTCTAGAGCCCATGAGCCACAAGTACTGAAGCCCATGCGCCTAGAGCCTGAGCTGCACAACGAAGAGTAGCCCCCGCTTGACACAACTAGAGAAAGCCGTGCGCAGCAACAAAGACCCAATGCAGCCCAAAATAAATAATAGATAAATTTATTAAAAAAAAAATAGAGACTCACCATTCTTATTTTACTTTTTCTTGTGATTGGAAAAAATGACTAAAAACCTTATCAGAGCCCTCTATTGTCACCCTAAGCAATCACAGTTTGTTGGCCTTTTCCACTTCAGGAAACACTCCAAAACGTCAGGCATTTCCAATCCTGTCATTTGGACTTTTGTTCATTTGTCCATGTTTAAATTGTTAGAACCTAAATTAGACAGACGCAATCATTTACTAATATCCACTGAGCTACTACTTTTATCTTGGTGCTGTGAGGGATACATATTTAAATAAAATAAGATTTCTGCTCTCCAGTAGCCTACAGCTTATAATCATAGTACAGTAATTATGATACAAGGCTGAGCTGTACCCACTTACAGCAGTGCTACAAACTTGTCTGCACATTGGCTCTCCTGGGGAGCTTATAAAGCTACTGAGGACTGTATCCCAGCCCCAGAGAAGTTCTGATTTAACTCTTTTGGGTGTATGTCTTGGGCTTTGGAAGTTTTAAAATATTCTCAGGTGATTCTAATGTGCAAACCACTGTGGGGACCACTGGTATATTTGAAGGACTGAGACACACACACACACACACACACACACACACACACACACAAGACATTTCAATAGAGAAATTGAGAAAGTCTTCACAGAAGAGTTTAGTATAACATTCTGTTGGAGATTCAATTTAATAGTGAGGATTAAGTTGCTGGCTTTGAGGTGATGCAAACTAGAATTTGAACATCAGCTCTGTCTCTTAGTGGCTGTGTGTTCCTGGGTGAGTTACTTACCCTTTCTGAGGGACAGCAATGGGCAAGAGCACACAGAATCTGAAGGAATGTAGGGGTCATGAAGGAAGTAGTAAGAGGTAAGGTGGCAGGTGGGAGACATAGTTTTTTCCTGCTGAGAAAAGGGGGGCGGGATTTGCAGGAGGGCAGGCTCAGAGGAGACACAAAGGAAGTGGTGGATGATTCAGATGTTATAGAGGAGTAACTTTTCCTAATGTCCAAACATCTCTCCTCTCCATCCAACCCACCCACCCAAATCAAAGCCAGTTCAATTGACTCCCTGTTATGAACCAGAACAAAAATCTATGGCTAAAGACTCAGACCAGAGTCATGTTTGAGCAACTGATTCCGATGAGCAGAGTATATATGTAGCTTCTTCATCAGCTGCTTCCTATCTCTCTGTTACTTAGATTCTTTGGCATTCCCATTGAGAACAAAGGAAATGATAAAAAAATTTCATAGAATATATAACGAAACGTGGACAGAATTAGAAGTTGAGACTGAAAAAGAGAAGGCTGAGAATAAAATACTTCTACTCTGAATAAATCCAGATATGCCCAAGTTAGCATTAATTGCTTTTCATGGTTCCATTGTAAGGTTTATTTAAGTAACAAGTGGTTATTACGCTGTGAATGTTGGTTCCTTAGGTTATGTCATGTGGCCCATGCCTGGGCTAAAAGGAAGTAAACCTACAAGTGCAAGTGAAGAACTCGTTTTGCTAGAGCAGACTGATGAATTCCAAGGAGAATGTCACATAAATTGCAAATGCATGGAAGAGAAAGCTGTAGACATTCCGCAGAATAGAATCAAGTTATAAAATGTAGGGGTTAGAAAGGCCTTTGGAGTTCCTCTCATCCAACATTCAAAGTGTACAGATGAGGAGATGGGGGCCCAGGGTAGGTAACGTGATTTGTACAGGGTCACACAGTGAAATAACTGCTGGGGAGAGGAGGGAAATTAAGTGTTTTGTCTCCTGGTGCTCATTTACCATAAGATAAACAATCTTTTTGGTTTTTCAATCAGGAAGAGCTGGTCTTTTCTGGAATGACAGGTTACCTTACAACCACTGAAGCTTGTCACATCCTTACAACATGACCACAGGATTCTGTATGCATTTTGCAAATCAACCTGATTTCTTGGGTCCAGCTTGGTACTCTAGCACCATTACTTTGCTTTGTCTCATTTTCTTTCTTTTTTTTTTTTGCATTAATTTCACTTTTGTATATTAGAAGCATCAGTACAAATTGTCTTAAGTTCTTTGTGGAACAAGGTAGGATAAAAAGATACGTAGCTTTATTCCACTTGTACCATGCTCTCAGAAGAGAAAAGAGAACTTATATTTATTGTTATCAATTATGTGTTTATATACATTATTTTGTTTTAATTCTCTCAACATCACCATGAAGTATGTACTATTATCTTCATTTTACATGGGGAAACTGAGTCTCATAGAATTTAAGAAATTGCCTGAATCCTATAACTGGCAAGTGGAATGGATGAGGTTAAATCCAGTTTTGACTGGTCCCAACGCTCATGTTCCTTCCCCTACCCTGGGTGACTCTCTGGAGATATTTATTACCCTGAAGCGGGAAAGCTGCCCGAGCTCTGCTGAATGGCCCGAGTGTGCTGTTTCCCACAGTGCTTTGCTTCTTTATTCTTTAGAAGTGCCTAATTATTTCACTCAGCGAGACTTCAAATCTTACTCCAAACAACTGGCTTCCAAAGAATTGGCTATTTTCCCTGTTTTTAATGTTGGGGAAAGAAACTCAACGAGCTATTTTTCTTTTTTACTCCATTACTTTACAAGAACAAAAATAATCATATTAAGATGTCGAAAATTAATTTTAAATGTGCAAATGTGGGAGAGAGACACCTCCTGTCTGGGAGAATCCAAAGGAATTTAAATAGACTCATGTGTGTTCTTTGTGTGAAATGCAGTGGCCACAGTTCAAATTAAGATGTTAATAAGACATTAATAAGAATGAGCTGGGGGATAAACATAGGACTGAAAAATAAGTTCATAAAGTCATGTAAGTGAGAAGCACATTATGTGATTGGGACTCTGCACTGTCCTGTCCCTGTTATCAGTGCTGACCCCCCAGAGACAGGCTTCCTTCTTGCTACTGCTTCCACCAAGTAGATTGCAGTACACTCTCTGCGCCCAATCCTGAGCCAGATTCTGCAGCAGAGCAAAGGCACTAGTTTGTGCCCTTAAGAACTCCAGTACGGTTGATGAATTTGACTTTGGTTACAGTGAGCAAAGTTTATACTCAAGAAACAATTAGAATTCATCTTACGAGGCAGGCTAAGTTTCAGGGCTGAATGAAGTGATGCCACAAGTTTGGATGGCAGTAAAGTCTTGCAATGATGGAGCTTGAGGGAACCTCAGCGACAACAGTCTGCACCTTCATTTTATATAGGAAGTTTCCAGGGAGGCCCAGGGAGAGGAAGGGGCTGGCCCAGGGTCATACAGTTAATACATGGTCATAATCATGGCTACTTGTTGGGTACCAGAGCCTGTGCTGCACACTTGACATATTCAGCTTCTTATACAATCCATGACAACGCTCTGAGGTAGTTATTAGCCCCATTTGGAGATGAGAAAACTAAGGCATAGAGTTGGGAGCTCTTTGCCTGAGATCACACAGCTAGTAAGTTGTAGAGGAGAGATTTGAACACCAGTACAACTGACTGGAAAGTCCGCCTTCCTTTTAACCATTAACAACAGAGCTGGGACGGGCATCCAGAGCCAGGTTCACCTTGGAAATACTTTCTTTCGCATAGAGAACCTTTGAGTATATTCGGTGATTTATTTGGTTCATATTTTTCTGAGGGTCCACTGTGAGCAAATCTTGGGCTAGACCCTGGAGATATCAAAAATTAATAAGTGCAGGTTCTTAACCTCCTGGATCTTAAATAATGGAGTGACTGACACTTGAACAGGAAAATTACAGTACAGTGTGGTAAGTGTTATTATGGAGATATAAACAAGTGCTGTGGGAGATCAGGACAGAGTAAAAGTTCCGCCTGGAAGGAATGAGGGGTGACCTCACAGAGATGGTGAAATGGGACTTGGGTCATGACATATGACTGAGTTTTCCAATCAGAGAAGGGAAGAGATACAGTCCAGAAAAAGGGAACAGCACGTGCAAAAGCCCCAAATTGTGAAAGACATCGGTATGTCGGGGTAAGAAGTTCAGGGCAACTACATGAGGTGAGGAGGCAGGCGATAAAGCCTGGGATCAGGTTGTGAAGGGTGTTATGTGCTCCCATCAAGGAATTTTGTCTCAATTCTGTAGGCAGCAGGTCATCAACAGGGATTCCTAAACAAGAACATGTCTTGGTTAGATTTGCTTTTTGAGAAGATAACGCAAGGAGACGTGGCAGACAGGGAGCAGAAGTTACAGTGGTCAGGCTGAAAACTAATGAGGGCCTGAGCCCAGGGCATTGTGGATGGAGAGGCAGGATGGATGAGAGCTATTAGTTTCCGGAGTCAAGCTCCCAGGGTGTGATGACTGGCTTGTGGAGGGAGAGGGAAGGACATGTCTGAAGATGACCCCATGATTTCTAGCTCTAGAGGAGGAGTGAATGCAATACTCGTAACCGGGACCGAACACAAAGGATGTGGAGCAGGTTTAGTAAAGCTTGGGTGAGAGGTGGGGGAAAGGGAATTCTCTATTGAGCCTGCTGTTTTAAGCTTTTACACAAACACTCCACTGGAGGTGAGGGGTGCATTTGGAAGACAAATGCTGTGGTTGGGAGAGATGGAGGAGATGGAGATAGAGATTCAGGAGACCTCAGGATATCGATGGTACTTAATACTCTAGAACCAAGTGAGTGTCCGCAGGGAGATCTTCAGGGCTGGAATAGATGAAGCCCCAGGGTAGACCATGAGTGTATTCTATGTTCCCTCTTAAGAGTCCCTTAAGCAGGCAGGGATTCCCATAGGGCAGGTTCTCACTGAAGTCACCCTGGCTTCCTTGAGTAGGATGTGGACCAAGAGGTCATTCCACGCTGACGACAAAGTCTCTACTAATTTACAGTGTTTTCAAATAATTTTCTAAAATTATTAACCTAATAACTATTTATTGAGAGCATCGTGGCTGGCAGAGCATGGAGTGATGAATCAGACACAATCTCTGTCTTCAAGGAGTTTCTGTCTAATATTACAGGGTGCTATACAGCAAATTAAACAGCAAGTGTGAAAGTGCTTAGCAGGGCGCCTGACTTAATAGGTGAGAAATTATTTTCATTAAAAAAATGTCATCCATAAGTATCTGAGAGAAGGGATAAAGATGGTTCCGAGGAAGAGGAGATTTCTAGATTTATCAGAGGCATGAGGGAAGGCTTCTTAGAAGAGGTGGGATACAGGCCTGAGGTGTGGGTAGAGTTGGAGCAGGCAGAGGTGACAGTTGTTGGGAACAGGGACACATTGTCTGATAAGCAGCTATGCTTACAGGTGGGACCAACTGTTAAGAGGGGCCCCCAGCAGTGTAGTGCCTCCTGTCCCACAGCAACGGAGCACGAGAACTGAGACTCAGGCCAGACACGGGGTTCACAGGGCTGAGTGACCAGAAACAGGGCCAGTTCCCAAGAAGGGTCAGAGGGCTCCGGCCTCACTCTCCCTCCCCCCATCCTGACTCATTGTGGGGTGAAGCTGTTTTAGTGCTTCATTTCCCTTGGTCAGACCAGGATGATTTGAATGCACCTGCCTCTCTTCCGTCCCCACTGCCTAGCGAGGGTGGCCGTTGTGAGGGGCAGGGAGTGTTTCCTAATTGTGGTCCTGTGGCCCAAGCGCCACGTGAGGGCTCTTGGCGGTCTCACTCAAATGAGGTGGGGGCCGGCTGACTGCTCAGCCGCAGTTGGAGGATGTCTTGGTTATTCCTTCTCAGTAGACTTCTGGTCTGGTTTTGAAGTTGCAATTTCAGAAGCTCACTGCTTCTCTTTAAAAAAGGTGAGGGGAGGAAGCGGGGGTGGCAGGGGGGTGAACGGAGTTCCACCTGCCAGATGGCTGCCAGGCCTCGGCAGTGGCGCTCTGCATCTCACTCCCGTGGACCCCCCATTGAACCTCCCAACCCCCTCCTCCCCACCAAATTAGACACATTTGAAATGCAGAGCAAATGGTCTCATTGAAAAAAAGAGAAAGATGAAAATAAACAAAACAAAACAGTAAAAGCTATAATATATCACCATGTTCCTGAAAGGGTCTTAGGGTCCTTTCACACAAAGTGGATTTTTCGGGGAACGCCTACTTCATCGTGCGAGGGGTCACCCTGTTTATCTGCAAGGGCACAGGACCTTGGCTTCTCCATTCAGAGCTCTGCTCCCACCAACCACACCTGCACAGTGGCCAAGAAACCACAGAACCCTGAGCCACCATCCCCAGGGACTATGAGACAGTTGGGGTCAATGTTTTAAACACAGCAATTAGAGATGTTGACCTGTTTGAATTCTCTTGGTCTGCAGGGCATTTGATGATGATGATGATGATGATGATGATGAATGATGGTGAGAATAATGCCATCAATAACTTTCTGTAGTCGTGAGTCATACTGCTACAAAGCACTTTCACATTTATTGACTAATTTTCTCTCAAAAACATACTGGAGATCCCAGCTGCTTTCATAGTATCCCCAAAAGATAAACTACCATTTCCAGCAAAGTGAACTTAAATGTGGATTCATCATTTAGAGCTGCACATGGTGGAACTTTTCAGATTTGCATTGCGGTCTTGCCCTTACCAGCTGGGTGACCTTGGACAAATCACTTCACACCTCCTAGCCCTTAGCTTCTTCATATGTAAAACGTGTTAATAATAACGGTCTCAGAGGGCTATTGTAGGGATTTAAATGACTTCATGTAAATAGAAAAGGACATTAAGCCTCTAAAGCATTATGCAAATATTAATTACCATCTATACCAGGGTGCGCTATTTGCAAAAAAATGAACGTAAATATAGCTTTGAGATGGCCAGTATGATGTGCCTGAAAGAACACTTTACTTGGAATCAGAAGACATAGGTTCTATTCTGGCCTCTACATGTCAGGTGGCAGCGAAGAGTGTGGCTTTCAGACAGACAAACACAGCCATGCGAGTGATGCATTTACCAGCAAAAAAACGGCTGCCACCATCCACCTGCCACCTTGTCACCTGTAGTAGGTTGAGTAATGACCCCAAAGGTGCCCATGTTCTAATCCCAGGAACCTGTGACTGTGTTACCTTCCATGGTAAACGGACTTTGTAAATGTGATTATGTTAAGGATTTTGAGATGGGAAGATTTTCCTGGATTATCCAGATGGGTCCAATGTGATCACAGAGGTCTTTGTAAGAGGGATGTGGGAGAGTCAGAGTCAGAGAGATGGCTGTGTGACAATGGGAGCAGAAATTGGGGAGATGGTCTTTGAAGATGGAGGAAGATGAAATCAAAGAGTACAAGTAGCCCCTAGAAGCTGAAAAAGGCAAGGAAACACATTCTGTATAGACCCTCCAGAAGGAATCCTCTCTGCTAACACCTTTGACTTTAAAGCCAGAAAAAACAATTTTGGACTTTTGGCTTACAGAACTGTAAGGGAATAACTTTGTGTTGTTTTAAGCCATCTATGGTGGTAATTTGTTACAGCAGCAATAGGAAACTCATACACCACCTTTACCCTGAGCTCCCCAGTCCCTGAGCACTGGGGCTCCTGTTTTCTTCCTTCCAACCTGTACCTAGCATCTGAGTAGGCTAGTGGGCAGTGCCCAAGCGTCCCTCTACCCGCTTCCCAGTTTGGGTGGACCAGCATGTAGCTCACGTATTACTGGGATTGGAAACTGATGAACTCCTCGACTCTGTACCTCAAATTGGCCAGAGATCTTCCTGGGGCACCGTGTCTCAGGAAACACACCTTGATTGTGGGTAAGTCACTTAAACCCTCAAACTGTCTATTTTCTCATCTATCATTTGGGGATAAAATTTCCTTCCACCTCTACCTCACAGGGTATTTGGGAAACTTAACAGAAACACTAGCAATGAAAGCGCTTTGCCATCTATAAAATGCTCTGCAAGTGTGCACTCCTATCACTATAATCACCAATATTTTAGAAACATAGAATTTTCCAGCTTAATCTCTTCTTCACTCAATATATATGTCGTGGCAAGTGACAAATGCTCTGATTCTAAAGAGGAGGGGAAGAGTTTTTGGAAGGGGAATATCCAGTTGGGCGTTCGATTTTGGACATCTGGATTACCCATGAACTTGCACTTTCAATATGGACCTAAAACTATTTAAAAAAAAAAAACCAAACAGATGTTGTGAGGACATTAAATATTGCTCAGTAATATTGCCCATTTGGAGATGGTGAGATGGGGCAAATTTCACTTGCCTTTCTCTTTGTAGAACTAAAAATAGAAATGACACTTTGTTAATCAGTAACAGGGTCTTCTGAAAACAGGAGCTTTTAAAACATCTTTCAGCCACAAGACTGCTGAGAGCCAAGAAGCTGTGCGGTACTGCAGACCTGTGCTTGTGCATCTTGCCACCAAAAAATGGAAACCCCCGCTAGTAATGGGCTCTTTCTTAAACATTAAAACCACAATTTACCTAAAACTCACCCTCGACCCTCAGAATGGTTTATGCACCATGACCTCACTAACCTTCTCTGACTTGTTTAGGATCAGAAAAAAGCAAGCAGTCGTCTGGTAAATTTGGTCAGAGAGCAGAGAATATTAGAATGCAAGGGGAAGGAGTTGGTGGAAGGGAAAAAACATTTAGCAACCACTTAGTTCAAGATGCAAGACTATGCTTTTCCACGCATAGTATCTAATTTAATTCTCACTGCAATCTCTTTATGTAGCTATTATTCTCAGTTTACAGATGTAGAAGCTGGGGCTCAGAAAGATTACGTAACTTTCCAGAACATCACAGTAGAACACGGTGGAGCTGGCTTTTCAGACCACTTCTAGTTCATCCCTTTACAAAAGAAGGAACAGGAGAGGACTGATTACCCTGAAATCATATATTTACTTAGTGCCCTTACGACTTCTAAAATTTAGGTTCACTAAATAGGTTTTGACTATCCCCTTCGAAATTTCCTCAAAGCTCTCTAAGTCCTTGCAAACCCAAGAGAACTAAATAACACTCCAGAACCATCTTCCTTGGACTCCAAATTCGGTACTTGAAGGTGTATTACCTGGGGTTCTGAGTGTGTTGAGGCCCATGGCTTTCCCATAAGAGGCTGAAGTACCTTCCTTGACTGTTTGCCGGGTTCTGCTTTGTGATGACCAGCACTCAGTGGAAACGCTGAGCAGAAGTTTTGCAATTTTTTTTCTCTGTGCCCAATGCAAGGGGTAAAACACATCTTGGCTTTGAAGCCACAATACTGGAGGTCAAGACCCAGGTTGGCTATTATCTCACTTTGCCATTGTGGGTCAGCCAGGAGTGGGCTAGGTAACCTCCCAGGTGGGGATTTCTCACTACTAGGAGATTAATTTGATTGGGTTGGTTGAAATCCCAAATATATGAGGTTAGTGAGGGAAGCTCTAAATGGGTTCTGGCTTTGGCTGTCTGAAATATAAACTCTTGTTCATTCATGGAGAATTCAAAACAATCCAGCACCCCTTCTCATGTTTCTTTGAGAGTGATGATCCAAGGGGAAACTATAAGGCAGTGATCAACTGAGTCTGTACCAAGTTGGTAGAGCTAAAGATGGAGAGAGGGTTGGTTAGAGGCAGCAGAAAAAAATGGAGCAGACTCTTAGGGAAGAGAGATAGGATATAAGTGGAGAGGAAACTAAAGCAGCTTAGAAACCCTGGTATTCCATGGGATGGTGCAGACCAGGGCCAGGTTCCAGAAAGCAGAAGATCTGGACTCTGGTTCTGACTGGAGCAAGTGCTCCTTGGACCTACCTAAGTCATTCAAGCTCTTTGGATATCATTTTCCTCCACTGACAAGAGGGATAATGACATCTTCCCAGCTGCCTCGTAAAGTTGTTGTAAAGATTAAAACGAGATGGTGTATGTGAACTTTCTCAGAAGAATGTGGAGTGAGTGTTGTACAATATAATAAAAAGCATTATCTGTAGAGCTCTCTCAGATGGTGCTATTGGGAAACAATTCTTATTCCCTGATTCCTGTTCAGGGAAACCAGGTCTGAGATGTGATCTTCCTAAGAGCATTCATGTGGTAGGTGAAGGAACCAGGGTGTTGCTACTAACGAATAGCAGAAGAAAGGGACATGGCTGAGTGTTTTCCTGGATACTGGAGATGCGCTGACAGTAATCAGATGCAGCGCAGGATGGAGAAAGGGGTATGTGCCAGTCGCTATGGCTGCATTTAGTGATTTAAACTGTGGGTAAGGAGTTTAGGAGCAGCTGGGCTGTGTAGTTCTGGCTCAGGGGCTCTTGTGTTGTTTCAGACAGGGGCTAGAGCTGGAAGAGTTGGGGAGGGGGTACTGGAGCAGCTGGGGGCAGGCCAGGCATCTCTCAGGACCCCTCCATGTGGTCCCTCTGTGTGGGGACCACACAGCGTGGCAGATGCAGGGCAGTTGGACTGCTTCTTTGGCAACTCAGGGCTCCATGTGAACAAGGAGGAAACAGCATCATTGCCTTGAGCGACGTAGCTTCAGAAACCATACATCGTCTCTTACACTGTATTGAAATGATTACCACCCAGTCATAACCCCGCTCAGATTCAAAAGGAGACTTAGACCCCACCTTCTGATGGGAGGAGGGGCAAGTTTCTAGAAGAGCACGTGGTATGGGAGAGATTGTTGCAGTCATCTTCAAAAAAATGCAGTCTGCCAAGGAAGGAAAGCCTGCAACATTGTTGGAATGAAGAGTAAGGGTCTTGAATCCTGGGAGAAAGAGCAGTTACTTCTGCACCAAGGGTGTTGACTATAAACCACAGTCTCATTGACAGATAAGTCCTTTCATGAAGAGAGACTGAAGAAATACCAGCAATGTCCTATCATGTAACAAAGGAGTGTGTTGAACTAGAAATGGGATGGGGGCATTATTAGGGAAGGTCCTGAAATTATATCTGGGCACATCAGTCAGTTTGTTGAGAGGCTAACAGAGAAGATGTTTATGGAAGCAAACAGGAAGAGCTCTTTACAAATGGCCAGATCATAACTTACAGACTCAACTTCTTTTTTTTTTTCTCTTTTTTTAAATTGAAGTATAGTTGATTTACAATGTTGTGCCCATCTCTGCTGTACAGCCAAGTGACTCAGTTATACACATCTAGACATTCTTTTTTTTTATATCCTTTACCATTATGGTTTATCACTGGGTGTTGAATATAGTTCCCTGTACTGTATAGTAGGACCTTGTTGTTTATCCATTCTAAATGTCATAGTTTGCATCTACCAACTCCAAACTCCCAGTCCATCCCTCCCCCAGCCTCCTCCCCCTTGGCAACCACAAGTCTGCTCTTTATGTTTATGCAGACTCAACTTCTTGTTTGAAACCCTTGGCAAGCTCAGGTTTTCTACATGGCTTAATTATCTTGGAACATCCCTATCTTGCCTCTGGCTTAGCTGAAAGTTGATGGATTCTGGATAGAAATCAAAGACGCCTTCCCACCCAATTATTCCTCAAAAAATTATTTTTGAAAAAGAAATATTAATTTATCTATCAGGTCACTATTTATTTAATTAAACTAGTTTAGATTAAATTAATTAATTTACTTATTTATTTTCAACTGCTGTTTCACCTTGTGCAGAGAGAGCACTGTGATATCTCCTGGGACAAACAGACATGAGGAGTGTCCTGCCCTCAACAGCCAAGAGCTTCCCCTTCACTAGAAAGGAGGTGAGAGAAGAGGCAGTCAAGTGTGGCCCGGGAATGGAAGCCCAGGTCCAGGTTTCTGGACTGTGTAAGAGGCTGTGTTGAAATCCTGCTGTGTATATGACCTGGTTTAAACCTTGCTCCAAGCACAGGGTTACTGGTAAGAGTCCTCCTTGGGTCTCAGCAGGCATTAAAAGAAATGGTGTATGTGAAGCACTTGGCATGTGGATGGCACTCGGAAAAGTGCACTTTTGTTATTAGGCTGTGTGTTTTTCTTATAATTCAATCCTAACATTAAAGTATGAATAATAACTTCCTATTTACAAATTACTGATGTTTTTCATCTCATTTTTTCAATATCAAAAATCTTGTCATTTAGGCAATGCAATTATGCCCCCGGCCCCCCAGTTTTACAGATTAGGACCTTGATGTTCAGAGAGGTTAAGTGACTTACCTGGGGTCTCCTGGCTGATAACTGGCAGAGCTGGGATTTCGAACCAGGTTACCGCCCCAAAGTCACCCCTTTCCACCCTACCGTGTGGTTTCCTAAATTGCCAAGTGACCTGGTGCAAGCATTCTACATCCCGTCCCCCAATCTGGCCTTCAATTTCTACATCTGCAAAGTGAGAGGAATTAAATCATGCCTGAGGTCCCCTCCAGGTCCCAGTGTCTCTGATTAAAAGCGTATGTTCAGGAATGGACGCTGCTTGCTGCCGGGCTCTGAGATGCACAAGGAGCTCAGGGGGCTGGAGACTGGACCTTCGCCCAAACACAGGCTGGCTTGGCTTTCAGTACTGTATCTGGCTGCCAAAAGGCCAGAATTCTCTAGAGAACCTGAGTCGTATCTGGCCAACTTCTGATGGCCTTAAGTTATCCTCTGACCTCGAACTTGTGATTATCTGAAGCTTATTTTTAAAAAGACTTAGGAATAGCCATTCTATCTCTCTGGAGACCCGCTTCCTTTCTTACTTTCTTTATGTTCTTCCAACAACAGGGAATGGGAACTAGGAGTCAGGCAATCTATCTGTAATTTTTGCTTCTGCTGCTGCCTTTCTCGTGACTCTGGGCAAGTCACATCCGAAGCAGGATTATCAAAAAGTGTTCCCCTGGCTGGAGGGTTTGTGAAGCCACGTGGCTTCCTCTTGAGGAAGAAATGGAAGACCAAGGTTATATGCACCTTTAAGATATGAAACCTATCAGATTTACTAATAATGAAGTCTGATATTCAGGGCTGGTCCACTTCAATTCCTTTTTTAAAAATAGCTTTTCTACTGTATTACAAAGGAAATAGGTGAGGAAAATGCTCTCTGTATCTGGCCCCAAGAGCAGTTGTAAGGCTCAAAGGTAATACTAGGTTTAAAGCATAATTCTTTTTCCTTCTGCATACCTCCTTCCCCATTTTTGATGGGATGTCAAGTGACTCAAAGTCACTCAGGAAGTACGTCTCTGAGCCATGCTGGATGGAGTCTGTCTGCACCTTGACTGAGTGTTGCTTCTCCTGGGTCAAGTGCCTCGCTCTGGTCTCACCCATCATCTGGTTTCATTCTGCAGAGACTGAAGCAGGAGATCCACCTGCCCCCAGGAGAAGGGCCTTCATACTCCATGATGCTGGGGCTCTGCATAAGCTGAGGCTGAGGGGCACTCTCTTCCAGCCTCTCTGACCTGTAAGTTAAAGAGTTGGTTTTGGTTTGGAAGAAAGAGCCGATTTGATCCTTGCTCCACTTCCAGGGCAAAGACTGCTCAGACCCCTCTCCCACAGCCCTCTGTGTGCTTGTAATGGCCTAGGCTCATTTCAGACAGAAACTTCAGACAGGATGTTGGGTAAGAGCAGGGTCAGCTTGGCAACTTGGCATTGTATATAGACAAAGAATTGCAGTAACCACCAAGAGACCCATGTTCTATGTCCAGCTTGGCCCGTAAATCACTTTATGACGTTGAACAAGCCTCATTTTCCTTCCAAGCCTCAATTTCCCTGTATTTAAAACAAGTTGATTGAACTAGATAATCCCTAAGGTACCTTCCAGCTCTGCTATTCCCTAGCAGAATATTGCCCAATCTTTTAATTCCTTAGGGGATCTTGCTTAGAAACTAGGAGAATGATCTTTGCCACAGGAAGTCTGAGAATGTTTTCAGGATCATAAAACAAATATTAGGAAAAAACATAAGAATATTATGTTGTCCTGTGCTTTGGGCTCATGTTTTCTAAGGTCCATGTCAAATATTTGCAGCATAACCACATTTTAATTTTCATATGCAGAGAGAAAGAAGGGGAAATAGGAGTAACAATTGCTATAGAAATTAACCATGCTATATCAAAATATGATTGCATCTGGTGGGCCTTGGATCCTCAGCGTCCTGGACATAAATTCTGCCTTCAGAGCTTATATCTACCAGGGATCCCAGACATAGAGCTAAGTAACTCAAATACAAAGTACAACATTTTAAAGCCAATATAAAGGACCTTAGAAGGGAGAGAGATCACTTACTGTTTAGGGGTATCAGAAAATTCTTCATTGAGAATTTTGCATTTGATCTTGGTTTACGGAAAGAAATGGTCATGAGAAGCAAGAGGAGGCCAATCAGAGGAAATACTGTGAACAAAGGCAGAGGCAGGGAAACCATGTGAAGTTTGGTAACTCGTGAATGGGTAGTTTGTTTGGCTAGAGCACAAAGCTGTGAAATGAAGTAGTGGGAAAAAGACTAATTAAATTTATGTGTTATATTTCCCTGGTTAGCATATACATTATTTTAGGGCAAAAATCTTAGTTCAGTTTATCTTTGTAGCCCTATCAAAGATGACACATAATCATCTCTTAAAACTTGTTTAATGAATAGATAAATTATATTACGTGGTACTTTTTCCTCTAAACCATCAATGCACTGTGTAGACCTAACTATATCAGAATCTCAGAAGTCAAGTTGAACATGATACTTGTTGTGTTGACTGTCATGGATCTGAAGTGCCATCCCTCAGTCCTGTAAATGTAGGTAGGTGATTTCATCTGGGGAAGGAGGTTGTGTCATTTTCATCAGCTTCTAACAGTTAAAATGTGATGTGTATTGGACAAGTACAAGAGGCTGAATTCAGCAACTCGGTTGTAGAAATAAGCCCATCAGCCATTGTCCCTTGCAATGGCCTGTGAGGCCAGTTCTAGGGATAATAGAACAAAGGAGACCCTAGAAAACACCCATGAGTTGTAACAAATGAAACTAAGGTAATGCATTGATACGTGTTCCAGTGAGTTTCCATTACTTAGCAGTGTAGTGTCCAAACTGCTGCAGAAAGGATGAAAAGAAATCTGGACTTTTCTGTATCTTGACTATGGTACTCAGTAATAAGATTACACATGTGATAAATATGTATACATGTGTATACTAAATGCTAAATTCTCACACAGATGGGAAATGCAAATAAGAGAGGCAGACTGTATCAATGGTAATATCTTGGTTGTGATATTGCACTATAGTATTGCAAGATGTATCATTGTGTGGAACTGGGTAAAGGGCACATGGGATCTCTCTGTATTATTTCTTATGCCTGAATGTGAATCTATAAATATCTCAGTAAATTTTTTATTAAAAAATTGGGGCCCAGGTAGATTCAATAGTGAATTCTACAAAACTTCAAAGGAAGAAATTGTGTTAATTCTCTACAATCTCTTCCAGAAAATAGAAGCAGAGGGAATACTTCCTAACTCCCTTTATGAGACCAGTATTACACTAATACCAAAACCAGTCAAAGATGAAGAAAACTACAGACCAGTACCTCTCATGAACATAGATACAAAGATCTTCAACAAAATGTTAGCAAATTGAATTTAACAATGTATAAAAATAATTATATATCATGATGAAGTGAGATTTATTTCAGGAATGCAAGAATTGTTCAACATTCGAAAGTCAATTAATGTAATCCATTATATCAACAGGATAAAAAAGAAAAATCACATGATCATATCAACGGATGCAGAAAAAGCATTGGACAAAATTCAACACTCTTTCATGATAAAAACTCTCAGCAGTCTAGGAATAGAGGGGAACTTCTTCAACTTGATAAAGAACATCTAAAAATCACCTACAACTAACATCATACATAGTGAAACTCAGTTTTCCCTCTAAGATCAAGAATAAGGCTGCTTTTCAACATTGTACTGGAAGCCCTTGCTAATGCAATAAAGCATGAAAAATAGATAAAAGGCATACAGATTGGGAAGGAAGAAATGAATCTGTCTTTGTTCTTAGTTAACATGACTGTCTACATAGCAAATCTGAAAGAATCAACCAAAAAAACTCTTGGAATTAGTAAGTGATTATAGCAAAGTTGCAGGATACAAGATTAATACACAAAAGTCAATTACTTCCCTATAGACCAGAAATGAACAAGTAGATTTTGAAATTAAAAACACTACATTTACATTAGCACTCCAAAAAAAATAAAATACTTAGGTATGAACCTAACAAAAAATATAAGATCTATATGAGGAAAACCACAAAACTCTGATAAAAAAATATCAAAGAAGGACTAAATAAATGAAGAAATATTCCATGTTTATGGTAGAAAGACTCAATATTGTCAAGATGCCAGCTCTTCCCAACTTGATCTATAGATTCAATGCAATCCCAGTAAAAATTTCAGCAAGTTTTTTTTTTTTTTGGTAAGCATTGATGAATTAATTCTAAAGTTTATGTGGAGAGGCAAAAAGACACAGAATAGTCAACTCATATTGAAGGAGAAGACCAAAGACAGAGGACTAATACCAACCAACTTTAAGATTTACTCTAAAGCTGCAATATTCAAGACAGTGTGGTATTGGCAAAAAAAAAAAAAAAAAAAAATCAATGGAACAAAGTAGAGGGAAATAGATTCTCTTAAATACAGTCAACTGATCTTTGACAGAGGAGCAAAGGCAATACAATGGAGCAAAGATAGTCTTTTCAACAAAAGGTACTGGGACAAATGAATATACACATATTAAAAAAAAATCTAGACACAAACCTTCAACCTTTCACAAAAATTAACTCCAAATGGATTGTAGACCTAAATATGAAATGCAGACCTCTAAAAGTCCTGGAAGATAGCATAGGAGAAAATCTAAATGACCTTGACTTTGGCAATAACTTTTTAGAAAAACCATGATCAATGGAAGAAATAATTGATAAGCTGGACTCCATTAAAAGTATAAACTTCTGCTCTGTGAAAGACAGTGTCAAGAGAATGAGAAGACAAGTCACAGACTGGAAGAACATATTTGCAAAAAACATATTTAATAAAGGATTATCCAAAATATACAAAGAACACTTAAAACTCAAAACTAAGAAAACGAACTAATAGATTTTTAAAAATGGGCAAAAGACCTGAACAGACACCTTGCCAAAGAAGATATACAGAGGACAAGTAAGCATACGAAAAGATGCTTCACATCATGTGTCATTAGGGAATTGAAAATTAAAACAACAATAAGACACAACTACACACCTATTAGAATGCCAAAATCCATAACAATAACACCACCAAATGCTGGCCAGGATGTAGAGCAACAGGAGCTCTCATTCACTGTTGGAAATGCAAAATGGTACAGCCATGTTGGAAGAAAACTTGGCAGTTTCTTACAAAACTAAACATACTCTTATTGTACAATCCAACGGTTACACTCTTTGGTATTTACCCAAGTAAACTGAAAACTTATGTCCTCACAAAAATTTGCACATGGATGTTTATAGCAGCTTTATCTATAATTGCTAAAACTTGGAAACAACCAAGATATCTTTCAGTAGGTGAATAGATAAATAAACTGTGGTATATCCAGACAATGGAATGTTTTCAGCACTAAAAAATATGAGCTACCAAGCCATGAAAAGACATGAGGAAACATAAATGCATATTACTAAGTGAAAGAAGACAATCTGAAAAGACTACATACCATATAATTCCAACTATATGACATTCTGGAAAAGGCAAAATTATAGAGACAGTAAAAAGATAAGTGATTGCCAGGAGCTAGGGGGCAAGGAAAGCTCAACAGGCAGAACACAGAAGATTTTTAAAGCAATGAAACGATTCTCTTTGATGCTACAATAGCAGATACATGTCATTATACTTTTTTCCAAACCCATGGAATGTACAAGATCAAGGAGGAAACCTAATGTAAACTGTGGACTCTGGGTGATAACGATGTGTCAGTTCAATCATAATGAATATACAACTCTGGTGCAGGATGTTGATAATGGGGGAGGCTACGCATGTATAAGAGCAGGGTATATATGGGAAATCTCTCTGCCTTCCACTCAATTTTGCTGTGAATCTAAAACTGCTCAAAAAAATCTTCTTAAAAAAAAAAAAAAGAAGGGAAGTAAGAAATAGCTTGGCCAAAGGAAGATCCATTGCTGAAAACGCTCTAAGATGTGACCAACATGAGAACCATGACAAGAACTGTTCTTTCTGGTTCCCATATTCAGAGTAAATATATCTTCCCAACTGAGAAGTTACCAAGGTCAAGAGATTGTCTATAGATGTGAAAAAGATATAGTCCCACCTCTTGGTTTTCTCCAAGGATGAGCTTCTTAACTGCTATGCACTGGAGAACAATCAACTTTCCCCCTTCAGGGTCAGGGTGACATTTACAAATTCCTGCAGGGTCTGAGTCTGACTTACAAATCCCTTTACATCTCTTCCAAGTTAGCTGCTGAAAGGGTGTTTTCCTTTGCAGCTAGCATTCTGGACAGCCTGAACAAGTCATGAAAACAGGGTATAGCTACCGTGTGCTCTAAATGGATTCTGAAGGTCTGGCACTGAAGACATCATCTTCAGCTGGTAATGTTAGGTTTTTCTTTTTCCTGTCTCTGTGATGCTTTTTTCAAGGTTTTTGATGAAAATATTTTACAATTTTCTAAGTATTGCTTAGTCGGAAGACCCTTAGAAGGAGCCTGTGGGAAGAGGTGAATGGCTTCAAGTCAAGGACAGAGGACTTGATACCAAACAGCTGACCACATTTCCTCCTACCAACTGGAGATGTTCCATGATCGTACAACCTGAGAGAGATGTACACCTCCCCAAAATCGTGCATATACAATCCTAGAATTTTAGAGATGAGTAGAGTTTTTTGTTTTTAATTAATTAATTAATTTATTTATTTATTTTTGGCTGTGTTGGGTCTTCGTTTCTGTGCAAGGGCTTTCTCCAGTTGCGGCAAGCGGGGGCCACTCTTCATCGCGGTGCGCGAGCCTCTCACCGTCGTGTCATCTCCCGTTGTGGAGCACAGGCTCCAGACGCATGAGTAGAGTTTTGAGCCAACCTATCCATTTTACAGATGAGGAAAATGGCCTGAGGACAGGAAACCACTTTTCCCAGATCTCACTGTGAGCCAGAGCCATGGTCTTCAAAAAGGGCATGTTTAGAGGTGCATCCAACAATCCACTGGGTTGCCGCAAAAATACTAGAACTTTTATTTATGTAATTTTTATAATAATTATGGATTTGCAGGAAGTTGCAAAGACAGAATTGAAGGAGATGGAATTATATCCTTCACCTAGTGGTAGCATCTTGCATAACTATAGTCTAATATCAAAATAAGGAAATCTATATTGGTACAGTCCACAGACCCTGTTTAGATTTCTCCAATTTTTACTTACACTAATTTTTGTGTGTATATATGTATGTGTGGAGTTCTATGTAATTTTCACATATGTAGATTTATGTAACCACCGAGAATTTCTATTTTTATAATATAAATCTAAAAAAGGAAGAAAACTTTACCAATGTTTAATAAGTGGATGGGCACTGCTACCCATATTGGTGCTAATACATACATGAAACAATTGCATCCTTGTAACATACCTGAGATGTCTTGAAGGCAGAATGGGAGTTGAATGGTGTGGCAATCACATTCATTCTTTTTAGGCTCTCAGTGTATTGTGACATTCTCAACTTTATGTAGCCCTATCAAGTGGCTCTATGGGTTATATTATCCAGTTTCAATTAAACTAACCTTTCTGAAATGAACTTAAATGAGCTAGAATGGTTTCTGCCTTAAAAGAGTTTGACAAGCAGTGGATTGAAGAAGATACCTATGTTGCAAGCATAACCAAACAAGGAAATGGAAATACCGACCCTTCTACTCTTTGTAAAAACTCTCTGCCAGTCATATTTCAAGGAAAATGCAGTAATCATCTCACCTGAGCCGACAGGAAGTCAACCAAAAATAATCAAAAATTTTAAGATATTTTAAAAATGGATTTAATATTTCTGTCCAAAATGTACGTGCATATTCTGTCTTGAGATGTATATTGTATCATTGACAGGATAAGCATCATGATTTGTAAGACATCTGGAACATGATGACAAGCCTTTATAAAATTTTCCGCCGTGCTTAAAATCAGGTAATACATAAGACAAAATACATACCATTAAGGAATACTTATTCTTCTTACGATGTAGCAGCAAACTCAAGTGCAATCATTCGCTCACTTATTATCTGTGAGACTTTGGGTATAACATTAGGTCCCAGCCACAGTGCTTTTGGAGGACCCAGGAAGAGAAAGATGTGAACATGCTTTGTAAATGCTAAACTTCTGTGCTGATGGGATACTATTATTATTATTAATTATTTTAACATAAAATTTCAGAAGAAAATTAATTGAACAGGAATTTTATCATCTAATAAGCAACTATTTGAATCTCAGATGAGAAATTTTTTGGTGGTCTGCCTGGAGAAACAATTCTTTGAGGCAGAAAACAATATTTAAGAGTAGCAGTATGGTGGGGTATCTCCAGACCCGGATATCAGGGCTGACTTACTACTGTTGTGAACTTGGGCCAGATTCTTAATCTCTCCAAGCATCTGTTTTCTTGTTTGTGAAGTCTACTAATAAATAACCCATGTCATAGAGTCATTGTGAGAATTGAGTAAGACAGTATATAAAGAGCCTGGCACAGTACCTGGTACATCGCAGGTTCTCAAGCCTCATTAGTCCTCTTCCTCCTCCCTCTCTTTTAGGAAGCCCAAAAGAAAGCCGCCATTCTACCAGCATTACATTTATTTCCTGTCCTCTTAACTATCCTGAATTTTCTTAGGGGACTGAATCGAGTACCCTAATTCCTCCAGAAAACTCACAACATTGAACAGTTTTCTGCTTGCAGTAGGCATTTAATAAAAGCTTATTAAATGAAAGGTTGAAATTAATGATCTCCAACAGGGAGCAAATGTGTGGCCTCAGGCCAAGGCCCTTTGATCTCAGAATTTCAGACACTGACTGCCACTGAAGGATTATGAGTGCCCTCCTATCCTGAGCCGTTAGTGGACGGATATAATATAAATGTAAGAATTCCTTTGATTTGTACAGAGCATCACAGTTTCCAAAGTGCTTTCACATCCATCATCCTATTTGATCCACACAACAAACTTTTGAGTTATTCAGTCAGTATTCCTAAAGAGAAGGCTTAGCCCTAGAAAAATAATGTGGCTGCTAGGCCAGCCATAGAACACAATACTGGTACCAGCCACCATCTTCTGCACATGTGGTTTTTACCAGGTACTTTATGTAAATTATTTTGTTCAGTCCCCAGAAAAATCTTTTTTTTAAATTAATTAATTAATTAATTAATTTTTGGCTGCGTTGGGTCTTCATTGCTGCGCACAGGCTTCCTCTAGTTGTGGCAAGCGGGGGCTGCTCTTCGTTGCCGAGCTAATATTTAAATTCCCATAGATTTGATGCATTTTAAAGGGTAGATCCAGAATTGACTCAAGTCAGTCTGACTCCAAAGCCCAAGTGACAGGGTCAGGCCATGTCACTTGGTCAAGCCAAGTGACATGGCCAAATAAATAAATAAATAAATAAATAAAATTTGTTTTAAAAAAAGACCCCAAAACTTGGTGCCATAAAAGAACAATTTTATAATGAGCATTGGTTCTGGAGGTCAGGAGCTCAGATGGGTCACAAAAAGAATAGCTTGTTTCTGCTCCGTGATGTCTGAGACCTCAGCTGGGAGATACAAAGGCTGAGGGGCTCAACAGCTGTGGATTGGAATCATCTGGAGGCATCATGAATCGTATGTCTGGCAGATGCTACTCTTTCCACTGGGATGGGAGCACCTACATGTGGCCACTCTCTGTGGCCTGGGTTTCTACACAGCATGGTGGCCTCAGGGTAATTGAATTTCTTTCTAATTCTATAATAATTCCTTCTTCATGGAGGCTCAGTGCTCTAAAAGCCAGTGTTCCAGGAAAAAAAAGGTGGAAGCTGGGTTGCCTTTTATGACCTAGCTCTGAAGTCAGATTATATTCCTTTTGCTTTACTTTATTGGTTATAAGCAAGTCACTAATCCGCTTGTACTGCAGGGGGAAAGACATAGTTCCCACTCTTTGTGGAAAGAGAGCTCAGATGGGATGGCAGATGTTGCTGTGATCATTTTTGGAAAACACAACCTGACTCCCTCCGAAAAGAGTTGAAGAATAAGGAAATCAAAGCTCAGGGAGATTGAGAGACCTGTTCAAAGTCATAGCTCATACACCGGAGTAGCATTTCACCCAGTAGGATTTCAAAATCGGTGAATAAGGTAAACATTGCTGATAGTCAAAATTATCTTGGAAATCCTTTAATTTGCCAGTAAAGTACAGTGTATGTGGTTTTGCGTAAGCAACAGATTCTAGTGTGTCTTCTCATGCTTGCTGAGGTACAGTGCTAACTTAATGAAATGATGGGCAGAATCATTTGCACTATTTTAAATTGTCCTCTCATTTTTCTGAGTGCTAATATTTAAATTCCCATAGAATTGATGCATTTTAAAGGGTAGATCCAGAATTGACTCAAGTCAGGCTGACTCCAAAGCCCAAGCTCCTTCTACACTGCTGCCTAGAAACCACCTCTGGGAGATAGGGAAAGAGATCAGAGTTTCACACCCACCTAGGCTGGCACTACTGACACAGGTGCAGGTCACCAGAATCAGGCCTCAGCTGCAACCTGGATGTGATATGCAGGCTCTGTCACTGGTTTAACTCCGTGTGTCTAGACTTTGTCCATGTTAAAAATGCAGTTATTTTTGAACCCCTGGATAGTCCCACCCTCCCTGCTCATTGCCTTCTCCCTCCAGGTCTTCATAGATTAGGAGGAAGAGGAGCTGAGATTTGAAAATGAGTGAAATGTCAGCAGGTAAGGATAAGGGTATTTCAGACAGACAGAACAAACAGCATGTGCAAAGGCAGGCTGGTGTGGAATTGCAGGAAGTACTCAGGGATTGGTGAGTAATACAGCGCTGTTTTGCTGGGGAAAGATCACTGAGGTCCTATAATACCCTGCCAAAGACTTGATCTAGAGATAGTGATGTAAGAAAAGTTTTGCAATTTAGCAGTAACACTCTGGAGGTAGTATGGAGAACTGCAAGGGAGGGTGGGGCTTAGGTCAGGAGACTGCTTAGGACACTACTGCTGCATCAGAAGCAATTTCCAACCTCTGGTTAATGTCAGGGTGTCTGAGTATGGAAATTTAGTCCTTGCACATGATCTTTGCAACAGGTTTGGTACCAAAATTTATGGAACTAGGCAGGTCTACGGGGCTAATGGAGCAAATGGCCACTAAATACATGACTCAGCTCTGCTCAAAGAAATCTCCACCTCTAGGGCCTCAGTGCCTGAAGTCTCCCATTTGAAATATTTCTTTTAGCTCTCAGGGATTTAGAACTGGATTAATCATAATCCTTCTTTCGTGTATGACACTACTATATTTACTTATTTAGTTAATCTAATGTATTAAGCATTTGTAAATGACCCTTCACATGTGAAAACTAGGACTTTGACAGTAGCTTGACCACATCTTCCCCTGTGGTCTTCCCCTACTCGATCGCCGGCACCCCCCTCCCAGGGTAACCACCATCATGCATCTTGTATTCATCATTCCCTCGCTTTCCTTTTTAAATAGTTTTGTCTCATCTATAGGTATTCCTTTAAAAAGTGTATTTTATTAATATTGTTCTTAATATTACAAAAAGGACATCATGCACAAATAGTTTTGATATTTTTACTTTTTAATGAATATTATGCTTTGAAGACTCGTCCATATTGTTGCTTGTTGTTGTAGTCATTTAACTTGAATATGCTACAGCTTATTCATCATTCCTTATTGATGGGAATTTTTTTGTTAATTCGTAGAGTAGTGCAATGAACATTCTTATCCACATTTTCTAGTAAACATATGCAAAATTTCCTTTAAGCATAGTCATAGGAGCAGAATTTTGGGGTTATAGAGTCCATAAAGTTCAATTTTACGAGATAATACCAAGCTGTTTTTCTAAGTGGTTTTACAAATTTCTAGTTCCGGCCATGACTAATTTTCTTACCATAAAGAAGGTGAAAGTTGGTCACAAAATCACATCATCTGAAAATAATGGTAGTTTTATTTCCTCCTTTTCAATTATTAAGCCTTGAATTTCTTTTTCTTATTGTATTAGCAATATTTAGCTGATACGGTAAATTACGCTTACAGATTTTCTAATGTTAAGCCTATCCTCATGTACCTGAGAAAAGTCCAGTGTGGTATATGATCATTTTGATGCCCTATTGAATTTGATTTACTAAAACGTTTTTTAGGATTTTCACATTTATAGCAGTAAGTGGCATAGTTATGTAGTTATCCTTACAGCTCTTTGCTAGTTTTGGTATAAAGATTGTGATCCTCATAGTATCTGACAGTATTACATCAACACCAGCTTTATTTTGTTCTACTTGCCTGATTAATCATTTTTTATCCTTTTATTTTTATTTTTTGCATATATGTTGCTTAAGAATGTGTCTAGTGAATAGCAAATAACTGGATTTTGAAAAAAATTTGGCAAGTTAGTTCATTTTCATCTCTAGTAGTTACCATATATTAGGACTTTCTTCTACTTTATTAGTTTATTATTCCAATTTGTCACACTTTTCCCCATGTTTTGTATTTTTTGTTTATTGTTTTAAAGTTGTCTATGTTTCCTCTCATATTAGATAAGGACATTAATATACTCTGATGTCCCTTGGTCTTCCCCTACTCTATCATATTGAGTTCATCAAGACTTTTAATTCTTCATTTTTATGGACATGCTTTTGTTTTCTCTTTGGTCTCAGTTATTTTTTAAGGCAACCACAAACTTTACAAAGATCTTTTATCACCTTTTCTTCACATATTTCTTCCATCATCCCTTATATTGGCTTCTATGTAATGTCATTAAAAAATGTTTCATGCGTGGATCTTTGTGTGACAAATACTCTGAGACTGTATGTCTTAGAGTATTTTTATCATGCCTCACATTTGAATGAAAGTTTAGCTGGGTATGAAATTCTGTACTTGCATCCTTGCATGTGGTTGAAAACCCTGATATCAAGATTATTCTTATTCCTTTGTAAGGGATCTTCTTTCTTTCTTTCTTTCTCTCTGGAAATTTTTGTTTTTGTTTATGTTTTTTGGTGTTTTTTGTGGTTTGTTTTGTTTTGTTTTTTTACAGTTTTACTGTATCTTTGATATTCTTGAATTTTAACATAATTTATGTCTAAGAGTGTGATTTTCCTTAGTGCTCCTCTTTTGCTATGATTCCTATCAATCTGAGGCTTTTCATCATTCATTAATTCTGGGGGAATTATCTCCATTATTCCTTTAAATATTTCCTCCTCTCCATTTGGATCTATTTTTTCCTTTTCCTTTTTTTCTTCCTGGGACTACTTTTGCCTTTTATACCTTAAATAGTTTCCATTTTTAAAATAATTTTCTGCTGAGGAGAATTCCTCAATCTGATCTCCCAGTTTACTAATTCATTCCTCAGGTGAATCTATTCTACTAATTACCATCCATTGTGCTCATTATCTCAACAATTATATATTCATACTCAACATTTCTACTTGATTATTTTTATGGTTTTATTTTTTATTTATATATTGCTAATATCATTCCTTATTTTGTAAATATAAAAAATTAAATTCTTAAAAATATATGTAAATTCTTGATCTGTCAGTTCTAATACCTCTGGTTCCTATGGAATCTGTAACTCAGTTTGTTGTTTTACTTTGGAAATATTAGTGCTTCTCTTTTCTCCCATGAGCTTCCATTCATCTGGGGTTATGGGCTACTTGGTCCAGCAGTACTGATGGCGAAAGTGATGAAGGCCAGACCTCCATCTATGTTGACACCAATGTGTTCAAAGTGGTGGTTGAGGATGGAGGATAAACCCAGAAGTGGAGGATTCCAGGCATCAGAAAACCAGAGCTAATCACCCCTGGCCCTACCAAATAGCACCTTAGATGTATTCTTTAATTTAGGAAGAATTAGTATCTAGAAGAGATTATAATCCACCAGCCCTGGGGGTTTAGAAGGAGAGGATGGGGCAGTGACCACCTGAGACCAATCAATCTGCATGTGTTTTCCTCACTTCCACTCGGCATAGGGCTTCTGCACTGCCCTGCTTTACACCCGAGTCACACTTGCTCAAGAAGTCTAAGCTCCAGCCCTTGTCTGTCCCAAGGCAGTAAGGGTGGGGAGAGAGGGGAGATGAAGACCCTAAGAAGAAATGGCTCCTTTCTTGTTTTATTCTGAAACAGCAGCCTTGGATACCCTCTGCCTTAGGTAAGGACCATTTCAGGCACATGTACTTGCCAAATAAAAACAGCTTCTGCCTCTCCAGGGAGTTCTTACAGCTTTCCCTGCAACTTAATGTTTTTCCTCTGTAGTTCCTCAGAGTGGATCTCGAGGGAAGGAGCCAGTAGGTCACGCTAGTTCAGCATCTTCTTAGCAACCTCCCTTGACTTCTTCAAAGCTATACACTCTTGTTCCCATTCTGCCTTTCTTTAACACATAGGTGTCCCTGGGATGGCAGTACACTGAATACTGGTGTGAGTGGGTGCACTGGGTCAGTGTGTCCCCTTGGACTGGAAGAAGAGGCAGCATACAGGAGAAATCGGGGCTGGGCTTATGTTCTTTTCAGTCATTGACGTGCTGTGTGGACTTACGCAAGTCATTTCACTTCCCTGAGCCTCAGTGTCCTCCTCTGAAACATGAAGTTAAAATAACACCGACCTCACTGGGCTGACACAAGATTAAAGTGAGACATTGGATGCCAAAGGGGCTTTGTAAACTGATTTTGTTTGTTATCTGGAGTCAGGGAAAGGCGTCTAGGGCTGGGCGAAAGTTCACTTGCACGACCTCAAAATTCTACTAAGTGTTGGCCCTGCTAAAAAAGCCTGATGCAACGGAACATTCTCTTATAATAGAAAATGTTGAATCTGTGTTTGATGCCAGAGTTGTCACATTCTTCCAAGAGTACAGATTTTTATGGGCCCCTGGAAGCTCTGCTGGGGACTATTTCTGAGGATGGGAACATTGTGCCTTGTTGGCAAGGCTTGTTAAACCAAGGCCACTTGTGGTCATTGAAGAATCTGGGTCTGCCTTTGCTACACTGGGGGCGAGGCATCAAATTCTATCCTCTGATGTTTGCAGATTTGGATACACGGATTCTGAACTTGGTGCCTTTAGCTTTGTTGTTTGGGAAGGGTCTTTTTCCAGTCTAGTTAGGGGAGTGAGAAGTGAGAGAACAGGATGGAGCATGTCCAAATCAAAGACAAGTAGCAGAGGTAGAAATGAATAAGAATAATGTGTTCTCTCTGGGAATTTATACAAGGACAAAGCTAATGAGACTTTGTTTTCAATTACTTAAAATATAGTCTGTCATTGAAAAGATGATGTAATGACTTTAAAACAGAACACAAGCCAGAATTCTACAACATATTCAACTATTTGTATTTTTGCACATTCTTGCCTATTTCTCGTTGTCATCATCATGCATGCATAATGCACATTTCATTTTGTGGCCTGATTTTTTAAAAAATTGTATAATAGGAAATATTCTTTTAAAATTTGTATATTAATAACTATATAATAATTTTTCAAACTGTTTTATAATTAGTAAAGCCATTTCCCTACTTGGGCTCACTTGGGTTGTCTTCAATTTTTTTTTCTTTTTAACATCTTTATTGGAGTATAATTGCTTTACATTGTTGTGTTAGTTTCTGCTGTATAACAAAGTGAATCAACTATACGTATACTTATATCCCCATATCTCCTCCCTAACCCACCCGTCTAGGTGGTCACAAAGCACCGAGCTGATCTCCCTGTGCTATGGGGCTGCTTCCCACTAGCTGTCTATTTTACATTTTGTAGTGTATATATGTCAATGTCACTCTCTCACTTCATCCCAGCTTACCCTTCCCCCTCCCCATGTCCTAAAGTCCCCTCTCTAAGTCTGCGTCTTTATTCCTGTCTTGCCCTTAGATTCTTCAGAACCATATTTTTTTTAAGATGCCATTTATATGTGTTGGCATACGGTATTTGTTTTTCTCTTTCTGACTTACTTCACTCTGTATGACAGATCCATCCACCTCACTACAAATAACTCAATTTCGTTTCTTTCTATGGCTGAGTAATATTCCATTGTATATATGTGCCACATCTTCTTTATCCATTCATCTGTCGATGGACACTTAGGTTGCTTCCATGTCCTGGCTATTGTAAACAGTGCTACAATGAACATTGTGCTACATGACTCTTTTTGAATTATGGTTTTCCAGGGTATATGCCCAGTAGTGGGATTGCTGGGTCATATGGTAGTTCTATTTTTAGTTTTTTAAAGAACCTCCATACTATTCTCCATAGTGACTGTATCAATTTACCTTCCCACCAACAGTGTAGGAGGGTTGCCTTTTCTCCACACCCTCTCCAGCATTTATTGTTTGTCGATGACCATTCTGACCAGTGTGAGGTGATCCCTCATTGTAGTTTTGATTTGCATTTTTCTAATGATTAATGATGTTGAGCATTCTTGCATGTGTTTGTTGGCAATCTGTATATCTTCTTTGCAGAAATGTCTATTTAGGTCTTCTGCCCATTTTTGGATTGGGTTGTTTGTGTTTTGATATTGAGCTACAAGAGCTGCTTGTATATTTTGGAGATTAATCTTTTGTCAGTTGCTTCATTTGCAAATATTTTCTCCCACTCTGAGGGTTGTCTTTTCATCTTGTTTATGGTTTCCTTTGCTTTGCAAAAGCTTTTAAGTTTGATTAGGTCTCATTTGTTTATTTTTGTTTTTATTTCCATTTCTCTGTGAGGTGGGTCTAAAGGATCTTGCTGTGATTTATGTCATAGAGTGTTCTGCCTATGTTTTCCTCTAAGAGTTTGATAGTGTCTGGCCTTACATTTAGGTCTTTAATCCATTTTCAGTTTATTTTTGTGTATGGTGTTAGGCAGTGTTCGAATTTCATTCTTTTACATATAGCTGTCCAGTTTTCCCAGCACCACTTATTGAAGAGGCTGTCTTTTCTCCATTGTATATTCTTGTCTCCTTTATCAAAGACTAGGTGACCATATGTGCATGGGTTTACCTCTGGAATTTCTATCCTGTTCCATTGATCTATATTTCTGTTTTTGTGCCAGTACCATATTGTCTTGATTACTGTAGCTTTGTAGTATAATCTGAAGTCAGGGAGCCAGATTCCTCCAGCTCCATTTTTCTTTCTCTAGATTACTTTGCTCTTTGGGGTCTTTTGTATTTCTATACAAATTGTGAAATTTTTTATTCTAGTTCTGTGAAAAATGCCATGGGTAGTTTGACAGGGATTGCATTGAATCTGTAGATTGCTTTGGGTAGTATAGTCATTTTCACAACGTTGATTCTTCCATTCCAAGAACATGGTATATCTCTCCACCTGTTTGTATCATCTTTAATTTCTTTCATCAGTGTCTTATAGTTTTCTGCATACAGGTCTTTTGTCTCCTTAGGTAGGTTTATTCCTAGGTATTTTATTCTTTTTGTTGCAATGGTAAATGGGAGTGTTTCCTTGATTTCTCTTTCAGATTTTTCATCATTAGTGTATAGGAATGCAAGAGAATTCTGTGCATTAATTTTGTATCCTGCTACTTTACCAAATTCATTGATTAGCTCTAGTAGTTTTCTGGTAGCATCTTTAGGATTCTTTATGTATAGTATCATGTCATCTGCACACAGTGACAGTTTTACTTCTTTTCTGTTTTGGATTCCTTTTATTTCTTTTTCTTCTCTGATTTCTGTGGCTAAAACTTCCAAAACTATGTTGAATAATAGCAGTGAGAGTGGGCAACCTTGTCTTGTTCCTGATCTTAGAGGAAATGGTTTCAGTTTTGCACCATTGAGAATGATGTTGGCTGTGGGTTTGTCATATATGGCCTTTATTATGTTGAGGTAGGTTCCCTCTATGCCTGCTTTCTGGAGATTTTTTTTTATCATAAATCAGTGTTGAATTTTTTCAAAAGTTTCTTCTGCATTTATTGAGATGATCATATGGTTTTTCTCCTTCAGTTTGTTAATATGGTGTATCACATTGATTGATATGTGTATATTGAAGAATCCTTGCATTCCTGGGATAAATCCCACTTGATCATGGTGTATGATCCTTTTAACGTGCTGTTGGATTCTGTTTGCTAGTATTTTGTTGAGGATATTTGCATCTATGTTCATCAGTGATATTGGTCTGTAGTTTTCTTTCTTTTTGACATCTTTGTCTGGTTTTGGTATCAGGGTGATGGTGGCCGCATAGAATGAGTTTGGGAGTGTTCCTCCCTCTGGTATATTTTGGAAGAGTTTGAGAAGGATAGGTGTTAGCTCTTCTCTAAATGTTGGATAGAACTCACCTGTGAAGCCATCTGTCCCTGGGCTTTTGTTTGTTTGAAGATTTTTTAATCTCAGATTCAATTTCAGTGCTTGTGATTGGCCTGTTTATATTTTCTATTTCTCCCTGGTTCAGTCTCGGAAGGTTGTGCTTTTCTCAGAATTTGTCCATTTCTTCCAGGTTGTCCATTTTATTGGCATAGAGTTGCTTGTAGTAATCTCTCATGATCTTTTGTATTTCTGCAGTGTCAGTTGTTACTTCTCCTTTTTCATTTCTAATTCTATTGATTTGAGTCTTCTCCCTTTTTTTCTTGATGAGTCTGGCTAACGGTTTATCAATTTTGTTTATCTTCTCAAAGAACCAGCTTTTAGTTTTATTGATGTTTGCTATCATTTTCTTCGTTTCTTTTGCATTTATTTCTGATCTGATCTTTATCATTTCTTTCCTTCTGCTAACTTTGGGGTTTTTTGTTTTTCTTTCTCTAATTGCTCTAGGTGTAAGGTTAGGTTGTTTATTTGAGATTTTTCCTGTTTCTTGAGGTAGAATTGTACTGCTATAACTTCCCTCTTAGAACTGCTTTTGCTGCATGCCATAGGTTTTAGGTTGTTTTGTTTTCATTGTCATTTGTTTCTAGGTATTTTTTTTAACATCTTTATTGGAGTATAATTGCTTTATAATGGTGTGTTAGTTTCTGCTTTATAACAAAGTGAATCAGTTATACATATACATATGTTCCCATATCTCTTCCTTCTTGCATCTCCCTCCCTCCCACCCTCCCTATCCCACCCCTCTAGGTGTTCACAAAGCACAGAGCTGATCTCCCTGTGCTATGCGGTTGCTTCCCACTAGCTATCTATTTTACGTTTGGTAGTGTATATATGTCCATGCCACTCTCTCACTTTGTCACATCTTACCCTTCCCCTTCCCCATATCCTCAAGTCCATTCTCTAGTATGTCTGTGTCTTTATTCCCCTCTTGCATTTTTGATTTCCTCTTTGATTTCTTCAGTGAGCTCTTGGTTATTTAGTAGCGTATTGTTTAGCCTCCATGTGTTTTTATTTTATACAGTTTTTTCCTGTAATTGATATCTAGTCTCATAGCGTTGTGGTCAGAAAAGATACTTGATATGATTTCAGTTTTCTTAAATTTACCAAGCTTGATTTGTGACCCAAGATATGATCTATCCTGGAGAATGTTCCATGAGCACTTGAGAAGAAAGTGTATTCTGTTGGTCTTGGATGGAATGTCCTATGACTATCAGTTAAGTCCATCTTGTTTAATGTATCATTTAAAGCTTGTGTTTCCTTATTTATTTTCATTTTGGATGATCTGTCCATTGGTGAAAGTGGGGTGTTAAAGTCCCCTACTATTATTGTGTTAATGTTGATTTCCCCTTTTATGGCTGTTAGCATTTGCCTTATGTATTGAGGTGCTCCTATGTTGGGTGCATAAATATTTACAATTGTTATATCTTCTTCTTGGATTGATCCCTATGATCAATCCATATTGATCATTATGTAGTGTCCTTCTTTGTCTCTTGTAATAGTCTTTATTTTAAAGTCTATTTTGTCTGATATGAGAATTGCTACTCCAGCTTTCTTTTTATTTCCATTTGCATGGAATATCTTTTTCCATTCCCTCACTTTCAGTCTGTATGTGTCCCTAGGTCTGAACTGGGTGTCTTGTAGACAGCATATATATGGGTCTTGTTTTTGTATCCATTCAGCCAGTCTATGTCTTTTGGTTGGAGCATTTAATCCATTTACATTTAAGGTAGTTATCGATATGTATGTTCCTATTACCATTTTCTTAATTGTTTTGGGTTTGTTTTTGTAGGTGTTTTCCTTCTCTTGTGTTTCCTGCCTAAAGAAGTTCCTTTAGCATTTGTTGTAAAGCTGGTTTGGTGGTGCTGAATTCTCTTAGCTTTTGCTTGTCTGTAAAGGTTTTAATTTCTCCATCGAATCTGAATGAGATCCTTGCTGGTTAAGGTAATCTTGGTTGTAGGTTTTTCCCTTTCATCACTTTAAATATGTCCTGCCACTCCCTTCTGGCTTGCAGAGTTTCTGCTGAAAGATCAGTTGTTAACCTTACGTGGATTCCCTTGTATGTTATTTGTTGCTTTTCCCTTGCTGCTTTTAATATTTTTTCTTTGTATTTAATTTTTGATAGTTTGATTGATATGTGTCTTGGTGTGTTTCTCCTTGGATTTATCCGGTATGGGACTCTGTGCTTCCTGGACTTGACTATTTCTTTTCCCATATTAGGGAAGTTTTCAACTATAATCTCTTCAAATATTTTCTCAGACCCTTTCTTTTTCTCTTCTTCTTCTGGGACCCCTATAATTCGAATGTTGGCACATTTAGTGTTGTCCCAGAGGTCTCTGAGACTGTCTTGAATTCTTTTCATTCTTTTTTCTTTATTCTGCTCTGAGGTAGTTATTTCCACTATTTCATCTTCCAGGTCACTTATCCATTCTTCTGCCTCAGTTATTCTGCTATTGATTCCTTCTAGAGAATTTTTAATTTCATTTATTGTGGTGTTCATCATTGTATGTTTGCTCTTTAGTTCTTCTAGGTCCTTATTAAACATTTCTTGTATTTTCTCCATTCTATTTCCAAGATTTTGGATCATCTTTACTATCATTACTCTGAATTCTTTTTCAGGTAGACTACCTATTTCCTCTTCATTTGTTTGCTCTGGTGGGTTTTTACCTTGCTCCTTCGTCTGCTGCATATTTCTCTGTCTTCTCATTTTGCTTAACTTACTGTGTTTGGGGTCTCCTTTTCACAGGCTGCAGGTTCGTAGTTCCCTTTGTTTTTGGTGTCTGCCCCCAGTGGGTAAGGTTGGTTCAGTGGGCTGTGTAGGCTTCCTGGTGGAGGGGACTGGTGTCTGTGTTCAGGTGGATGGGGCTGGATCTTGTCTTTCTGGTGGGGAGAAGCATGTCCGGTGGTGTGTTTCAGGTGTCTGTGAACTTATTATGAGTTTAGGCAGCCTCTCTGCTAATGGGTGGGGTTGTGTTCCTGTCTTGCTAGTTGTTTCACATGGGATGTCCAGCACTGGAGCTTGCTGGTCATTGAGTGGAGCTGGGTCATAACGTTGAGATGGAGATCTCTGGGAGAACTCTCGCTGATTGATATTATGTGGGGCTGGGAGGTCTCTGGTGGACCAATGTTCTGAACTCAGCTCTCCCACCTCAGAGGCTCAGGCCTGACAGCTGGCTGGAGCACCAACACCCTGTCAGCCACACGGCTCTGGTACTGATCGAGCGGCTGGCTTGTTTTGATGATTGGCCAATATTAAAAAGGGTAAATTGCGTAGTTGTGGGTGCTGAAGAGCTGAGTGCAGTTCACTTCTAGCAGTCTCTAAATCATCTTCTGAAGAGGCACCGTCTAATACATATATTACTCCTTGAGATCCTTGGTCGTAGCGGCTCCAGTATTTCTGGATATCATCAGCCCCTCCAAATTCTTTTACATTCAAGATGGCATTCTGGAATGGCACTGCTTTTATACTAAAACCTGTGGTTGACACAACGCTGTCGGGATTTTCACTGCAGAGATTAGACAGCAGGCTGGTCTTGCCAGAGCCTGTGAGGCCTATGCAGACCAGGTCATACTCTGGGCATTCAGGTGGTGGTCCCTTGCAACAGAGTGCTCTAAAACACTTCCTCTAATTTTGACCCTCTCATTGTAGTCTGCCTACTGGAGACTCAGTACAGGATATTATTTACCTCCTTCTAATAACTGAAGACACTGATCACACTGTCTCCTTCTTTAAAGGTATCATCTTCCAAAAAGGATTTGCTGGGTCTTGGAGTATTAAAGCAAGATAAGGCATTTTAAAATGAAGAATCAGGGACTTCCCCAGTGGTCCAGTGGTTAAGATGCCACACTTCCAATGCAGGGAACGTGGGTTTGATTCCCCGGCCAGGGAACTTGGAACTCTTCCAGAGTTGGTTTCTCCTGAGACCTCTCTCTGTAGCTGGAAGATCTCTCTTCAATTTTTTTGTTTGTTGTTTATTTGTTTGCTTTTTTGCTATTATAGTGAATGCTGTTACAGACATGTTTGTGCATTTTGCACATTTTGCTTTTTGTTGTTGTTGTTGAATTGTTACCTTTGCACGAATTCTAAAATTTCTATGAATGGGATGACTGGGGAAATATGCCTGGGCATCTTTACAGCTCTCATATACTGTTTAAAATAAGTGTTAATTTAAAATGCCGCTAGCCAATTTAACCACAGCTCTTTCAAGCATTAATTGTTTGCTTAAAGCTTTTTCCTACTTTACTTTATTAAAAACAGTGCTTCAAATTTGTTTTCATCTGTACTTCCCTGCTTAACAGCAAAGTTTAATATTTTTCATGTGTTTTTGTTTTCATCTAGATCATATAATTAAAATTAAAAATAAGCTGCCATAAATTTTGAGAATTTTTTGAAAACCCCCCCCCCAAAATACCCCCCAAAATACTTCCTAAGGAACTCAAATTTCCAAATAAATCAGATATAATGAATCAAAGAGAAGTGTCAAATTAATTTATCTTTCCTTTAGCTGGTTAAGTGCCTTTCATGTGTAATTCAAGTCCTGTTAGGCGTGTTTTAAAGGATATTAAAAATAAGACATGGATTACCTCCCCAAAGTTTACATTCCAGTACAGTTATTACCATATGACTGACCAGGATTCAAAAATTGTTATATGTTGTAAGAAAAGAACAGAACGAGAGTTACGGGGATTCAAAGAATGGGGAGATTATTTCTAACTTTAGTGATGGGATGTGAAGAGTCAGAGAAGGCTTCTTGGAGGAAATTGCATCTGAGTCGAATGAAAAGGATCTGAGGTAGGGACCTATTTCAGGGCAGTGGGTCAAGTGTGTTGGTGAGAATGTTTTGCCCATTTTACATGAGGGAGCTCCTGAGATTTTTTTTTTTTTAATATTTTAATTTTATTGGCGTATAGTTGATTTACAATGTTGTGTTAGTTTCAGGTGTATGGCAAAGTGATTCAGTTATACATATACATATATTCATTCTTTAAGTCTTCTAAGGGATAGCTACTCTTCTTCATGTAGGCAAATGGAGTCAGGCAGGGATGACCAATCCATGGCCAGCAGGTCACACAAAAGGGACAGGTTTCCACCTAAGTTTAATTTTAAAAACAAACATGAAGAACACTAAAATTGGCCAGTTTCAATTGCCTCCACAATATTAAAATTATATTATGTATTTTCAAAGACGTAAAAGTTACAATGAAGCTCAGTGCTTCCCAGCCCCTTCCAAGACATGATACACGAAGAAACTGATAGCATTTCTTTGTTATACTGGAGTAAACAGACCAGATGCTACTGGAGGTAAGTGGCTGAGAACCCTGGCTGTTCCAGGTCCTGCTGATGGTGCAGAAGGCTGAAAGGATCAATCTATGGGCACTCTTGGAACCCATCAAGCAAACACCACATGGGAAATTCTGCAGGTAGATAAAGATGATTAATAAAAACAGTTACTGGATTTATTCTGCATGAGAAATAATCAGTGAATTGGGCACAGAGATTGGTAAAGAAAAAGGAAAAATTATTATGGTCCTTAATTGGTCTGACTTTTACCAGGCAGTCTACCATGGGATAAAGAAATTTCCAGTATTACACAGAAAGTAACATAATTAAACCCTGAAATTTTGACTATCTGTGTGATCAGATACGTTTCTTTTTGAGTTATCTTCTAAAGAGCAAGCCTTCACTAGTACTCTTTTTGTCTCCCAACACAGATTGTCTCAACAATTGATTAGAAAAGTAGAACCTCATGTTTTGAAGTTATCTTTAAGGGAGATTCTAGTCTATTCTTCTTCCCAATGAAAGAGTCTGTTCTGCAGTTTCCCTAATAAGTCACTGGCACTAACAGTCCAAGCTTGAAAACCATCCAGAGACAAGAAATTTAACTACAGAATATATTATGGGACTGGCTGATGAGAATAATATTTTGCATTTATCTAGCGGTCTCATTTCAGTGAGTTCAAAACAGGGGATCAAATAATGCTCACATCCCAAGCAGGTAGAAAGGTAGTAGATAGATTTCTTAGGATCTCCATTCAACAAAAAGAGTACTTCCGTCTAAGTATTTGTTTATTTAATTAAACCCTGTCTTGCTCTAGAAGTTGTTTCAACTAGACAGAATACATTGGCCATCAAGGATTTAATAGTTTAGAAGTTGAAAGGTTAGAAAACAATTTAAAAGATGGTCTTTGCATAATAGAAAAAAATGGATTTGCAAGAACATTTTTTAAAAAGTTACACAATTGGGTGCAGTGCTCTTGTGGAAAAATTCCTGAAAACCTTTGGTGTACTACCATACTTATTATTATATTAGAAATTCTAGCAGCTGTGCTTTTCTTCTAAATTAAGAAAATAAAGCAATATCATGAGCTAATGCCACATCAAAGTGGCATGTTTCAACACTTCAGTGTCATGTGTTGCCAGAGTTGAGTTTTCCAAGAGCCCTGGCTTACCCCACTCTTCTTGGAAGCCGATGTTGAGGTGGTCACTCCAGGCCAGGGAAGTAGCAATTCTTGGTTCTCCTTCCAGATTGTGGTGAGGCTTTGGATACACTTTATCCCACCTCAGTTTCTCGGGTGAGGCCCTTTACCATGTAAAGGGGTTGTGGTCAAATGGAAATATTTGAAGGGTTGCCACGTGGAAGAGGGATTTAGCCTATTCTGCAAGGTCCCAGAGGATAGAGCTGGGACCAAGAAGATGGTAATTGCTACAGAGAGATGGATTTGGACTCTACATGAAGATGGGCTGTACGAAAAACAAATAGGACTCCTTAACACTCCTTCTTACTAGGACAAACACCTCAACTGAGCTATTTAATTTAATTCTTTTAACAACCCAAGAGGTAAGTGTTATTAATTTTTACAGACTTGGAAACTGAGACTCGGAGAGGATAAGTCATTTGACTAAGGGCACACCGCGACTGAATGAGCCAGAACTGAGACTCGGATCACGTTGAGACTCCAACCTAATCCATGGTATGGAATTAGCTCATGGAATTAACCACTGAGCTACACTCCCTTAAAAAAATGAAGTAGGGGAAAAAAATCTCAAAATTAAACATTATTTAACAAGCAACAAGTTACTATGGGACTTGTGAATGATCAAGATGGACCTAAAGTCTAAAGGCAAAGATTTAGGATTGGAGGTGGGAATACCTGCTGAGGCAAGACATCTACAGCCCAGCTGTCTTGCTGGAGACAGATCCCAAGGAAATAGCTGGTGAGCTGACTGCTGTTGGTATTCAGGCTTGTTTTAATTAAGGGAGCTGTCAGTTTTCCTTTGAAAAACTGCTAATAAATAGAACTGCCCCAGATGGAATTAGCTGCCATGGGAGACACTGAGATCCTTGCTCCTGGGGATGTTCAGACAGAGCCTGGATGGGTAGATGCTGAGATGGAAGAAGATCAAGATGTAAAGACCCTCAGGTCTCTTCCAACCCAGAGAGTCTGTAATTTCTTCTGTGCAGGGTGTCTGAGCTAAAATATTTTAAAAAAGGAAGAGAAAGGGGACACATTTGAAAGAATTAGAGGAGATCAAGGTCTATAACATACTCAGGTTTCTGCAAATTTCTGTCCATGCAGTCAGGGTTAAGGCCATGGCCTGCCCCAAGGAATCCCCATGTAAAAATGAGCAATGTTAGCCACATGACGTGTGTTTTGAAGAAAGAGCCCCAGACAATGGAAGAGGGACTCTTCCTGCTCCACCTCTGTCAAGGAAAAGGAGGGAAGATCTTCCTTTCAAGACCTTGTAGAAGAGTGGATATTGATGACTTTAAACCATAAATGAGGTCCAGAAAACCAGTGAGGTCCAGAAAAAGGAAGTAATCTTCCCAGCAAGGCAAAGTCAGGCTCTGCATAGGCACCCAGATCTCCTGACTTCCAAGCTTACGGAGTTTCCTTCTTCTGAGCAGCTTTGCCTGCCCATCTCCATTCTTATTGAGGATCTTATTTGCCCCAGGCTGTGGGCTCTGTGAGGGCACATCTCTCACACCTCTCCCTCATTTTTAACCCTTGCCTGCCCTGTGCTAGGTTCTCTATCTATCCTTGGGACCCCAACCTACTTTCCTAATCTGATTTCCACACTTCCCATTTGCCAAGCTAAGGTACTCAGCTGACCTAAAAATACCAGTTAGAAATGGAAAATGTCTCAGAGATCATCTAATTTAACCCTGGCATTTTGCAGATGAGAAAACAGGAAGTCAGAGAGGAGTAAGTAGGCATCTCGGTTGCTGATCAACATTATGTGAAGTGCTTATTAGGTGCCATGCCTGTTGCTAGGAGGTGCCAGGAGTTACCACAGCCTGTGAACACCAGGTCTCTGCTCCCTGGGAGGACACAGAGCCTGGAGTGGGAAGGTCCTGGGGGCTGAGTGTGAGAAGCAGGAGTTGGAATTGATTCCTGGGTGCTGGTGTTTTTAATGCTGATTCGCAGGCAGACGTTGAATTTTTCCTGGGCTTCAGTTTCTCCAACGATACCATGAGGGAGTTAATGTTTTCCATATTTCTCCTTTCAGGGCCGGTGCAGTGGTGGCAGGACTGTACCTGGGGAATTTTGGAGAGGGTGCCCCAGAGGAGCTGGAGCATTGTTGTATGTTCCACGCGGCTCTGCGGAGTGTCCTGCCCGTGAGCTCACCTTGTCAATTTAGGGAGGGCCTGGGGAGAGACTGGGGTGGAGTGGGTGTGGGGGAGACTCCATATTCCCACTGTTTACAGGCTTGAAGTTGTAGTGGTCAAACAGATTTGGCCTGGCACACGCCATAACAAAGAGACCCTCCCTGAGTGAGTCACTTCCTTTGGGGAACTCCCTTCACCCGAACTTGCTCCTAGAGGGCAAGGACCTTCACTCAAGGCTGCTCTGGGTACAGAGCTCAGCTCATTCTGGGCACTAACCGTGTGTCTAGGGTGTGTGCTTTCCTCCCGCAAGGAGCATCTTAGGATGAGGAGAGACTGGTTACTCGCTCCATTTTCTCAAGTTATAAAAGTGTACACCAGTCCATTCTTTTTTTTTTTTTTTTTTTTTTTTTTGGGACCCATGGGATGGGTACCACGCAGTATTACTTTATTTATTTATTTATTTTTTTTCACACACACACACTGTATTTTATTTTTACAAGAGATAAATAGACTGACACCAAGCATTGTACATGGATGACCACAACAAAAGCAACAATGATTGCAATTACCAAACATGAAACACACTCATACTATGTCATAATATTGACATTCAGTCCAGTAATCCTCCACTGTAACAGCTCCTTTACTTTGCAGTGAAAATTGATTTGTATATTCTTTGCCTCTGAGTCCTTGTGGGATTTTTTTTTTTTTTTTAATTCAGACAGAAAGTCACAAAAATTATACTCATCCTCATCAGTTCACTCAGTCCCATGTAATTAATTGTTTTTTTTCATCTTGATCTTTTGTTAGCACTTTTATGAGTTCATCAGTTTTTCATCAGAGTTCTGAAAATGCTTATTCATTCAGTTCAGCAGTACAGTCAGTTACCAGAAACCTGTACTTGTCAGAGTCTTTTCCATGAATTTCTTGAAGATGAAACCCTTTTATAGGAACATATTTGCAAAATCATCAGAGTACACCCAGAACTGTCTGTAAATGACAAAAGACTTAAAAATGACCACGGTAAAAGATTTGATGAAAGTTCATAATAATGCAGTTGACAAGAAAATTAGTTATTTCTGAGATATACATTTTAAAGTAATAACTAGGATTATTACTTATAACATTATACCAGAACATATAAGATTTTTAGAAATTTCATGTAATGTCTGAAACATTTATATTAACATATTTCCATACATATTTCCATACAAATACAAATATAAGATTTTTAGAAATTTCATGTAATGTCTGAAACATTTATATTAACATATTTCCATATATATTTCCATACAAATACAAATATAAGATTTTTAGGAATTTCATGTAATGTCTGAAACATTTATATTAACATATTTCCATACAAATAACCCAATGAAAGTTTAGTATTAGTTGTTTTGTTTGTTTTTTTATACTGCAGGTTCTTATTAGGCATCAATTTTATACATATCAGTGTATACATGTCAATCCCAATCGCCCAATTCAGCACACCACCATCCCCACCTCACCGCAGTTTTCCCCCCTTACACCAGTCCATTCTTTTGCGAAGGATTCTGAGTGTGTTCTGAAAGTTAGTGGGGTGGCTGCAGCTTCAGGGAGGGTCTCCAGCACCGTGGGGCAGTGGAAGAATATTTAATATCTGAGTACTGGGTCTGTGCTGGGAGAACTTAGGTGAGTCACAGACATCTGTACATAGCACTTTACGGTTTAAAATCTTGCACGTACATGATTTTATATCATCTTTACAACAGCCTTCTGCACGTGGCATAATTTCCCCATTCCATCCCATTTTATAGAGAAGGAAAATGAGTCTCGGGGAGCTTAAGGGACTGCAGGGTCCCAGGGGAACACGGCAGTGCTGAACTTGGATATGTCTTGCCAACCTCAGAGCTTCTTTCCACAAATGTTCATGTTATAGCCTAGGCCCCAGGTTTCCTCTCTGGAAACAAGAGTATTGGGCAATCTCTGCAATCTGGTCCCATTCTGACATTCTGTTGTTCTGTGGAGTGGGTCATGTGCATTTTCTCTCTAATGCTATGTCCTTAGCACCCGAGTTTAAGATTATACTGCCAAGCTGTGAGACAGAGAGAGACTTCAAAGGAAAAGTGACATGATTGCTATCACCTTCGGAGGGTGGGGTCAGAGAGAGAGAAGGGGATTGGCTTGGAGCCAGACCAAGGCAGGATGAAATCTTGACTCTTCCATTTTTTAGCACTGAGACTTTGAACAAATCACTCAACCTCTTTGAGCCTCGGCTTCCTCTCCTGAATTTTCAAATTGGGGTAATGACACCGATTTTGCAGATGGATGGTTGTGGAGATCAAGTGAAATTGTTTTAAAAAGGCTGATACGCTTATCACCTATTAGGTAGGTAGCGGTGCTTATTGAAAGTTAGTTCCCTTATCTTACTTTCATCTGGTAGATATGCATATCAAACCTGTTGTCAACAACAAGGATTTGCTTAATTTCTGGTGGTCATGACAGTATAGGCTGTATCTATTGGAAAGGGACCTAAGACTACTGGCCTGCCTAACCACTGGTGTGTGCCCAGGGGCAAAGGAGAACAAATATGCATTATTTGTTTGGAGCTGAGAGCGAATGGACACAGCCAGAAGTGCCCCTGTATGTGAAAAATATTTTTGGGGACCGTTGTTCACCTTAGATCATGTAAATTATGCACATTATTCCATAATATATCCATGTTTACTTTGATACTAAAATAGTGTTTAAAACAGTACCTGGCATGTAGCCAAAACTTGATAAGCATTTGTTGACCAAGTGAATTAATTTTTGAGTAAAAAATAATGTTTGCCATCAGTGGATGGACCTAGAGACTGTCATATGGAGTGAAGTACGTCAGAAAGAGAAAAACAAATATCATACATTAACACATATATGTGGAATCTAGAAAAATGGGACAGATTATTTTATTTGCAAAGCAGAAATAGAGACACAGACATAGAGAACAAGATATGGATACCAAGGGCGAAACAGGGGGTGGGATGAATTGGAAGATTGGGATTGACATATATACACTATTGATACTATGTATAAAATAGATAACTAATGAGAACATACTGTATAGCACAGGGAACCCTACTCAATGTTCTGTGGTGACCTAAATGGGAAGGAAATCCAAAAAAGAGGGGATATATGTATATGTATAGCTGATTCACTTTGTTTTACAGTAGAAACTAACACAACATTGTAAAACAACTATACTGCAATAAAACTTAAAAAAAATAATAAAATAAAATGTTTGCCATCAGGTAAAATTGATGTTCCAGGAAGATGAATTGTACTTGACAGTGGCCTCCAGCATCTGACTGCATAGCCCCGCACACCCACCCCGAGGAACACGAGCCCCACAGAGATTCACCCTTTTATCATACAGTTGAGAAATCTAGGTTCACATCTGTAAAGCAATAAGCCGAGCTGGTCTAAAACCCAGGTCTCCCGAGCCCCACCCCAGGCTCATACAACTAAATGTTCAATTCTTCATCCTCACGTTTCAAGATCTTCAAGCTTTTGGTTTCCCTACATCTACTTCTTTGGTTCCTCCATACAGTACCTAGAGGCCAGATTAAATGTGCTAGGGCTGTCCTTTGCTGGGGCTGTGTTTCACAGTTGTGACAAACACTTTGTTTGACCATGTTTCTTTCCAGAATCTCCCGTACTAATTGTTTGAATATTTATGAAGGGCTTTATGATGGTTTTGATGATTTCTTCCATTTTTGTCTCAAGAATATTTCAGTAAGACAGCACATTAAAAGGATCATACACCATGATCAAGTGGAGTTTATCCCAGGAATGCAAGGATTCTTAAATATATGTGAATCAATCACTGTGATACACCATATTAACAAACTGAAGGATAAAAAACATGATAATCTCAATAGATGCAGAAAAAGCTTTCGACAAAATTCAACACCCATTTATGATAAAAACTCTCCAGAAAGTAGGCATAGAGGGAACCTACCTCAACATAATAAAGGCCATATATGACAAACCCACAGCCAACATTGTTCTCAGTGGTGAAAAACTGAATCCATTTCCTCTAAGATCAGGAACAAGACAAGATTGCCCTCTCTCACTGCTATTATTCAACATAGTTTTGGAAGCTTTAGCCATAGCAATCAGAGAAGAAAAAGAAATAAAAGGAATACAAATCAGAAAAGAAGAAGTAAAACTGTCACTGTGTGCAGATGACATGATACTTACTATACATAGAGAATCCTAAAGATGCTACCAGAAAACTACTAGAGCTAATCAATGAATTTGGTAACGTAGCAGGATACAAAATTAATGCACAGAAATCTCTTGCATTCCTATACACTAATGATGAAAAATCTGAAAGAGAAATCAAGGAAACACTCCCATTTACCATTGCAACAAAAAGAATAAAATACCTAGGAATAAACCTACCTAAGGAGACAAAAGACCTGTATGCAGAAAACTATAAGACACTGATGAAAGAAATTAAAGATGATACCAATAGATAGAGAGATATACCATGTCCTTGGATTGGAAGAATCAACATTGTGAAAATGACTATACTACCCAAAGCAATCTACAGATTCAAGGTAATCCCTATCAAACTACCAATGGCATTTTTCACAGAACTAGAACAAAGAATTTTGCAATTTCTATGGAAACACAAAAGACCCGAATAGCCAAAACAATCTTGAGGAAGAAAAACGGAACTGGAGGAATCAGGTTCCCTGACTTCAGATTATACTACAAAGCTACAGTAATCAAGACAGTATGGTACTGGCACAAAAACAGAAATATAGATCAATGGAACAGGATAGAAAGCCCAGAGATAAACCCACGCACATATGGTCACCTTGTCTTTGATAAAGTAGGCAAGAATATACAATGGAGAAAAGACAGTCTCTTCAATAAGTGGTGCTGGGAAAACTGGACAGGTACATGGAAAAGAATGAAATTAGAACACTCCCTAACTCGGTATACAAAAATAAACTCAAAATGGATTAAAGACCTAAATGTAAGGCCAGACACTATAAAACTCTTAAAGGAAAACATAGGCAGAACACTCTATGATATAAATCACAGCACCTAGAGAAATGGAAATAAGAACAAAAATAAACAAATGGGACCTAATCAAACTTAAAAGCTTTTGCACAGCAAGGAAACCATAAACAAGACAAAAAGACAACCCTCAGAATGGGAGAAAATATTTGCAAATGAAGCAACTGACAAAGGATTAATCTCCAAATATACAAACAGCTCATGCAGCTCAAAATCAAAAAAACAAAAAACCCAATCCAAAAATGGGCAGAAGACCTAAATAGGCGTTTCTCCAAAGAAGATATATAGATTGCCAACAAACACATGAAAGGATGCTCAACAGAACTAATCATTAGAGAAATGCAAATCAAAACTACAATGAGGTATCACCTCACACCGGTCAGAATGGGCATCATCAAAAAATCTACAAACAATAAATGCTGGAGAGGGTGTGGAGAAAACAGAACCTTCACGCACTGTTGGTGGGAATGTAGATTGATACAGTCACTATGGAGAACAGTATGGAGGTCCCTTAAAAAACTAAAAATAGAACTACCATACAACCCAGCAATCCCACTACTGGGCGTATATCCTGAGAAAGCCATAATTCAAAAAGAGACATATACCACAATGTTCACCGCAGCACTATTTACAATAGCCAGGACATGGAAGCAACCTAAGTGTCCATCAACAGATGAATGGATAAAGAAGATGTGGCACATATATACAATGGAATATTACTCAGCCATAGAAAGAAACGAAATTGAGTTATTTTTAGTGAGGTGGATAGACATAGAGTCTGCCATACAGAGTGAAGTAAGTCAGAAAGAGAAAAACAAATACCGTATGCTAACACATATATATGGAATCTTAAAAAAAAAAAAAAAAGGTTCTGACAAACCTAGGGGCAGGACAGGAATAAAGACACAGATGTTAAAAAAAAAAAAAAAAAAAAAAAAAAAGACACAGATGTAGAGAATGGACTTGAGGACACGGGGAGGGGGAATGGTAAGCTGAGACGAAGTGAGACAGTGGTATGGACATATATACACTACCAAACGTAAAACAGATAGCTAGTGGGAAGCAGCTGCATAGCACAGGGAGATCAGCTGGGTGTTTTGTGACCACCTAGAGGGGTGGGATAGGGAGCATGGGAGGGAGACACAAGAGGGAGAGGATATGGGGATATATGTATACATATAGCTGATTCACTTTGTTATACAGCAGAAACTAACACAGCATTGTAAAGCAATTATACTCCAATAAAGATGTTAAAAAAAAAAAAAGAGTATTTCAGAAAGGAGCATCTGGGGGTTTGTGGGAAAGATTCCAAATCTGGCCTTGTTTCTGAGGAGAGAAATTGAGATCCAGAGTGAAGAAAACACCTCAGCCAGATGTAATCCCAAGATGGCAACCTGAGCTAATTGTGTTCCTTTTGGGGACCTGTAGCAGACAGGTTTGCCTGCTTGTGCACAACCTTCCTGAAGCCTCATCTGGGAAATCTTCCAGACAGAGCCATCCAGTTTTGTTAACCTAGCTGCCACCTTTCCCAAGATCTCCTCTTACCGCTGTCCCAACCATTTCTTTTTTCTTCTTTTCACCACCCTCCCTCCCTCCCCTAAATCTCTTCCTCTGCCCAACATTTCCCTGGCTGTCAGAACTTGTTTCCTGTCAGTTGCCTCTCCCTAAGCCTAGATCCACCCCAGTGCAGTATCCTTGACAAAACAGTTGTGGTGATGCAACAGCCCAAGGTGTCAAAGCCATTAGGTAATTCAAGCAGGGGAAGGGTTTCTTCTGTCTAGAAAGACAAACACGCACACTAAGAGAAAAGCTAAACAAGGAAGACAATTTCACATCCCCTGGTCTCTTCCCTGCTCCTGGGCCATGATCCCATAGCCTTTGTACCTACAGTGGATCCTCTCAGAGCACTGGACTAAGAACCCACCTGACTTAGAAGGTGTGGCAAGTTTGAACACCAAGGAATAGAACTTTGTCAAGATTTCAACACACCCCTGTTTTGCCTTTTCTGTTTGTTTTCCTATCAGCTGCACCCTAGGCTCCTGCTGCTGCAACGGCCCCAGTAGTGACTCAGTGCCTTGGATGGGACATTGTTCAAAGGGGCCTGTGGGTGCAGCAGGCAAAGTCTCCGCCCAGGAAACCAAGCCCCTGAGGTCACCTTCCCTTGAAGGTGCATTCATTCAACACTCAACACTTGGTAAGAGCCTGCTATATTCTAGGGATTGTGCTTGGAGCAAGGGGATGGGGCAGGGAGGACGCAGAGATGAATAGAAAATGGCTTCTGTTCTGCAGGATCTCACCGTCTAGTGAGAAATCTGGACATACAGGCAAGCATCACAGGCTGCTGTGATGATGGGACTCTAACTTAGGTCTGAATAAAGTTCTAGAAGCCTCAGGGGAGTATGTGACCAACTCCCTCTGGGGGTCTAGGAGCCAATGACCCAGGAGGTGACACTTGAATTATAACCTGAAGGATGAGTAAGGCTTCTCCAGACAGGTGGGAGGAAACAGGGTGTTCTAGCCAAAGGGGCAGTGTATTCACAGGTGGGAAGGCTGAGAGAGCAGATTGTTTTCTGAGAATATGGGGTTCATGGAGACTAAAATCGGGGCTGTGCTGGGGAGAGGTGGGAATGGGGGAGGTGTTGCTGAATAAGTTGGTTGGGGCAAGATCGGATTTTTTTTTTTTTTTTTTAAACATCTTGCTGAGGAGTGTGGCCTGTCCTGAAGGCACCAAGGCACCAAAAGAGGTTTTGGAGCAAGGGAGAGATGCGAGTTGATCCATGTGGCAGTGGCAGCACCTCTCTTCCCCAGTCGTCTTCCTGCTGGGGAGCCACACTCTCAGGGTTCATCTCATCTATATTCAGCCCTACTGTCCTCAGCCAGCAAAAAGACAGCTTTCAGCACCAGCCCCTCCCCAGAAAGAGCCTCCCTTCAGATGACTGACTCCAGGGAGCTGGAGATGCAACCGTCAGTCTGGGGTAAGATGTGGAGTGGTTAGGCTAAGAGCTTTGGCTTCAGACAAGCCCTGGTTTTAAAACGTGGCTCTGCCTCTTATCAACTCTGTTGTCTTGAGCAAGTTGTTTCGCTCTTCTAAAGACTCAGTTTGCCCTTTATGAAATGGCCTTGACGGACAGTAATGCCTTCCTTGTTGGGTTCCCTTGAAGAGGGCCTGATGTGTAGTACATGGAAGTGCTCCATCAACTGTATCTGCTGTTGGTCTGTCCAACCCGGCTATCAGCCCCTTAGCCAAGTTACTTATCACATCCATGTGACTCTTACTGCCCTGAGACCCAGGCAAGGAGGCCCCAGGTTCACCTTTGAGGAAGATACCACGGCATATCACAAACATGAAAACAAATAAACCTGAAAAAGGCGGCATGGGCTCTTCCGTCATTCAGAATCTGGTACTCAGAGCTGACACAGCAAGAACCATAACCAAATACATCAGTTCTTGTGACAAACGTCAGTCAGGTCCCCAGATCTTCAGATCTTTTGCCCTATACTGCTTTGGAGAACAGGGAGGATTTGAATGGTTAAAGCACTTAGGTAAGAGAAATTAAACAATTCATTAACTTGTCACATCCCTCCTCTCAGATGGCATAAATATAATAGACCCTTAATAGAAAAGTGGTGCTGAGTGTCCGTTTTCCTGTTTCTCTTTATGCTCTAATTCATGACTCTGGTAGTTCTGAATTAGCATGAGTTTCCAGCAGTTTTACATGGCACTTGAGGAATATTTTGCAAAATAAACAATTCATATTACTCTCAAATTTGTGTTTATGTAGGTTGAAACATAATCTCTCTGACAAGTGTGATATAGATTCATAACATTTGCAACTAAGTGGGCATTAAAAGCTGGCATTTTCAATAGTTTAATTTTTTACAGAAATAAATACAATTTGATTAAATTAAAAAATTAAACTTTAAAATTAGCTTTACTTATATAATTTTTATTTACAATGTTAATATCTATTAATTATAACTTACTTGTAGTTTACTTTTTAACTGGAATTAATAATTTTTTATATTTAAGATGTTTTTGAAAATGTATATGGAAAGTACTTTTAATTTTTAAATGTATTACATTTACTTTCATGTACATTTTTCATGAAATTATATTCAAGTGTTATACACTTTGAATACAATTAACAATTTGTTCTGTAATCCTTTAGATCAGTGTTGTCCAGTAGGACTTCCTGCTATGATGAAAATGGTCTGCATCTGTGCTGCCAAAATGGTAGTCACTAGACACACGTGCCTACTGAGTATGTGACATGTGGCTACTGCAACTGAGGAACTTTTACTTTAATTTTAATTTCTATTCAATTTTAACTGATTTAAATTTTAAATATCCACATGTGGCTAGTGGCAATTATATTGAACAGCACGTTTTTAGATCATTAAAAATGAGAACCTGTCTAGATAATAGAAATAGAAAAAGCACAGGAGGACCTAAGAAAAGATGAAAGTTTGAGGAGAGAAAGAAATAAAGAGGTGGTCTGCCTAATTCTTTAAAATAGAAATAATGAAAGTGAACAAATTGACTTGTACACAGAAAAGCCTACTTAAGAGTAGGTGGTGGACTGAAAAATTCAAAAGCTGGAAAAAAACAGGAGTTGATAAAATGTAACAGAGACAAAGCAAAGCTAACATTTGCTTTGAATATTAGTATAAAGTTTTTAGATTAATATTATTTAGCCAGTACTTAGCCAAACATGATGGTGCTTTTCATGGTACAAATGGATCAATCTTTCCAGGAAAATTTGTGGATCTAGTAAAAATTATTAGGAATGAGGAACTGGGATGTCTCAAACATAGAAGACAGATTAAATAGTAACAAGAGGAATTTTCATTATTTAGTATGGCGATTTCAAAATGAGACTATTAATTAAATGGGTAGTAAAGTGCAAAAAAATATATATAAAATTTTATAAAGCAAATATCATCCAGTACAACTAGATTGCTTCAGGGGCAAAAGTCATGAACAACTACCAATTACTATATATGTCATTGAACTATGCCAGATAGGAAAATAAAGAAATCAAAATTAATTTCCTTGGTTTTACATCCCTTGTTATAAAGTTCAGGTTTTGATTTAAGTAAAAAAATAAAAAGGATTTTCAGCTTTTGGCATTTATTTAAACAATTGCCTTTTGTATGTCTTCTTTGATGAAATGTCTATTCAGTTCCTTTGCCCATTTTCAAATTGGATTAATTGTTGTTTGCTATTGAGTTGTAGGAGTTTCTTATGTATTTTGGATAATAGCCCTTTATCAGATACATGGTTTGCAACAATTTCTCCCATTCTGTTGTTGCCTTTTCATTTTGTTGATTGTTTCCTTCACTGTGCAGAAGCTTTTTAGTTTGATGTAATCCCACTTGTCTATTTTCCTTTTGTTGCCTGCTCGTTTGATGTCATATCCAAGAAATCACTGCTAAAGCCAATGTCAGGAAGCTTTCTTCCTATATTTTCTTCTAGGAGTTTTATGGTTTCAGATTTTATGTTTAAGTTTTTAATCCATTTTGACATAATACCACTTACATGAGGAATATAAAATAGTAAAACTCATAGAAGCAGAGAGTAGGATGGTGGTTGCCAGGGGTAGAGGAGCAGGAGAAAGGGGGAGGTATAAGTCAAAGGGTACAAAGTTTCAGTTATATAAGATGAGTAAGTCCTAGACATCTACTGTACAGCATAGTGGCTATAGTTAAAAATACTGTATTGTATTTTTAAAATTTTGCAAAGAGGGTAGATATTATGTTAAGTGTTCTTATCACACATATAATAATAATAACAATAACCATAACAATAATAATAATAAGAATGGGAAAAGAAACTTTTGGAGGGAATGGATATGTTTTTGACATGGAGTGTAGTGATGTTTTCATGGATGGATACTTATCTCCAAACTCATTAAATTGTATACATTAAATACGTGTAACTTTTTATAAGTCAATAATATCTCAATAAAGTGGTTCAAAAAAAAAATGATTGCCAAAGGCAAGTCTATAATGACACTAACATGGATGATAAGGAAAAAAGTTTATAAACTGGGATTCTACCCCAAAACCAAAGCACTCTCTGTGCTATATATGGTTCATAGTTTAAATTTGTTACTGGAAGATGAGCCTCACTTGGATCCCTTAAACATGGTCTCCCTTAATTTTTAAGCTCTCATGCATTTTGAAGGGCATTGAAATCCACACATTCATAATCTTTCCACTCTTCATATACAGGCATCACTTTGCATGAGGCATTTGTTACATGAGAGGACTCATGTGGTCTATCTTTCCAGGGGAATTATATCCATACCCATATGTGCATCCATATCGATAGTTATGGGTCCAAAGTCTTTCTGACTTTCAAGTACACAATTTCAAACTTGTCACCAGTGAAAGAAATCTAAGCTGGACCTATGTTTGAAGATGAGGGTTCGGAAAAGATCATGTCTTATGTTTAACCTCTCCGAAATGGCTACTGGGTGCAGCATACCTCATGTTAAGGTGTTTTTCTTTTTCTTTTAAGTATCTGATGAACATACATTTTTTTTTTATATTATACAAATACATAATACCATGATTATGGAAATAAAAAGCCACCCACAAGCTTACTATCTTTATAAATCATCTATTTCCATTCTTTCCTGTCTTTTCCAAAAAATCATATTTTCTCACAGTGTTGGACATGCAGCACAAATATAATTTTGCATTCTAATCTTTGTCATAGGCACCACACAACGAGCAATTCCAATGTGGTCTTTATAATGACCCATTTGAATGGCTTCAAAATATAACTTTAGTGAATATATTGTCATTTATATCAGCATTTCGAAATTATCCTGGGACATTGATGTTATCTCCAATTCACTTCTGTTACCAATAATACCTCTTTGGGCACTTTCCTGCCATCCCTTTTCCTAGGCTTGGATTATTTTCTTAGAATAAATCTCCAGTAGTGGAACTATTGGGCCAAAAGAGATGAGACCTTGATAAAATTGTTGGTTGTTACCTCCTTTAATGTATTTATTTTTAATCAGAGTCTTCCTCCCTCATTTAAGCAAACTACCTCACTAGTTCACCAAGTCACTAATGAACTAGCTCAGTGTCCCAGTTTCCTGGTCTGTTCCTTTTCACATCCAACTGGTTCACAAAGTCCCTCATATTTGTTCCTTTCTGACGACAATGAATCTCTGGTTCACATATTTCTACACAAATAAGTTGCAGTGATAATTTTCCCCCCTGAAGCTTGATCTCTTCACAGATCTATTGTCTGGTTTCAAGGGATTACCCATCTATAAAAGTGTCCATGAGACACAGTTTCAGTGATTGTGAAAGGGGTATGCTGATAAGCCAGGTAAAGGCTGGGCTCTTGGCCATCTGCTTTTCTGCCTCTTACCAATTAAGTCTCTGCTTGGGCTCTGTCACCAACCTGTTCCACCAGCTCTTGCCAAAGTGCAGGCAACCATGTGAACATGGGCCTGAGTACTCACCATGTACCCACTCTACCTAGAATTGGCCTAGATCTCATGAGGGACTCTTTGGACACTCAGATTTAATCTCTACCCTCAAGAACCCTTTGAAGAGGTAAGATATATATGCTCTAAGGATATGGCTGAGAGCCTATGGTTCTATAGAGGTTCAGAAGAGATGGACAACATCGTGGGCCCTAAGCTGGGGCTAGAAGGATAGATAAAATTAGAAGAGGCAGAAAGGAGTACAAAGGACATTTAGTTTGGAGGCATTAATTTATTCATCATTCAATCAATAAGCATCGACCACATAGCAGGCTCTGGGCTAGGTGCTGGGCATACACAGATGAGTTAGATAGTATCCCAGTTCTTCAGGAGATCACAATCCCATAGGAGAGACACTCATAAGATGATCATCAGCATATGGTGTAATGCACACTATCACAGAGAAACTGACAAATCAATGGTCATGCAATGGCCAGATCTGCCGGGGAAAGACAAAAGAAGTAACAGAAAAGGAAACTTCCCTCCAGACCAAAGGGATCTGGAGTGTTTTATGAAGATCACACGAACAAAACAGAGTGGAAAGAAGACCCTGCTTTTAGCCAGAAGACCTGGGTTTTCACCTGACTCTCCTCCTTTCCAGCTGTGCGACTGGGATCAGGTTCCTCAAAGTCTCTCTGGGCCTCAGTTTTGTCACAAGTAAAATGGGGATCATGAAACTTCCACATGAACTGTTGGGTGATTGAAAGAGAAGGGAGGAGATGAAGGGCCAAGTGAAAGAACTTATTATTAATTATCATCATCATCATCACATACGAAAGCACTTCGGAAATTCTCTATCCCAGTACACACGAGCAAAGCTACTGCTGTGATGACTTAATTAGCACCACAATTGCCTGCTCTTGTCCTCCAGGCGCTGGCTTACATCTGGAAACAGAGACACTGGCTATGAATGAGCACGGTTCACTCCTGTCACCCACCACATCTTTTTGCTTTGCGTAAATCTCACCCTGGAAGGCCTCAGAATGTTAACTTTGCATCTGTAAGTCCTCCTGAGCATGATTATCAGCACTTTTTTTTTTTTTTCTTTAAGGAAATTAAATCATGTGGAGTTCACTAAACCTAAGGATATTTAAAGTGCATGGAACGTTGGCCACATGCCCAGGATTCACCTAGTCACCCAGGCATTACTGCACAGGCCATTGATTTCATAATTTCTCACAAGAAACTGTGGCAATAGCCAGAGATGACAGAGGTGACAGATGAGTCAAGGAGAGAGGGTGACTCAGAGGCAACCATCTTAGCCCTGCCCACCACCCCCAACTGGCAGCCTTGAGTGTGCTGGCTTCCATAGAGATTTATACTTTTGTTTGGATGTTGCTTTAAGGAGATTAAAGGATCTGTATTCCTGGAAGCCTCCTTCCTCATTTCTTCCCCAGGGCCCTTCAGACCATGCTCCAGTTCATTCCTTTGTAATGAGAAGAACTCACATTCCTTGGGAATTTATTCTATGCTGAAAATCACACTCTGTCTTTCACACCCATTGTCTTATTTACTCCTCACCACTACCACACAGGTATGATGGTTAACCTCAACTTATAGGTGAGGAAACCATGGCATAAAGAAAGTAAGGAACTGGCTAAGGTGAGTCCAGGAATACCTGGTAGAACTGGATGTAGATTGTCTAACTGCAGAGCCCATGCCTCTGACCGTTCTGAAATTCTGCCTCTTTCAGGCAGGAAAGCCTGGAGCTCCCATGTCACAACGATAATCTCGGTCACCTCTGCTGTGAGTCAAAGCTGAGGACTGTTTCAGGATTGGTTTCTCATAAAGCTAGAACTGCAGAAGAGAGGAAATTAGCTGAAGGATGTTCTATGCAATCTTCTTCCTGTGCAGGCAGCCAGAGAAAGCCTGGCTCTGGGAACATGTCCTACAGAGCTCCTGCTGCCAGATGGAGGAGGCCCGTGGTTTACCTTCGTAAGGAAGAGAGAACAACATCTCTGAAAGAGGAAGAGCCAAGTTTAATGACTCTCTTTCAGACTCCACCTCTCTGATTCCTTGTGCAACACTATTTTTCCCTTGAGAATATGTGATCACGTTTATCACCACAAACACAGCTCTCATCATGCCTCCCATTGTTGAAGGACCTCCAAGAATGATTTCTCTTGGCCCCAGTCAGCAGTCTCCAAACTCGGCTGAGCATGGAGCCTCACCAGTTAAAAAGATTTATAATTTGTGTGCCCATATTGATTTATAATATGTGTGTATGCATGTGCGTCAAACCATGCCAATATATTATGCACATTATAAAAATAAAGCAAAAATAGAAATGATAAAAGGAGAGATACATAAGAATTAAAGAATGCTTTAAAATATGTGTTAATCTTCATAACATCATACTATCTTTTCTACCATCCCAAGACATAATCAACACTGTAGGTGGGGTTCATCATTAATCACAGGAATGTAAACCCATATTTCAAGCATTCTTCCTGAGAATTTTAAGGGTATTTGATTGATTGATTGATTGATTTGCCTACCGCTTGTTATATGTGATTAGATCATCGTTGGCTTTAACCCCTGAAATGTGGCCAGTGGCAAGCCAAGAATAGGAGAAAAATCAGCTCTGCCATTTTCTTGTTGTTTGCTTGTATTTGTTACAAGAGTCATTCTCAATCCATGAGTTCTTTGCAGGGATCTTTCAAAACCACTTGTCCATTTCGTGAAGATTTATTAAGTTAGATCCAGGTAAAGATTCCATAAATCCAAAAAATTAGCTAAATGAGAACAGCAGTGTGGGTACCTCATGGACACTCTAGGGCATAGAATCCCTACCCTTCCCTCAGAATAACCTTAGTTGGAGATGTGACATGGAATCATTTGACTTATGGATCTGACATGGGTCCCCTAGTCAATCTATAAAGGAAATAATAGGAATTTTAACTTCTTCTATGTAAATAAAAGTAAATATAAAAGAAGATTCCAATATGATTTCACACCCTCCTGGGGGCATGCACTCCTCTTTGGAAACCCTTGTACCCAAATCAGAGCCCTCAGCCTTCTGAGACTGGTGACCTACTTCTTTAGCCATGCCTCCAACCATTGCTAACTCCACCCATTCCCATGATCACCCACACACTGCACTGTACAAACACACAGGGCTGGACATCTTTTTCTGAAAACTTTCTTCCCCTGAGCCTTTGCTCAGAATGTTCCCTCTGCTCTCCTTTGCTGGCTTTTGAAATTTTACTCAGCCCTAGTGGCTCACCTCAGCCTCCACCTTCTGTGGGAAATAACAACAATATCAACTGACATTTATTGACTTCTTACTACATGTCGGATGCTGCATTATCTCATTTAACTTTTACAACAATTCCAGGGGATACGTACTATTATGAGAAAGCTGAGGAATAGAGAATTGCCCAAAGCCACACAGCTAAGAAATGGGGAAACCAGGAACAAAACACAGGGGGACTCAAAATTCCCACACTCTAGCACTGTATGTGTGTTTTAATTAGATTTTATTTGTTTGAGCAGGTAAAGTGTACACTAAGCCCTCCCCCTCTTCCTGCTAGTGGGGAGCAGGAGTTGTTCTCCCCTCAAGTTTCCAAAGCAGGATGTTTGTAAATATCGTGTGGTACTCACTTCACTTTGCCATATGTTGCTGTTACGTGTGCTCATCTCTCAAATCCCCAACTATACTGTAACCTCTTTAGACAGGAACCACTTTGAATACTCCACAGCACATAGCAGAGATGTAGTAAATGTGTCCATTGAGTGGATGAATTAATGGGTGGATGAAAGAATAAATGGATGAATGGAAAAAGCAACAAAACCAAAGGTTCTAGGTGGGTGTGATTGTTTAGAATGTCACTTGATATTTTCCTGGTGGCCTGAGGTGCAAACTACAAGGATACACGTGTGTGGGTCTGTAACATATTACAAAGATTTCAAACTAAAATGGAAGACAAAAGTTCCATTTCCCAAGACTTAGAAAAGCACTTAAGAGCTGTGTTATACTCTTTAATGTATATTTACTGGTTGATAAAGACTCAAACCTATTTATGTAACCTAACTTTCAAAAAAACTGAATGCAGTAAAAAGCTGTCACCTTACAAACCAGCACTTGCTATATTGGATGACTGGAGAAGGACGTCTGGGCAGACCATTCTAAAGTTGACAGTAGTTAACGCAGTTTACGGAAGAAACTTCCGCACATTTAATCCTGAAAACAATGAGCTCGCACACTTGTACACACACACACACACACACACACACACACACACACACACAACCATACACCCCACAGTTCAGGAATTTTTTTCTCCATTTTACTGATTCAGAAACAGGTTTATAGAGGTGAAGTGACCTGTGCAATAATCACATAGCCAAGAAGCAACAGAGCCTATAGCCAAACCTAGGCTTTTGGACTCAAATCCCTTAATCTTGCCCCACTCTGCTTCTCAAACACAAAATGAATCCTAGAATGTCAGGCATTTGAGCCATCGGAAACTCTTTACCCTGGGCATAGAATATATAGCCTCCGTCTGGGTGTCTTTGAAATGCTGTTCCCTATAAGCCTGCGGTCTTGAGGATTGTTCATGGCAGGGAGGGACCAGTGGCTTCTAATCCCTACATGACTAAACAGAAGCTTAGTCCATCTGCAATAAACATCCCTTCCAAGGGCCACAGGTGCACACGACAGAGCTAGCGTCTTTGTTTCTGCCTCAGGGCCGAAACCATCATAGAAGCATATCATCCTCCGCTAAGTCAATTAATCCTTCCTTCCTTCCTTTCTAAATTTTCTTACTAATGTTTGACTATGTTCTTATGTGGAGGTGCAATACGCAGCACCCTACAATAAGCTGCACAGTAAAATGGACAGGCTGCCTGCATCTACTGAAGTCAGGGAGTAGAGGGAGGGCTTCATTCTTAGTCCTCGATGGCTGGAAGAGACAAAAGCAGGACCCAGTGCCTCAATGCCACTTTTCCCACCTTCTCTGAACATGGCATCCACACCAGGTCATATGGCACCCGTGGGCTCCCTTGAAAGAAAAGCCATTAAAGCCCCCTTCAAGTACATCCTGTATATAAAGGATAGAAGTGGGGGTCGGTGCTAGATTTACTTCGGGGAGTCCCTAGAGGAAAGGGATGAAAATTAAAGGCAACCAGCCTCATAAGGCAGAGCTTCTTGCCAGAGACGTACAACAGAGAAATGAGTTGTCTTCTGGAACAGTGAGCTTGTCATCACTGGAAGCATTCAAGCAGAGGCCGGACCATGCCTCCCTGAGAGTGGTGTATAAGCATATATTTAGGGAGTAGAAGGTCTGGCTAGATAACTGCTCAAATACCCCTTCCAGCAACGGCATTTTTTGTGCCTCCAAGTACGGCCCACTTGTATGCTTTGGGAGATGGGTTCAGACAAAGTGCATCTGTTCCATAATACTTGGCCACAGTACAAGCCTGCTGCCTGGTCACGAAGCATTTCATAGGCAGCTGTTACCACACTTATTTCAGAAATGCGGTGAAAAGGGAATTCAGAGACAGGTGAGGGACCTGCCACCACGTGAGCAGGTGCCAAGAGGCCCCCCAGCTCCAGAGCTGCCCAGGGCCTGGGCCAACACTCTTCTCAACTGGATCTGAACTCAGTGATTTCCAACCCTGAGCAATGATCCCAAGACCCCTGGGAACGCCTTTGAGTTTTCCCCTTCTAGGTTATAAAGTCACACAAACTCAGTATTTGAATAGTCTTTGAAGTCATGGAGTCAAGCTCTCTGGAATCCACAGGAAAGTAATGATTCCTGCTGACTCTGATTGAGAACTAGAAAATGGAATGAGCCCCAGGGAATCCTAAGAAATTCTGTCTGGGCTCAGGGATAAATAGGGCAAAAGTCACAGCCGAGTCTCCTGTCAGCTTGTCCCCAGGAAACACTGAGCCAATCTTTGTGGCGGGAAAAGGCTGAGTTCCAGGAGTGGGGCAGACGTAATAAAGTTTGTTAAGGTTGCAAGCATTTGGAGCAACAGGAGACAATAATGGCACAGCTAGGAGCACTCTTTCTCTTGAAAGGTCTCTGCATTTCACAGATGGGGAAGCAGCAGGATCTAGGAGAAAGCAATGAACTGAGAATCAGAAAACCTGGGCCACCACTGACTTACTGTGTGATCTCGGGAGAACGCTTAACCTCTTGGAGCCTCGGTTTCCTCACGAGGATGACAATTTGCGCCCAAGCTTGATTAGAGGATCCATGGGGTGAGGGATGTGAAGCACTTAAACATTAGACAGATGGGAGGTGCTAATATGATCATGCCTGCTTCGTGTGCTTTTCTAAAGCAAGTTGATTTTTTTATTATTCTCCATTTCCAGATGCGGAAATCAGGGCACAGAGATACGAAGGGATGTGGGTCCCGTTCCTTAGTGCCAGGACCGAGAGAAGGGGTCTCCCTACACTGGGAGGGCTCTAGTGCCTCCTCATGGCCTGGCACGTCCTCTCTTTCTGAGACTGACAGGGTTCCATACCTGTCTGGGGCAATACTCCAGACTGGGGAGATTTCCTTCTGTTCAGCTGCGTGAGACACACGTATCCTGGCAGGGAATCAGGTAGATGGCCACTTTCACGTCAACTCGGGAGCCCTGGCACCTACGTCTCTTCTCCACACACTCCCACTGTCCGCCTTCCCCCACCCCCTGCTGTTGGGATGGTCTCTGCTATTGGCCAAAGGCTGCACCCTCCGGTGCTATCTCAGATCAGGAAGTAATCTTTGGTGTCTGTCTGGTTCCCTGCCTCAAGGAAGGTCCCACCATCATCTACACTTTCTAACAGTCCCCAAGGCCTTCTCTCTTCTGCTTCTCCACCAACGTGGCCTCTTCTGCGAAGTTCTCTAACCATGGGTTTCCCCAACATCCCCCCGCCCGCAGGTTCCCCCTCACCATCATCTTCATTTCAGAAAATGAAATAAAAAAGAAATTCGCGTGACTCATCAGTCCACATGGCAGGAGGGGGAGAAGCAGAGAGAGTGAGTCTGTGGGTCCAGATAAGGATGTCTGCAGGCCTCTTGCCTGCTTCCCGCGGTCTGCTGAGCTTCACGAGAGGGAAGATAGAAAAATCTGGGCGATGCCATATTGTCTCCGAGAGCAGCTAGAGTGAAAATGAAGTGTGACTGCCGCCTCCCCAAAATGCAGGGCAGCTCCTGCTTCACGGGCTCAAATGTAGCTCAGCGGCGGGCCGCGCAGCCTCAGGACAGATGCTGCCGTGGTGGCCAGCATCGCGGAGCCTCAGCTACCATCCCGGCCCAGGGTTCCCCCAGGCCTCGACGCCACCCTCCCTGATGCCTGGGGCCCACTCCATATCAGGCCCCCTGGGGACACAGCAGTGTCTGCTGGGGACACTGAGCAGGGAGCCAACAAGGGGTGACTTCTTGGGAGCCCACCATCAGCCCGGGGTTTGGCAAGCCCCGAATTCTACGCCTGTCGGCTGGCTGGAGGCCTGCTAGACGGGGGATCATACCAGGCAGAGTGTGCTTGATGGGGAAGAGTCAGGGTAGGTGGGACTCAGCCTCGCCATCAACAAGAGGGGCTCTGCTCTAATCCACTTTGCATACGGGCATCTGCCTGAGATTTCACTGGAGGAAAAAAAAGACAAAACAAAATGAGAGTCCACTGCGATTACAAACCAAAAAAAGCAAACAACCTTAAAAGCCCCAACAGTCTAGCCCAGTGTTCCTCAAACTTGAACATGCCTCAGATCTCCTGGAGGGCTAGATAAAACACAGATGGCTGGCCCCCTGTCCAAAGTTGCTGAGTCAGCATTTCAGGGTGAGGCTGATTCAGCATTTCAGGGTGAGGCTGATAGTCTGTATTTCTAACAAGCTCCTAGGGGACCCCAGTGCTGCTCTTCTGGGGACAAACTTGAAGAACCATGGATCTAGCCCAAATTTTCCCTTCAGAGCCAGGATAGGTGATTCCTCCAAGCTTCCTTAGCAAGTTAGAGATGAGCTAGAATAGACCCCACTCTCCCACAGGCCCTCCCTGCCTTGTCCAGGCCTTGTGCATCACACCCTGCACCTGCTCCAGCATGACAGGGCCCTGGACACAGAAGGCCAGTCTGGCCTGGGCTCTCAGGCTGCTTTATCCCTGGGACGATGATCAAAGGGCAGCATTCCTAGCCCGGAGCCCATGCTCAGAAGGCCTGTGTCCCGCATTCGGGGAAGTTGCATCATATCCCCAGGTCATCAGGATGCTTCCCGTACTTCACTTATTCAGGCCTTCACTCCTTATTGAGCTTTCCATGATCTCATCCCTTTGTTCTTTCACTCAACACATCCTGATTGAGACTTTCTAGGTGCTGGGTGCTGTCCTACATCCTGAGACACAGAGACTTCTCAACCTGAGAGACGGGTTCCTCTCTGCTCTCAAGGACTTTGCAGTCAGAGTGGAAAAATAAGTCCAATCAAGTCAGTACATTGTGAAGGGGAAAGAAGGGAGTGCATTGAAAGGTGAATGAAGGAGAGGAGTGGGGAGGGTTTCATCAGGCGGGCAGGATGATGTTAACAGACAAGAGGGATGGGCATGGGGTAGGGAAGACATATTCAGTGTAAGGATTAAACAATGAGAAGTATTTATTGAGTATTTGCTCGCTGTACATCGATCGCTTTCCGTACTTCTTTTATCCTCACAACCATCCCTACAGGAGATGCCATTATTAAATCCTCATTTACAGACGAGGAACCTGAAGCTCGGAGAGGTTATGCAACTTCCCCAAGGCCCCACAGCTACTCAAACTCAGGTTTTCTGACCCAAGAACCTGATCTCTTAACTACTGTACCATCTCACCACTCTCAGCAAGGGAAAGAGACAGCTTGCTCCTGTCTGGAGGGAAGCAAGGAGTAGGTTTCTGGAAGCACTGGACAGGTGTGGGGAGTAGATGGAATGCAGTGGGAGAGGTAAGCTTGGGCTTTGTTTGTTGAGGGGCTTGACTGCCAGGGAGAGGAATTTGAATGCAACTCAGGAGGCTGTGAGGCCACTGAAGGATTTTGAGTCGGAGGGGGGTACACGGCAAAACTGTGTTTAGGAAAATTGCTCTGATAGCAGCGGGCAGATTGGGTTGGAGAAGGGAGATAACTGGTGACCAGAGTCTACTGCAGAATCTCAGAAGTGAAAAAAATGAGGCCTGGCTTGGGGAGGGTGGCAGACGTGGAGGGAGACTCAAAAGAAGATGCTCTTCTTACCACTGTTATTACAAATATTTTTTGACTCCTGACCACAGGCTTTACCTCTATCAACTCATTTAATCCTAATAGCAGCTTGTACATCTGATCTCTGCCCTTCTGATATTTCTTGACCTTCCTTTATCTCCACCCCCGGCAGTTTTCCTATTAGGGGATCCGGGCTTGAGACTTCTTCCTTGAAGACGAATCATGGGCTGAGACGACTCAGGGTCAAGAAGTTATGATCAGTTTCAGAACTATTGATTCTCCTCATCTTCCAGGTGAGGAAGCTGAGGTCTGGAGGGGATCAGTAACTTGTCCCCTCTGACTAGAGGTGGGAAGTCTCCCCCCAACTTTCCTCTTGCTCCTGTTCTCCCGCTTCCTGGGGCCAGGCTGGAGGCCCTGCAGCTGCGGTGGGTGCCAGATGGCATCTCAGTCACGAGGAAGGAGGGCGCCCGAGGACCCTGCGGTCAGCCCCAGGCTGGCAGCCCATCCCCACATCGCCACTGTGGGCACAGAGACAGTGAGTGAAGGGAGCACGTGGGATAGAGAGGGCGAGAACGCGGTGACTCACGCCCTGTGTAGAGCTGCTCGCAGCTGTTCCGAGGGCATCCCGGCCCGGCTGAGGCAGCTGCCATCCTCACTTTGTCAGTCACTCTTGGCCTAGGCAGCCGCCATGCTAGGAGCAGAGGGGAGGAAGCTGGGCTGTAAATGGGCAGCACTGGGCAGAAGAGCGAGTGCCCACCAGGGAGTTCGGAAACCTCAGCTCCGCTCCCAGCTCTGCTTTTGCTCTTTCCAGCGGTGTGAGCTTGGGTATGATGTCACCTGAACTGCATGAGCCTGACTCCTCTCACGTGTTCATGGGTACATTGGAGAGTGGCCAGTAGGGTAATGCACGGAAGAAAAAATAATAATAAAGCCTCTTGTAAATCTAGAGGGGTTTACACACGTGTTTTAGTCTGTTCAGGCTGCTACAATGAAATACCACAGACTGAGTGGCTTACAAAGAACAGAAATTTATTTCTCACAGTTCTGGAGGGTGGGAAGTCCAAGGTCAAGGTGCCTCCAGCATGGTGGCGTTCTGGTGATGGCCCACTTCCTGGTTCACAGCTGGCACCTTCTCACCTTGTCCTCAGATGGAGGAAGGCACAAGAGAGCTCTCTGGAGCCTCTTTCATAAGGCACTGATCCCATTCCTGAGAGCTTCTCCTTCATGACCTAATCACTTCCCAAAGGCCCTACTTCCTAAAATCACCTTGGGGGTTAGGATTTCAACATATGAATTTTGGTACTATTATCATTGTTGAATGCTAATATTAACATCATTAAACATTCTCAAAGCAAACATGGTGGTAAAATGTTAACATCTCTGCGAAGGGTGTATTTGAACCCTTGGTGCTATTTTTGCAACTCTTCTGTAAACTTAAAATTACTTCAAAATAAAATGTTTTAAAAAATGTTACATTCTCTGTAATTACATTCTCTTTCATTCAGCCAAGTTCACCATGAGGCAGGCAAACGTCAGGAAGATCGCTGCCTCGTAGAGCTGACATCCCAACAGGCAGAGACAAATAGTAATCAGCACAAGAAATACAAAAAGTGTCCTGTTAGAAGGTGTTAAGTCTTACGACGGGTAAAAGTAGGATGGATAACAGAAGAGGGAGCAGATGTCCTAGGTTTGAAGGGGTGGGGAGGGACTTGCAGGCTGATGTATCAATAGTCAAGGTGGGCCTGACTGAGCAGACTCCAGGAGGGAGGGAGAGGAGGGGATTAACCAAGCAGATATCTGGGAAGAGCCTGTCAGGGGCACGCAGCCAGGAGGCCAGCATGGCTGGGGCAGCGTGGTCAGGCTGCGGCCATGGAGGGTCATAGGAGATTAGGTCAGAGGGTCACTGTGCAGCCACGTCCGGTGGGGCCTTGAAGCCTATTTGGAGGCCCTGGGATTTCTCTCTGAAAGAAATGGGACACCAAGGCAGGGTTTTCAGCAGAGAAGTGACAGAATCCAATGCACATCCTGCAAGGGTTATTCTGAAAATATACCAAGGAGCACAAGGGTAGAAGCAGGGAGACCAGGTAGGAGGCGACGGCAACAGTCCAGAGGGATGGCTGCAGGGGGTGCAAAGTGATGAGATTTGGGATCTGTATTTTAAAAGTGGAGCCAACACAATTTCCTTGACCCAAATTCAATTTCTAAGTCCGCTTCCAGCCCCCAAACCCTTTGACTGCACTAGAATTCCATCATCACCTCCACAAAGTCCCCTGCCCAAGCGTGGAGAGAGAGACACCGGGCTACTTTTTAAAAATAGATACAACTCTTTCAAGGGTCCTGTTTCTCTGCATGATTTTGTTTTCCCCTTTTCCTTCTTTCTTTTCTTTTTTGTCTTAACTGAAATGTAGTTGATGTACAATATTATATAACTTACAGGTATACAATATAGTGATTCACAACTTTTAAAGGTTATACTCCATTTATAGTTATTATAAAATATTGGCTATATTTCCCATGTTGTACAATATAGGCTGGTAGCTTATTTTATACCTAATAGTTTGTACCTGTTAATCCCCTACCCCTATATTGCCCCTCCCCCCTCCCTCTCCCCGTGGGTAACCACTGGTTTGTTCTCTATAGATATAGAGAGTCTGCTTATTTTTAGTTATATTCACTAGTTTGTTGTATTTTTTAGATTCCAATAGTTTGTACTTTCCACTCCCCCACTCCAGTAAGGTCCTTCCCTCCCTCCCTCCCTCCACTGGTTTGTTGTCTACAACTGTGAGTCTGCTTCTTTTCTGTTATATTCACTAGTATGTCATATTTTTCCGATTCCACATATGAGTGATATCACACAGTATTTGTCTTTCTCTGTCTGACTTATTTCACTTAGCATAATACCCTCCAGGTCCACCCATGTTGCTGCAAATGGCAAAATTTCATTCTTTTTTATGGCTGAGTAGTATTTCATTGTGTGTGTGTGTATATATATATGTGTGTATATATATACCACATCTTCTTTATACATTCATCTCTTGATGGACACTTAGGTTGCTTCCATGTCTTGGCAACCATAAATAATTCTGCTATGAACACTGGGGTGCACATATCTTTTTGAATTAGTGTTTTTGTTTTTCAACATGATTATTAAGCCTACGTGGAAGTTGTGACTCCCATTCCATGGCCCAAGGTTTCTGGGATGATGTTTACTCAGTCCTATTCTGTGCCCAAGTATAAGTATGGTGTGAAAGAAAACAAAAGAAAAGTCTGTCTTTCCCTCAATCGGAGGAACTGACAAACCCAGAGGCCAATCCAGAGGACAATGGAGAGGCTGGAAGTGTCCATAAAAGAGAGGTCTGAGTAAGAAGGTACCCTCCGTATGAAGTGTCTGGTCCCTTAAGGACAAACTCCATCCTTGTCACTGTACCACACTAAGACAAACGTGCATGATCTGTCATCTAGACAATCCCTGTAATCTGCTACCTGGTCTCCTGACCCAGCAATCCCCTCTCAACCCACCCTCTGCATTGCCACCAGATGCGTGGTCCCCAAGCAAAATGAAGATGGCTCCTCCTGCTCTTGCCCTGTCCTTGCACCCCAGTATCTATGTTGGGCCCCAACTTTAAGGACTCTCCTCCTTAGAAACCACCCGCTGCTCTCCCAGGTGCCCTGTCCATGGAGGAGGACATTCAGTTGGGGCAGGAGGCTGAGTTCGATCTGGAGGCACTGCATTCTCTTGACCTCAGTTCCACCTCAGCACTTACAGCGCGATGCAGCCTTCTTCACTTCCTGCCCTAATTGCCGTGCAGTGTTACTGTGGGCTGTTAAACAGCTGCCACCTTCCACCCCAGACCTGGGTGCCATCCAAGGGCAGGTGAAAATATTCCTCTCTTCACATAAATTGTCAGAGGAGCTTTCTGGAAGAAACATGCTCAGAAAATGTGCAGCATCACTGGGGCCCATCCACCGGTTTTGACCTGTCCCCATTCATTGCCTTGTTCTTTGGAATTGGTCACCCTGTTGGCCTTTCCTCCCCCAACCACGCCCTTTTGTGCTTCCTTTTTAAAGTCTATGGGTGAGGCTAAGAGTTCTGGCCTAGAATCATGGAAGAGCACAAAACGCTTCAGCGGTAGGGACCTCAGAAGCCACCCATTCTTCTCCTTTCCCCCCGCCCACCCCCGACACAAACGTGATTTACATCCCCAATACAGGAGGCATATAAAGGCAAAGTGCCTTTGGTTGAAGAGCGGTTAGGGGGGCCCAGTTTACTTGCCCCCCTCCTCCCTCCTTCAGTGGTGCAGAGACCAAGCTACCAAACCCGTAAGCCCCTAATTTGTTCAAAACTTTTCGTTTTACAAATGACGATCATTGAGGCCTAGAGGCTTATCCCAATTCACTCAGTGAGTCAAAAGAAGAGGCAGGATTAGGACCCGGATTTCCCCCTGCTCAGCTGATGTCGTTTAAAGAGCTCGGGCATTAGGTCCCGGTGCAAAGAGCTCCATGTGTCGACTTCGAGCCCTGGGAAGGCCGTGGCAGCTGTGTGCTGGAGTCGCCCCCTGCCCACACCTCCTAGAGCCAACGTTGCACATCTCCTCCCACCTCTATTTTCAATGAGTTCATGTTGAAAGCTTGAAATTGGCCATGGTGAGAAACTGGCAAATACTACAAATCAGGGCTTCCCCTCTCCCTCCCCCCAAGAGCTGATTATTAAAAACCACTGGTTTGGACATATTCAGTCTCCTTTACCAGGTCCTGAAATAGACCTTCTTATGGAATGTGACCCTTGTTTCTCAGTCTTTAAAGACTTCCAGGGAATAGTCATGAAATGTGAACACTCAAGGAGACCTTTGGGATGGTCTTTATCCAGAGATGACAGGCTTAAGTGCCTGAAGAACCAGTTGAGAAAGTAAATGAGCCAAGCAGTTCAGTGGAAGAAAATAAATACAGAAGGTGAGGAATGTGGTGAAAAAAATCCCAAAGTGTTTAAATCAACAACAACAATGGTGTAGAGTTTGCTAGGGCTGCCATAACAAAATTATAGACTGGGTGGCTTAGACTAATTTACTGTCAAGGTGTTGGTAGGGTTGGTTCCTTCTGAGGGCTGTGAGGGAAGGATCTGCTCCAGGCCTCTGTCCTTGGCTTGTGGACAGCAGTCTTCAAGTTCACATGGCATTCTTCTTGTATGCATGTCTGTTTAATAAGGACACCAGTCATATTCGATCCCATTTTAATTCGATTCTCTCTGTGAAGACCCCCATCTCCAAAGAAGGTCACATTCTGAGATGCTAAGAGTTAGGACTGCAACATATGAATTTGGGGGGAAACACAATTCAATCCATAATATACGGGCAGGAAAAAAACAAATTTGAAGGTCAGATCTGACCTGCTGACTGTTCCGGTTAGAGTGCATTGTCTAAATTGGGCAGGTATGGAAACTAAAGCACTGAGGGACGCAAGTGGCTCTCCAAAGGTCACAGGTGGAAAAAGGCAGAGGCAGGCCTCCAGCCAAGGGCCTTTCTTATCTTCTTATTACCTCCTCTGACCTGAGGCTATTTCACGCTGTGTGTCATCTTGACACCCTTGGAGAGCCTGTAAGCATCCTGAGGGTAGAGATGTATCTGGTGCCCGTTTCCAAACTCCCCACAGCTTATAGCATGGGTGAAACACACAGGAGACACTCAGAAAACCCAAGCTGAGCTTTATCAACCTCAATTCTCTGTCCTTAGCAGAGGCTCTGGCTGCTTTGGAGCTTGAGGTTAACTGCTGGCTCCTGCACCATTGGTTGGCCTTAGATGCTTTGAGGCCTCTGTTTTTCATTAATGCTTTCTTACTACAGTACAACAAAGTGACGTCAGAGGGACAGGCAGTGGGACTTCAGGATCCTCCCACTCTTGTTGATAGTAAGAGCAAGAAGAGTCAGACAATTTGGTCCAAATCCTAGACCTACTAGAACAAACACCTGCTATAGGGCAATCACTTATTAAAACTCTCTGAGCCCTGTCTTTCTTATCTGAAAATTGGGAACTAAAAATATTTAGCTCACTCAATAACTCATTCATGTGTTCCTTCAACCAACATCTTGGGGGGTGTTCAATGTGCTAAGAACCGCGCTGTGGACTAGGTTTGTAGTGAAAAGAGACATGGCCTCTGTCCTCACGAAGCTTGCACTTTAATAAGGAAAACGGATTGGTGTCTAATGTTATACTCTGTGGCAAAGCATGATAGAGGAAGACCTGCTGACTGAAGCAACAGGGGATGGGAAAACCTTGGCAAACTTGGGCCAGGCTGAATCTTTTTTTTTTTTTTTTTTTTTTTTTATTTTTTTTTTCAGGCTGAATCTTGAAGGGAAAAAGTTATCCAGGCGACCAGTGGTGTGAGTAGGGGCTAGTGTGGTTGAGGTAGCAGAGGGATTCAAAAATATATATATATATATATACTGGACCAAAGTGTTCCCTTGTCCAAAAACCTAAACTAGAGGGAGCCGAGTGGTGAGGATTAATGAGATAATGAGACAATGTACATGGAAAATGTTATCACATAGTGCATGGCACATACTAGGTGCTCATGAAATGCCACTTGTCCTTTTCTTTTAACAACATACCTATAGATCTTATCTTCTCAAACCCAAGACCAGAGATGTAAGCTTAAGGTGAAAAAAATATACTTTAGTAATAAGGCTTTAAAATGACTGAAGTCCATGTTCTGATTTATGATATTCTAATCAAGGCACAGTTTTTTATTGGAAAAACCCATATTTCAGTTTTCAGATACATGGAAGAACATTTTTGAAAAAAATATATATATACATTTGTTTTTGAATTTTTTTAGTATGAAACAACCGCTCTTCCTTGTCCACACAGGAACGTACTACATTGTGACTTCAGATTTGAGTGAACACAAATGCTATTCTTTGTTCTGTAATCTCTAATGATCTCCACCCACCTTTCCCTCTTTGACCATTCTAGGCTTTTTCACACCAGGATTCTTAGCTCAACTGGACCCTGGACTGCAGAAGCTTCATGAAGCATCAGACTGCAGGGAACCCACTGAGGGCTGTGTTAATAAAACCAAGAATGAGAGCACAAACCTCCAATGCATCTGTGTTTTTATTTTTCTTGGAGTTTCTTCATAAACTATGTACCACCAGAAAATAAGTCCCCTCTTTTTTCAAAGTAATTTTGGCTTATATTGTACAAATTAATATTACCATCTTGACTGATTCATAGTCTGGTAACAGAATACCAGTGTGAATAGGGGCAAGAGGGGGCAGAAAAATCAGGAAAGGATTTGTTAGGCAATTAGTACTTTTTTTTTTAAAGATATTCACACCAGGACTGAAGATAGTCCTCCCTTCCCCTTTCCCTTCTTCCTTCCTTCTTTCCTTCTCTCTCTTTTTTTTTTTTTTAAATAAAAAAAAAATGTCTATTTGTCCAGGACTTTGCCAATGATAACACACATCCTCATTCTTTTCTTCCCAGCATACTGTAAGGAAGGTAGTTCTTATTTTTATCATTGTTCTCATTTTGCAGTAACTTTGACTGTTGGGCTCAGCATTCTATCTCCATTGCTTAGCACAGTGCCTGACACGTCCAAGGAGTTCAAAAAACAGTTGGCTTTTCATTAAATTGAAGTCCATGCCCTCTATCCCTTTTATTGCCTCAAGAGTTGATGCTGAAGTGATGACTTGCTGAGTGATAATAAGCAGCTGGTGCCCAAGAAGGTGACAAACTAAAATCCTATGTGAGACCCAAGATTAAGAAACTGACAGATAGCTGTGCCAGAGCAGCAAACACAGCATCCACAAGAGCGTAGAGATTTATTCCACATGCAAGCGTCACCACTGCGGTGAGAGGATTGGGGTAAGGAGGCTGGTGGGACAACCCCCGACTTCCATTCTTGCACCTTCCTTTCCCTAAAGACGTCATTACAGGATGCTGGAGCTTTGAGGGTTTCCTATAATTTGCTCTAAAAAAATTCACTGGGTTTTTCCAATCTGTTAGTACTTCCTCCTTAAAGCTTTAGCTTCTCAAATTGGTAAGCATTCAATTTCAGTTACAAAATTAGTTGCTTGTTGGTATGACATATTAAACTGATCATTTACCCGAGAACAACCTGTTATAATTTACACAGCATTTTCACAAGACAACCATTTTATAAAGAAAGAAGATCAGGAAAGTTAAGTGTTTAGCCCTAGATCATGTAGCTAGGAATTTATAACACCAAATCCAGACCTTTTAACTCAAGAGTCTCAAGTCATTCCATTATGACGTTGCCAATGTGACATTGGTACTTGTCTACCAAACAATCCATGAAAATAATGGGCTGTAAGGGAATCAGCGAAGCCTACTTGCTCCTACTCAGGACCCTTCCTTTATTCACTGTGAATTCTACCAACACAGCCCACTCTTTGATTCTCTCTCTGAAGTCTTTCTTTAGACTGTGTCCAGTTCCTGACCCTAATGCCACTTTTAAGTCGCTGTTGTATCCCATTTGGGTTTCTCCTAACTGATCTCCCTGCTGTTACCTCCCATCAGCGTCTCTATGAAATGAAGAGTGTAATGTTTGACTCTGCTCTATACATAGTGGAAGGAACAGGTCAGGGCCAGTGTAAGATGCTCTACAACCCTTTCCAAGAACAGGCAGTAGGCAATGCCACTGTGTGTGTGTTTGTCCTCTCCTGTCAACTTCCTCCCCACCTATCTCTATCCACATTTTTCTTCAAAGAAACCACACTGCTGAACAACAGTTGGACGTTCTAAAGTAGGACCCTATGCCTGGTCAGTAGAAAGTGATATCCCGACCTAGACCAGAAAGAAGATCACAGGCGACAGCATCTAAGAGGAAGTGGACATGACCTCACATACATTACACCCTCGTGCTGGGCAGGGGCTGGGACTCCCCCAGGGAGGTTCTCAGCAGAAGTACCCAAAACATCTGTCTGTAGCACTCTTAGGGAGCTCCCAATCTGCTCCGAATCTTTGTTATTCTTGCTCTGTTCACAATTCCCTCCTCTCTGGGGAGCTATTCCATGGCAGGGACCAGGTGAGGAGGAAGGAGCCCTGGATGTAGAGCCAGAAGGCCCCTGCTGAATGTGGCTGTCTTCTCCTCTTGGAACCTGTTCCCCCACCTGTTTCAATGAGAATAGTGAGCTTTACCAGCCTCACCTCCTGGGTCATAGTGAGAACTGAGACTCACATCACAAGTTGAGGTCAACCTTTGAAAGGGTGGAGGACATTGGTTTTAGAGTCAGAAGATCTGGGGTTTGCATCCAAGCTGTGCTACTCACTGTCTAATTTAGGCCCAGCCAGTAAGCTTCTCTGAACCTCAGAGTCTTCATCTGTTAAATAAATTAATAATACATCCTTCATGCGGGGCTCATGCAGGCGAGACAATGCCTGTGAATCATGAAGCTCAGTACACATATAGTGAGATGATATGATTCTAATGTATATGGAGTGCTTTCTAGAGCACTCGATCATCCCACGGTCCGTTTCCCAGCCCAGCCCTGCATCTTGCTCTTCGGAGGTGCTCGCTCGGTGTCTGCTGTCTGGGACTCACTGCACTGAGCCTCTTGACTCCACCTACCAGCGGAGAGCATGTCCCTGGGGTGTGTGTGATGCAGGCCTGGAAACTCCCAGTGGAAGGGATCCTGGCTTGTCTGGAGATGGTCTCATGCTGTTGGGGGTCTGGTCCAAACGATTGTTAAGCATGAATCAGGCTCCAGCAGTGGTGCAAGGACCACAGATGAGGCAGATCCTCCCAGGGTGGGAGCACTTATGGAATGCCTGGGAGCATTTTGTTTAAGATTGCCTGTTTTCATGTGTGTGTTTCAGGGTTGTGTGTATGTCTGTGTGTGTGTGTGTGTGTGTGTGTGTGTGTGTGTGTATGCACGTATGAGAAGAGCAGACAGTAGTGGCCTCTTTTTGACCCATTCAGGTTCTTCAGCCGAGTCAACCATGCCTTCAGTGGAGGTGGGGGAGGTCAGGAAGAGCGCTGCGCTGGCATCACCAGGCCTGGGCTCCATCCTGGCTCTGCTCTGTCTCTACTAGGCTGGATCTCAGCCACGTTGCCCCCTTTCTTGCCCCACCTCACAGAAGTCTGCGTGGGTCCTGGCATGCGTTAGGGAGCAGAAAGCCTTCTGTGGAACTGGGAGGGTCCTTCTGCATCAGGGAAGGACCCTTCAGTTCAAGGAAGAACTGTATTTCCAAAAGCCAGGATTTATTTCTACTTGTAGTACCGCTAGCAGGTGCACCTGCTATGGGAAAAGCTTTGCTTCCACGACTTCTGGGAACTGTGCTCTGTCAGGCCATACAGGGGCAATCTAACTAAAAGACTCTCAATTCCTTTTTTTTTTTTTTTTTACATTGGAGTAGTATAGTTGAGTAACGATGTTGCGTTAGTTTCAGGTGTATAGCAAAGTGATTCAGTTATACATACGCATGCATCTATTCTTTTTCAAATTCTTTTCCCGTTTAAGTTATTACAGAATATTGAGCAGAGTTCCCACAAGATAAACCCAAGGAGGAATACGCTGAGACACACAGTAATCAAATTGACAAAAATTAAAGACAAAGAAACAATATTGAAAGCAACAAGGGAAAAGCAACATATAACATACAAGGGAACTCCCAGACTCTCGATTCTTTATGGATCAAGGGTAAGAGTAACATCAACATATATACAGTACCAAATATAAAATAGTTAGCTAGTGGGAAGAAGCAGCATAGCACAGGAGATCAGCTCGGTGTTTTGCGATGACCCAGAGCGGGGTAGAATAGGGAGGATGGGTGGGAGGCTCAAGAGGGAGGGGATATGGGGGCATGTGTATGCACATGGCTGATTCACTTTGTTGTACAACAGAAACTAACACAGTATTGTGAAGCAATTACACTCCAATAAAGATCTACTAATAAATAAATATTAAGAAAAAAAAGTAAATAAGTAGGACACTGTGACCTAAAGACAAATTTAAGAAAACTGTGATCTAAAATTGCTGGGCTTGTAAAAATAAATAAATAAAAATAAAAACCGCTAAGGAGTCAAACTTTACCTAGTAATGAGAGTAAACCAGGAGAAAGGGTGCTGGACCAGGGCTCAGGGAGCCTGTGTTCTTTCCCACTCTCGCCAATCTGGCCTGAGGACTGGGTCTTGTTTTGCTCATAACTATCTCACTGTGCCTGGCACATACTAGGAAGTTGATTAAAAGTAGGTACAATAGTCTTCCCTTACCCGTGGTTTCACTTTCCACGGTTTCACTTACCTGTAGTCAACTTTGGTCTGAAAATATTAAATGGAAAATTCCAGAAATAAACAATTCATAAGTTTTAAGTTTCGAGCTGTTTCAAGTAGCACGCTGCAATCTCATGCTGTCCCACTCCATCCCACCTGGGTCATGAATCATCCCTCTGTCCAAGCAGCTGTGTATGCTACCTGTACATTAGTGTAGGGAAAAGCCTAGTATATATAGGATTCAGTGCTATCTGTGGTTTCAGGCACCCACTGGGTGTCTTGGAACATATCCCCGGGGATAAGGGGGCCTACCGTACTTATTGGCATGTAGGAATGATGATACATTCACAATATATCATTGTGGGTGATAAAAGCACTATGGGGCTTCCCTGGTGGTGCAGTGGTTGAGAATCTGCCTGCCAATGCAGGGGACACGGGTTCGAGCCCTGGTCTGGGAAGATCCCACGTGCCGCGGAGCAACTAGGCCCGTGAGCCACAATTACTGAGCCTGCGCGTCTGGAGCCTGTGCTCCGCAAAAAGAGAGGCTGAGATAGTGAGAGGCCCGCGCACCGCGATGAAGAGTGGCCCCCGCTTGCCACAACTAGAGAAAGCCCTCGCACAGAAACGAAGACCCAACACATCCATAAATAAATAAATAAAAAATTTTTTAAAAAAGCACTATGGACAATATGTATATATTCCTCTAGGGAAAAGACTGGAAAGATATTAACACTGTTAATAGTAACAGCATTATCTTTGCATGATGTGATTACAAGCTACTTTAATTTTCTTCCTTTTATTTCTATTCTATAACTTTCTACATATAACATATATTCATCGTACAATAAAAAGTTGAAAGTGTACAGATAAATATATATAACCATGTCTTCAATATCTCCTTCAGTTTTTCATTTCCTTTTGGGCGATCACAGTAAACTGAAAAATAGAGATCTAGGGGTTTGAGAAAATATACAACATTAATTCATATAAAGATCAAAATGTTTGCAAAAATTGGCATCCAGAAGCAATAATGGAGGTTGTTTTTGTTCCCAGTGATGCACAGAGCACAGTTCAATGTGAGTTACCAATGCCCAGCAGGAACTAAGGAAGGCTTCATACTCTCTACCTGTTAATTCCAATCAAATTGCAAACAACTCAAATACTCAAAAATAAAGAGCTGGCTCACCAAATGACAGGATACTACACTTTGAACCACTATAGTGCTTTGAAAGTATTTTGTAGTTTTAAAACATCAAGTATGCACATTATAGCATTTTATAGAAATACTTATATAAAGAATGCTAAGTGGCCTGTATATACTTATTTATAATTCTGTGAAAACTCAAGTTTATTAAGAAAGATCAAACTTCAAACAATGTGAAACAGAACAAGGTATTTTGTTGTATTGGTTAGTTTTATAATTTTTATAAAAATCAAGTGAAAAAAAGTGAATGTCTACATAGCAACAATTAAAATATTTTCTGAAGTTCCTTGGAATTCCATAAAATTATAAGCAAAATGTATAGCGAAACTAATGTTCATATATTACACTGTTGCTAAGAATGTAAAAATGTAGATCCAAGTTTTCTGAAGCATGACTTGGAAACATAATATGTCAAAATTTTGAAGTGTCATTCTCTTCGTTACACTAATTCTATCTTAAGAATCTCATCCAAGAATAACCAGAGATCCAGAGACATTTATCTCACTATTATTTTTGATGAGAGAAAAGAGGAGTTACCAAAGTGTCCGTCAGTAAGAAATGGGTTGAATGGATAAACCAACAGCATGAATAACTAGGCAGCCACTGAAAACAAACCATGGAGGAGTATTTAGCATTATGAAAACAAAGTTTCACTAGAACATGCAAATATTAGATTACCAAACAGAACATGCCAGTTAATTGCATTTTTTTTCAAAGACTGAAGAATGTAAACCAAAACATTGGCAAAGGTGGTTTCTAGGTGGTGGAATTATGGGTAGTTTTTTTTTTTTTTTAAGATTTTACTTTTTTTTAAAAAATTAATTAATTAATTTATTTATTTTTGGCTGTGTTGGGTCTTCATTTCTGTGTGAGGGCTTTCTCTAGTTGTGGCAAGTGGGGACCACTCTTCATCACGGTGCGCGGGCCTCTCACTATCGCGGCCTCTGTTGTTGCAGAGCACAGGCTCCAGACGCGCAGGCTCAGTAGTTGTGGCTCACGGGCCCAGTTGCTCCGTGGCTTGTGGGATCTTCCCAGACCAGGGCTCAAACCCGTGTCCCCTGCATAGGCAGGCAGATTCTCAACCACTGCGCCACCAGGGAAGCCCTATGGGTAGTTTAAATTCTTTCACATTTCTTCTAACTTCCAAATTTTCTGTAATAAATATATATTACTTTCCAGTTAATGATTGTTCAAAATAGTAGCAGGTAAAATTGTGAGGTGGACTCTTCATTTCTGGTTCAGTTGAAGATAAAAATGTCATCTGCCATATGCAAGTCTTTTTGACCCTACCTGCAAGTAAACCCCTTCTCTCCTCACCCCTCCATGGTGTACAAGAAAACTTCTCAGTGCAATTTGGGTTCCTGGCACTAAATGCATGCTCACACAGGCCTGTACACACACACACACACTCACTCGATTGGATGCACCTGGCAGGAGGAGTGGTGCCCAGAGACCAGAGACCCTCCTGCAGCCCTAGCCCACCTGACTCTTTGTGGGCCCTTAAGCAAAGCATGCCCCTTCTCTGGGTCCCAGTTTCATCCAACAAATGAGTGACTTGAACTGGAATGTTTCTAAAGGCTCTCTGCATTGGTGCTATTTCATTCCAGGGGAAATGTTCCTGGATGGGAAGATTTGTAAGGGAAGTAAATCTCCTTAGCGGTGCTGTCCCCAACCTCTGGGTCCCTTTTCTCCTTTGGATTTGAAGTGAAGAAGGAGCTCTTGAGAGGCTCCTGTCTGGGGGTTTAGGGGTATGGCAGGGCCTGTTTTGGAAAGCTAGCTCTCAGAAGGTGTGGGAAGAATGAAAAGAGTTTATGAGTTTGGGCTAAAGTCCCAGGAAGGTTTGAACACGCTCCACACAGGCTGGGCAACAGGATTTTACTGCCAGCAGGGCCTTAGGACAGCCCACTCTGAGCCCCTTGCTTTAGCATCCTGCGTGGGAGGCATGGGTTGCTGTGGGGCTCCAGGTAGCAGGTGGAGCCCTGCGAGGAGGCTGGCTGCCATGCTGCAGCCAGAGCCCTGGGTCTCAGCTGACTTCCCTGCTTCCAGGCTGGGACACCTTTGCTCTGGACCTCTTCCCAGGTTGGCTAGTATCAGTCTAGAATCGGAAGATCTACCTTCTCAGAATCTCAGTTTCCTCATCTGTGAATGAAAGGTTGGACTAGGTCCTCTCCAAGTCTCACCCTGAATAAAAGCCCTGAATTTGAATACTACAAGCCCTTCTGGTTGGCTGATATAGAACATGTACATGATGTCGACACTGGCCATTAATGGCGCACTAAATATCACGAGGGTTTTCTCCTCTTACGTGAATAGTGGAACACTTCAAGTTGCATGAAGCTTCTAGACCTTTACCTGCCTCCCTTCTCTGTCCTAGAAGAGCAGTACAGGCATTGTACCTCACTGATGTAGCAACTGATTTTTGTTTCTTGCCATTTTTCCTATACATTTTAATTTTTTTTCCATTTCTCTCTTTCTTATTTTTTTTTAAATTTTTTGGTGTGTTGCACATAAGATAGAGGCCATTAATTTCCCCATGTCTCTTCTGGATAGGTGAATAGGGAACACCCAATTTCATATCGAACAACAGACTCTATGGCCCAAGATACACTGACGTGAAGTCCAAACTTGAGTCTTCATTCAAGTTTGATATCTAGAAACTGGCAATCACATTAAAAACTAAATGTGAGTCCTAATCCATGTTTACTACATACAACAAGCAGTTTTGAGGTTACATAGAAGAAGTGAAGTATTAAACAGGAATTGTATACCTAGCACCTGGGTGGGAATTCTGCCCTCCAGCTGGGCTCAGCCCTCCAGTCCGGGAGACTCACAGGGTAGAGAGGGCTCCACCCAGGGTGGGGTGTCTGCCTGGGCTGGGGAGAAAAGCAGGCTCATCTGGTGGTGTGCGCATTGTCGGTTTGCTGCTCCCAGAAAGCATGCTGATGGCCTTCAGGTGATGCACACTTCGTGTGTAAGCAGTTCTCTTGTCTACTAACAAGACCTTGACTATGGACTGTTTATAATCTCGCCTTCCAGCCCGGGACGGATAGCATTCAAGGTACAGTAGGACCCTAGGCTCTAAAGCTTCCATTGTCATCCACCCTCCATCAACTTTGTAGAAAAGTCATTTTATCTTCAGATGAAGTAGATGGATCATTCTTTCATTCTAGTGCCAGAGTTGGGTAACGAAAGAGACTTGTTCCTTGAAGAGCTCACACAGAGAAGGTCAGAGTGCTGACTCTGGACCAGGCTGCCTGGTTTTGAATCCTGGGCCTTCCCCTTCCTAGTTGTGAAAGCCTGGGCAAATCACTTAGCTTTTCTGGTCTCTGGTTGCCTTGTTTATAAAATGGGAATAATAATAACATTTACCTCATTCAGTTGTAAGAATTAACTCTGTGCTCAAAATAGTGCCTGGCACAAAGTCAGCACACAGTACATGTCAGCTATCCCTGCTAATGAGAGAGAGACTTGTCCATCATGAGAGTACAGCACAGTGTGTTGTGTGCTTTAATAGAAAGGCACAGCCTGGAGATGACTGACTCTGGGGGCTTCACAGAAGCCTGATCACTTAGGGTTCCATCAGAGAAGCAAAACCACTTCATGTGGTGTAGAACTAGAGATTCATTATCAGGGCTCAGTTCTCACAATTATAGGAACTGCCCATTCAGCTGAGGTGAGGCTGTTGTTTCAGAGTTTGGTTCTGGACTTGGAGTCAGCATGGCATGCAGTTAGGAAAGAGAAATGGGCATGAAGTAGGGGGAGCAATGAAGGACCGCAACCTGCAAGGACTGACTGGAGTCCATTTCCGCCTCTCACTGTCTCTAGGTGATGACCTTGGTGACCTGTAGGAGAACCTGGCCTTCCCCATGGAGCCCTACATGCTGGTGCAGGAATCAGAGGTGCTGCAAGAGGAGCTCTGATGGGAATTGGAAGACCTGAGGGCTCAGCTACTGCTCCACCCCAACAGGTAAACCAGCAGATCAGGAACAATATGAATGAGACACTGAGACATGTGGTGCCCTGCAACAACCTTCTAAATATTATAACATAGTAGCTTCACTTCTATATTCCAAATATTGTGGAAAATGTCTCTTGTAGCCAATGCTACTATGTAAGGGGAGTCTGGGAACATAGTTCCAGCTTACCTAAGGTGCCCCAGAACAAATCCACCACAGTTCCATAGAGGAAGTGATGGAATTGGGTCTGAAAGAGTGTTTGCCACAAGGAGAAAGGGGAAGGATATTCCAGATCCAGGGAGTATAATTTGCAGAACGTGAAAAGGTCTGGTGTGTTCAGGATGTTCATAATGGGGCAGCATAAGGTGTTTTTGTTACTAGGTCACAGAATCAGTCCAACATAACCATGAGCCACTGCAGTTTGAGGAAGTACAGATCTATCTATCCATCCATTCAGTTATAATTTTTCATTAAACAAAGAGTGACTTCTTTTCCTTCTAAGCTAATGACTTGCCCATTACCAAGGCAATTAGACAACAGCAGTGAAAGGAGCATTGAGTGTAGAGCCAGGAGACCTGGGTTTTAGGTCCAGTCTTGCCCCACACTCTATGGGTGACCTTAGACAACCCTCCACCCTCTGAACCTCAGTAACCTCATCTCTGAAAGGAGAGATTTGAGATGAAGTGATAGCCAGCTCTCCAGAGTCATTTCAAACTTTGATATTCTCTGATTTTTCTGGCAATTGCTGGGAGACAAAATGGGCACAGATATTTAATTTTGGTGAAAGCCAGAACAGAAAATGCAGCGCCCTTTGCCATATCACTTGACTTTTATCTCTAGAGCATGGAGGCAGGCACAGGACAATGCAGCCTCCCACAGCTGTTCCTGGGGTCTAGGCTTGACATAGGTTAGGTGTCCAAGGCCACATGAAGACTAAATTGTATTTGTTTTGGTAGCGCTAGTCTTGCCCTGTGCTGGAAGCATCCAGGGCTGTCAAAGAATGTTGGATGAAAGAATCTGTGATCTGGTCCCAGTTGCTCCACAGATTTGGAGACTGACATATGGGCCACTTTGAGAAGGCACTATATAGACTCCCATCTTAGGGGAGTCTCTGAATCAGAAAGAGTTCATTCAAGCCCACTCTAATCTTGCCCTATACCCCTGGGAGGATACAGGATTGAATGCCTAGGGAGGGGGTCAGGACAAAAGCCTGGTGCATGGTGCATTTTTAAAGTAACATGAATTCTAAATGAAGAAACAGTCACCTCACCTTTAATCCTATGGATATATTAATAAATATTTTGATCGAAATTTTTCTAGACATAGATATCCCCTCTCTTTAAAATTCTTGGGGAAAGTCAGACTAAAGCCTCACATTATCTGCCTGTTTTCAAAGATGTTCCAATGTCAGAACCCAGGGAAACCATGGTGTTGTTCTCTGTGGAACCCACTAAAATGTTGATATATTTAATTTCCCTCTCTTACAGAAAGTCAGTTTTGCTCAAAAACAGTATGTCTGTGTTTTCTGCATGCAACTTTTTGATTGTGGAAATTCATGTAGGCTTTGGAGTCAGAAAAACTGGCTTCGAATCTGGGCTTTACTGCTTGTGTGTATACTAGGCAAATGATTTTATTTTTTCCGAAATCTTTAACTTTTTTAAAATTTAATTTTATTTATTTTTTTATACAGCAGGTTCTTATTAGTTATCTATTTTATACATATTAGTGTATACATGTCAATCCCAATCTCCCAATTCATCACACCGCCACCCCCTGCCACCTTCCCCCCTTGGTGTCCATACGTTTGTTCTGTACATCTGTGTCTCTATTTCTGCCCTGCAAACCAGTTCATCTGTACCATTTTTCTGGGTTCCATATATATGTGTTAATATACGATATTTAGGCAAATGATTTTTATCTCTGAGTCTTAGTGCTTTCTTCTGCAAAAAAGGCATGATAACACTGATTGTTTAAAGATCTTAAATAAGATGCTGTATATAAACTGTGGAAAATATTCAATAAATATTATTTTCCTTACTATACTTCAAAAGGAAAAATGATAAAGATACTGTATTTCTGAGTTTTCATGTGCTATTTGTCTGTTATTCATTTATTTGTTGTGTTATATGCTTGCCCTTGCAAGCAGACAAGTGAAAACAGGCATTAAGAGCTTGAGAAAAAAAAACAATGGAAAAAAATAAAACTGAACTTATATTTCTTTTGCATGTAAATCGCTGAAAGACACTGTTATTCTGTTTTGGATGCAGAACCCATTTATCCCTTACAGGTTGAGGAGCCTTGAGGTACGTCATGGTAGCAGTCAATTTCTGGCTTCAAACGATCACGTTTTAGGCATGACATAGCTCTGAGCCTTGTCTTCTAGACCCACAGGCCATCAGAGCTGAAAGGTTTTTAGAGGTCACCCAGCAAAACCCTTCCATGATGGGGGAAAACTGAGACTCAGAAAGAAAAGTAAGTTGCCCTAGGTCTCTCACATGGTTAGAGATAATGTAAGGACTGGAATTTATGTCTTCTGATTCCTCATCCAGTAACAGAATGTTGCCTCAGAGCCTTTGCTGATTCATCATGAAATCTTGGAAAATGTCCTTGTTTTCTCTCCATTGATCTTTCCATGAAGCAAAAGATGGCAAGGACAACTCAAGATCCATACCTTATGGAAGTGCCTGTGGATTAGTCACACCCAGGTTGCAATAGGCATTCAGCCCCCTGGAGTTGGGCACAACCATTAATTATTCATAAAAGACACCTGAGGGGCTTCCCTGGTGGCGCAGTGGTTGAGAATCTGCCTGCCAATGCACGGGACACGGGTTCGAGCCGTGGTCTGGGAAGATCCCACATGCCGCGGAGCAACTGGGTCCGTGAGCCACAACTACTGAGCCTGCGCGTCTGGAGCCTGTGCTCCGCAACAAGAGAGCCTGCGATAGTGAGAGGCCCGCGCACCGCGATGAAGAGTGCCCCCAGCTTGCCGCAATTAGAGAAAGCCCTCGCACAGAAACGAAGACCCAACACAGCCAAAAATAAATAAATAAATAAATTAATTAATTAATTAATTTAAAAAAAAAAGAAATTATTTAAAAAAAAAAAAAGACACCTGAGTATTACAAAGGGAGCTGCTTTGTAATTTTCAGATGGAAGGACCCTCCTTCCACATGGTGGGGAGAATCAATGGTGTGGTCCATGAATGTACTGAGTAACCCACTTGCCTTGCCTCAGTTCCATTATACTCATCTATAAACAGAGGTATATGGTCCAGAGAATCTCTAAGCTTCCTTCTAGCCCTAATAGTCTAACATTCTGTCAGCTTCTTCAATTTAGGAACCGGTCATGGGCTGACTAACTATATTTCCCAGTGATAGGGACTCTGACCAAAGTAGAATCACTAGCTAGAAAATCACTAAAGCTAATGAATGAGAATGAAATTGAACATAGGAAAGGAATACTATATAGATTTTAAAGCATTGCTCATCTGTTCTATAATCATAACCACGTAAGAAAACATTAAGTTCTCTTAACCTTGAAGAAGATTTCCAATCACCTTTGTGGAAGTATTCCAGCATTCTCATCTCTCTTCTTTCTCAGGGTAAACATCTTTCCATGGACTCAATCTGTGGAACTGTATTGAAAAGCAGTGATGGGGACTTCCCTGGTGGCACAGTGGTTAAGAATCCGCCTGCCAATGCAGGGGACACGGATTCAAGCGCTGGTCTGGGAAGATCCCACATGCCGTGGAGCAACTAAGCCCGTGTGCCACAACTACTGAGCCCACGTGCCACAACTACTGAAGCCCGTGCGCCTAGAGCCCGTGCTCTGCAACAAGAGAAGCCACCGCAATGAGAAGCCCGGGCACCGCAACGAAGAGTAGCCCTCGCTCGCCACAACTAGAGAAAGCCTGTGCACAGCAACGAAGACCCAATGCAGCCAAAAATAAATAAATAAATTAATTAAAAAAAAAAAAAGAAAGAAAAGCAGTGATGAAAAGCTAAGAGAAGTGTGTCCAGGCCAGGATTTAGGACCAGGTTTTTGTCTTTATTTAATTTCACTTTCTCCCAGGATGAAAGACAGCACTGGGGAGAGCTATGAGCCCTGGCCAGGAAACTGGGGAGGCCTGTCACTGGCTGGCTGTGTTAGCCTTGACCTTGCTTGTTCCACTCTGTGCCTTGATTTCCTCCTCTGCAAGGGAAAGGGGTTAGGTTATATGTTCTTTAAAGTTCATTTAAGAGTTAACATTCCACCATTTTTGCTTACCCGGGTTTTTAGAGCAGAGTACCTAAAGCAAGCATCCTTGACCAAGATTTGTCTCACAGCCCAGTGATCCCCATCTATTTTCCCTCAAGGGCTCCAGCACAAGGATTGTGTTTAATCCATTTGCAACTCATATCTGTTTCCTCGCAATGAGTATTTGTGTTCCGATAATTTCTTAAAAGCTTGCAATAACTAAGCCAAAGGCATTCCTCAAGGAGCTGCAGTTAAAGATGCATTAATGGTAGGGGGTAAAGATAGGAGGAGAGAAAAATTTCAGAGCTGGAGGAGGGGGACTCGGCTTTCCTTTGAAAAGGGAAAAGCACAAGCAGCCACAACTCTGGTACCCCGAAACTGCTGAGTTGACAATGCCTTAATGACATCACCTCTCTCTAGCCTCAGTTTAATATGTTCCCACAAGGAATCCTTCTTCTGTAAAGACAGGCACAAGTTGACACATTCATAGGGACTTCTTTTAAAAGTAAGCCTAATGAGTTCACTCTCATTTTAGAGGCTTAGGAATTAATCTGCGGATGAAAGAGTTAAAATTTCACTGGCTTGAGCTCTGCATCAGGCAAGCCCCAGCTGAACGTTTGAGGAGTGAACAGGCAGACAGAGATGGGCAAAGTTCTTCAGGTTCAAAGACTTGTTTCGGAAAAGAACACAAAAAGTTCAGATGCTTTTGCTGAAGCTTATCTGATTTTTTCAAGCTAGGAATGGGGGAACGCAGAGGCATTTGTGGAGTCAACCGAACCTAAGATGTGCTCCACTGTCCCTGCCTTTGCCTTTAAGCTTATGAGTGTTTTCAGGGGAAATCTAATCCACGTTTTGATTCCTTTGCACTTGAATGCATGGGGGGTGCTGGTTGGCGAGAGAGCAGCCCAGATGGCCAGGTGACGGCTAAATAGTAGGGAAACTCTTAAGCAGAAATGTGTCAAAGAATGGAGAAGAGTCGTTTCCCCAAGTGCAGGCAGAAAGTGAGAAAGAAAAATAGTGGATACAGAGAGGGCAAACAAAGTGACAGGACAGGACAGAGTCTGTGACCCTTTAAGAGGTTGGAGGATAGTACAGAAAACTCCGAATTTGGAATTAGAAAGCTGTGGCTTGAATCTCTTCAGCAACAGTAGCCTTAGTTTCCTCACCTGTAAAATGGCTATTTTCGTCAACAATTCCTACTTCATGTGGTTGTGAAGATAAAATAATGTTTATAAAAGTTCATGGTTTTGTGCCTGGCACATAGTAGGCACTGAATAAATATTTCTTATTTTTTAATGTTTCATTTAAGTTCAAGGCAAATCCTGATTCTTTTATGTGTTTCCCAAACTGGTTTACCCTGTCTCTCACCCACAAATCCTAACTGTCACCCTGAGAGCAGCAAGAAGTATACTCTCCCTAGAAAACAATATAAATTGGCTCACAGATTTTTTTTCACACCATGTAGCATGATTTCAAAATGCTCAAAAAAACAACAGAGCCAAAGCAAATTCCCTCTCTGCACTCCCACCCCACCCCACCCCCGAACACACACCTGAACTTTTAAACCTTGGAAATCAGATGAGAGAGAAAGGCCAGCCTCCCATTGCTTCACATCGTGCATATATACCGAGTTCACTTCGCAAACACAAGGTGCACAGTCAGAAGTGCCTTGGGCAAAGTTTGTACTTTGCTTGAATTCAGACTTCTGTTTACCAAGGCAATAAACCGGTCCTCTGCTGCTCCAGGTGTAAAGCTATTATGAAAAGGCATATTTGTATTTCACCCCACCTCAGATGTACGGTATGTGGGACGTCCTGCGCTGTTAAGAGCAGCCGGGATTTATTTACAGAGAGAAGCACCCAAGCACGAGAGGAGTGTCGTCCGGCTGGGAAAGGCTGAGCCCTGGCAGAGACGGGCCATCTAACTTTCCTCTTCCTCTTCCACAGGCCCCTCAGATGCCAGCACTTTCCTTCTCTGCGTCGGCAAATAACCCAGCCTGCGGGTGACCCTCCAGGGGCCTTGGCCATCTCCGTTTAGACAAGTTACATCCTCTTGGGCTTTCTGTCCTAAGCTTTCCAACTGACCACTACTGACACACTTCGTACAGCCAGAAGAGGGTGGAGAAATGCAGTAGCTGCTGAAACTTTTGCTCCAATCCCGTGCCTGAAAGCCTCCATGGTGTTTCTTCCCCCTCCTTTGTGCGGGTTGTCACCCTCTGATGGGTTATCTGAGGCCTGGGATGGGTGGGAGGAAACTTTCACCCAAATCTCTGACTGAGCTAAATGGCCTGGAACCCATTCTAAATCGTCTACTGCAATCTTGGCATGGAAGGAGGAAAGAATGTATGGAAAAGGGCAGACTCAGAATGCCAGGGCCATTAGCCCGGGCAAGTGGGAGACTTGCTGAGGGGTTCCAGCCATGTTGTTGTCTCCAGGCAGGTCTGGGAGACCACCCAGAAGCTTGCCCCAAGGCACACAGCCGTGGCAGCGTCATAGCTAACAACATAAGCTGCAAGACACAGGCAAAGCTCTCGGTCCTGGGCTTGAACTGGGGCCTCCCTTTTATTTTCTGGGAGGTTTCTTCAGAACTTTGGGTTTCCATGTTTCCTGAGACCCCTACTAGGTACAGAAGCTTTAGACAGGGGCTAGCACATTGTAGGTACTCCATAAATGTTTTTAAACAATGAATTAACACCAGCTTCATCCCTTGAAAAAGTAAGATCTTGAACGAGATAATTAACCTCTGAGCTCAGACTCATCAACTGTAAAATGGGGGTCATAATAGCCCTTTCCTTTCAGAGTTCTTATAAGGATCAAGTGAGTGAACCCTTTGTTAACTCTAAAGAACCTCACAAACATTGGTAGTTATAGCGATGCAGAATACCTGCTTAAACTCACACTTGCAGACCATGCCTGGTCACCGTCTCCCTCATGCTGCCTAGAAACTCAACGCAACACACGACTATCAAACACCTACAAAGGCTGAGGCTCCATGAAAGCCATCAAGAGTCCAGAGATGAATATACAGGGAGCTTGGCAGGTAAGGCATGAGGGTAAGGAAAAGACATTCCTTCCCTGAACATGTAACTACTGAGTGTTTAACAGTCAATCATTCAATAGCTACTGAGAGCCAATTATGGACAAGGCTTTGGGAATTCTTGGCAGTGGGAATTGTTTTGGTTAGGACAGGCTAATATAATGACTCAACACAAAACACATTTGTTTCTTGTTGACATAATAGTCCCGGATGGGTATGCAGGTTGCTGGGGCAACCCTTCTTCACTTAGTCACTCAACGGCCCAGGTTCCTTTCATCTTGTGCCTCCACCCTCCCGTAGGGCCTTGTCAACATCTGGCAGAAAGGGGAAAACATGCAGGAGTGTGCATGAGAGGTTTTCATGGGCCAAGCCTGGGAAGCGGCACTGAATGTTTCCACTCCTGTTCCATTAGCTAGAACTCCATCACACCTAACCACAAAGGAATATAACATGAGCCTTACTCTGTTTCCAAGAAGAAGAGATAGATTTTGGTGAACATCTAGCCAACGCTGATACAAGGACATATAGCAAGCAGCAAAACAGATTCCTACCCTCAAGGAGCTTACAGCTTGGGGAAGGTTATGATAAATAGATACACATATAACCAAGATAATTTCAGCTAATAATAGCTGCTCTGAAGAAAAAAAAATAGGGGAATACGATGGTGACTTTTGGTGAGGGGACCTATTTCAGAAGGGGAAGGGTGTTACATAAGCTGAAACTCAAATGATAAAAAGTGATCAGTAGGGGAGAGACAAGAGGAGGAAAGTCCAGCAGAGGCTACAACAAACAAGTGCAAGGTCCCAAGATGGGACTTGCCTGGCATGTTGAGGACAGAACAAAGGCCAGCATGGTTGGCGTGCTGTGAATGAGGGGAGAACTTTATAGGATGAGGGCAGAGAAATTAGAGGAGGGCTAGGTTATGTCAGGTCTTAGAAGCCATGATCAAGAATTTGGATTTTAAACAATAAATTATGTTTCAAGATTCATGGTGATCAAAGCAGAAAGGAGGTATGTACCAGTCTGGGGCCTATTTATCTACAAATCCATTAATCCATTCACTGCTGTTTCCCAGCTCTGCTCTGTCCTGCAGGAGGGTTTCCTCCTGCGTACCCCAGGCTCCCACGTCAGCTGCCTTCCAGCTAGTAACAGCCAATGGGAGGCGTTGGTGGGAGATTGGAGGGTAGGAGAAAGGGAGAAATCAGGGTGTATATCTCTTTCCCTTTCTGTCTCAGACAGCTTCTACAGCAGGGCTCTGTTCCCTCCATAGCTGCAGCTCCTGCTAGACAGGCCCACCATGGTCCAGCTTCTACCAGGTGATCTGGCCTCTGGACTCCAGTATATGACCTCCTCTCTTTGTCCCTCTAGCTCAGCCTAGTAGCACCCACTGTTATGGCTAATGGCTGGACTGGCTTTTGAACTTCTTCTATCGTCTATATAGCCAATGACCTGCATTCGATTTCCTGTGTTTAGACACTTAGAGTGGCCTCAGTTTCCCTGGTTGGACCCTGATGACTAATACAAGGTAGAAATCACATGCTTGGGGAATGTTCCCTCAGCACCTGTACCAGGCCGGGTACATGGCGAGTCCATGATGACAGTCCTGGTTTCCTATGGCTGCTGTAACAGCACAAATATTACAGATCTGGAAGTCAGAAGTCTGAATAGGTCTCACTGAGTTAAAATCAAGGAAGCTCTAGGGGAAAATCTATTTTCTTGCCTTTTTCAGATTGTAGAGACTGCCCACATTCCTTGGTCCGTGGCCCCTTCCTACATCTTCAAAGGCAACCACAGCAGGTCAAGTCTTTTTTACGATGCCACCAGTCTGCTTCTGACTCTTCTGCCTTCCCTCTTCCTTATTTAAGGACGTTTGTGAATACATTGTGGCCACATGATTCGTCCTGGATAATATCCCTGTTTTTTAAGGTAGGCTGATGAGCAAGCTTAATTCCGTCCACAACCTTTACTAGCCCTCGCCATTTAATATAACATATTCACGGGTCCTGGGGATTAGGACATGGACATCTTCGGGGGCCATTATTCTGCCTGCGCAAGTGACTCACTGAGCAAATAAGTCAGAATAGGGAGAGGGAGGTCATGGAAGCTTGCCTAAAGGGGACAGTCGCTTGATGCCTTACCCTGCACACAGGGAGAATCGATGCCCGTGAGCTGAAAGGAACACAGGGGCTCCAGTCCTCCAGAGAGAGCATTTGTGTCCTGTGGTTCAGGGGGTCTCTCCAGAAATGCTCGAAGCATGGCTTGCTGTCGGGAACCCCTCCGAGTCTGCTCTTCCCTGTCACTCCAAGGATTCGATGCTGGGACGCAGCCCCCATTCGTCTCTCACCCAGGATGGCACGTAGGTTTCTTGTTTTCCCAGAAGAAGGTTCATTTGAGAGAGGGGAGTGGGTGAAGGCAAACTGTTGGCTGCAGCACGTGAGGCCCATCAATCCCCATTCAGGGACAACTGGAGTTGATGCCGGCGCTCCAGCCAAATGTAATCAAGCGCCTCCTGTTGCCAGACGACGTGTTGTTCAGTGAGGAGCTGGCGGGATTGTTGTGAATCCAAGATGCTGCTGTAACTTTATCAGATGGATCCTGTGAGGCGAGGAGGGAGAGGAAAGAAGGAAATGCACTGCCCTGGCAAATCAACTTGCAAATCGTAGCCGATTCCTGAAAATCTCTTGCAACTGCCTACAGGGGAGAAAATCCACAGTGAGGTGGTGGCCAGTACACACTCAGAGCGGGAGGATTTGTGACCCTGTAAGCCCCTGGAGCAGCATGTGTCACCAGATCTCCAGGAAAAAACCCTGGGCCACTCCTCCACTTCTCTGCGTGTAGGGCAGGGTGGTGAGTTTGACGAGGACAGAGTTTGGGTAAGTATAGAGTGGCTTTCTCTATTTTGAGCTAGAATTTAAGGAAATGAGTTTTTAAAAAACTGCTTCATTGGAACTGGAATTCCCCCACCCACTCTTCCTACGCGTCCCAGCCCAGCAATCTCCCGAGGGCAGAACGAGATGAGGACGGCCTTGCCAGGTCTGAGCTTGGGAGAAAGAGCGGCCTGCCTTTAGGGACGTGCGCCTGGGGTTGATGTGTCTTAGTCACTGCAATCCAGACACACAGACTCTGATTTCAAGTTCTGAGCTTTGTGAAGATTCAGGGAAATCTTTGGGACAGAGACCTGTTGAGAACCTGCTACTGCCTTTGTCAGTTAAGAATGCTCTTTAGGAAAATTTGCAGGATATAATTCTGGTTATGTAACTGGCATCCAGGTGGTATAACTGTATCTTTCATCAGCACAGATACATTATATCAGGTTACATGTTTTGTTCTTACAGACAATTTTTGGTTCCTGAGAACCTCGAAGGACGAAGGGCTATTAAATCACTCAAAAAACTGGACAAGGGATAAGCATCGACTCCTCTCGAAGGAGATCGGGGAGACTTGGGAGAAAGCTGGGTGGTTAGAAGCAAGAACAAGAGAGAGGCTGACTTTTCCCTGCCCTCCCTTTCGTGACTTTTCATTTGTGTACCTTATGTATGTGTTATTTATTCTAAAAATAAATTTAAAATGTTTTGTAATAAACAGAGTCAGTATGGTCTCAACTTCATAAAATCAAACAGGTAGAACAAGAGAACTGCAGTGAAATTTAATAGTACCCCACTTGCTATGATGGAGGTTCTTTCTCTTATGTGTACCTTTGGATATTTTTGTATATCTTCCTCAATGAACAATCATAATAAATAGCGTTGTTTCAACGACTGTGAAAGTTACGTTTCTTAAACAGTCAGAGGAAACATTTCCATAGGCCACTGCTACATTGATCTGTAGATCAGGCCCAAGCTGATAAGATAGTCCCCACCCAAATGCCTTTTCCATTTTCCAGTTTCTTCTCAGTTTGCCAGTGAGTGGGCTATGTTTCTAGGTCTGATTCATGGATCTCCTGTTGTTCACTCAGTCATAGCGAAACATCGTGCGTACATCACCCTTCGTGACGGCTGGGTTTCGGTTCAGTTAACCTCCCTGTTATCACTATCATCTCCGCCGTCATCCAGCACCATCACCCACTGTCAGCAAGCTTTTTTCAGTTCAGAGCCATGTGCGTTTTTAAGTGCTTGCAACCTTTAGCCATGTGCTATGGGGGATGTGGAAGTGAATCTGTTCTGCCCCCTAAGATGTTCCATAGCAGAAGGGAGAGAGCATATACAGAGTTAACTTCCATTGAAACCAGAAAGCGATGAGGCCTTTAAAAGGTACCATGCCGTATTATGACTGGCAGATGGGAGAAGCGGGAAAGGCATGCTTCAGGGAGGAAACCTTCCTTCCTTTGACCCTCCTGAGTTCTTCATCTGAGCTTTTCTCTCTAGTCTTTGTCACAGTGTGCCCTGTGTCATGGCCTTATCCTGGTCCCTTCTCTTGCCTACCATGGCCCAAGTGAGTGTCTTGGTGCAACAGAGATACCAGCAAAATGCTGTGGAGCTTGGAGGAAACAGAGAGTAACTCTGAAGGTAGAACATGTAGAGGAGCTAGCATGTGAACAGGCTCGAGGGACAGGTGGCGTTTAGATAGCAGAGATGGAGGAAAGAGTGAGCTAAGACGAAGAGGAGGAGAAGGAGGCGGGGGCTGCTCTGTGGGGATACACTTGTCTGAACTTTAGTGTCCACATCTGCAGCGTGAAGGTGACCACACCACTGACCTCAGAGGTTGCTGTGCCCATCAAGTAGCACATCAAACAGTACAGCTAACATTTACAGAGCACCCACTGGGTGCCCACGGACCCACGACTAACTAGGAGCAGAGCCAAGAAACACACTCGGGGCTCAGAAGTAAGCACCCTTAGCCACTATTCTATACTTCCCCCAAAGGATGAAAAAGTGGTCCATATGCTAAAACATGTGCAAGTGTGTGTTACATCATTCCTTCTAACTTGAACCTGTCCCTTCGACCTGAGAGGTTTCTGAAATTCTAGATTGTTTCTGAGATAATTGAGCTTCCTGGAGAGTCACCCTGGACCCCCCCTGATTTGGCTTTTGGCCTGAGGTGTTGGAAGGGCCACCCACTCCAGGCCTGACCATGACCAGAGCCCCTTGACTCCCACTCTGAGGAACCACCAGGCTTCAGAAGCCTCTCTTAGTTCTGAAGTTCTCTGTTGTCAAAGATAGGAGTCCCTGAGGCACCTTCCAGGTTGATAGCCTTGTTGAAGAAAGAGTCAGCCCAGGGCCCAGTTACTTCCAGGCACGTGAACAGCTAAAGGCTCATCCTCACCTTTGCCTAATAAATACCATGACACGTTCTTTGAGGAGACTTTTCATTTTTACTTGAAAACTGCTAATGAATTCATGGCACAGTGGAAATCCAGTCTTGGAGCTGGCGGTGTGGCAGTAATTCCCTAAGAATTCTGTTATTTGTTCTCATTATTGCTGTGGTGGTACTTGCACTGGTACCATTACTGCTCTTGACAGAAAAATTATCCAGGAATAAATTTCCTTTTCTGTGCTCTCTTAGGAAAAACAAACCTTTAGAGCGATAACACATGTTTGACTTTTTAGCTCACAGTGTCTTTCATATACATAACTTTTGGTGCTCTTAACAATGTTCTGGTGGTGTGTGTGGAGGCTGAGAGAATGGGAGGAAGGCGCGTGGAGGAGAGGTACCAATTCCTTCACATTCATAGGGACTCAGGCTCAGAAAGGTTAGCAGTATGGTGAACGTCAAAAAGCCAGTCAGCAATAATGTAGGGACTCAAATGCCAATTTCCTGCCTCCAGACCCCATGCACTTCTAACTTTCCTGAGCTCTGTGAGATGTCCCATCCCCAGGCCCTTACAAGTGAAGGAAGACCCTGTGCCTGGTTTCCACACCCTCCCAAGTCCATCCTCAGCTACATTATTCTAAGGAATCTGTCATTTCCAGTTGGGAATGCAACTCAGGGCCTATGGTTCTCAACTGTGGGTGATTTTGCCCCCAGGGAATAATTGGCAATGTCTGGAGACATTTTGGGTGGTCACAACTGGGGAGAGGGAAGTGGATGTTACTGGCATCCGGAGGGTAGAGATCAGAGATGTTGCAAGACGTCCTACAATGGAAAGAACAGCCCTCTATAACAAACAATTGTCTGGCCTCAAGTATTAACTGAGCCAAGGTTGGAAAGCCCTAGGTTAGAGTAAAAGGAAAACCCTCCAGTTCCCAGATTCCCATGTACATAAGGCGATTTCCATGAATGTCTCCTTTTAAAAAACATCCATAGATGTTTTCATGGATTTTTCCCCTCCTACCATAATGAGGATCTACCAAATATGTCAGAAATGAAAGGGGAAACTGAGGCCCAGAGTAAAGAGGTGACTGCCCAGGGTCACCAGCTCATATGTGGTGGAGAAGGAACAGGCCTGTCCTCCTGTCCCGAGTTGAATGCATTTTCTACTTCATCATGCTAAATTTCCCGCTTACCAGCTCTGCTTTGAGCCATTGTCTGACTCACTGACTCAACAAATGTTGTGATCTGAATATGCTCACTGACACAGGCATGCTTATAGCTTATTCTAACACAGAACAAGGAGATGCGAAACAACCTAATACAATGTGAGAAGAACCTCTTTGATTCTGCCTCAGTTCCCTTTGTGTCTTCAGACCCAGGCCCCTGGCACAGCTGCTGGGCGGGGTGGAGGTGGGAGCCTTTTCCTCTCTCCTTGGGAGACAGAAGGTCAAAGCTCTCTACTGGAAATGAAACTGACACCATCTAAGCCCTCAGGCTTCCTTGCAGGAGGCACATTACTGAAAATACCTAAGTTTCTTGGAACTGAAAGATTATTTTTTTCTTATTTGATTTTTCATAGCTTGTTCTGTTGGTTTAATGTTTTTTACTCAGCCGGTCAGTGAAACTTTCTAGGGACTGGAGGTTTCACTTTCAGGGGCTGAAAGTTTGGATTTGGGCTTTTAGAGACTTGATAAAGGCAATAAATTCTTCTAGGCCGAGAGTGAGTTTAAAATTACATGAACACACAAAAAATTGCTTAGACAGTATTTGTTGAGTAGATTCATTCATACAAAATATTTATTCGACATGTGCTCTGTATTAGAGTCTGCCGTGGGCAATAGACATACAGCCCTGAGCCAGACCAAGACGTTTCCTTTCCTCAATTGCTTACCGTCTGGCTGGGGAAGTGAATCAGTTAAATATCTCCCCTCTTCTCCCCCAAAACACCCTTTATTCATGTATCAGGGACTTAGCTCACATTTTATTCTCTTACTAGAATACTCTTACCTTTTTTCTTTGTCGGATTCCTCTTCAGTCTTCAAGGGCAAGATCAGAGCCAACTCATTGATTCAAAAAACCAATAGAAATCTCCCTAGCTGACTAGGAAATGCTTGTTGAGTATATCTTCAACCTCTTCTCCAAGAGGCTGCAAAACCATTTCACATTTACTGGGGCTCCTCGTAGGGAAGCAGTGTAGCCTCGTTGCTAAGAGGCACCTGTGTTTAAATCTAAATTGTATCACGTACCTGCTGGTGCCTTGAGCAGGTTACTTAGCCTCTTTTGGAGCCCAGTTTCCAGGTCTTCTGTGAGGATAAAGTATCACAGAGCTTGTGCAGTGCCTGGCAGGTGGCAACTACTCAGGACAGAGTCAGACCAAGTGCCAGGCAGTAGGTAGGCCCTGTGCTATGAAGGATCCAAGAACCCAAGGGACATGTGCACTTGCCCCCAAGAACTCGTCATATAGGAAGTAGACAGAAAGTTCACAAAATCTCTGCAGAAGATAGACATAGATGTGTTAGGACATTCACTATAAGAAGTATTTGGGAACAGGTGAAAATTAATTCTGAACAGGTGGATCTGATTCTCTGCAAAAGTTCTTGGAAAGAATAGAAGAGGGTTTGGGATTGAAGTGGGATTGGATATGGGCTGGTGAGCAGAGTTAGTTGGAAACATAGTTAAACCTAAACTCTTCAGGGTTTTGAATTCTCAGTATGAAGGTTTGGACTTCCACCCGAGGGCAAAAAGGAGCCACTGAAGGTTTCTGACTTGGAAGGCTGGCTTAAGTTGATTAGATCCCTATCATCAAGGAGTTAACAGTCTAGTCAAGGAGAGAGACAAGTGGAGAATGAACGGTAAAAGGATGTGATAAGTGAGACGCTAGAGGCATGAGAAAAAGTGCTGTGAGGTACATGGAAGAGGGAACGACTAAGGAAGAAAGTTCTGTGAGAGGAGAGGAAGAAAACCAACACTGAGCAGTGTTAGGTCCTCCACTCTCGCAGTTCCAGACCGGATTGTACTTATTCTTTAATTTTGTCTGCCTTCCTCTCTGGATTGTGAACTCCTGAAGGGTCCAGGCTGAGTGACTATGCACAACAAACCTTCAAAAAAATATTGATTAAAATCAAAGATCAGAGATAACTCTGGGCAGAGCATGCAAGTGGATTGAGAAGGAAGATTATTGAGGCTGGGAGACCACTTAGGAAGTTTTTGCAACAGCTCAAGTGAGAGCTAGTAGTCAGGAAGAAGAGTGATAGGATGAAGGGATAGGATGAAGGGCAGGAAGAAGGGATAGGATGGGCCAGAGATAGACACAGAGAAAGAACGAACATCGGGAACTGCTGGAAGGTGAAGAGGGTGAGAGAGGAGGAGGGGTCAGAATTTACTCAAGATGTTGAATCTTGGTCCTTGGAAGGGTGATGATGCTGTCACCTATCGGTGAGAATCAGAAGGGCTCAAATCATATAGACATAATGCAGGTGGGAATTCGACAAATACTTGTGGAAAGGCTGGATGGTCGGATGGATCTTCAACACTAAGCAGGCAATTATGGACTCGTTTATTATTGAGGCTGAAGGGGAGCTTACCTGTCATCAACTCACTCATTCTATATATGAGTGAAATAAGGTAAGATGGGGGAACTGACTGCTTTTGATCACACAGCTACTAGGTGATAAATTTAGGGCATGAAATTAAATCTCTGGACGCCTAGGCTAGTGTTCTTTCCAGTATGTTATATGGTTATTTTCTTCAATTCTTAAAAAGAATTTCAGAGGAAATGGTATGCATGAATATCATATACCACTTGTAATTTGTTGTTTTTTTTTTTTTAACTAAAAGCTACATTGGAATTTCATTTCCGTTTTGCTGATTAAAATAGGAATTCTGAAAACCATGCATATTGAATGAGGAGTCCTTGGCTTTGGGGCCAAATTCTTCCAGTGGCTGTTACCTCCTACAATCCCATTTCCCCAGACATTCCTCTCTGGCCCACCCAGATGCAAAACCTGCAGCTGAAGAATGTGGGGCATGCCTTGGTGAATGTGTGGGAGAGAGGCTAGCATCATTCTGAGGGTAGTTCCAAGGGTATACTCATTACTTTGCAAAGATGAAATTGACTTTTAGATAAATAGCCACTTGGTGATTTAGTCAATCAACATCTATGAGTCACGACTCTAAAGCGAAGGGACTGGTTTCCTTAACCAGTTTCCTACCCCTCCTCCAAAACCCAAAACCAGGCTTGTTATCGTCCCCCACTTTGTATGTACTGAGTGTCTCCTGTGTGCCCTTCAACACACTAGTTGTCACGGTGGAAGAGAAAATAAGTTCAGGATATAATTCCTATTTTAAAGAGTTTGCATCCCGATTGAGAGGAGAGTCACAAGCAAAAAAAGCCACACTATAATTTATGATGTAGAAGCACTTTGGTAACTTTCAGGTATTAAACATATAACAGAGTGAGAGAATCTCAAACTCAGAAGTTTATCACTTTAAACTTCTTTGGGGTACTTGAGGAGGATGACAGCATCCTAGCTCATAGGTCATCAGTCTCTGAGCTCAGAGAACACACCTTCTCACTTGCTTGTCCTTCAGGGACAGTATTATGGGGAAAGATGAATCAACTAATTAAATGGAATGTCATGAAGAGGTAGTCACAGAGTGCTAGGAGAACAGGAGAAGGGGCATTCCACCCAGCCTGGGAGGAGCCACCTGAGCCTCTGTCCCCTCTCCTCTCCAATTCATCTTTCGGGCTGAGCCAGCTGTTAAAGCTTCTGATAGGTCCCTATTGTGGCAGTGTGCTTTAATCATAGCGATGACCAACATTTATTGAGCACTTACATTGTACCAGGCATGCTCCTTAATATTCTGCACGCATTATCTCATTGTATAGTGACAGTAGATCTGAAATCTTGGTGCCCGCATTGCCAGTACCTAGGTGTGTTATTAGAACTGTTCACTTCTCTAAGCCATTTCCTTATCTGGCAAATGAGGAGGCAGTTCCAGTGCTGGAGGGCGAGTGTGAAAGAGGCCGTCCCATTCTACTGTCCGTAGGAGTGTAAACTAGTACAACACTCTTCAAAGGGAATGAGGTAATTCCTAGTAAGATTTTAAATGTGCATTGTCTTTGATTTAACAACCTAACTCCAGGAATCCATCCTATAGAGATCATAACGAGGGCACGTCAGGATTCACATGCAAGGATGTTTGCGGCAGCATTATTTACAAGCAAACAGGTTAAAGCGTTATCAATGTCTATCAACAGGAAAGTAGTTGAAAACTTGTGGTCTATCTAGTCTATGGACTAGACTGCATATGAAGTATGGGGTTGGAAGTTTTTTCACAACATATTTTTAAATTAAAAAACAGATCAATATGTAAGGCATAATTTCTTTTCTATAAATACGTGTGTGAGTGTACATGTATATATATATATGTAGAGGGAGATATATTTGCTTTAACTTGGGAAGATATCTTGACTGATAAATGCTAACAGACTGAAGGAGGAAACTTTAAGTTCGTTATGTAATTTTTAAAAAGAACTGCATAAGGGTAATTTTTACTTTTGGGGCATTTAGAACTTTTCAAATACAAACTAACATCTGCCCTCTAAGGAAGGAGGATCTGGGCAAACAGGAGGCTTTTTTGTTCTCCGATTACTTACTGTTACCTAAAGGAGACCCAACAGAGAATTTTCTGTGCCTGGGGTGGGCAGTCTGGAGGGCTGGGTGAAGACTTGAGACGGGAAAGAAGGCAGAGAAAAAACCCTGAGAAGGCAGGAGGCTGGGGGCCACCACTCAAGGTAAAGCAGTCAGTAAAGCCAGCCTAGCAGGTCTCTTCAGAGAAGAGGAATCACATATTCAGTTTGAAATTATTTGAACGTTTTATTTTATTTTATCTTATTTTAATTTTTGGCCGCGCCGTGCGGCTTGCGGGATCCTAGTTCCCCAACCAGAGATCAAACCCTTACCCCCTGCAGTGGAAGCACAGAGTCCTAACCACTGGACCACCAGGGAAGTCCCCAGTTTGAAATTATTTGAGTTGCTATCAGGCCTCCTTCTTCTGTGTCCAACCCTGGATACTCTTCAATGAAGCCTATTTCACACACACACGCTCACATTAAAATTAAAAACATGTGTAACAAGGACAAAGATGACTTCCATCATCTCTAAGCTCCCTTCTGACTAAAATTTGGGGTGTCTCTGTGCCTTTATATTTGTCTGTCCTTATCTGGACCCACCTCCCTCCCACCTTTACCTCCAGAGAGTCCAGCACGTCTACTAAGGTGTTTCCTCCAGTTCATCCCCCAGGTAATCCACCTGCCCTTCCACACTTTCCAGCTTCTTCCTATGATTCTCTTGGTCTAGAATTCCTCCACTTTCTCTGCCTCGTGGATCCTACTCAACCTTTGTGGCTGTACTCCAATGTGCAGTTCCTGGAAAACTTGCTTTCCCTGGAAAACTTGCTTGTCCTGGAAACAGGATCAGTCACCTTCGTGCACCCAACACAGTGCACGCGCACCTTCCTACTGTTAAATTGGGTAGAGGAAGCAAAGTCGCCATTGTTCTCTCCTTGAGGCCAGGGGATGCGTTTACTTATCTCTTCAGCCTCTAGCACAATGCCCCTCCCATTGTAGATGCTCAAAAATTGTTGGATAAATAACAAATGTACAAATTAATGAAACCAGCTTTGTCTAGCTTTGATTTCAAAGTCCTTCCTGGTGCTGAAATCTTTCTCCCTATAACGTGCACCCAGTGATCCAAGATCTAAGGGAACATTCTGCCCCAGACACCTCCTGCTCCACCCACAAATATGCCCTAAGATCACTTCATCAATTGGATGTTCCAGGCTGTGCTGGCCCCCAGAGGGTCCTCAAAACCTGCTCAGATTCCCAATGGTCAGTTTCCCCAGGCCAAGGGGTGCGGGTTTACTGGGTCCAGGGCTGGGCCTGGCTGAGAGGTGGATGCTGGGCCATCGGAAGTGATGTCCGCATGGGAAGAGGGTTTTTCTCAGCGTAAAAGGCTGATTCTGCCCTGCAGCTGATGGCCTTTTACTAGCTCAAGGATCACATGAGAGTCCTTGGCCTGGCCTAGCTGGGCACTGAGAGCTGGCAGTGCCAGGCCTGGCACAGGAGATCCCCACCCAGGTTAATTGATCTGTTTCCTCCGACAGGCCCTGGGCAGGAGTCAGCCCATTTCTCTCCCTGTCCAGATCTTTCCTGTGCCAGGCTCACAAACGAAATTTTTCTGAGCTGAGCAGGTCAGGCTGGCGTTAAGTTGTCCCTGTCTCATGTGTGTACACACGTTCCTTCATCGCATCCCTCTTCTCTCTCCTCACAGTTTTCTTTCATTCCCAACCTAGTTCTGATTTTTTCTCCTGATGTCTGTGCCTGTCTCTTTTTAGCATTTTAATGTCCCTTCATTTGTTCCCTCTCTCCTTCCCTCTTTCCTTCCTTTCTTCCTCCCTCCCTCCCTCCCTCCTTCCCTCATTTCCTTCCTTCCCATATGTATTTGTTCTCAGTCTTTCTTATCTCTGTCTCTCATTCCTCCAGCCTCAGTCCAGACTCTTCCTCTAGCTCCTGTCCACAAGGACTTTCTCTCACTCCCGCATCCCTGTGCCATCTCATCTTTCACTACCATTTAAGAAGCCTCTCCTTTTTCTCTTGCCTGCACCATTGGACAGAGGTCACATGGATTTTTATATTATCTCCCCCTCCTTCTCCTCCTCCAAGCTTCTGAGTAAAAAGGCCACTCGATCCAACATTGTTTCAGGTACCACCCTTGGTGCCTGTCTGTTGCCAGGATCCCCTCCCAATGGCCAGGTTGACAAATGCTTATGCACAGTGAACAGACCTAGGTCCCTGGCCAAAGTCAGTGGGGGGGTTGGCTCTAGGATGCCCTCATGCTGAGACTGACAACCCAAAGTTTAGGAGTTGGCTTCTTGCTCTTGTCCCCCATCTCCTAAGCCTGGGCAGGGTCCCTCTGTGTACTCTGGCCACCCAGGAGTGCTCTTTGATGAGTTTACAGCCATAGAGACATAAGGTAGGAAATCCGATGAAGCCAAGCCAGATCTGCCCATTCTCTGACCTTTTCTGATTCCTCATGAAGGATGAAATGGAGGCCACTGCTAAGCTTATCATCACTCTGAGGGGCTTCAAGGGCACAATCTGGATACGGATGAAGTGCCTCTTTCTTCCATGAATGTATTCAGTCAACAACTGAGTAGCATTTCTGGCCTTGGAAACAGAAATCCAAAGATGTTCCCAGTTCTCAAAGAGCTTATGACTTACCAGAGGAGATGGATCTGTACACAGGGAAATTAGAAACCTCGAGGAAAGTATGGACGAGGCGTTGGAATATAGACTGACTGGCAGATGGGAAGATACACAAGAAGGAGCTAGCTCAACTCTTCATTTTTGCAAGAAAAGGAAAAACATTTGTGTGTGTGCAAGGTGGTTGGGGAAACTGGTATTAATTGTAAGGGAGAAAAATGAAAAATTTAGGGGGGAAAGAATGAAAAATTTAGGGGGAACAGTATGAAAAAATGAGTGATGCCCTAACAAAAACTAACGGTCAAAGATTTAATCCACTCCCCACTTCTACAAAAAACTGATATTTTTATTTAAAGCGGACACATGTGATCAGTCCCTAGGCTCTGATTACAGGTTAGAAATACCAAAGCCAGAGGAAGAAAGACATGGTAGAAAGAGGATTGGGAGCCAATAGGTTGAATCACAGTTGTCTTTAACTTGCCACTTCGAGCAAGTCTCTCCTCCTTCAGCCCATAATGATTCCAAAGTCCCATCAACTTTATTTATTTACTTTTATAAATTTATTTATTTATTTATTTATGGCTGCGTTGGGTCTTCGTTGCTGCGTGCGGGCTTTCTCTAGTTGCGGTGCGCAGGCTTCTCATTGCGGTGGCATCTCTTGTTGCAGAGCACGGGCTCTAGGCACGTGGGCTCAGTAGTTATGGCTCACAGGCTCTAGAGCACAGGCTCAGTAGTTGTGGTGCAAGGGCTTAGTTGCTCTGCGGCATGTGAGATCTTCCCGGACCAGGGCTCGAACCCGTGTCCCCTGCATTGGCAGGCGGATTCTTAACCACTGCGCCACCAGGGAAGTCCCCCCCTATCAACTTTAAATATGATGTTTGTTTCTCAGGCTGATGGCTGTCTGCTGGGTTCTGCCCTGGCCCTGCCAAGTGGGCCTTCTGTGTCTTCCTTGCCAGTCCTGTGTTCCTAAAGCCACAGTCTTTTGGGGGAAGGGAGTATGGGGTATATTTTCACACATTTTTGAGGAATGGAAAAATATTTGAGTCCTACACCTTACCTTCCAGCCTGCCATTCACTACATGTTTCCAAGCAGGGGGATAAAAAGAGGCAGAAAAAGACTTGAGCTTTCAAAGGGTATAAAAACCATATGGAATAAAGCAAAAAGATAACCCAGTTCAGCCCCTAATTTTAAGGATGAGGAAAAGAAGGCCCAGAAAGAGCTAGTGGTTTGACCAAGTTTACAGAGCAAGTTAGTGACACAGCCTGGACTTAGAGCCCTGTCGAGCCAGCGGCCAGTGCTCTTTATCACAGCTCAGTCCCTCAGGTGCTCCGTGGTCAGTCTGCCTCTGCAGTCTGACACCGAACGCCAATGGTCAGACTCCATCCTTGACTGAGACATTCCGTGTCCTAGAGAGTGTGTCAAGGGCCACTACAAAGCGTGCACTGCTGGGTTCCTGGGAGCTGCCACCCTTCCTCAGGGAGGACCACTGAGGCTTTCTCCAGCAGGCAGGTGTCCCATGGGTGAAGGTCAACACTACTGCATTCAAGTGGGCTTCTGGGGGCAGATCTGCTGAGCATTTCGAGACACAGCAGATCCTCTTCTCATCCGTGCAGAGGATGGGGTGATGCCCAATGAAGAGGAGATGGAGCCCTACCTGTTGGAGTGCTAGAGGCCACACACCTCTCAGTTTCAACCAGGACAATACACACAGAATCATGGTTCTCCTCCCTAACCCTCACAAAAGAAAACTGATCCTCTAGCCATTGAAATAACATGACTGAGGTCAGGAAGGGTGCATGGAGGTCATCACTGTGGACATTTATATAAATAATAATTTTCCAGTGGGAACTGTGAACTCTCCTTGTCTCTTCTATTTTTAAATGCTAGTTGCTTCGGATGTTGTTGATGTAGGCGGAGCTAATAAGAATGTTTGCTTCCTAACCATTGAACTTAATGTATCTGTTTTTGGACACTTGTGATTTATTTTTGCACACAAGCTCCAAATTGGTGCTAATTACTTGAAAGGATCAGGGCTTCTATTCCAAGAGGGATGACGACAGAATGTCAATTTGCAGTCTCTGAGCATAATGTCCCAATTATCAATGCATTCCAGACCAGAATGGACTTGGCACCTCCTTGAAGGGATTTGGCTGCACTTTTATCAGCCGGTCCCTGGATGTAGCTTCATTAAAACTTGCTTTCTAGTAACTTGTGGGTGTGCCTATTCTTTCCTCTGTCTCGAAGACCCTTTAGCGACATATCAGTGTCCCAAATACCTACCTTTCCATGTCCAGCTTGAATGCTTCTCTCTCAGAGCCTTCTTTGATCTTTTCGGCTAAAGACAAGTTTCACTTCCTATCAAAGTCCCAGAGTACTTTGCTGATCCCTTCCTCAAAGGACATAGCACTTTCTACATTGTATTGAAATTATTTGCCCACCTTCTTATCTCCCTTCTGCATTATAAGCCCTTCAGAGACAATACCTTATCTGAGTTATCTTTGTCCCCACTGACTGCGCACTGAAACTTCACCTCATGCCCTCTGCTTAATAAGTGCTTTGTTCATTGATTTAACTGAGTTTTTTTTTTTTCTCTAATATTTTACCTGCTCAAAAAAGGTTTTAAGATAGGTTTAAATAAGTATGGAACAAAGGAATGACTACATCTATACACACACAAATAAAATGACTGAAGTCTATAATGATGATATGAAGGGCATCTGGAGAATCCAACATTTAACTATCATACCTAGGAAAAAATAAAACACTGTGCTGTGGGGGATGGTTGGGAAGTAGTGACAAAGGATTTAAAACTTGACCACTACCACCAAAGGAACCAAAACTTCTGAGACGGTATTTGCTCAACACAAATGTGTAGATGAGCACGCCAGATGAAAACCACCTCATGGGGGTTCACTGACTCCATAAAATGCACATGGAGCATATTGTGACCAAGGAGATATGGCCACCGAGGAAAAAGAGGAAAAAGGTCCAACCTTCTTTTTTCATCTTCCATTCACTCATTCATCCAACAAAGTTTCATAGAGGAGCCTGTATGTCAAGTACTGTGTCTGCAGTGTGGATACAAAGGTGGATAAGAACATAGACCAGGGGTCAGCAAACTATGCCCAATGGGCCAAGTCTGGCTCACCATCTGCATCTGTGAATAAAGTCTTATTGGGAGAGAGCCACGCCACTAGTTTGTGTAGTGTCTGTGGCCACTTTCCCTCTCCAACTGCAGAGCTGAGTAACTCTGACCGAGGCCATATGCCCTACAAAGACAAAATTATTTCTTATCTGTAATCTGTCCCTTTACAGAAAACGTCTGTTGACTTGGTTTGTACCCTGGTTTAAAAATCCTTAAAATACACCAGAGACAGTGCCATGTAGAGTGAGGACAGGGTTCCATGAGAGACCTAACACAGACTTGGAAAGTCAAGGAAGGCCACTTGGGACCATGGGGCAGAGATCACATATGTCTTGCTTGCTGTGGTATTACAAGTGCCTGTGTGGTGCCTGGCACATAGTAGTTTGCTCAGCAAATATTTAAGGAATGAATGAATGAATGAGGTTACTTCTAAGGTGAGAGTCAGAGGACGATTGGAGTAATTTAGGAAGAGTGTGGAGGGATGAGCAGGGAAGGAGCACAACACGTGCCCGGACGCTGAGGCGAGAGAGAGCCGGGTACCGTGGAGAGCAGAGGCAGCTCAGGTGGTGGCAGTGTGGAGTTCAGGAGTGGGGTTTAGGAGTCAGAAGGAGACAAGGTTGGAAGGTAAGCAGGAGTCAGAACAGGCAGGGCCGCTTAAGCCTCATTACGGAGTTAGGTTCTTTATTCTGAAGGCCACAGAGAGCCATTGATAAGTTGTAAGCAGGGCAGGAACAAGTTCAGAGTGTTGCTTCAGAGAGACCACTTTGGCTGCTTTGTGGAAAATCAGTTAGAAGCAGGGTAAGACCAGCACATAGCTGGTTAAGAGCCGTGACCGAAATCCAGGGGCCTGCATTAAAGCAGCGACATTGGTGATAGGGATCAGTGGACTGATTTGAGAGACATTTAGGAAGGAGAGTTAATAGGACTTGCTGGTTGAGTGTTGGGGGGATGAGGAGTTAGAGAGATGAGTTCAAGAGGATGACAAGATTTCTATCTTGAGAAGCTGGGTGGAAGGGAGGACCCTTCACTGAGATGGGGCACACGTGAGGAAGAAAGGGTTAAGAAGAAGGAAAAATATGGGCTGTATTTGGGGCATGCTGAATTCAAGGTGATATCCACAGGGTAGTTAAATATGTGGGTTTGAAACTCGGGTGGGTCATCCATTCTAAAGATCAAAACTCAGGAGCCACTAAGATCTAGAGAGTAATTAAGGCCATTAGCATCAATAACATTTCCTCGGGAGGCTATGTAGAGTGAGAAGAGGAAAGGGTCAAAGAAAAAATTTCAAGACCCCGAGGAATGCCAACAGTTACTGGAAGAACAGAGCTCAAGCAGTCCTTTAAAGAGCCCGAGAAAGAGGATCCAGGAAGGAAACCAGTACAGTTTTGTGTCACAGAACCAAGGGACATGATCTAGCAGGGGCAAGAGTTTCAAATAATTAAGAAATGTCTACTGCAATAAAGATTGAAGCAGAGGGCTTCCCTGGTGGTGCAGGGGTTAAGAAGCCTTCTGCCAATGCAGGGAACCCGAGTTCGAGCCCTGGTCCGGGAAGATCCCACATGCCGTGGAGCAACTAAGCCCATGCACCACAACTCCTGAGCCTGCGCTCTAGAGCCCGCGAGCCACAACTACTGAAGCCCGGGCGCCTAGAGCCGGTGCTCCGCAACAAGAGAAGCCCGCGCACCGCAACGAACGAAGTGTAGCCCCTGCTCACCGCAACTAGAGAAAGCCCGCGCGCAGCAACGAAAACCCAACACAGCTAAAAATAAATAAACAAAAATTTTTAAAAATGAATAAAATCTATCTTAAAAAAAAAAAAAAAGATTGAAGCAGAGATAGAGCCAGGACACATTTACTATGGTCCTTCAGCACGGCAGCTCGGGTAGGATGGTCAGAGCAGAAGCAAGACTCCAGTGAGCTGAGTCATGACCGGGAGGTGAGGAAGTGGAGACAGCGCAGTGAGACAGCGCACACCATATACAAAGGAATCTGGATGGGTCGGACAGCTGACAAGGCACGTTTCTTTTCTGTTCTTTGTCTTTTCTTCTTTTTTTTTTTAAGTTAGGAGAAATTTGATCATGCTTAAACATTAACTGGGAGGAAACAATGGTCTCATTTTCATAAATCACTAGGGAAACTTGGCCTCTGCCGATGACTTCACAAGTCATATCTTATTAGAAAAAGAAAATTCAGTAACCCAGTGTGTTCTCTTTTTGTACTTAGTTCCAGGAAGCTTACAATCAAATTCAGTTCCTTCTAGATGTCTGGTAGTATTTACTGCCACTTCCTTCACCTGCTTTCTGTTCTGTTTTGTATCTCAGTATCTTATTTCTAAAGAATAATTATTGTGAGCAGTTTACAAGGCACTTTCACACATGATATGTCACAGCATTCAGCCTCCATTTGGCACGCATTTAATGAGTGCCCTTAGTGGCCATGCACTTTGCTCCATGTAGCAGACACAACGGCGAGTAAAACAACTCAGTTGCTTCTCTTGCAGTCTGGTTGAGGAGACTGACATCGACTGAATTAGTATAGTAATAATTACAACTGTGGTAAGTGGAACAAAGGAAAGTACTGGAAGCCCTAAGAATCTGAGGGGTCAGGAAGAGTATCTGAAGGATGAACAGCGACTTGGAGATGGTGAGGGGAACCTCCAGTCACAATGAAATCTCCTCTATGGAAACCCTGTGCATGATTATCCAGCTCCTGCCTGGACACTGGCAGTGATGGAAGCCAGTGTTGCATTTTTGGGCAGTACAAATAGTCAAAAATGAGCAGAATTTGGCTCATGTAACCTCGGTCCAGAGACCTATATCTTGAGCTCACACAAAGAAGCTTAACTTCTCTCTAGCATGGTCTTTCACAGCTGGAAGTTGGCAGTAGAAAGGCTGCAAGTGCATACACTTATAGATAGATCTATTCTCTCAGTTAAAAACAGGTTTTCCACTTTTCTTTTTCTCTATTCCCAGACGGTGTCACGTGTAAAGAGACTTCTAATTGTTTACAAATATTCTTCCTTAGCTTTTTCTATAGAAATACAACTCCTTCCTCCCAAATACAGAATTGTTAGCTAGACACCTGCTGCCCAGCTAACAATTCCATATCTGGGAGCAAGGAGTTGTAAAAAAGACTACATTTTCCAGCTTCTCTTGCAGCTAGGTGTAGCAGATTACAAGTAAATTTTAATAATCAGCTCTCATGGAAGGAAACAAAAGCCTTGATTCATAGCATTTGCCAATTTCTGTGGTGTTAATTCTCCCGTGACTGATTTCAAGCTGCCAACATGACTCACTGAATGTGGAGTTGGGAGGAAATGCACACAGTGGGCTTTCACATGCCCTGGGACTGGGCTCCAGCACACCATTGACTAAATGGACCAGAAGATGAAGTTCTCAATGGGATGTGAGTGGAAGCAATGTGTACAACTGCCCAGATGTGCATTCAGTGGAATTGGGGGACCTCCATCTCCCCCTTTCCTCCTTTCAATGGTCTGGAATATAGACATGGTAGAGGAACCATTTTATACCATGAAGATAAGGGCAATATTCTGGAGATGGCAGAGCAAAAAGATAGGAAGAGCCTGGCTTCCAAATATTTTAGAACTACCTTACTAGCCCTAATTTCCTTGTGAGTAGTTTTTTTTTATGTAAAAAAGAAAGAAATTTCTAACTTGTTTCAGCCATTACTATTTTCGGTCTCTTGCAGAACAGGTGAAATTGTACCCCAACTGATACAGTCATCCATTACAGAATGGCAACCAGACCATTGCTCTAACATCACGCAGAATCCTGCTACTTACAAGGCACAGTGTGAGCAGATGAATTAGACATGCTCCCTGCTCCAGAGAGCCCAGCCCAGGACAAAAGATGTCAGGTACTCAAATCGCTACGAGGAAAGGTAGAGGTCATGAGTGCTGTAAGGCAGCGCAGATGGTCAACCATGCAGATTTAAAAGAGGGAATGATGATGATGATGGTGATGGTGATGGTGATGAATGAGGCAATATTTGAACTCAACCTTCAAAGACGGTTATAATTTTGACAAGTAGAATGGAGCAACAAAGCATTTCAGGCAAAGGGACTGTACTTTTCATTCAGATTTTAGATTCCAATCATTCTGAAAATGTGATCCCTCAGAAAATATCTAGATTGTTATTTTTTCTTCTGTAATAGAACAAATTAATATTGTAAAACTATGACAAAAATGTTTCAGATATTTAAGAGAATCAATTGTTTTCTGACTCTCTGATCCCCCCATTTACAAAAAGCCCTTGATTTGTTCATTTTGAAGCATTTTGGTGGATTAATTAAAGCATTCCTCTAAGTGCTTTCCTAAGCAGATCTTTCTGGGCTTATTTTGAACTATGAAAGGTGCATAGAGACACTAAAACTTCATTCCTTAAAAAAATCTATAATGCAAAATTTTCACTAATGCCAAAAGGTCTCTCTTTCAATTAATTTTCCTTAAGGGAAGAAATGATGCCTTATGTTCCTTTTTCATTACTTTGCAGTGCCCAGTACAGCAGTGAGCACAAGAGAAGCTCTCAGTAAATATGTATTCATCTGAGTGTGAGTCACAGAATTTGAGATTATGAAGGAGGATGTTGAGATTGTAGAGTGAGGAAGGGACTGCATAAACGGCCTGGGGATGTAAAGAAAAATCTGGCACGTGCATGGTAAAGTCTTAGAAACAAGGCTTTGAGATGCCCCAGCAGACGCTGGCAGCAAACTCCAATCTCCTCTTCCCTTCATTTCATAGGTCAGATGGTAGAGTTCCTGAAGGAAAATGGCCTCAATGAAGGTGACAAAGCCACTGAGTCCTAGAGCTGGGTCTAGCTTTCTAGTGCTTTTCTGAGCTGACTGATCCTTGTTTTCAAGTTTTTTTTTTTTTCCAAATCTGTGTTACCACAGACATAATAAAAAAATCCTATGCATTTTTTGACATTCAAATTCACACTGTGTTCCTTCCTGAGAAAATTAATGCATGAGTACATATAAAGTAGTGGGAACAAAGCCACATATTGAAATTCCAAGGCTTGAAAATGTGACTCCTTTTTGTGAAGGAGCAAAAACCTTAAAATTGGGGAGTTCTTCCGACCCATCAGGACATCCAGGTATTATCTGCTTAGCTTCTCCCTCTCTGTGGAATGAGATAATACAAGCCAGGCAGGCAGATTCCCCAAGTAAAACAGAGCAGAAGACAGCTAATCCCCTTGGGGTTATGTGAGGATGGAGTGTGAGACAGGGAGAGAGGAGATGAAGGAACCAAGTTGGTACGGTCAGGACGATGCGGATGGAGCCGGTTCTTGTCAGGTGTGCAAGAAATTGAGAAGACTGGGCTTCTTAATAGGAGGAGCCGTGAATGATACTTCAACCCCTCTAACACATTAGCAACAAAGTATATTTATAAGGAAAACTTTTTCTGGATTAGGCATCATGCTGGAGTGAGAATCAAGTTCTGGTCCAAACTTACTAACTTTTGTGTAACTTGGACAGTTTATCTCCCTCCTGAGTCTCAGTTTCTTCATGGACAAAGTGGGATCTCCTCCACATCTGGTGACTTGTGCCTCTATCACATGTTCAGATAACAATATTTACGTTTCTGAGAGAACTTCAACTTTTCTGATTGCAACACACTCTACCATTAACTTCTGTAGAGCCCTGACAATTATTTTCTTTCGCTTCTTTTATCACTTAACAACTGGCTAAATTATTCAGCTCACAACCCATTTCATGATTCAAGTCATAGAAGAACCAAGAGAAGTAATATAGAATGTTACTTTATTTTCCAAAGTTGGAAGGGGAAGTTGCCTATATATTTACTAACCAAAGATAATACTTATTTGTATTACCCTAGAGAGGTAGAAACAGTCACATAACTTAAAATTCTGTTTAAATTTTCCTGAACTCTCTCCCATAGTTCAAGCCTTTAAAGATAAATTATCCTTAAATTTGGCCCAGAGATTTCCTTGATTTGGGGCCAACAGTATAGACTATTGTGGTCCAAGCCACAGTCATTTTAGGCTTAAACTCTTGGAACAGCCTATCCATCCACCTCTCTTCTCCTCACCGTACCCACCTCCCAAGTCTACTTTCCACATAGCATCCAGGGTCATCCATTTGAAACCCAAGTCAGATCGTGTGACACCTCTGCTCAGAATGCTCCAGTGACTTCCTGTCTCACTCAGAGTCAGAGCCATGGTCCCATTCAGGGCCTGCCAGACCCAACAGGCTCGCCTGCTGCCTGTCAGACCTCGATTCCTTCCCCTTTCCCCTTAGGGACTTTGTTCCAGCTACCCTGGCGTCCTTGCTATTCCCAGGACACCCAAGCAGCCTCCCGCCGTAAGACCCGTTCAGATGATGTTTCCTCCTTCGGAAACACTCTTCCCCTAGATGGCAACAGGGTGCACTCCTTCCTTCAGACCTTGGCTCAAATCTCACCTCTGCTAAATAGTACATCCATGCCCTGTATCTGCCATCCCCTAATGTGCTCTGCATAGCATGTAGCATACCTGTTATATTTCCTTTCCGTGTCTTTCTTGCCTGTTTCTTCCCACTAGACTATAAGCTCTGTGAGTTCAGAGATTTTGTCTGTTATGTTCATTCACTCTTGTATCTTTAGGGCTAAGAAGTGAGTGTGGCATATAGTCAGCATTCAATAAATATTTATTAAATGAATATTCAGAGTGAGTAGTTTTTTACATATTTTCTATGTATTTTGTATATTGACTTTATTTTATTGGGCAATGGGTACAGAATAATTCGAATTAGGAAAATTTTATTTTTTCTCAGATATAAAAACAATGACCACAAAAAACGTCAAAAGTCCCTCTGAGATCATTGCCAAGCATGGCAAATTTCAGGGCACTGTAAAAGGGCTGAGCTAGTGGTCAACTAGATAAAGTTCAGGAGACTTGAAAATGCAGAAGTTTGACTCCATCACCCATCATGAGGCCAATTCTACCAAGCTGTAGAGTATATACAAGTGACCAGTGTTTTCCTTCGCTCCTGGGGAACTTAATTTTACAGACAGAAGTGCTATGTTACTATGTCACCTGACAGTAGCTGTACTGATGTGGAGATCTGCCTGTAGATTGTAAGGCCGTCATATTATCTTGATTCTACCAGTGTTAACATTATCGATGGCTTGGGCTCGGGCAGGCAGTATTCCTGTGTGGCTGAGACTGTGGGAGGTGGGAGAGATACACACAGGGAAAGAGCACTGGGAAAAGGGCCCAGAGCCTCAGTGGGTGATTTCAAATCTGTGTTCAGCCACTCCACCCTGGGTGAGCTCAAGCAAGCTGCTCAACTTTCCCAGACCGTAGTCTTCTCTTCTGCAAAATATGAGTCACAAACAATTCCTGCTTTACCACCTCATGGCATGAAATAAACAGTGTGAGAATTTCTCAAAGTAAATAGGACTCCATGCAAACCACTCAATAAATGACTAAGTGCCATTACCTGTATTCCTTAGGCTGATTCCTGAAAAGATGAGTGGGCATGTCTAGGTAAACAGTTTCACCTGAGTCCTATCTTTCACCAAGAGAGTGAAACCAGGGTAGGGTTTTATGCCAGTTTTATGGCATTTGACTTTAGGAGTTATACTTGGGGATCTGTTCATTCATCCAACAGCACATCTTCTGAGCACAGCCCTGATCAGGGGTTTAAGTTCAAACTAAGGGCTCCTAGCTCTTCTACTGGGGAGGGTGGTTCTGTGATCTTGGACTCTTGAACATTTCTGAATCCCTAAACCAAATACTAAACAGTGAGGACTAGAGCAAGTCACATTACTCCCCATCAGATAGGTTAAGTAATAATGCCTCCCTAATAAGAGTTGTGAAAATTAAGGATTAGAACAGATAATGTTTGAAAAAACATTAGGAAGTCAATAAAGGACTATATAACTATTTTGTTTCAATAAATGATTCATGCTTTTCCTAATCCAAATGTTAATGATGATATTGTTTACACTATTTTACTGTAAGCCTTCTCAAATATGTTGATTAAATGGGTAGTCTATAGCTAATAAGTGCATGAATAATTAAAATCTTTTATTGGATTTTTATCTGACATCTTACCAAAAAAGAGGAAGTTGGCTTATTGCTTATAAATGCATATATATCACTGTGCTAAGACGTTTATCTAAACAAAAGATCACTGTTGTCATCCTAACAGACATTTATTGAGCACATGCTAGGTGCCAAAGACCAGGCTAAATACTCTATTCTCTATCACCTCATTTAATTATCAAAAGGTAGGTATCATTATTATCTCCATCTTATAGATGAGGAAACTGAAGCCCAAAGCGTCTAAGTAACTTGACTAAGGTCACACAACTCTTAAGTAAAAAAGACAACTTTTTAGACATATACACAGTGTACTTGATATTACTTTATACTACATCTGTCAAAATAAAACTTTTCAAATGTCTTGAGTGACTCGCAATCAAGGTCTCTGGCACAATAGAACACAGGCAAAATGTTAAAACATAACTAATGAACTTGTGCGTGTGTGTGTGTGTGTGTGTCAGAAGAGATGGGAAACAGGCAAAAAAGCATAAGAAAATTCTAGCTAAAGAAAATCACTGTGATTGACCACAAGTTGTCCCTCTGCACTTCTTCATGTGGAGAGACACTTGCATGCTTACTAACTGATTCACTAACCAACAAATGACTGAGCACTTATTATGTGCAAGGACAAGTGTTCAAGTCTAGGGAACAGAGAACACTTAGTCACAGAGCCTCCTCCTTGGACCTCACAAACTCCTGGATAAATTATTAGATAAATGCACTGAAATTATTTTGTGTGTGTATATGTACTGCTTAAGTAAATTGCCTCTGGGGTAGGCTCATCAGTTGGTTCTTACCCAAACTGCCCTTTTATACAACTGCTTAAGAAAAGACATAAGGGAGAATGTCCAACTTTGTGAAATATGAGGATAGGATTTGAAGAAGAGGGTGACTTATTTAAATTGGTCAAGACGTTGGGACATAGGATACTTTTATCTTCAGTGGAACTTTGAGGTCTTTGCAAAAGAAAAAAAAAAAAAAATCCAATGTCCTGAAAGCTAAATAAAGCAAACTGGGCCTCTGATTCCCCAAGGTTCAGATTAACAGCCCAACTCTTCTGTGGAGGACAGGAGGAATGAGGGACCGGATTTCCATTATAAATAACCCCAGAGTTCAGTCAATATCTATTTCTTTTGAAGCCCTTTAAGAAATTTGGGATGAGGCCAGAGGGGACATACCCACCAGGCCAAGCCAGGAGAGAAGGGAAATATCTATAGCTAATTTCATTCTGCGTAGCATTTACTGCTGCAAATCACAGCTAAAGAAAGCAGCCAGTGGCAGCAGAGACAACCCCCAGCTGGAGGGCCCTGTCACCAAAATATCTCTTCTCTGCCACTCAGGCAACATGGCCTTGGCTTCCATCTTGCAGTATATTTGCACTTCCCCACCTCAGAAAACAGAAAGTCTTGGAATTAACAGCCATGACATTCATATCCCGGTCCATCCAAGTACTAGCCACAGACAGGTTATCTTACCTGTCCCTGTGAGTTTCCTCATCTCCGCATGAGGTTGACTTCACAGCACTACTGAATCACTCAGGTGACATGAAGGACCTTAAAGCACATTGGGAGGTGATCAAATTTCCCAAACAGGAAGGCGTAAATAACTTAAAATCTTAAAAGTTTTGAATATAGATGACCATACCCATCCACAGTCGAAAACGAAATGAAACTAGTGAATGATGCACATAAAACCATGGATACACACCCAGTTGACATAGAATGGAACCCAAACTCACTCACTGGTTCTCAAGATACTTTTTACTACCATTGCCTCTTTCTCTATCCCACTTATGTCTCTGGTAATTGATCAAATTAATTGCCCAGTGACTCAGGAGCCCAGAATATGGGCTTGTTCTTTAATACCTCCATTTACTTGTTGGGCTATTTCCACCTCCTGGAACGCCCTTCCCCTACACGTCTGCACATCCAAACCTGCCCAAATGCAGCCTTCTCCAGGAATGATGCTGTCTCTGATTTTCCCTGTTTGTAAATCATCTCTACTTAATCTGAGCATCCCTAGCATTTTTATTTGTACCTCATATTCTAAAAATTTATATTCCCATGAATTTGTCAGTTCCTTGAGAAGGATTATGTCTAATTCCTCTTCGTTTCACTTACCAGGGAAATGACAATAGCTAATGGCTAAGATTTACTGAGCACTTAATGTGTGTGATCTCTTTTAATCCTCACAGCTAACTGAGGATGTTGATACTGGTATTTTCCTCATTTTGCAAATAAGGAAACAGGGGCCCAGAATGGTTAAGAAAGTTGCCCAAGTACACAGCTACTAAGTAATGAAGTCAAGGTGGAAACCAGGAATTTCCAGTATAAATCCATGGTTCATAACACCCATGCCTCCACTCAGCACATTTTCTTAGCATAGGAAGTACTCAGTAAATGCTTATTAATTGAGTGAACGAACAAACGGATGAATGAAGAAAGTGGGAGTCTTCAAGCATGAATACTCCCATTCTATGTATAGGACTTCAAGTTCTCTTCAAGTAGTGGTCACTCAAGGCATATTTGCAGAGTTAATGAATGAAAGAATCAGTACTAGAGCAGATGTCAGGGAACTGCTGAGTCTAGAAAGTTCTCAAAGGGGAGTCATTCAACATTTACTCACCACTATTTAGTCTTTCAGCATTTAGGCTGCTATATACTGCAAAGATGATATGGAATAAAGAATAAATCAGACATGAGTCCTGGTCTGTGGGTGCTAACGTTTTGGTAAGATGAAAATTGACTGGAGTTTTTCAAGTCTGAATAAGAGCAGACATTGGCAGAGTAAAGATAACTCAAGCTCAGGGAATGACCAACAAAACATTCAGAGATGAAAAGTGAGGTAAGCCTAGCACTGAAGGAGCAAGAGCCTCCCCTTAAAGAGGAAATACAGCTGAAGATCATGAAGAGTGACTGATGACTCGCCCATCAAAATAGGAAGCTCTGTCTGGTAAGGAAGATGGTGGCATCCAGGCGGCTGAAACCACGAAGATCCTGAACAAATACTTACCACAGTCGACTTCACCCTTGCTGCTTGGGCTAGTGGCTGAGGAGTGGAGGGCCCATTCAGTGGCCAGGGCTGGAGGCACGGCAGCGCTGTGGTGGGAGATCCCAGGCTCTTGCAGTCACTGCCTCGCTCTGAACAAACACTCCCTCATGTAGCAGCTCTGCAAATTAGGGCATTTAGGAAAGTAGATAATCACAACTCCTTTTTCACCGAGTTGTTGTAAAGACCAAAAAGCTAATACCTGAAAAGGGCATAGAACAATGCCTGGCTTATAAGAAGCACTCACCTAAGGTTAGCTATTTTTATCATACTTCTATCATTGATTCTAATTGTTTGTATATGTGAACTGAAGAATCCCTAGTGAACTTCAGAAGGAAGAGAGGATGCTTACCTTTCACTTGGGTATGAAATAGGAGTATAAATCATACATCTTGCACCTTATAACTACTTCATTCCTAAGGTGACAGTACTCTTGTTGGCCGGGGGCTGGCTTCTTTAAACTGCCGTACAGTTGTCCTCTGCAGCAGAACTCCAAGAGGGCTGTGATGGTCCATGTTTGTGGACTTCAACCCAAGACTTTAAGAGGAGCATAGAATAATTCTGCCAAAGTCACACAGGTATATTTTCTTTCACTTTACCAGACCACTGTATCTATCAGAATCCATGATCTATTTTTTGGTATTTAAATGTCACTCTAACCTAGAAAGTAGATATTTCTTTATTAAGGCAAATGCAAATTTAATCCCTGTATTTCTTTTCTATTTAAAACATCAAATGTATAGTTTTAAGACATATATATTAAAGAAAATTTTTTACCTATGCAAGGAATTTATTACCAGGTGCTGGACCTAATTCTACAGCAAAAAAAAAAAAAAAAAAATCTGATTTTATATTTCATAGATAGTCTTTTAATATAAAGATGTTTTAGTACAAACAACAGTTTTTAAATTTATGACTAATGAATACATTTTTCAGAATGTTATTATTTCTACTTATTTATGTTTACATATCAAAGATTGCAACTTATCACCAGATGCTAGGGTCTTACTTTGCCCTGTTTTCTACAAGATGCCTTAAATAAAAGAACACACCAGTGAAAGGGGAGATACTTCCCAAACTGCCTGAGGAGATAACTAAGTTGAATCGTCAAAGAATTAAAAAACAAAAAAAATCTCAACTTGATTCCACACCAGGACCAGCCACAGAAAATATTTGGGGCTTGTTGGTGGGTGGGACACAGGAGTGGGTTTGAGATCATCTAGAGAAGGTGGTGGCTATGGTGAAAACAACACAGGCTTTGGAGCCAGGAAGACTCGGTCCCAAATCTTGACTCTGCCACACTGGCCATGTGTCATCTGAGCCTCAGTTTATTCATATGAAAAACAATAACGTTAACCTCTCAGAGTCTTTGGGAGGATTAGAACTAATAAGTTATGTAAAGTGCCTGGAGCATAGTAGATGTACGATAACTAGCAGGTCTTATGATGAAGACCATTGGATATACTTGCATGCAGATACAATTAGACAGTGTTCACAGCGTATTTTTTGTTGTTGTTCTCGTGTATTGACATCTTAAGAGGCATTTTAGCAATCCTTCCTCCACAAGGTTGCCACATGGGGAGACGGGACAGGCACACTCGTTCCTCTATTCCATAAAACTTTCTGTAGCACCTGTCCCAAAGCACACTAGAGAGATCATCACTCTTTGTACATACTCAGCATATCACCATTGATAATGAAGAGCAGAGTACTCTACTAGGAGTAGGGAGACCAGTGATTTAGTCCTGACTCCATCCCAAAAGGGCTCTGTGACCTTGGGTCAGTCGCTTCCTCTCTCTGGGCCTTAGTTTCCTAGTTTGAAGATGAAGAAATCAGACAAGATTTCTTCTGGGAATCTTCTAGCCCTAAAACTGTACTAGGCGCCCAAGTCTATGATCTTCTGACCTAGGTATTGGTTCAAGAGGAAGAAAACCTATAGAAATTACTAAGCTGGTGGGAAAGATTAAATGTCTATCTGGTGTCTGAAAAACTATGATACTGACCTGAATTTCATATGTTCTCTTAAAAGTGAAAGTCAAAGGAGATCAGTTCAAGTTCCTTTCTCTGTGACCAATGAAGGATTTTCACACAAACTTTATCATAAACACCTAAGACTATCATTTGTAAATATATCTCTAGTCCTGGCCCTGTGTGCAACATCCAATATTTTTCTGTTCACTCTGCTGACCAAGGACTTATATGAGTTGGGATTTGGGGTCTAGTCTGTGGTCATGGATCCTGTTTGCATCCACTGAGGTCACCAACCTACACACAGCCCCAAATGTCTTTGGTGAGTGCTGTCTTGCTGTGATAAATTCCTCCTTATAATTGAACCAATAAATAAGTTTAAAACACCCAACTTCTAAATCTGACCAACCATGGAATGGGCCACCTTGGGAGATAGAAAATTCCCAGCCTGGAGATATCTAAGAAGGAATATGATGGACACTTTGTTAGGGGTGTTATGTTGGAGATTCAGATATGGTGTGATCTCTAAAGACCTTCTGAACCCAACAATTTTACGATTTTCTGATCCTACCTAATCTTATCAGGCTAATTCTGGAATGTGGGTGATGGGTTTTATCTTTACATTAAAAAAAAAAGAAACGAGTTTTTCAACCCTGCTGAGGAAGAGAGAGAGGCCAACTCTGCACATGGGCTAATTGAGTCTTTCAACACTAAAGACACCAATATTCCAGGTTTCTGAGCCATGGTTTATAAATTTTGACTAAATATGAACGGCAGCAGTGTGCAAAAAAGTTCAGTAGAGGTAACTAACATGCCCAAACCTGGACTTGGCACACAGGAGGGGGCAAGATCACTTAGCTGGTATTTGCTGTGGTGCCCGACCCTTACCTGCTTGCCCACTTCTTCCTGGATCCTCTGAGAATCCCGGGACCCAGCTTGGTTTGTGCCCAGCTCAATGCCCATGGCTCAAAGAATTGTTCTCTAGTTTAATCCAGTCGTCCTTCCGTTGGCATGCTGCCTGCTCCAACTCAGAAGTTAAAGGTTGCACTTCCTTAAAATGTAGTATTTCCCAACTGAACCTGCATCAATCAACTGATTAGTATAACTACACATGCATTGCTCAAGGCACAGAGCTGGCTAATAATCACCGGCTTGGTCTTGTACCAGGCTTGTCTTTACCTCCAGCGGAGAATTGACCACTTGAAAAACGGTGCACAGAAAGATCTAAAATACAACGGGGAGAAGACCGTGTCGAGCTGTCATAGCCTCTGGAGGCAGCGTTTGCAGCATCTGGCCAGATGTGGTAAGGCGGTTGAGTCCTGGTGTGCACGGTGGGGTGTGGAGAGTGACTCATGAGTTAAAGAATGACATGGTAAAGGAGCCACTAGAGAGGTTTCCTGCCCTGACTCTCGTCTTGGGCTCTCTACTTGGCCCTGTGGCTCTTCCCACACCTCGTTTTTCTGACTCCCATGCCTCACCTTGGGTTTGCGTTGATTTGCTGGCTGGATAATGGAGTGCAGTCCGACGCTGGCAGGCATGGTAGCTTGGTCTGTGTGGATCAAGAAGGGTTTGGAATCTTTGCAGGACTCACCCTGACTTCAGGTGGAACCCAAGACAAAGGAGAGAGCCCCATCCCTAGAAGGACTGGACCTGAAAGGCCAGGTCCACGCTCACTGATGCCAGGTGGGGTGTTAAGGCCTGGCTTGCTCCTCTGTTCTCTCTCAGGAATCACAAATGGGCGGTAATATCACTAGCTGGAGAGCAGCACCCATGTTTCTTCTCCTGCCTGCTCCTGTCTGGAGTTGCACTAAACATCTCTGTTTGGAAAAAGACTATTTGGCTCTAAACTAAAATATAAGACTCATTAACCATCCTCCTTCCAAAGAATACAACCTTACCTCTTTCTTTCTTCTCTCTCCTCTTCTTTCTCTGTCTTCCTTTTGGTTGTTTAGGTTATAATACATGTTCGCAGGGGATTTAAACGATTAACGTGGTCACCAGAGAAGCCCAAACATAAGGGTTTTGAATCTGTTGGGGAAAAAAGGGAAGTGATACTGGCTGTGGGGTGAGGGTGACATCAAAGAGAAGCTGTGTTCTGTTCCCTACAGCCTGGTCAGGATTTTTTACTCCAAGAATAGGATTAAACAACAGAGCTTTCCAGGAAAAGAATGAATTTTTCTTTTTTTCTTTCTGGTTTTTTTTTTTTTTTTTGGTCCTTCTACACTCTTTTCCCAATCCATTCAGAAATGTGCACCTACATTTGATACCCAGAGACCCATTTCATTTTGTGCAGAGGCCTAATGCTGTTGAAAACTTGTACTAAAACTATAATTAATGAAACAATAGTATTCAAATGGTTTTAAACTCACTGTGTTTATCCTCTGAACAACACAACAGAGTTTGAAGGGAAAAGTATGAATATTACCCCAGGTTTTTGGGAAAAGCAGGGCCTGAAAGTGAAATGCCTTGTTCAGGGTTGAACGCCTGGCCGATAGAAGCATCAAAACAACATCACTCTTTTGACTTTAGGCTCAGTGTGATTTTTACTACATCTCACTGCCTCTTCCCACAAAATAATCTTTTAAGATTAAGTCTTTAGACTCTAGAGTTGAGTCCGTGGAGTTACTAAAAGGACTCAGAAAAAAGGAGCTTTGAAAATGTTATATTCTCATCCTTCCTTCTCCGCACAGTGTCTGGGAATCAAGGGAAAGGATTATTTTTTAAGACTGCTTTGAAAATTGGCTGGCCCACGATTACTTGACTAATGCCAGTAATAAAATCCTGTATATCAAAACCATACTCTTTTTTGGTTTTTCTTGGCTCACTACTTGTCTTAGCTGAGTCGCCAGCTATGTGCAAGTTTACTAGTAGGGAGGTTTTCTGGGAGCAATGACCAGTTATGTGGTTTCTGTTGAGATCCAGGAGCAAATTTAGGCAGGTCCATATCTGTTATCAGGGAGAGGCACCAGTTACAGAGCGCGCTCCAAGCCGGTCGGCACTGCCTAAGAGCTTTGTCTAGCAGAGTCTAGACTGATCACACCTGGATCACCTCTGGAATTCTAGGGAGAGAAGTGATGACTATTGATCAGAAGCTGGGTCTGCTGCTGTGGGCAATCAAGTTCTTGAAGAAAACTAAACAATTTAGGGTGCCTACTCATGGAAGAGAGTTTCTAGTTCCTATCAAGGTTAAGGACCTCCTCTCTCAGTCATTATCAGCATATTCACATGAGTCATTGGTGGGACCTTGGAGAAATCAAGGTAGGATGACCAGTGCACTCAGCTAGGAGCCTGTTTCTCTCCAGGCTCTGTGTGGTCTTAAGACAAGTGATCTGCCTTTGTGGGTTTTCGTGTCCCCATCTTAAAGATGGGGGGTTGGACCTCATAGTCTTTGACATTTCCAAGCCTGACATTCTTTGGCTCTATCTAAAATATCAGATTCTGGTCTGTACATGCTTCACCAAGAATGTTAAAAGATCCTCAAACTTCTTGCATTGCCTTTGGTTCGCCTCTCTCTTCTCAGGGTTGCCAGGGTGACAGCGAGCAGGAGAAGCAGCACCTTTTCCCGCACAGTAGTCAGAGGTCTCACTGTGATCGCCCAGCACCCGCCTCCCAACCTCCCCAGTCGCCTGTCTACCAACGACCTCAGGCTCTGGCAAATAAAACACACAGACACGACAGGAAACCCCTTATGCAGAAGGCTCTCACTTCAGAGGGGGGAAAAGGGAGTCACAGGGAGGGTGAGATGCAGTCAGTTCCTGAGGTGGGCCAGGACTCCAGCCCAGACACACTGACATCCCAGCTGAGTGCCTGTTTCATGGCACCAACACGCTGGATATTTCTTTTTTTTTTTTAAGCTCTCACTTGGATACGATAATATCTTCTGTTCACGATTCTCAGAATCCGGAGGATTACACTTCCTAACTTAGATCAATTTCAAGTGACTATCTGCCCTACGTTCCTATCCCACATCCATTCTAACTCCTTCTTGTCGCTTCTCCATCATTAGCTTTATAATCATAAGTGTTTCCAATTCTTTATCTTGTGGGTTTTTTAGAGAAAAAAAGATGTTAGGGAAAGAAAGAAAGAAATGAACAATAAATATTAACAATTAAATAATTTCTGATTTGAATACCTGTTTAGTATACAAAATTAGAAAGCAAGTAAATGATAGTGAATTAAGACCTCTCGTTATCCCATCACTCAGAAATATCCACTGTGAACATTTTGATGAGTTTCCTTCCAGTAATTTTTCTATACATACACACACCTATTTACTATTTTCACCTTTTCATTGATATTTCAAAGAGGTTTTTAGGACCTATCATAATGATACAACTTTGGTCTTGTATCAGTTGTGTAAGATCTAATTCCTCTAATTCCGTATCACTTCTCTTTCCTAGTTGAACCCTAATTGATACAGAGCATGTTGTTGAAACTCCTAAAACATGTCAGGTCTGGATTTTGGTACTGGCTTCCCCACCTAGACATATTCCAGAAATGAATTTTTTTTCTACTCTTTTTCAGCTCTGCTCAATGTTATGTGGCAGCCTAAATGGGAGGGGAATTTGAAAAAGAATAGAAAAAAAAAAAACCAGAAATGAATTTTGAAGCATTGGACAGTATGTTTCAAAACAGCTCCAGGGTTTTTAAAAAATCAGCCATTGACTATTACGTTTCATATTTATTGAATATCTGCTATACATGTCAGACATTACTAAGTGATTTACATGCGATCTATTACTTAATCCTAACTCCCTGGGGGTAAGTACATCATTGTTCCCATTTTGTAGGTGAGGAAACTGGGGCTTAGGGGAGTTCCATGGCCCAAGGTTGCATAGCTAATAAGTGGCAGAGTCATGATTCAAGCCCAGGCAGTTTGGTTTCAGAATCCACGCTCTGGACTCAAAGTTAAGTCACTCACTAACACACCAAGCTGGAGGGGAGTCACCTCTGGGTAGGAGGGCAGGGTCTCTGGGGCAGTCGCTCATACTGTGGGAATACATAACCTTGTGAGACAGACCTGCTGAGGAAGGCAGCAGGTGTGCTGGGGTGAGCACTGGATTCCGAGACAAACAGGCATGGCCTCCAATCCTGCTCTTCCAACATGCCAGCCATGTGACCCTGGACATGTCACTTTCCTGTCTGAGCATCATTGCTCTTAACTGTAAAAGGGGGATAATAAGATCTGTCTTAGGGGTGGTGGTGAGGATTAAGAATGATAACACGTAAAAGTACCTGGCATGTTTGCAGGCATATAGTAAATGCTCATAGAGTTTAGTTGAATCTGATTCTGAGCAGAAAGTTTCAAGTTGAGACCTGGTGTCTAGTCTTGGATCCAACACACTTGGTATGTGATTTTGAACAAGATAACTGGGGCCTTTCTAGGCCCAAGTTCCTCATCTTTCTAAGAGGTGGTTGGACGAGATGATCTCTACTATCCTGTTTAGGATCCTGGGGCTTCAGCAGGTATTAAGAGGAAGGAATATGGCAGATGGTGTCTTCCTTTCTCAAGTCAATCTGAAATGAGGTCGGACTCTCAGAGAACAGTATGTTGCGTGTTGCTCCTTAGCCCCTCTGGCTGGTGGATGTTCTTGACTAGATCCAAGCCCTTGGAGCTTTCTGAAATGTCTGATGTCTGATGGAAATCTCAAATATTTCTTAGAAGGAAGGGGTGAGGCCTTTGATTGCCAGAACACTGTTGCTTTTATTAGCCCTTCTAGGAAAAGAGAGGTTTCCCAATGATGAAACAAAAGAACTCTGACTTGCTCCAAAGAATACAGTTGGGAAATCATAGAGCCAGATGATTTCTTGGGTCCCTTATGCTTGATCATTTTGTGATTCAGCTGTAAGACAACCAGCTGAGTTTTAACCGAAGGGCTCCTAGATGCTGAGCACCGTGGAGGGTGGAGAAGTGATGTGTATTCACTCTAAAGATGCCTGCAGTCTGCCTCCACCCAAGAAACATAAGCCAAGAGTTGAAGAAGACAGACAGGTTTTGTCAGGTCTTCACAGAAAGGATATCAAGGTTTCCCCCTATCTCCCTGGCCACTCCTCATTCATCTTGGCTGGTAAACTTCTTCCAAACCTCTGACCAGAAAGGGTCCTAAGGCTCAGCCATCAGATCTCTTCTTGTTTGTGCTCACTTCCCTGGGGATCTTATTCAGTTTCACAGTTTTAATAAAATCTGAAGAGTGACAACTCCTAAATTTCTATCTCCAGCTTCAATTTCTATCTGGAACTCCAGACTCCGAAATCCAGCAGCCTGTTCACTCATAGTCCTTTGCCTGTGTATTTGGCTTCTCTGACTGAACACCTCCAAGCTGGAGTTCTCGGTGTTCCCCTAACTCTTTCAGATTTGTTCCACTTGCAGCCTTTCTTTTTTTGGTAAATAGCAATTCCACTTGTTACAGTGGTTCAGGCCAAAGAACCTGGAGCTGTGCTTGACTCCTCCTTCTCCATGACCTACATCCAAACTATCAGTAATACTATTGACTCTGCCTTAAAAATATATACAGAATTTGAACACTGCTCACCATTTCCTAGTCCAAGCCACCATTCTCTCTCTCCAGAATTATTATCACGCCTCCTAAATAGTGTATATGCTCCCACCTTGCCCATCTCAACAGAGCAGCCAAAGCTCTGCTGTGAAAATAAACTTTAGTTTATTTTCAGCCATGTGAAAATAAACTTTAGATTCTGTCCAAGCCCTCAATGACTTTCCATCTCATCCAGAGTCATAGAAAGTTCTTCCAGTGCCCTGTGAGATGTGTACAATGTACTTCCCCTTCCTCTCTGTCCTCCTCTCCCACTACTCTGGCATTCTTCACTCTGCACCAGAGACACCAGCCTCTGTGCTGTTCCACAAACACCCAGCGCACACGCTGGCTCAGGGCCGTGGTGCTTGCAGCCTCTGCCTGCTGCTGTCACCCCGATACCCAAGCGGTCCTCCCGCTCGCCTCCTCTCTGCCTCTAGTGTAACCTGCTCAGTGCACCTACACTAGCAGTCTGCCTCACTTTGCATCCTTACCCCTCACACACGCCCTGTCCCTCTTCTCTGCTTTTTTCCTTTTTAGCTTTTATTACCATAAAAACTAATGTTTTTATGGTAATAAAATAAACTCTGTTTACTCTTGAGTTCATTGTCTGTATCTCCCCACGAGAAGACAGTAGAGCACAGAGTCTGGCATTCAGTAAGTTTTAGATTAAAAAGTGGGTGGCTGGTTGGCCAAAGGCTTCGTGGAGGAGAGTGGGTTTAAGAGATGCTCTGAACCATGGGGAGGACCTGGATGGCCGGAGGCTGAGAAAGGAGCGCCCAGGAGAGAGGAGCACTGGGCAAGAGCCTGGTGGGGACCAGGGGGGATGCGGAGGGTCAGACTAACGGACTTGCTCTCTGTCAGTCTATACCTTCCTGTTCTTACTTCTTCCAGGATACCTATCGTCTGTCTTTTAGTATGTAGCAAAAACCCCATGGCTGCTTGGTATAATAGAAAGCTCATGGATAGGATTCAGAGTCATACAGCTGAATCTGGAAGTGTGACCCTGGACTAGCCACTTAACCTCTTTAAGCCTCTGCTTGCTCATCTGTCAAAGAAGGATAACAACACTGGCTTGTGTTCTCATGGGGCTGTTGCGAAGATCAAATGAGGTGATGGATGGGAAAGTGCTTTACACTCTGAAAGCGGGATGATTGTAGGGGATTAGTGAAATGCATGAGAATGTTGCTGAAATAATCGCTCAGACTCACATGTAGATGATCTACCCCAGTGGCAAGGAAAGGGGAAAGGAGGCTCCAAATTGGTGATGAATTCAGAAATCTTTCATCAGGGCTTTCAAGTATGGGAGGGACATGGAAGGCAGGATTGGAAGATGTACCTTCCTGAAGACATGGATAGTGTCCAGATGAGGTGCTATTTATCCCCTGTGCTATTGGTAAATAACAATTCCATTTGGTACACTCGCTCAGGCCAAAGAACTTGGAGACATGCTTGAATCCTGTTATTCCCTGTACACCAGGTTCTGGGAATTACTTCTCTTTTCATCCTTACATAAATTTGGAAGTTGGGTATTATTCCCCCCTTCTTTAGAGCTAAGAAAACCGAGGCTCAGAGAAGTTAAGTAACTTGCCCAGGGTCACACAGGTATTTGGCGTCAGAGCCAGAAGAAACTAGCTTTGTTTTAAGAGTCTGCGCTCTTTCCACGGGCTGCCTTTTCAGAGACCTAGATGCAACTAATTCAGCAACCAACAGCGCTGCCTCAGTCACCTGAATTTGGGCAAGTGAATAATACTCGAGTCTAACATCAGGGGTCCAGGCACATAACAGACTCTGAGCTGTTAAATGTAATTCAAAAAGTGAAAAGGAAGGTCCATGTGCCACCTGTGAATCTAAACCCTTCTCTAGGCCACTGCCTTGTGCTATGAATGTACTATGTATGGCAGTACATGGTAACAATTTAGAAGAAATCAGGATTTTGAGCTAAATTTTCAGCAGAGCATAAGAATAATATAGCTTATAGCAATGCCCTGGTCTTTCTAAGCATCAGAAAAAATTTTTTAAAGCGATGGTATAAGAAAAAACTTTTTGGATGGTTAACAACCCAGTCTAGATTTTAACCTATAACCCTTCTGCAGCAACTGGCCTGTTACCTGCCACATATGGGATTTAATCAATGTCCACTAAATATATGCAGGCATCTCCATGTGCATGTATACCATGTACGTAATAGGTGTGATTTTGGTCATTAAGTATGTAAATTCATTTGGGTGGATAATGGATGTACAGATAGATGGATACTGGAGTCACAGGTAAGAGAAATGCCAAAAAAAAAAAAAATGAAGAAGAAAAGAACAAAGCCTGTAACGGTGCATAGGATGCTGGTAGAATGCTTGCTTTAAAAGTTTATGCACTGGGAGACTGGGACTGACATATATATACTAATAGGTATAAGGTAGATAACTAATAAGAACCTGCTGTATAGCACAGGGAACTCTACTTCACTTCGCTGTACAGTAGAAACTAACACAACATTGTAAAACAACTATACCCCAATTAAAAAAAAAAAAGTTTATGCACCTGAAAGTGTATTAAGCACCTACTGGGTGCTAGTGGTAGGGAAAGGGAGATAATCTCTTTGCACTGGCCTCAGATAATCATAAGAAACATATACAGACAATTTTAAAGAAGTGATTTTTATAGGTAAGAACTACTTGGATTTGGAGGCAAAGGAGAACTATTTTCTCTTTGGTGTGAAGCACCAATTAGAGTGTTAGGGGTGAAAGAGGCCTGGGGCATCTGGTGCATTTAGACATTTTAGACTGTAAAACTGAGTTGTATAAAGCAGGGTTACACAGTGACTCATAGACAGACTTTAAAAAAAATAAATAAATAAAAACAACCTTCTCCCTAGCCGCCACTGCTTTCTGAAGGTGCTATGGAAACCTTGAAAAACTGGTCTTTGTAAGGAAGCAGAAAACCCTGCGAGATAGTGTAAGGTCAAGAGCATGGGCTTTGGATTGAACTCAACCAGGCTTCGAACCCCCCTCATTGGCTTAGTAGCTCTTTGATCTCAGGGATGCTATTTCCATTTGGAACCTCTGGGTCTTGGCTTATGAAATGAAGACCCCTGCCTATGTCTCCCGTCAGTATGAAATTAGATTATGTCATAAGGGGCTCAGCAAAGCTCTCAGGATCTCACTCCTCCCCACATCCACAACCCCCTTCAGCCTCTCACTTCCTCGGCACCCTTGGGTGCCTTCTCCATTCTCATCTACCACATTCAGGTGTTGGATCAGATGATTTGTAAGTTTCTGTTAAACGTGTCTAACTGTCTAGTCCCATTGTTTACCAGATGGCTGGGATAGCTGGACAAGATATCAAACAGTCTGTTTTCTACACATTTATGTTAATGAGCCATTTACTGTGCTTTACCACATTTAATCCTCAAAAGAATACCTGTGAGCTAGCAGTTGCTTTCCCCTTTTATAAATCAGCATACCAAGGCAAGAGGCATAGAGAGAAATCATCTTAGACCTCTGGCTTGGCATCCGGCTTGCAGGGAGACTCTTGAAAAGCTTGACAACAGCTTTAAAAACGAGGCCCTTCACTGTATTGGTGGCTGTGAAAATCAAGTGGAAACTTCCCAATTTTCATTCCATGCATCCTCCCTCCTCTTTGCACTAAAAGCTTTAGTCATCTTCTCTCTCTTTTTTGTTGTCTTTTTCCAATGTTGCCCTTCGAGGCTGAGGTCGTGACCCTCCTAAGAGCCTTAATCAAATCCGGAAGGCAACAGGACTACAGAGTCTTCTCTACCTGATTCCCAGACTGAACATGCACAAACAAAGCTGATGCTTGGGAATCCAGCCCTTGCTGCCTCAGGCCGTGTGGCTGGCTGCGAATTTTTACCAGCTCTTGCCTGATGGGCTTTCTTTGGCATTTGACATACATGTCACTGGATCCATGGTACAGCCAATCTTTTTCTCTAGCCACTAATTTATATTTCTCCTGGAGGGCCTAGAACTATGCCCTACACAGTGGGTACTCACTGAGTTGCAGATGGTACCGCCAACCAGTGCGGACCCACGTTACATCGAGTATTTCAGCAATTGCACCAAATTGCTGGCCAGCCTTGAGAGTTTGGTCAGCCTCGTTCCCAACCTTTCCCCTCAGAGAATCACAAAGCCCAGTTTCAACTAATTCTTAATAATGCAATTAAATTTTTGGAAACCAAGCCGGGTTTCATATTTAAATGTTGACTTTCACCACACTGTAAAGGTTGGCCAAATGCAGGAGTGGCTGGAAGGATTTGGCAAAGAGATGAATTGGGATTTTCCATTTTTAGAGAAGCTGCCTGTGCTCAAGCACAGGTAATACTCCAGCCTCAGGGGTTCCCAGGGACCAAAGAATGGACAAAGCATGAACCCGAAAATCAACATGCCTCATAGGGAATCATTAGTATTCTCAAAAAAAAAAAAAAAAAAAAAAAGTAGAGGCAGAATTGAACTGTTTCCTCTTTGGAAATGCAACAACACCTACCTCTCAGGGCCATTGTGGAGATGAAATTAGAACATATATGAAAAGGCTAGCTTGGAGCCTTGCTCAGAACCAGGAGCAATGAATATATTTAGTTGCTAGCACTACAACATGGGAAAAGACACTGGTCTGAAGTGAAATGACTAGGTTTTGAATTTCACACTGCATCTCACTAGCCCAGCTGGTGCCTTCCCATCCTGGCTCCCAATTTCCTCATCTTTCTAATTGGAATAATAATCACGGCATACTTCACAGGGTCACAAGGAGGAGCACATTAAAGAATGACTGAGAAAGTTCTTTGCAAACTAGACAGCTTTCTAGGCAAAATAAAGCATTATTAGGTGTATACCTAACCTCTGTGCTTTTGTTTCAGCTCTACGTTCTGTCTGAAATGCCCTCCTCCCTACATCCCCTCTTCTGAACCTGGCTATTGAAGTTCTAACCTTCATTCATAAGGCAGGAGAGCATAATGACTAAGAGCAAAGTATTACATCACTAGGGTTCAAATCCCCATCTCTGCTGTTTGCTAGCTGTTTGACCTTAGTTAAGTTACTTTCTGTGCTTCAGTTTCCCATCTGTAAAGTGAGGATAACAGTACCACCCATTCTGTAAGATTATTGTGAGGATAAAATAAGCTCACAAGTGTGAAGTACTTTAGAACAGTACGTACTAAGTCCCATATATGTGTTAGCTCTTATTATTTCAGAGATTTATTACTTTGATGTTTATTTCAAGGATACTTTCATTATTTTACATTATTTTATTATTATGTTCAAACTCCACCCCTCCAAGAAACATTTTTAGATCTCTTAGTGTGAAGCAATCACGTTCCCATATTTAACCAAGTATATTGTTTGTAGCTCAGTGATGGCCCTTGTCATTGCTGGTATCCAGTATATCTCTCTCCTGCACTGGTCTTATAGCCCTGAGTGACAGAGGCTTCCCTTCTTACCTCTATACACATGGCTGATGCACAATATTTGTTGAATTGGATGGGAGGTATGCAAAGTATACAGATGAATAAGCCTAAATATACTGGATGAGAGCTGATCGCAACTGTTACATGATACCTGTATTTTAAAGACTGAACACAATTGCAACCTTTAGCACCATACCTGACATATAGCATGTGCCCTGTAAATGTATTTACTTGGAAGGATGGAAAGATAACTAAAGGTGCATTAAATCCAATGGAAGGTTTCAGTTTATTGGGTCCCTCTCATTCAAAACATGTATTAGATGACTAAGTTACTTATCACAGGTGCCAGGGTGAGATTAAGATACATACCAAGGAAAGTAGAAGTAGCTCCTGACTTTCAGGCACTCACATTCGGGAGGAGAGATGGTCCGGTTAGTAAATAATTGCAGGGGCCACAGGTGCTAAACTGAGTAGAATGGAGCTGCACAGGAAAGTACCTTCAGCAGCTCAGTCCCCACTGTAAGGCATGGACCCCTTCGATAGCAAATTGCCCAGGTATGTTCATTTGGGATGACTGCATCATCTTTTCAATAAGTAGGGAACCAGCAGAAAAGGTTCCAAGTTTCTGAAAGGAAGAGGGGAGCAAATTAGTTATGAGGACGTGGTGGTTTGCATACAGCATATATAAAATATAAAATAAGAGACGTGACACCATGAGCCATACCTGTATAATTATGTCTCACATAGGCGATTTCTCCGTCTCCCCCATTTTGATATCAAATGTTGACAAGACGTTGCAAAACAAGAAAAGTGCTTTTCCAAAAGGGAGACCTAGTCTCCTATCAACTCCATTTCCACCAATGGCTTCACTTTAGCTCCCAATTTTGCTATCAGTTGAGAAATGAGTTTGGACTGGAGTATTTCTAAGATCCATTCCACCTTTACCATTTTCTATTCTATTCTTCAATGCCTGGTCTGATATGAAAACCAATATTTTCTCCTAGCTTCAAATACTACCTCTATTCTGACGAATCCCAAATTGATATCTCCAAACCAGACATCTCTTTTGAGAGCAGATCTTAAATATCTAACTGCCTACTTGGACACCTACTTCAGAGACGTCTCAAACATATCACGTTCAAAACTGAGTTCTTGATTGCCAGTAATTACCCCCCTGCAAGTTCTTCCTTTGCAGTGTTTCTAACTCAGTAAATAGAAACACATCCACCCAATTGCATAAACTGGAAACTTGGGATTCATTCTTGATACCCTTCTCTCCTTTACCACCCACTCCTACTCAACCCAATCTTTTTTTCAATCTTGTCAATTCCACCATCAAAGTAGGTCTGAAACCTTCCATGCCTCACCACCTGCACTGCTACCTCACCACCTGCACTGCTACCTCCCCAGGCCCAGCTACCTTCATCTCTCCCTGGGAGTCCTACCACAGCCTCTTCAAGAATCTCCTCACGCTTCTTTCTAATTCATCTTCCACACAATAGCTGGGGTGTTTTTCTTAAAATATAAATCAGATCATGGCATCACCCTGCCTAAAAACCTTAAATAACTTCTCAACACACTTAGAACGATCTCTAAATTTCTGACCATGGTCTACAAAGACCTACATGGTCTAGCTCCTGATTCTCCCTCCAAATCCATCTTTACCACTCTCTCTGTGCCATGCTGGCCTCTTTCAGGTCTCTGAACGTGTCATGGTTCTACTCCCTTTAGGATTGTTGACCTCTGTTCCCTCCGCTCAGCAAACTTTCCTCCACGCTCTTGGCCTGACTAACCCATCCTCCTTTTTCAGATCTCAGCTTAAAGTTTACTTTAATAGAGAGGCCATTAGGTAAATTCTGTCCTTCCCCCATCTCACAGCACGTTACTTATTTCCTGATTCTCAGTTATCATAATTATAATGCATACTCATCTGTGGATTTACTTGTGTGATGCTTCTCTCTTCCACTAGACAAAAAGCTCCTCTAGGGACAGGTTTGTAATTGTTCTCTGTATGTGCAAAGTCTAGCCTGGTACTTAGCAGAGGTGCTCAATTCATAACTTTTGTGCCTGCATATTGATAAGACCTGAAAATATCAACATATGTTTATTCCATGCTGAAAAAGTCCAACCAAACAGGTGATAAAATAAGGGAATAGAGTTGAATATTTTCTGTTTCTCCAACCTTTTCAGTTCCTAATCCCTAGAATTTTATAGCACTCTTCCATTTTCTTACTGAACCTTCCCAGCTTTCAGAGTTGAGAAGGGAAGTATCTTTATGTTCTTTTGCTTTGCTCCCGCATCCCCCTGCCTTCACTGACACATTTAGCTTTGTGCAGGAATGTGGCTTCCACAGGTATGGTTGGATGAGAGGTGTTGGGAACAGGAAGGGTAGAAAGGGAAAAAAAAAAAAAAAGGAACCATACAGGGGAGGTGGCCGCCCTTGTACAGCTTGGACATCGTCCCAGCCCTCCCACGTTGGAGGGTTTTTTGTGTTTTTTTTTAAATGCCATATACATCCAATATTCTCTTCTTCCCACCTCTAGGAATCCAAAAATAAATGAGCCTTTGATCATGGGTTTGGTGCTGGCAAAACTGGCAAGTATAGGCTGATGTGGTCTCAATTGAAGGAACTTTTTCTTGATACATGCCCCTGGCCCCTTTGGCTTCATCTTAATCATTGCCTTGTTCTGTTACTAGAGTGAAGCCCTTACCTTCTCTCCAGCACCCATGCTCACGTTTTCTTTCCTCCTCCCTATCAAGAACAACTTGCTCCTAATCCATTTTTTTATTCACTCTGACATTCGTGAGATCTGTTGTGCATTTGTTGCAGAGGTAGGAAGGATAGAGAGCTGCACAGATTCTCTTAGGGGACAGAGCTGGCCCAAGGTTCTCCCTGTCATTTGGGTCAGGCCTTTGGTAGAAAGTTATACTACCTCCCTATTTTAGTAACTCACCCATCAACTCAGGACTTAAAAAATTTATAGAAATCCACCTTGTTGCTCCTAGAAAAGAGCCCTGATAAATTTGTGCTTTGTTTATACCTTTTTCTAAGACTAAAGTTAGCTCAAAACAAATGATTTTTTCCAGCTGGGTGAAGGGGATGGGTAGGGAGGGGCTAAGGTAGAAAGAGGAGGAAGAGGAAGAAGGTACTAAAAAGGAGGATCTAACACTGGATTTCAGTTCCCACTACTGGGAGATGGTTCATTTCCAATTCTGCATTTCAAGGACATAAAGACTTTCTGATCATTTTTATTCTCTTTGGATGAGTATGAATCCTCCACAGTAATTTATGTCTTCCTGTACTGAAAGGGTTAAAATATTTCGGGAAGTGAAATCACCATTTTTAAGGATGGTTACAAAGTCAAGGCAGGACACTTCAAATACATTGTTCCCCAGATAAAACCTGAGTCACAAAATCAGTTATGGAATAACCTGATGGCTTTGCTTCTCTGTGATGATTCACTCATTAGTTTGTCCATTCGCTCAACATTCAACGACCACTTTGAACTGTGCATTATAATTTCCAAAGTACTTTCCCCTTCATGGTACTTGATTCTCATGGGAATCCTGTGATGTAGTCCCTGTACAGAAATTACCATTTTAGAGAACAAGAAACTGAGACTCACAGAAGTTAGTCAGTGTGGAGCTTTAACTGGAACCCAGATCATCAGATTTCACCCTGAATTCTCTTTCAGTTCTACCTACTTGAATTCAGTCGACATTTCCTAAGTGAGCACCATGTTTTGGACGCAAGTCCAATACAACAAAAATGAAGTTCTCTTGTCTTTGAGGAGCTTCTAGCCTACCAAAGGCAGCGATCAAGGCCTGGGTGTGGAGTGGAGGTAAGTGCCTGGGTTCTTGGAGAATGCTAAGAGTCTGGGGTAGAAAACTTACAGGAGACGGGATTGGAAAGAAGTTTGAGGGCCTAAGGTGCTTGATTTATTGATTCACCATCACCATCGTCAAGTCTTTTCAATATACCTTCCCAAATTATGGCCTTTATTAATGATATTATTAATCTTTTTCTGTCCCATTTTCTTTTGAGCATTCCGCTGGCATTTCACCCTCCAAAGGGTGGGTGTTTCTTAGCAACCTTGATGCTGAGACATTGAAAGCTGCTAGACTTCCAACTAATTGTAAGATTGCTGAAATTGTATCTGGTGGTTTTATGCATGGGCCATCTCTATATCCAACTCATCCTTGCCTGGCCATAGGAAGGAGATGGTTACAACTCCTGGCACGTGGGCCCAACCCTCAGGCAGTCTGGGCCTTGGCAATAGGGTGCTGTGAAAAGTGGTCTGGGTGCAGGGCTGGCACCTGTTTATATCACCAGTTACTTTATTACCCAAAGGTCTGGGATGCCCAGAGGGTTGGGGTAAACTTGGGTTTAGTTGAGTAAGCTTCAGGATCTATTAGGTGTCTAGATCCTGTTGGAGGTGGTGTTGGGCGCTAGAGTCCAGGCTGCGGATGCTACTTGAGGCTGTGTGCTTTGGAATAGCATGATGCTGGGTGATCTCTCTGTTCATGGTAGAACCTGTCAGGCCCTTGAAGTTATAAAAATCACAGCCCAGGCAAAGCTCTGGCCTGCAGGCTGAGCCAAGCTGGTGATGGTGGTGGTGAGGCTGTGTGTGCTCCGGGCTCTAGTGGATTTTCTTTGCATTGGGTATTGGGTATTACTGGATGGTGCACTGAGGCAGCTGGGTTATATCCTGTTCTAATCAACACTGGATGAAAAACCCAGAGGCTGAACCTGCCCAAGGAGGGAGTCGGTGCCTCACACTGGTGCTGGAGCAGGAGGTAGGACACAGCATCTGGGAAGAGGCCAGAGAGTTTTAGTTGGCTCAGAATCAGGATGTTTGGCCTGGCAAGGGGGCTATCGTTTGCATGACTTAAAGCAAGCTTTTGCACCATTCTCGGCCTTTTTTTTCTCAGTAGATTGTGTGTCCCCTGGGGTCAGAATCTCCTGTTGTATTTATATTCATTTCCCCAGTATCCAGGGAAAATAGTGTCTAACCCACAAAAGACTGCCAATGAACTGGGTGTTGTGCGAATGAGGGAATGAATGAGCTGAGTATGAGGAATTAGATCAGTGGTTTAAGGGAAGAGGGCTTAACAGAACCATGGTCCTTACCTCACCTCCTAGATCCTGATGTCTACCCCCATGCCCTTTTCTAAGAACCAGCGATTCAAACAATGGTAACCACCTACCCCCAGTTCCTAACAACCTTGTGATTATCTGAAGGAAACAACATTGATAGGGCTTATTTTTAAATTGTTTTCCTTAGAATTCACTAGTCAAACATGTTATAAGAATGAAAACCAAATCTCCTGTAGCCCCAGAAGCATCTCAAAGAATGTCTTTTTACCAGGAGATCTCCTGGGTGGCCTCATGGAGACAGAAAAGTAACCAGGAAACCCTTTTTTTTTTTTTTAATTAATTTTTAAAATTTTTGGCTGTGTTGGGTCTTTGTTGCTGTGCGCGGGCTTTCTCTAGTTGCAGCGAGCAGGGGCTACTCTTCATTGTGGTGTGCAGGCTTCTCATTGCGGTGGCTTCTCTTGCTGTGTAGCACGGGCTCTAGGTGCATGGGCTTCAGTAGTTGTGGCACACGGGCTCAGTAGTTGTGGCACATGGGCCTAGTTGCTCCATAGCATGTGGGATTTTCCGGGACCAGGGCTCGAACCGGTGTCTCCTGCATTGGCAGGCAGATTCTTAAACATTGTGCCACCAGGGAAGCCCCAGGAAACCCTTTAACATTTTCAAATGCTGTGAAATACCAACAAACAAGATAAGCACACTAAGACCCAGTGGGCAGAGACAGATCAAAGATTTACAGGATCTATTTAATCTCATTATGGTCAATGTGCTCAGAAAGGGTGAGGTTTTGTTGGTGTGGAGACAAGTGTCTCCCAGAGTGAAAGGTCTTCTCCAAGTATGAGTGGGCAGTTCTCACTTTTGCTCTAGGCCCTAAAGATGTGGGAGGCTTCAACTTTAGGTCAAACATTCAAAACTGTGAATTAGAGGACTAATTGCTTGCATTGAAAAGATTTCACCTAGGGCTTTTCAGTGTCTTGAGTGTGTGCTTGTGAGATAGATCGAAATCAAACTAATATATAAACATTACACAATTTGGAAGATAGAGAAAAGAATAAAAGGAGAAAAAAGCATCCATAATCCTACTACCCTAAGACAGCCAATGTAAATAGTTTTTTTGTTAATTGTGTACTTTTGCTTATATCCAGTTTATTTTTTATGTACAGTATTTTTAAACAGTTATAAATATACTACATACATATATATATACTGCTTTTCACTTTACCTGTTACCATAAGTATTTTCCAATTCTAATTTTTAAAAATTAGTTGTATTATATTTAACCATTCTCCATCCAATACCCTTCCCTCCAACCCAGTCATGATGGAACATGTAGGTTGTTCAACTTTTTTGTTGCTAGATATGATGCTTGAATGCATATATTCATTCAAAGATTTTTTCCCCTATATGTTGAATTGTGCCTTGAAGATAGATTCCTAGAAGGAGAATTACTGGGTCAAAGGGCATGACTACATTTATGATTCTTGAGACATGTAACCAAACAGATTGCTGAGAGTAATGATAACCAAATTGGACTATGATAGCATTCAATCTTACCCCATTCCACCAACAAGAATTTAAATGTCAGCCTCCATAGTGAACAGCAGTGTTGGTTCAAAGATCTGTAACCACTTGGCAGAGAGGCTGATGCAAGTGGGAAAAGGTGAAGGGAAAGAAGGAAGAGACACTTAAGCTCACATTGGAACTGGGCACCACTGGTAACTGACGGGTGGTTAGAAATGAATGAGGCGTTTCTGAAATAATGTATATCAATGCAATAGCAGTCCTTAGTTTACTAAAGGGAATATTACAGCAAAATAAATGATTCAGGGTAGACTAGTTGATGGGAAGCAACTCTACCACTAATTTGTGGGATGGTCTTGGCAAACCATTTCCCTCTCTGGATTTTTCTAGTTTAGGTAATGGGGTCATATTCAGATAATGAAGACAAACTCATAGAGTTATAGGGTCCAGTTAGCGTTCTTCTCTAGACCCAGAGTTAAACTCTGATGAGATCTACAGTTCTTTTGGAGTTGTACAATGAGATACCAGACATTCTGGGAAGGTCTTGGGGCTCCCCCAACCTCAGTGATGAATCCCTAAGTATTATATGTCCCGTATGGACTGATGGCTAGATCTTTCAGGGCCTTGTTTCCATGGAGGATTTTCAGAAAGGAATGTGGAGTAAGCAGGGCTGTCACCACCATGACGACACTTGGCCTTTGGTGCTTCCTTAGTGTTCTCCTCACAGTTCTGGGTCCAGATGGTGACATACAGAAATTAGCTAAATTGCTTTCAATTTAGTAAACTAAAAGAATAAACGCAGGTTCCCTCATTTTCCTGACTCTATCTGGGGGGCATGGTCGACTGGGAAGAAAATCTCTCAGATTTCAAGAGACCTAGCTCATTTTTGGAGGTTTCTGGTATTGAAAAGATAATAATAATAAAGATATGCCCCCCCCCAAATATTTTTTAAACAGCAGAATTGAGAAGATAGTGCATAGAAAAACCCTATATCCAGTTTCCCATTATTATTAACATTTTATATTACTATGGTACATTTGTAACAACTAATGAAACAATACTGATACAATATTATTAACTAAAGCTCCTCATTTATTCAGATTTGTCTGGGCTTACCTTATCGTTTTCTGTTCCATGATCCCATCCAGGATACTACATTACATTAAGTTGTCATATCTTCTGAGGCTACTCTTGGTTGCTGCAATTTCTCAGACTTTCCTTGATAGTTCTGTGGCATACTGGTGAAGTCTTTTGTAGGATGCCCTTCCGTTGAAATTTGTCTGATACTTTTCTCATAAATAGACTGGGGTGTGGGAGGAAGACCACAGAGGTAAGAAGCCATTTTCATCTCCTCAGATCAAAGGTACATACAATCAACATGGCTCATAATTGCTGACGTTGACCTTGATGAATTGGCTGGTGTAGTGTTTGTCAGGTTTCTCCATGTAAAATTATTCCCTCCCTCCTTTCCTCCCTTCCCATACTGTACTCTTTGGAAGGAAGTCACTGTGCCTAACTCATATTTGAAGAGTGAGGAGTTATACACCGCCCCCTGCCCCCATCCTTGCCGGCAGTGTATCTACGTAAATTATTTGGAATTCTTCTGCAAGGAAGATTTGTCTCTTTTCTCTGATTTATTCATTTATTTAATAATTTATATCAGTGTGGATTCATGGATATTTGTTTTATACTTCGGATTGTAATCTGATATTACTTGATTTCTTTTTTTTACTCCAAATCTTCCAGCTCTGCCCATTGGGAGCTCTTCAAGTGGCTCCAGTGTCTCTTTGAAATATCCCCCATCGATGTAGTTTTTGTTTGTTTTTCAGCAATTCTTTATTTATGATGCTATAAGATGTTCCATTCTAATTTTGAATACTTCTTGCCCCAGTCCTAGATCTAGAATCAGCCGTTTCCCCAAGGAGCCTTGTTTTCCATTACTGCACAGAGGTATCAGAAATCAAGATCTGGTACCAGGTGAGCTCTTTGCTAGTGTAGCATCATTGTTTCTAGGCCAAAAATATATTAAATTTTACATTTTCAACACCAGCATACACACAATTACAATGCAATTGTACTATTCATAAGATAATTATAGGTTTATTAACAGTATTAAATCACAGTACCGTAGGAGCCTGTGGTGGCTCCGACACTGGGTCCTACCCTGGGACACACACGCAGAGCTTGTGGATGAGGGTCTGCTCCTTTCCACCCTGTCCGTGTACTGCTAAGACTGATGTAGAACCTCAGTGGAGATGATGTCAGAAGTCCAAATGTGAGGCCTTCTCTGAACGTAAGGCCACAGCAAATGGCTCTTTTGCAGGGCTGCCCACCCCACGTCCTCTTTTCATGATGAGTCATGGAAAAACATAGTGGATTTAGAACCAGGACATCAAAATTCTGGACCTGGCTCAGTCTGATCCAGTGTGTGTGGCAAATACATTCTGTGTGGGCCTCAATTTCCAACGATATAAATTCAGTCGTGTGGGATTGGACAATTGCTAAGGACCTTCCCAGTGCTAGCATATTGTAACTCTCAATAGTTTTTCATTGAGAGAATGTAATTGGCTCCATCTCTCCTTGTACATGGGCATCAATATTCCAGAAGGTCTAAGTGGAGGGATAGTGGTGGTGGGGAGGTCGCTGTTAATAAATAGGAGCTACATTTTAAATTATGTCCTGAAGATGCTGAGGTCCGTTAAAGGCTTTGCTAGGCAATCAGGCCTGAGAAACATTAGACCTTTCTTTTTAAAGAATGTAGATAAAAGAAGCATAGGAAATATTGGTGGAAAGTATCTCTTTCATTACCTTTAAGTTTGTTCTGGTAGAGCAAGGCTTTTTTTTTTTTTTTTGGTGAGGGCAAACTCATCATCTGTTATTTCCTCTGACTTCAAATAATTACCTTTAATGCAGTGATGGCTGAACTACCTCTAAGTTTCTTACCAGGAATCTCTATCTAGTTTTCTTCTTTTTTTTTCTCCTTTTGTGTGTGTGTATGTGTATGAATATTATGTCATATTTTTTTACATCCACATGGGGCCCAGTGGCTTAAGGTGTGCCCAGTTTACAAGTGTCATCTCCTTCCTATCATTGACTGGGACTGCTTCCAAAAACAAACAGAAGAAGGAAAAAAAAAAAAAAGAAGAAGAACTCTAGTGCAGAAAAGACACTTGGGAACTGTCACATCTGATTATGAATGCAGGAGATCAAAGGTACAAGGTCTTAGAATCAGCCCCTTCCAACTCTTAACATTTAAAATCTTCAATTGGCTTTTGGACCTACTCAGCAGAATCCCAGACTTTGGTCTACAATTGGTTAAAAATTGATAGAGGTGAAGATTCTGGGACTGCCTTCTTTACTTAGAAGTTTACATTTTAACTCCTTCTCCCACCCCAGGGACACATACACTCAGCCCCTTTCCATCCCCCCTCCACCTTAAAGTTACATAAATATATATTTAGACACAATGTATCGAATTTAGAACAGAAAGACATCCTGCAAACCATCTGGGTTATTGCTTCACACAGTTGAGGAAACTGAGTCCTGACAAGTGGTTTTGCTCCACGTCCCATAAGGAGTTCCAGGCAGAAAGGTAATTAGAAACCAAGGTTTTCTGGCAACAAATCCAGTTTCTTTTTCCCCCTTCCTTACACTGTGCCCCCGCGGAGTTACACGTATGTGCGTGTGTCTCTGTATGTACATATGTTACATAGACACCGACATGTAGGAAACATGCACCAAGCATCTGTGATCTGACCTCAGGGAACAGTTTAATGACTCCGATTTCAGGCAGCTGACAGGGTTCCGCTGGTGGAGGTTGAAATAAACAAGAAAAGCCACTGTGGAGATGTGAATGGAAAAGTACAGAGCACTCCCTTCCTCAGCACATTCTTCCGCTCTCCAGCTCTGCCTGCCGTCAAGCCGGCTTCAGATAGGCTTTGGCATGGTCAGGTGTACAGAGGGCGGTGTGGAGAAGAAAAAAATAAAAAATGCAGGCACAACACGCAAATCAAGTTTTTCCACTTCTAGCCTTAGGTAGTAAAGACAGCTAAGTACAGCAGCCGGGTGGGAGGGTGCGCCAGCCACCCTGAGTTTACAAACACTCAAGTGCTTTCCTCCCTGCATCCCCTTCCTGGTCCAGCTGCTGCTTTCCCTCATGCTAAGGTTTCATAGGAAGTGAAAACGCTGTTATTCAAAACAGTGATAGAGTACTGTAAACAAATGATTATGCACCCCCCATCACTTCTCTATTTTAAGCTCCCGATATTTATTTCCATTTAAAATAAGTGAGAAAAGTGTGGAAAAAAATCAGTGCTTTGGGGGGAAACTCTGAGCTAGGCCAAAAAGGTTTCTAAACTAAAAAAAAAAAAAAAGGTCTCAGAATAATACAGGCCAAAAGCAGGCAGCATATGGATCAAAATTAAACGTTGACACTTGTTTTTCTGAAGGTAGTGGCTGGAAGTCATCTTCTATTTTTTTTTTTTAATGTCTCAAAACTTTCTGCTCAATTTCTCTAAATCATACCAAGAAAACACCTTTCTTTCTCCAAGGATAATGTGAGGAGCTTGTTTATAATAGCTCTAAGTGAAGGATTTGAAATAAAACTAATGGGTAAATAAGATCTCCCATACCCATCAAAAGTAGCTGTTGAGTACCATAGCACAGGTGACAAGCATAAGCAAGCCCAGATGACAATCAAAACTCAATACTCACTGTGACTTGGAGTTCGTTCTGAGAACCAGTTTACAATTTACACAGAGCCCAAAGCAGTCTTGCTTTCCTCAATTCTGCCAGAAAACAAGATGCTCATCTCCAAACCCAGGTAGTCAGATCACCCTGATTTTCTGACACAGGACCATCAAACCACGAAGACCCGTTTTCAGTTGTGTCCTGGGGTCCCACACGCCTCAGTGATGGCTATCCTGTCCTCTTGAAAGAAAGAAGCCTTGAGGAGCTGAGTGATTGATCTGCAGGGTTCCTTCCAGTTCTAAAATCTATAATTCTGTGATGTGATAGTTTAAAGATCTACCAAGGTGCCAGAAGTTCCTGACAGGTGAAACCAATTTCCTGTTTGGAGTCCCTTTAGAAAGAGGACAGGACAGTGCTTATTCCAAGGATAGTTTCCTTTTCAGCTATGATTGAATTGTGGGGAAGTTTCTCTGGGGGGAACTGGATGCAAAATCTGTTCCTTTCCTTAAATAGATGTAATATTAAGACCAAGCTATTTTATTTTGTAACAAAGCTTTTATTTACCCGGAACCTGTGATTAGTAACCTATTACTATGCCCAGAACACCAGGCAAAGGGGCTGGCCTGGTCCTCTACTCTGAGTATTAATAGCCAGAAACCATTAAATCATAGGACTGGTTGATACACAGCCCCTCCAAGTCCACAGGAATCACACATAAGACCCCAGACATGGAATCTCTCTTTAGAGCTTCTTAAGGATGACTTAAAAGAATTTGAATATATTCAAGTCAATCCTTTCTTTAATCCTAGCACTGCTGGAATGAGGGAGGTCCACAAAGTGATGCCAACTGGTTACTACCTGGGAGAGATCAAGAATGAGAGAAGACATTCTGGAAGAAATTCAACTGGTATAAAATTTGATAAAGTTACTTTCCTAGGAATTGAAAAGAGATTGAGAGGTGGGTACACGATTTTCCTGACCATTCATTCCGTAGAGAAAGGGGACCTACCTAAAAGTAAATCTTCATCTTTAAAATAGCTTCAATAATTTTTTTTTTTTTCATTTAACGGTCTCCCGTTCTGGTTAATTTCTTTCGGTGTAAACACTTCAATTTGGCAAAAAAAAAAAAAAAAAAAAAGTAGAAATGTGGGACCCTGGCACTGGGTCCCAGAAATAACGTCCTGAGAAGGTTTGCGGTCCCTGGTGGTAGGATTAATTATCTATAAACCAGGCCTGGTGGGGTCTTCCTCCAAGGGCTCCCCGCAGAGAATTAAAGAAGGGTGAATTCATTCCCAGCCCCCGCTCTGGTTTGTTCTGCTGTCAGAGGGAGCAGATTTCCCTTTGCTCTGCAGCGCCCCCATGGGGCTAAGATTGGAGTGGCAAAGAGAACGCGGGAGGGGCAAGCTCTGTATTTAAGAGGGGGGGAGGAGCCAATGAGGCAGGATGGCAACTTTGACAAGAAAAGTGACCCCAAATCACAAAAGTAATCTCATTGTAGGATCAGTAATAGGGCAGAGCCATACAATTCACATTCCAAACCATACAGAGACACCTGAGAAACCCTGAAGCTCTTATTACTCGTAAAAGAAAAATTATCACCCCTACAAATACACAAAGACGATCACTTCAGCAAAACTGGGGTATCATTTTGAATCTAGTGGGATTCCTTTAAAACTCTTTGAAGATGAGGGGGAAGGGGACAATCAGAAAAACAGATAGTCTCCCTTCCGGCCAAATGGATCTGCACTGGATGATATCATGTGTCTTTGGAGGTAAAATGTTCATTTCGACAACAGTGACAGCATTAGGCCTGTGTATATTTTTCAAAAATCCTTCACAAGACAGGCTTTTCTGCAGAGGCTGCAGTAATTCATCTGTCAATACGTATTAAAATATTCAGATTTCACAGGGACAGACACTTATGCATATTTCCTAAGCTCCAGCCCTTGTGAAAATAGTCGACCCCTTTGGATCTCTCCTGGTTTTAAAAACCCCAACACAGCCTTTTCCAAAAGGGGGCTGCATTGACAACAACATTTTTCAGCGATAGGTCTGAACTTCTTATGGCATTCTGGGAAAGAGATCCCAAATATCCCAGGAAACAGCCAGCAATCTTTCATAGCTCTGCTCAGTTCTATAAACCCAAATTTGGGGTTGGGAGAGGTAGATTATTTTGGGAGATAGCTTTATTGGAAATTAACATGTGCAGAAATTTTGTGGAACCTTTAAGAACTCGTCTGTAATTTAATGAGTTGCCTGAAGGACTCTCATAGCCAAGGCTCAGAACAGCCTGACCTTTGAAAGCTGCTTCTGGTCCAAACATTTTG